>NC_142869.1:169490000-170115000 GCF_051225735.1 Oryctolagus cuniculus
GAAGCCTTCCTAGGTGTCCCGGAGTGGCTGCAGTTTTGCAATTCTCTGTTTACACTCCATCTGTGCGAATTCCTTTGTTTTTGAAACTCCATTCTGTCCTCCTTAACCTATGGAAACTGCAGTCGCCTCTGTAGCTCCTTGAGATGTCCTCCCCTGGAGGAGTCCTTCCCCTTCCCCGCCACTTTTTACAAAAAGTGAAATCCTGAAATCCTTGTGGCCCTTGTCACATGCATCCCGCTCTACTCACTCCAGTTCTTCATTTTCACTCACACATGATATTTTAGCCTCTTGCAAGCAGATGTATGATACTGTAGTGGGATGATTATGTGATACTGTAGTGGGATGATTATGCCCATGGGCAGTGACAGAAAACATATCTAAATCCCGAGTTTCCCATTTACTGGTCACTTAAATTCCTGGAGACTCCATTTCTTCTTCTGCTAGTCAATTAAGACAAATAGGTTTTGTGGGGTTGGGTGAGTTGGTCATATTAAGTTTATTCATGTGATACATTTTCTAAATGTCATGTTACTGCTAAATTTTTTTTCAATGTAAATAACAAGCAGGTATGCACAAGGAAAACTCATAAAAAGATTTTTTTTCTCCGTGTTTTTGTATCCCTTATTGTGTTTACCACCTTCTTTGATGCACAGCGTTCTTAAATTATTTACGTTGAAAGGATTAAGCATTAACTTTTATGTCTTATGGTAATTACAGTTGAATTTCTCTTTCTTTAATTTTGTACTTCATGTTGACATTCTCTTAAATCATTGCCACTGGGCAATTTATTAACTTGATAACAGCACATGAATATCTGATTGTTCCTTTGCCAGAAAATGCCACTTTTCTTGATGATCGACAGAGCATCACTGAGTAAGAAGGAGCTGCAGTGAAAGACAATATTTGTAACATTTTCATTAGACCTGAAGACACAGTGTGCAAAATTTATAGTAGTGCATCAGGTGGAGAGAGGGAAAGTTTCATGCGGAGCTAAACCTCTGGTTAATGGCTTTGTGAACCCTGAACAGCAAGAAACATAGTTGTTCTTTCCTGCAAGACGCTGTTTGCTAGGGAGTTGTCTTGAAAGGATTACTTCTGCGATGGTGTATGCTGGGGAAATTTTTTTATTGAGACTTGCTATTGATGTTGTCACATGGTCTTTACTGAAGACAGCTTTTTTATTTCAGAACTGTAGACCCATTGAGAGTTATAGACTTATCTCAAACATTTTTTTTTTTTTTGGCCATATTGAATCAATCAAAAAGTACTTTCCCCTGCTAGATTTAAGTTGGATTTTCTGTCCTTTCTTTGGAAAATGGTTGTATTTGATGGTAATTTATCTTGATACTTAGTACACACTTTCTTTACTTTGTTGCCTTCTAGCTGTTGTAGCTCATACCGTGTTCAGCTACAACACTATATAAAATTCTTCTATAAACTTTTGTGTTCTTACCCTGTTTCTTCATTAGCTAATAACAATAATAACAATGCTTTCTGTATACAAGCCATTCTACTAAGACCTTTAAAATCTTTGGCTCCAACAACCCTCTAAAACATGATCTTTTCATTACAATTCCTATATCCTGAGTTTTTTCCATTCCAATATTTAGATCTTTAGGAAAACAAAGCTCTTCTTTTGAGGAAGCTCCCGTCACCTTTGAATGAAATTGTTCTTGCCTCCCGTCCTACTTCTGGCCTCTGTGTTCTAAAGGAAGTAGTCTAGTCCCTCCCCTGCAAAAAAGTTCTCTAAATATTTTAATGGCAGAAGAATGGTCTTTTCTGTAAACTCGGTTGGTTCTTCAATGATGATGGTTATTAATGAATTTTCTTGGAATTATTTCTAGCAAAGCTTAAAAATGCAAACAACTTAATTACAAGCTAAAACTTGCAACAGGCCATAATAAGAAATATAGGAATGATTGACAGCTGGCTTGGTTACTCTCTATTAAGTAAATACATAATTATTCTGTTTTACCAAAAAAAAATTTTCTTTTTGAAAAAACAGTAATTACACTAGTATAGTGTGTGATTGTTGAAGCAATGCCATTTGCTTACCTATTAATCAAGAGTTTGGACTCACGTTGGCCTAATATATAAATTTTGGAAACTGTTATTTGAGGGAATGAGGGAAAGAAGAACTATAGGCAAATACTTAGTCACCAAGGCAGAGGCAGTACTGCCAGTTCCCTGTTTTTGGGGGAGCAGAGAAAAGGCCTCCTTGTGCTTCCTGTAGTTGAAGTGGTGTTACTTGGCATGATTGGCGGAGAATCCTTGCTTACAGAGTATCTCCTTGATATCTTGGGAAACAGTAAGATTTTTCTCAAGCCTCCTGATGATTTTTAGTTTCAATTAGTTATAAATTTTATTCAACATCTTATTTAATGAGTCTTCTTCATCTTAAATTTATAGCCATCTTTTATGGTAATTTTTAAAAAGAATCAAAAGTAGTCACAGTTAACTCTTAGGATTCTCCTTTTCCAAACACTTCCACGTGTTCCCTAGAGAGGACCAAGAAAACTTGCTCTTCCAGTTCTAAGTTAGCCTAGCCTCTTGGTCAGAGGTATAAGATTAATTAAATCTTATCTGGAGATTGCTCAGAGCAACATATAAAGTAACTGGCTTTCAAAAATTAAACGTTATAATCTTCAGATTGACTATTTGCTTCCTTTTGTAAAAAAAAAATATGAAGATTTCTTTCTTTGAGAGGCAGAGTTACAGATAGAAGGAGAGAGAGAGAGGTCTTCCATCTGCTGGTTCACTCCCTAAGTGAATGCAAAGACTGGTGCTGGGCCAATCTGAAGTCAGGAGTCAGGAGCTTCTTCCAGGCCCCTTGGGTGCAGGACCCCAAGCACTTGGGCCATCTTTCACTGTCTTCCCAGGCCATTAGCAGGGAGCTGAATCAGAAGTGGAGCTGCCAGGAGTTAAACCAAAGCCCATATGGAATGCTGGCACTGCAGCCAGAGGATTAATGTTCTATGCTGCAGTGCCAGCCCCTACTCACTTCCTTTTCTTAGATTTGAGTGAAGGGAAATAAAAGATGTTGGCTTTGGACTAAATAACAGAATGGTTTTAAGGTTCTGTTTTTGTAATATTGCTAAGTTTTCTAATAGTGGCAAAGCAAAGACGGTTCAAAAAACAGACACAACACCACCCTCTAAGATCCCAAAGGCAAGCTAAAGCAGCCCCTTGGTGACCTTGGTAGTAAATGTGAGATGTTGGAAACAGGTTCATGATTGATAGTGACAGTGTGGGGATCCTACTAAATGGCTTTGAAACAGTGTTCTCTACCTATTCAGGAACCTTCTGGGGGAATCTTAGAAACAAGCCCTCAAGATCCCTCTGCATGGAGTTTTAAGATTAATTGTCATGGTCCACCTCTCTTGGAGCCCCCTTCCTGACTGCTGCAGGGAGAGGGTTCTGGTTTAAATAAATCTAGCGTGCTCTCTATAGATGATAGATAGATTGATAGATCAATCGATCAGTTGTCTATCTAGGACTCGTTGCTGAAATGTTCTGACTTCCGGTTGTTCCTTTTTTTTTTTTTTTTTTTTTTTGACAGGCAGAGTGGACAGTGAGAGAGAGAGACAGAGAGAAAGGTCTTCCTTTGCCGTTGGTTCACCCTCCAATGGCCGCCGCGGCTGGCGCTCTGCGGCCGGTGCACCGCGTTGATCCGATGGCAGGAGCCAGGTGCTTCTCCTGGTCTCCCATGCGGGTGTAGGGCCCAAGGACTTGGGCCATCCTCCACTGCACTCCCTGGCCACAGCAGAGAGCTGGCCTGGAAGAGGGGCAACCGGGACAGATTCCGGCACCCTGACCGGGACTAGAACCCAGTGTGCCGGCACCGCAAGGCAGAGGATTAGCCTAGTGAGCCACGGCGCCAGCCCGGTTGTTCCTTTTCAACAGATGATAGATGATGTTAAGGGTCCTGCCGTGTCTGCTAGGCATGGTTCTAGAGAACATAGTTTTTTAATAGAACCGAAGTCAGTTTGGGCTACCAGCTGTTTCAGCTATGACAGCTCCCAAATTCTCTTTGGGGTATCTGTTTGTAAAGACATTAATCTTCTATCTCTCTCCTCTCATCTTTCTGTTACTTGCTAAATTCTGGGCATATCATAAAGAGTAAGAGAAGTCTGTGTCTTGCAGAGCTTCCGATCCGAAGTACTTTTGAAGAAGTGTCTAAAAATACCAGTATGAGTTTGACACTGTTTGGAATTACGCATTTTATTTATTTATTTATTTTTTTTTTGGATCAACTCATATTAATGAGTTTCATTTGGATTAACTCATATTAATAGACATACACTAGTATGGTGAACTTGAGTCATTTCACAGTGAGTGCTATGGAAGGCATGATCTTATTGTTTTTAAAGATATATTGATTTATTTGAAAAGCAGGGTTACAGAGAGAGAGAAGGAGGAAGGGGGCTGGGGGAGAGACAGAGTGAGTGAGATCTTCCATCTACTGGTTCACTCCCCAAATGGCTGCCATGGTTGGGGATGAGCCAGGCCAAATCCAGGAGCTTCTTCCGGGTCTCACACATGGGTGGCAGGGGCCCAAGCGCTTGGGTGAGCCATCTGCCATTGCTGTCTCAGGCTCATTAGCAGGGATCTGGATCAGAAGTGCAACAGCCAGGGCCTGAACCAGCGCCCATATGGGTTGCAGGAGTCACAGGCGGCCTCTTTCTCCTCTGTGCCACAACACTGGCCCGAAGACGGCATAATCTTACAGTTGAGATTAAATATTCTCCTTTCCTTTATTAAATTTCACTTGACTCCAGACTTATTTGATAAAGCATTACAAGGTGAATCTAGTTGTCCAAATGCAAAATTGAGTTTATTTTTTTCTTTGATTTTACTTAAAATATAAACCCCATCTAAATAGAAGAGCAGTGTATTCAACATAATCAAAAAATAGCTAGATTTCCTTTGGTAGGAATTTATATTTTACACATCAACATTTCAACCAAAGTTTGTTGTGAGTTTAAGACTTTTTGCTTTTTATTGTGGTAGAATGCATGCAAAATCAAGGTCAGTATTTTAACAATTTAAACGACGTTAAGCACATCCACAGTGAAATAGAGCCATTACTTCTCTGTATCACGGAATTTCTTCATCTTCTCAAACTGGAACTCTTCCCATTAGACAATATATCCCCATTACCCTTCTTATTCCTTTAATTTTTTTATGTGGGACATAAACAGAATGTCCAGTATCCTCAGCTCTTTATAATGTTGTAAGTGTTAAACGAAGGGTTTCTATTTATATTATAAGGATACAATGAAAAAAAAATTATACTTCTAGAACTAGATAACTTTCAAAACTGCAGAGAGACAAGGTAAAGACGTTACATAAAATAGTGCTGTGGTTAGGCAAGTAAAAGGCTCCGTGGCTCGGTGGGCTAGCAGAACGTCGGACATGTGGCCTCAGTTTGGAGCCTGACCCCGACACTTACCAGAGGGAGCTGCTTGTGGGCAGGTACCTAACCTTCCTGAGCCTCAGTTCCTGCAGCTCTAAAATGGGCCCAATAAAAGCTTGAATTACCTGCCTCACATGGGTGTTTGTGAGGAACCAAGGAGTTAATTGTGCCAAAGTGTTCTGAAAATCACAGCCCACATTCCAAATGTTAATGTTATTTATGCCAGGTCCCTGGGTGTTTTCCTCCTACGGCCTTCCGTTTATTGTGATATTTAAATAAATTCCTAGAATCAAAAAAGTGCAGAAGCTAACAACTTTTTAAAAGGGCTATTTTACCAGCTCCATAATTGACATTCTGTCACCGCTCAGACTTTATTTCATTTCTGCTCAACTCAATATATGGATTTTTATACAAACCATTTACCAAGCACTAGACAATAGCGCCTGTGGCAGACGAAATTTGTACAGGTAAGTAGTTCGTTATCCGCAGGAGAGCCTCGTTGTATCACTGGGACAGCTTCCGTTAGCAGCCCAGGGTGAGAGTTGGTGACACTTAAAAACTCAGATTATTGATGGGAGCATCCCAAGTACTAGCAAGAATTTAAAATTAAACCTTTTAAGCCTGTGCAGTCATTATCACATTAAGCAGGGAGATGGTGATGGGTCATAAATTGGTTTTTCATTTTATTTAAACAGGACCTGGCAGAATGTAAATGGAATCATTGGAGTTCACTTATCTCATGATAATTCTTTACTTTTTTAAAAAACATGAGTATGAGGTTGGAACTTTAGATGATCTCTGATAGCTTCTCTTAGATTTCATTTATAGGAAGCATTCTGCATAGAGTTTTCCTCCCACTTTTTTCTTTTCTGTGTGCATTCCAGAAACTCAAGGATTCCTTGTCATTCTGGTTTTCCTCTATCGGGTTCGTGCATGTTTTTGAAATTTTAGCTCTTGAATTCATACTTCCCTGTGAGTGTTTCTTAGGGGTTAAAGTCGAGTTTGGTGTGCGCCAGCTGGTGAAAGCTGTTCCTAAGTCGAAGCTTAGACAAGATCTTTGACTTGAAAATTCTCTTCTCTGGGTCCGTTTGCTTTATCCTGAGGCGGTCGGTGTCCGCCTTCCCGGGCACATTGTTCATGAACCTTTACCCAGTGACCCTCAAGTTCATGCACAGCCTTTCCATGCACTCCAAGCCTTCCTCTCTCTGTCCTCAAGAGCAAATCGCCTCAGCTGCTTTACCTGCCCTCCGATAGATGGAGTCTTCCGTTCTTCATCGTCTGAGATATTGCAGTCCCTTCTCACCCGTCACCAGTTTATAAACGTAATTTAAGACCTTTGAAGAGCCTTCTCCTGGCGTGCCTCTACTCCTAGAAACCACCGTCTTCTCCCGTTATCCCTTTATTTGTCTTTTGCCCTGTGAAGCCAAGTTCCACGTTGTTCTTCGGATTCTCTCCTCTCCCAGAGTTTGCAGAGTCTTGCTCCGTGATTGCTCCGCATACCCCAGTCCAACCCCCTTCCCTGCACAGAAGATATCTGCTTGCCCTGTGTCCACAAGTCTCTTTCTTTCTAGGGAAAAGCACGTGCATCCTCTCCTTATCCTCAAGAAGCCTTGCCCGCACCTGGGCTGTTCTCCAGACACAGCCTGCTTGTCTGTAGCAAGCTGATGCAGAGTAGACTCTGCTCCGTTTGTCTTCCTTACACCCCGTGGCTCATCTTTCTCTTCTGAATATCCTTGTGTCGGTGGTGGTCTTCATCCATGGCTGCTGCAGAATCCTCTGAGTAGCTTTTTTTTTTTTTTTAAAGAAAATTGTTTATTTTATGTATTCGAAAGGCAGAGTAACAGAGAGAGAAGGAGAGACAGAGAGCAAAATCTTTCATTTGCTGGTTCACTCCTCCAGATGACTGCAAATGACCAGACCTGGGCCAGGCTGAAGCCAGGAGCCTGGGGCTTCCTCTCGGGCTCCCAGTGAGTGGCAGCGGCCCCAGCATTTGGGCCGTTGTCCTCTGCTCTCCCAGGCACATTAGCAGGGAGCTGTATTGGGTGTAGAGCAGCCAGGACTCAGAGCAGCGCTCACATTGCGTGCCAGCGTCACAGGTGGCAGCCTTACCCACAGCATCACAGCACTGGCCCCTCTTTGTCCACTTTTGACTCTTCTTCCCCCCTCCCTGTTCCTAACACACTGCTTCAGCCCGAATTACTAACCTCGACGGCCTTGTGATCTGAGTCATCTAGAGTAATGATCGCAACTTCTTGCTTTACAGCTACATTTCTGTAGCATGGCTCTACTCTCTCTCCCACACCTAGCGGTCCTGTTACAGACTGTGTTCCTCACCCCTTTGCTTGCGTATGCCATTGACATTCATGTTGGAGAAGTTCATTATTTTGCCAGAGTTGGTTTTTCTTTTCCACTTCTAGTTTTTTCAGCCACCCATCCCAGAAATGTCAACAGAGGGGGTTTCACAATGTTTGTAGAAAGATGAAAATAAAAGATAAGGTACTTTTGGCACAAAACATTTTTAAGTCCATTTATAGTTCTTTCATAATACACACTTTTTTTCATGAACTTTTGAAGACCCCTCATTTATCTTCAATTTTATCTTCCTTTTTGTCATTACCAGTAATCTAAATATCATAGATTTCATCCTTGGAATTGCTCCATAATTTGCTATTATTTTAATATTTCCATAGCCATTAATCTTGTTCTGACTGCATATGGACAATTACGAAAACCTACTAGTTGGTCTTTTCTATATCCTGCACAGTGCTATCCTATTAATTTTCAGCTCAGCTCCTATCTTTTCCCTGTTTTTTAAAGCCTTCTGTGGATTCTTATTGATGATTGCATACAAACCATTAGGAAGCAGTTCTAGGCATTTCATAATAGGCCTCAGCTAGCATTTTCAATCCATCTGCAGTACTCTTCCCAAAACACTCTATGCTTCAGGTAAAGCTGTGTGCTTGCTATTTTCAGCCCCTGAACTTTTTTCTGGCATCCTTTTTCTGTTACAAGTGTTCCACTTTATGAAGGTTATTAATATTTTTCCAAATACTTTAAACTGGGAGATTTTTGCCATAAATGTTCTAGACTGTGTGGATCCTTGTTACGTTACTGGACTTGCAAATTGAATGTAGAACTAGTAGCTTAAGATCTCTGGTTGCCTGAATCTCATTTAATCAGGATATCTTGGTACTTTAGAATATTGCTGGTGGTGATGTCTGTGACAAATTGGAACTTTGTGTAGGAAATAACTCTTTTTTCAAACCGTACAATGGAAAGATAAGATTTTCCTTTTCCTTTTTTTTTTTTTTATGACAGTCCCCACATATCTTGAAGGCCAAATCTCTCTAGCCATTTATGAAATATGCTTTTAGCCTTTGAGTTAAGTGACAAAATAAATATCCTAGAAAGTTGGGCCCATTTACTTTTAGATTCTTTTTAACTTTGAGCCTTGCTATGTCCCTTGATTATTAAATTCAAATTGGCCTCTTGCTATCTTGGAGGAAATGAAATTTTCTCAGTGGTAGTAAACAACCTCAAACTATTTGATACTATTAATGACTCATTTATAATGCCAGCAGACATGCGAGGGCTGCAAAAATTAAATGTACAGCATCATTACCTTTGTGGGAAATGGCATAGTGCTTAGTGCAACAGTTTAGAAGAGAATTCCTCTAGGAGGACAGACTCCGGAGTTGAGAGTATGGATAATGGGATGACAAACTGGTAGCTTCCAGCTCTATGTGCTGCCTTTCACAGGCATTCCTTAGGATGAACCGTCAGACTGTGCATCTGTAGAGAAACTCAGTTGTTGCAACCTACATCGGTAATTCTTTACATCTACATACATGCTTGGAGTTTTGAAAATGTCATTTACAGATAACATGATTAAAAACGTTTTTGAAGGGGGCCGGCACTGTAGCTTAGCGGGTTAAGCTGCTGCCTGCAAAGCCAGCATCCTGTAGGGACACCGGTTCAAGTCCAGGCTGCTCCACTTCCTATCCAGCTCCCTGCTCATGTGCCTGGGAAAGCAGCAGAAGATGGCCCAAGTGCTGGGGCTCCTGCACCCACATGGGAGACCCCAGAGAACCTCCTACCTTCTGCCTGGCCCAGCTCTAGCTATTGCAGCCCTCTGGGGAATGAACCAGAGGATGGAAGATCTTCCTCTGTGTCTCTCCCTCTCTCTCTGCAACTCTGCCTTTCAAATATATAAATAAATCTTTAAGAAACAATCTGTTCGAGAATAGTAATTATTAGGAATTGTCAAAACGATCAGCTGTTTCTAAATTGAAGATGATGGGTGTTATGGGCATCTCCAGAGATGCTGCCGAGAGGAGCTGTGGCACCAGAGGAACCAGTGTGCCTGGACGGCCCCTTCCAACTCTGAGTGGTGCTACTGCTGTTTTCCAGTAGCTGACTCGAAAGTGCTTTAGACCAGCATTCTCAGTCTTATTCACAGAATGCATTTATGGAACCATGGAGTATCCGTCGTCTTCCTCAGTGTCAAAGCTTCTAGAAGAAAAAGTGTGAAGTCTGCAGTTCAGGCAATCAGGAGCGGGGGAGGGAGATACAGAGTCGGGAGGGCAAGGCCAAACTGGCACCTTGAGAGGGGGCTGGGGTCACTGTCGGTTCTCACTGCCATCAGCCCCCAATGTCATGGGTGTCCCGCAGAAGCCGGCACCCCCCACCTGGGGCTAGAGTTGCACGTGGCTCAGGAGCTGGAGGAGTTGACAGAGGACCCAGGCATTGCCACTGCCAAGGAGTGGACTCAGCCCTGGTGCAACAACTC
The DNA here is from genome assembly GCF_051225735.1 of Oryctolagus cuniculus. Taxonomy (NCBI): domain Eukaryota; kingdom Metazoa; phylum Chordata; class Mammalia; order Lagomorpha; family Leporidae; genus Oryctolagus; species Oryctolagus cuniculus. The sequence continues at coordinate 169,500,206 of NC_142869.1, forward strand.
TGAGTCCAGCAATCTTAAACATACCAAGCACGTGGGCTCCTGGTGCACTTCCATCCTACACGTCTCAGACACGGTGTGTCCTGTAGCTGCCTTAACCCTAACATGCATGGAAGGAGTTTCTGGGATATGCTCTTCAGCCTGGCTGAGTTGCAAAGCTGCTGTAGCAACAAGCTAGCTTTCTACAGGAGTTCTGCGTCATTTCCAAACAGTGCTATGCTATAGGTCACAGCTTTTTGCAACCTTTTCATGATGTCTGGATGACAAAAGCCCACCAGTAGCCATTGTATATAATCATAAGATAGCATAGCTCATTGCATTTTAAGGGTGAATGATTCTAACATAGCAAAATTAAGAGTGAGTAAATGAGCATATTAGGGGAAGTTCCTTTTAAAAGTTTATCATCAGTTTATGATATCAATTATACTATTTCACATAATCTAGTTTGCTTCAGTGAATTAACTTTGGCAAGCAGAAAGATATAAGCATATTAATAGGCAGCAGCAATCCTTGTCACCATATGAAATGAAATTCTACTGAACGTAAAAAAAAATGTTAGAATTCAGCAGGAGGAATTGATATGCATTACCTTGTACACTGTAGGCAACACATATGCATAGGCCCCTTTGAAAACTCTAGGACCATGAAATTTCCAATTATCCACACATTTTATATGTAAGGGCCTGCATGGACATTAATATCTACATTAATACTGAGCCCTGTCCCTTAAACTTCAAGTTCTTGATCCATTATCACCTGCTGGGATAATGTTTAACATACTTCATGAATAGAAGCTGGCTTCAGCGAGGCGGGGATCCTGCTCACGCTGGCAGTCTCTGTTTTAAAATCTTCTCCGGTACCACCCCAGTGCCAGTGGGCAGTTTCGTGGTTGGTGGTGTCCTTTATCACCAGATAGATGGCAATATAAAATGCTTCAGAAACACACTCTTCAGCAGTTACTTTTCTATCCTGTCCTGTATGGATTTGTGTAGTTCGTGCATTTGTTTTTGCTAACTTCTAAATGTTCTTATCATAAATTTTTTGAAATCCCTATCTTGCATTTCTTCTATCTCATCATCTTCATAATCTTGTATTATAGTGCCGTGTTCATTTGGGAGCATCATGGTGTCTTCCTTGTTCTTGTTTCCTCGGTTTCTGTGCTTGTTGTTTGGCATTGTGGAGATATTCTTTGGTTTCTTTTTTTTTTTCCTCTCTGTGGTGGCTTTTCTCATTATACTATGACTCTAGATTAAGTAGTCTGTCTGCTTTTGGTGAATCTCTAGAGGCTTGTGGTGGGTGTGGCCAGAGAGCTGTGTTCAGTTCTTCAGGGTTAAGGGTGTGCCAGAGGTGACACACCCAGGTTTGGCGTGGTAAATCTTCTCTCTCTCTCTTATTTTATATTCAGAAGGGAAGTAATTCTGCTCAGCTGAGCTCTTCTCCTTGATGGCAATCAGTGCCTGAGTGCTAGCCCCAGTGGGTACAATATTCGTCTGCTCTGTCCCAAGGACCACACAAAGGATCTGTGCAGTCCTCAGTGTAAGTTCAGATTCCCCTGCAATGTCTCTCACTGCGTAGTCAAAGCTGCCCGAATTTGTGGCATCTCCCCCTGAGACTACTCATGTCTCACCCACACTGTGAGTTCTCCCACACACCCTCAGTTTTTGTTTTTTGTTTTTTGTTTTTTTTCACAGTCCTGGTTCATAAGCTCTACACATTTACTAGGTCTTAATCTCCTGTTATTTCTCCCCACCAGAGTCAGGTTTTTCTGCTTGGATGAGGGCTGGTGCAGCCCTGAGCTGGCACAGCTGTTAACGTATGTCCAAAATGGCGCCTGCTATATTGTCTTCCCCACCTTTGTAAGGTGAGTGGAGAATCGTGTCCATACCAGTCCCTTTTATTATTTTTTTTCCTCTCCTCTAGTTAGGCTGATGTACTTTGCCCCACGGGGCTTCAAGCCTCGTTCCCTCTAGGCTCTTCCTGCTGCTTTTCCACCAGTGTCTTGGGCTACTGCGGTTTCGCCTCACCTCCCTCTCCAGTGCTGGTGTGTAGACTTGGCAGTTGGGGTCTCGAGCAGTGGGCGCCAGTGCCCTCCACGTAGGTCCACTGTGCCCCAGTAATTCCAGAAGAGTTCCCTCTGCAGTTTTTCCCCTAACTCTTCCCTGAGACTACAGTATCTCCACTTTTGTTAAACTATCTTTTCCCAGATTATCAATGAGCTCCCTCCCTATTCCACCATCATGGAGCCCGCCTTCCAGAAATTACTTTTCCCAGAGCCAGTAACTTGCCCTTCCAACTTTATACCATTCAGAGAGGGTGGTAGTGGCTGAGAAGAGCAGTCTCCTTTCTCACGCTACCTTATAATAATGTGGAATTGCACATGGCCGGCAAAGCTTTGACACGCGTGGGTTTCATGCCTGTGATCCTCCAGGAATGGTGACATACACCCTTACACTGTTAGGTGTGAATATCCTCACATCGTTAGAACTGAAGGTAGGGAGGCTGTGGGAGCTGGGGGTAGGCACCTTGCTGAGCCTGTTGGTTAAACCACGCGCACGTATCCGTCTTCTTCCTCGGCGTCAAAGCTGATTCTGTTGGGGTGCAGTCCCTGTGGAGTGATGCGCTCAGAGAAGGATCTCCCAGCCCCTCAGCATGCATCGTGGTCACCCTAGCCAGCTGTGTTGACTCTGGGTCTTTTTGCTCTGGGATGTGGATCGGTGGTACAGTTCTGGTCAGCAAGTTTGAGAGAAAGTAAACTGAGGCTAGTGGAGACGGTCTTGTCTGATTGGAAGAAAATACAAAGAAGTGGTTCCATTTGTTTCTGACAGCAGTATTGTTTCTACATGTGTTGCCCAGGCCTTGGCATTCATTAGTCCATCAAGGGTGACGCCTGTGCTTATAAAGGTGGGCGTACCCCAAGTCCTGGGTGATAACAGATAGCCACTACCGCACTGCCTTCAGAGTCCTTGCTGCAAATGCCAATAGTTCATTGCTTTATTCTTTAATCTACATGTGGTGGTTCGATGTTCAGAAGACTTTCTAGGCCTTTGCTCTTGTGCCTTCCTGACTGTGTTCCCGGCAGAGTTTAGGGGACCAGTTAGGTTCCTCCAGCCACAGGCACTCATGAGACATTTGCAGGGGAAATTGAGTGAAGACTACTTTGTGTGTGTGTGTGTGTGTGTGTGTGTCACTAGGTTGCTTTCTCAGAGCAAGTGTGGAGATGCTGATCTTTTGGCAATGGTATTACCAGTCACTTAGGTAGCTTCATGCCTCTCGAGGCCATTGGAGCTGTGGCGGCCTCCTCATCCTTCACTTTCCTGGTACTGACAGGGGTAACAGTTATGTTAACTAAGTAAAGTAGGTAATAATGGTGAGTCCATTCTTGAGCATTATTGTGTGATGAGAGTGGTTTCTGTCTCTTACAATGAAACTCCACTTAACCACTTTTATTCAGTTTTTGCCTCCATGCAGCTAACCTAATCCTGGTTGAAAGAGTCCTATCTACAGTAAAGACGGGACTTAAGTCCATGTCTTCTGACAACCAGTTCTGAGCTCTCTCTGTTACGTCGTGCCTAGCACGCCTAGAAAGTCAACAGAAGTATAGATCAGTTTCTGGAAGATGACTGTCTGCTTTTTTTCTTCCATCTTTGTTTCCCTTTCCCCTTATCACCTAAAGTAGCCTCCCAGCAAGAGTGTCTTTCTTCCCACCCTTGTCTTTTTTTAACCCATTCATTCATTCATTCGAGAGCTAGACCTTCCATCCATTGGATCACTCCCCAGATGTCTGTAACGACCAGGCCTGGGCCAGGCAGAAGCCAGGAGCTGGTACACAGTCCAGGCATCCTATGTGAATGACAGGAACCCAGGGCCCTTAGCCATCACCTGCTGCCTCCTAGGGACTGCATTGGCAGTAAGCTCTGAGAGTCAGGGGCTGGAGCCGGGTGTTGACCCCAGGCATTCTGATGTGGGATGCTGTCATCTTAACCACTCCACTAAATGTCCTCCTCATCTACCCTTGTCTTTCTAAACACGAGTCTTATTAGTACCGGTCTATCTGTCCCCAGTTGAGATCTGGGTTGACCTGCGCCTGCCAGGTCGCTTACTGCTCACTCTCACAGCTCTGCTAGTCTCCCAGTGGTCAACTCTGTTTTAAAGATACAGTTCAAATGGAACTTTGTTTAAAATGAAATGCTCCCATAGCTCACTTGGCTAATCCTCCGCCTGCAGCGCCGGCACCCCAGGTTCTAGTCCCGGTTGGGGCGCCGGTTCTGTCCCGGTTGCTCCTCTTCCAGTCCAGCTCTCTGCTGTGACCCGGGAGTGCAGTGGAGGATGGCCCAAGAGCTTGGGCCCTGCACCCGCAAGGCAGACGAGGAGAAGCACCTGGCTCTTGGCTTTGGATCAGCATAGTGCCAGCCATAGTGGCCATTAGGAGGTGAACCAACGGCAAAGGAAGACCTTTCTCTCTGTCTCTCTCTCTCTCACTGTCTAATTCTGCCTGTCAAAAAAAAGAAGAAAGAAACGCTCCCCTTTCTTTAGTTAATTCTGGGGGTGCTTGTCGTGATTTTTTTTTTTTTTTTTTGACAGGCAGAGTGGACAGTGAGAGAGAGAGACAGAGAGAAAGGTCTTCCTTTTCCGTTGGTTCACCTCCTAATGGCCACTATGGCTGGCACTATGCCAATCCAAAGCCTGGAGCCAGGTGCTTCTCCTGGTCTCCCATGGGGTGCAGGGCCCAAGCACTTGGGCCATCCTCCACTGCACTCCCTGGCCACAGCAGAGAGCTGGCCTGGAAGAGGGGCAACCGGGACAGAATCCGGTGCCCCGACCGGGACTAGAACCCTGTGTGCCAGCGCCGCTAGGCAGAGGATTAGCCTAGTGAGCCGCGGCGCCGGCCCTTGTTCGTGATTATTGTTCCTGTTGCGTCATATCATAGTCACTGGAGTGTTTCTCTCTGGGAGACAAGGACCCTTTCTGCTGGGAGCCCAGGTCGGGGCTGTCTTCATATTCCCCGCTCTGGGCTAGAGTGGGCGACTCTCAGAAAATGTTTGCTCAACTGCTGAAGCCGAGCTCTGACCCAGCTGCGTGCACAGCGCGGCGCTCCTCTCAGAAGGTGGGGCGTTCCAAACCCTGAAGGTGACTGCCCAATTCCACTTCTGAGCCTGGAGTATCACATAAGGGACATGGACCAGCCTGTCACTAAAGCGTGTTCACTAGCTGGCTGGTGGATGAGCATCAGTGGCGTTATCTGATGCCTTTCTGGCTTTTCTAGACTCTTGCACAGACGAGTAGCGTGACTGTTTCACCTACTTTCCAACGAGTTGCTTGTCCTTTGCGGCTCTGAATTGGAGATACACCTACGCTTGTGACCAGCTGATTGCGATGAAGCCCTTGGGGACTGATGAAGTTATTTTAATGGACATCCACTTGCCCTTTGACTAACTGCCCCTGAAGTCTGTAGAACTGTCCCTTGCTAGTGGCTGGGCCTTTGTCTTTACTATATACTTTAAGGACTAAACTACTTCTGTGACTTCTGCTGTTGCTTCTGCTGCTCAGGTACCATCTCTGTTGTATCCCAGCCTTTGACCTTCCTTTTAGTCTAATCATTCCTTCATTCATTCTTTTCCTGTGTGTGTTTCAGATTTCTTCTCTCAACACCTTCCTCGTGCATCTTGGATTTCACAGCACAGTGTATATGGCTATTGCTAGCTCTTGATACCCAGCCCTCCCCACTTGTCTTTCAGCTGGCTCTGATGACTTCTGGCGTTGCTAACTGCTTGTGCTGCATTTACTTCTTAGCTTTGCTCAAAGGGATGGGGGAAAGCAGAGGCAATGCGATACCCTAGTTTCCAGGGCTTCCCTGGCTTCTAGAAAACTGATCAACGCACAGCTTTATTAAAATGGGCTTGTTTCTGGCCAGCGCTGCAGCTCACTAGGCTAATCCTCCACTTTGTGGCACCGGCACAGCGGGTTCTAGTCCCGGTCGGGGCGCCGGATTCTGTCCCGGTTGCCCCTCTTCCAGGCCAGCTCTCTGCTGTGGCCCGGGAGTGCAGTGGAGGATGGCCCAAGTGCTTGGGCCCTGCACCCCATGGGAGACCAGGAGAAGCACCTGGCTCCTGCCATCGGATCAGCGCGGTGCGCCGGCCGCAGCGGCCATTGGAGGGTGAACCAACGGCAAAAGGAAGACCTTTCTCTCTCTCTCTCTCACTGTCCACTCTGCCTGGCAAAAAAAAAATTTTTTAAAAAAGTGCTTGTTTCTAATGAGCTACACCTTGAGAGCAGTTGAAAACGTTGGAAATGTTTAAAAAGTTGCAAGAGATTATTAATATTCCAGAAGTAGATTTATCAGAGATCAGAATGTTCAAAATATTATAGAAATAGATAGTTTTTACAGCAAGAATTATAACCTCTGAGAAGAAAACTTTACATTTCTCCCAGACAAAGGAAACAGAGCCCGTTAAAAGTGTTTGTCAATGATACATTAATATTCAGAGCAGCTCCCCCAGTGTTGCTTGGTTTTAAGTCCAGACTTTAAATCCAATAGCATTCAAAAGGAACGCGTGCAACTCAAAAGTGTGCCCTTCATTCCCGGGTTGCTGAACCCCCTGGCGTTGTTGACCTAGGAGTCCTAGTAGATTATGTGCTGAAAATAGGGAACATATATAATTTTAACATCCAAAGAGGAACAAAGAAAAAGATTTTTTTTTTCCCTTTTCCCAGCTGCCCTCTGGTGGCAAAGGCACAACAGAACTTGGGTGCAGGAAAATCCTTGCCTTGCAGATACTGTGCAAGCTGCTTGGGAGGCCCTGGCACCAAAACAGACTTCACCCTGTGTGTGAGCTCCCGAAAAGGAGGAGCAGGATATGTGGGCCCCCTAATTACTGTTTGCTTCCCCAAGGCACCTGTTCTTATCATAGTGGCACCAGGCTCCACCAGTACAGTCGATACTTGTATATTCACGAGAGACAATCGATAGAAAAATTAAAAAGGAAAGTCAAGGTAATTAGGCTAAAGCTGCTGCTTATGAGTTTTCAATAATTGCTTTAGCTTCCTCTTGTTTTCCCCTCTCTGAAAAATAGGGCCTGATTGAAGGACCGGGTCGTGTTTGACTGAGGACATGTCAAAATTAGACAAAGGCAGGCAGGAAATAAAATTAAGCTGTATTTGTTTTAGAGCAGTCAAAGGGCCTTTGCACGGTGGCACGGGAAGAATAGGCGTTGATTTAGATGCACCCATTAGCAGCTGCGCCATTGTTGGTACCTGTTCCTTGTCATCCTTTTCTGCACACTGGCAGGAGCCCACTCAGAGTCACTGTGACAGGCCATGCAGGAAAGCTCCAGAGGAGATCGTGGGTGAATTTCTCCCAGAACCGTCAGCATCTTTTAGCAAATTAAGTGCCATCCTTTATACAACTGTGGAATAACTTAGAACCGCCATGGCTGCCATTGTGGGCCATGCTTGGCAGTTTGGCCATTGTTCCTTGTGCACAGAATTGCAGGGACCACTGTCCATTTATGAGACCTTGATGAAGAAGTCATCCGTGGTAGGTGAGTGAGCCTGAGCTTTGGTCCTGAGCTACCTGAGTGTTTCTGTGCTGTGAAGTCTTCTAAATAAATTAGGGCCACGCTGTTTCTTTTTGCTGCATAGTAGGTGAAGGGGAAAACAAACAAACAAAAGCAAAAACAAAAAAACCAGAGGAATCCCTAGTTTGGGAGAAATAAATGTAGGGAGAAAGGATACATTGGTGAGAGAGAGAGATTTCATATCTTATGCCCATTTACAGTCTTCATCTGCACTATTTCTGTCATCTTAAAGCACTTTATACGCCTTACAGCCGAATTATGTACCAACGTCATTTCATTCACCACTGAATAAATGGCTGTTAAACACCTGCCAGGAACATATTTCCTGGAGTCAAAAAAAAATTGGATCTTGTTAAATGTATAAGGAAAGTTTAGATATGGAGCCTATACTATGAAGATATTTATTGAGCATTATAGAAGGCTCAAAGCAAGATAGAAGACTCCCTAGGTAAAGACAATGCTATGCTAAACTCTCAGCACCTCGAAGTGGCCCCTGCCTGCCTCTGAAGTTCGTTAATGAGAAGGGAGTGACAGACTCAGGACTTGAAGCCAGGACTGTGTTGCTTTCTATGAAAGCACAAGGTCTCAAGCCTTTTACTGCATTGTAATATTTTGTTTGCAATTTAAAAAAAAAAAAAAAAAGAAGATTCTCTAAGGGGAAGATATTCTTTGTGAAGTATGTTCCTTTACTCAGTAAACTCCAGATCTAATGAATAATAGAGATGCTAGGGTGTGGGTTTGAGATTCAGATGAGGGAGTGTTGAATTAATCCACACCCAGAGACATCAAAAAATGAGGAGGCACAGGTAGAAAGAACTAGAACTTAGAGTTATTGTTAATTATTCTTCAGACTGAGAATTACTTTATATTATTCCACCACTGGTTGAGCTTGCATAACTAAATCAATCCCTGCTGTCGTAGAACTTTTTAGGAAGTGAAAGCAGCCTTGATGGGTGACTAGGGACTCTCACTTTCGTAAGACTGTGCCAAGACTCTCAGCAGAGTCCTGATTCAGCACACCTTTTAGCTGAGGCCAAGGAATTGCGAATGCAACTAAACCTGGACATGCCTGATGGCTGAATTATTTGTTGCTTATTACCCACCATCCCAGATGTTTACGTTCTAGGTGATACTTTCATGGGGAAAAAATGTATATAATAAGCATTTATTCCTTTACTTTAAAAAAATGATTGTTCTAGACACATAATCACTCTGGGTTACAGTTTATAGAAATTTTCCTGTGGGGTGATTTTTAAAAGCTTATTGTTTTGGTTCTCATACAGAAATCAACAGACAATAAATGCTGGTGAGGATATGGGGGAAAAGGTACCCTAATCCACTGTTGGTGGGAATGTAACCTGGTACAGCCATTATGGAAGACAGTATGGAGAGACCTCAGAAATCTGAATACAGACCTACCATAGGACCCAGCCATCCCACTCCTGGGAATTTACCCAAGAGAAATGAAATCAGTATATGAAAGAGTTATCTGTACCCCCATGTTTCTTGCAGCTCAATTTACAATAGCTAAGAGATGGAATCAACCCAGATGTCCATCAACTCATGACTGGATAAAGACATTATGGGATACAGACACTATGGAATAGTAGAATAGCCACACAAAAAGAATGAAATCCTGTCTTTTGTAACAAAATGGACACAACTGGAAACCATTATACTTAGTGAAATAAGCCAAACCCAAAAGACAAACATGTTTTCCCAGATCTGTGATAACTAATAGAATACAAAAAATGTAATGTATAGGAGTGAAATGAACATTGAGCTTAATGATTGTTTACAACCCTGAACAAGGTTTTTTTTTTTTTATTTTTCCTTCTTACTAATTGTTGAACTCTTCTTAGTGTAGGGTTAATCTTATGAGTATAATGTAAACTGAAAGTAGATCATTGTAACAATTAGGAGAGGGAATAGGAGAGAATGGAGGAGGAAGGGTGAGAGAGTGGGCAGGAGTGAGGGTAGGGTAGGAAGTATCAGTATGTTCCTAGATCTGTGTACATGGGTGCAGGTTCGAGTCCTGGCTGCTCCACTTCTGATCCAGTTCCCTGCTATGGCCTGGGAAAGCAGTGGAAGATGGTCCAAGTCCTTGGGCCCCTACATCTGTGTGGGAGACCTGGAAGAAGCTCCTGGCTCCTGGCTTCAGATCGGCTTAGCCCTGGCTGTTGCTGCCAACTGGGGAGTGAACCAGCAGATGGAAGAACTAACTCACTCTCTCTCTCTCTCTCTCTCTCTCTGCCTCTCCTTCTGTGTAACTTTGACTTTCTAATAAATCTTCAAAAAAAATTGGTACAATCACTTTGAAAAAAAATAAAAGCTCCTTCTTTCTCTGGTCTTCTGTCTTGACCTGTTCTGAGAGAAGCTTCTTTGTACTGCTCTGCCTTATTTTCTGTTGTCACTTTGTACTTGTTGTTTTGTTTTCACCCTGTGAAAAGGTTGAGTAGCAAACAAGAACGATAACCTGTCATGCAGCCATCATGGGTGCTATGTATAAGAGCATAGCGGAGTCCAGGTGCCTTGTTTGGAGCTCACCTGTGCTGTTGATTTTGTAAATCTTCACTAAGTGGTAATCTATAAAATGGTGATAATAGAAGCACCTATCGTGTGGACTTCCGTGGATGAGGTAACATACAGCAAGTACCTTGTGACTTGTTTTGGGTTTTCTTTCCTTCTAGCCTGTAAAGTTTGAGAGAAAGAATTGGTGTCTAACATGCAAAACACTCCTTTGGTAAAAACGTAATTTCAGCCTTCCTACAGGCATTTTCCTGCTGTACGATCCATGACCAAAGAAGAAGCAAAGGTTTCCCATGTGGCATGTTTACTTGTTGTTGTTGTTGTTGTTTTTTTTTTTTTTTTTTTAAAGAATGGGGCATTCCAGCTCATATACTGTATTGTCTTTAGTTTTTAGTCAATCTAGGAAAATCCTCGGAAGATTAATTTTCCACTATTTTTGTTTTAAACTTTCTGTGGCTCTCCTTCTTTGGTTAGGATAATTGCCAATCCCAAGTAGCATGGAAAGCTTTAGTTATTTTGCTCGTTAAATGTTACCTTAAAGCATTCTTGTAGATAAAGAAATATTATCTGTTTCTTCATTCTGAATATTATAGCCTGGCTAATGAACTCACATATTCTTTTATTGGTTTATTAAGCATTAATTTCCCAATGCCAGAGTCTCCACCTAGGAAGTTTCTGGCTTACCGATCCACATTGCGTGTCTGCCTTAAGATCAAGTTCCGTGCAGGTGTGCAGTGAGGCACCACGCTTGCTTCTCTGCCCCATCTTCTGCTTTCCAGTAAAATTCGGCCTTGACATTCAGGGCTGAGGTCCATAAGGTTTTCTGGAAGCGTTGTATTCCAGCGCTCAGTTTTTTAAGAGGAAACTATAGCGAAAGAGGAGTGTGACGAAGCCCATCAGAGTACACAGGGAGAATTCCCACAGAATGCACAAATCTTTTCATCTGTTGCTAAAAAGTTGCAGAGTCACAGAGGTGCAGCCCCTCTTCCCCATGATTCCTCATTCAGCCGGCAGATTGGCAGCAAGAAATGCTACCATGGTTCTTAGGAGTCAGGGCTGTTTTCCCTTGTTCCAAGGGGGGGGGGGGGGTCTCACTGAAGCACTTTGGAGAAAGCGGAAGCACAGACCAGAGGAGAGAAAGAGAAGAAAGTCAGTTGAGGAGAGAGAGTCAGGTTCTGAAGCAGGACGTTACTCAGCGCAAGGGTATGGTCAGATCCAGGGAGCTGAGGCAGAAGACGTCGTGTCAAGTGGCACTTAGAAGAGCATCTACCCCTGTAAAAACTCTAAGAGGAGGGACACGATTAGGTTGTGTGATGAACCCTCCAGGAGAGTCTCCTTATCCCAAAGGTCTAAGCCATCTCTGAGCCTTTAAGTTGATTCTAAGTTAAGTCAAGTTAATTTCAAGTATTCTAAAATATTATTGCTCTATATTAAGTCCTCTTACTTATTTTTCTATGGTATTGGAATGCATTGCAGGGAACACACCTGAAAACAGTTAGCATTCAAAATAATGTAGTCCAGAATAAATACAATCATGCACTTACTAAGATGAATAAGTGGGGCATGCTGGGCTGGTCCTGTGACAGTAGTGGTTGTTATCATGATTATTATTTTGTTTTTCCTAAAGAAAATACACTTGGGCCCATTTAACTTGTAGTAAGACTTCCAAGAAGGTTAGTAGTAGCATCCTTTATTGAATAATCACAGCAGAAATGCAAAGATTGGCATGCTGTGAGGGCCAGATGAAAGAATTTTCAAGTAGACTTTGAAGTCCGCATTCATTGGCATGTGTGTTGCTAGACCCATGATGATGACGATGGTGCACCTCTCTGGCACTTATTTCTGAATTACCTTGGTCAAAAGCAAAAGATTTCCCCTGTGTAGCCTGCCGTATGGTCAGAGTGAGCGTGCATCCTGACTTCCTCGCATCCCTGTCACTCCCTGCCTCCTCACCCCTGCCCGTTCAGAGGCACTGCTTAAAATCTGGATGATTCAGCAAGAAAAACCAACAGGCAGGAAGAATATTAATTACCTTATTGCCTATCAGCTATCGCCACATAATTGCAACTTCTACTTTCTGATTGAAGATTTGGCCTTTTAGATTTAGAATGTGTCATGAAATTTTTGCTCCCTGTTCTCACACTGCAAATGAAGAGCCTACACAAAGAGACTGGGGCAGCAGTAGATGTCCACTTCTTGTGGGCACGAGCTGTAAGCCTTACCTTTGTGTTGCCCCACAATGGTCCCTTCAGTGAGCAGTTATTGGATTAACCTCTTTCTACTGCCCTTAGGTTTCCACCACCAGAGTTAACGCTTTGGAGATCCTAGAACTCTATAGAGGCTTTGTTTCAGTAATTTACCTTATCAGTAACCCAGAAAGGCATGAAGAGCCCAGATAAGGTTCAATGACTGTGCCCCAGAGATGCAAGGAACCACGCCACGCGGAGGCCCAGATTGGAAAGATCAAGAGTTGCAATGGGGAAACCCAAAATTATCTCATGTTAACCAGAAGGACTTACAGACCTCGGCTTATCATCTGTGGCTAAAATTGATAGTAGTGGTGTGGTAAGGTCACACAGCTGGGTGACAAATGGCATAGGCAAGGTCTAGAAGCTTCTTTCTTTCTTTCTTTTTAAAAAGATTTATTTACTCATTTGAAAGGCAGAGTTACAGAGAGGCAGAGACAGAGAGAGAAGTCTTTTATCCTCTGGTTCACTCCTAAGATGTCTGCAACAGCCTGAGCCAGGCTGATCTGAAGCCAGGAGCCAGAAGCTTCTTCGAGGTCTCCCACGTGGGTGCAGGCACCCAAGGACTTGGGCCATCTTCTTCTGCTTTCCCAGGCCACAGCAGGGAGCTGGATCAGAAGTGAAGCAGCTGGGATTTGAACCAGCACCCATATGGGATGCTGGCACTGTAGGCAGTGACCTTACCCGCTATACCACAGCGCCACCCCCTGGCAGCTTCTTTGTGCTTCTCTATCTTCTCCCTTCCTCCCCAAGAGAATCACACTAAGCACACTCTCCCTCCATTGACAGAAACCCAGGGACATGTGTGAGCGATTCAGTGCCCAGGGTCAGGGGCTGGTCACTTGGTCTTGTAGATACCATTTGCCTTATCAGCCAGGGAAGGATGAGAGATGGCTTCCAAACCCTGCATTTGCAGAGGCACAGAAGCCTGCCAGGCAGGCCCTTCCGGAGCCAGCTGCCTCACTCTGCCTACGGGGACTGTTTACTGCACAAGGGTCATTGTCTTCAGGGATTTTGCTGGACAGCTGAAAGTCACCATGGCCGAGGAGGCTCAGGAGCCAAGACCCTTGGCTTTATGTCAGCTCTCTGTCCTCATAGATAGGAGATAAACACTTGTATGCTTGTACCACTAAGGTGGGTCTCTAAGTCGTAAGTTAGAGGAGCTTCATTACTTGGAAGCTAAATTAAGAGGGTTCTGTTTTCCTGCCCTGTTTCCTTTGGGAATCACTGTCCTCACTGATAGACCCTTCAGTGGAACACAAAAGGACAAAGCTGGGGGAGAGCTCCCCCAGATGGCCTACTTCCCAGTCGTCCATGTCTCTGGGTCCTGATGCGTGGTGGCCTGTGTTTAGAAACTTTATGCATAATCCAACTGAACTTTAAAGTGCTATGAGTAGCCGGCGCCGCGGCTCACTAGGCTAATCCTCCGCCTAGCGGCGCCGGCACACCGGGTTCTAGTCCCGGTCGGGGCGCCGGATTCTGTCCCGGTTGCCCCTCTTCCAGGCCAGCTCTCTGCTGTGGCCAGGGAGTGCAGTGGAGGATGGCCCAGGTGCTTGGGCCCTGCACCCCATGGGAGACCAGGAAAAGCACCTGGCTCCTGGCTCCTGCCATCGGATCAGCGCGGTGCGCCGGCCGCAGTGCGCCAGCCGCGGCGGCCATTGGAGGGTGAACCAACGGCAAAGGAAGAGCTTTCTCTCTGTCTCTCTCTCTCACTGTCCACTCTGCCTGTCAAAAAAAAAAAAAAAAAAAGTGCTATGAGTGTTGTTCAGTGTAGTCGTAAGTATACCTTATCTTGTCAGACTACAAAGGAGTAATATTATGTGTCTTCTCGACTTTAAGCACTGAGCTAAATCAAATATAAGCTTGTATTTTAACCTCAAACCAACGGTCTGTTCTTTTTCCAGGCTAAATTGCTTCTGCTTTTACAGTACCTGGATATTCAGTAGAGGACTGAACCCCAGCCCCTTGTTTCACATGGGGGTGCCCTCCTTGCTGACCTTCCTAAAAGCAGTTGACTTGTTCTTACTCATAGATTTGATGCCACGAATACTAAACAGATAAATCTCTATGACCAAAAGGAGATTCTAGAAACGTCTCCAAAGTGAAGGAAGCAAAGAGACCTAATGTTGGGATTTTCTCATCATCGGCAAAGAAAAAGTGGTGTACGTTGTAATTATCTCAGGATTCACATTAGATTGGCCTCTGTTCCTCCAATGCATCTGCCTCCTATTGTCCTCCATCCCCCAAGATTCGAGACTATTTGCTCCTTAATAGTGAGCCTCTGATATTAACAAATAAAGGACATGCATTGAATATCTCAAGCACATGTAGATCCCAGTGTGTTTAAGGATTGTTAGGTTAAGTCACTATCTCCAAAGTGCCCATTGAACTCCAGTTTCTTAAGAGGTCTTAGACTTTCTAGATTTTGTTCTGTATTTCTTAGCCATAGATCCAGAGCACCACTGGAAACTGACTGCTTGTTTCTGTAACACATATACAAGTTGAGTAGCCCTGATGTGAAATTTTTGGGACCAGAACGATTCTAGATTTCTAACATTTCAATATTTCGTGATTTTCATATGAGATCTCTTCAGGGCAAGAGCCAAGTCAAAACACAAAATTCATATATGTTTCACATGCACCTCCCACACATAGCCTGAAGATAATTTTATTCATGAAAATTCTGTGCAAAGGTACGGAAATTTCTATTTCTTGCATCACATCAGTGCCCAAAAAGTTGAGAATTTCAGAGCGTTTTGGATTTCAATTTTATGATTAGAATTGCAGAACCTTTATGTGTGTAGCAGAAAGATCTGTGGTGCTTCACGCTATGGGGAATCCCACCTAGACACTGTGGCCAGCATAGTATGGTACGAGAGGTGAGTACCTGATATATGACAGTGTTAGGGACTTGTTTTGAATCTTTTGAATGAGAAAGCCTCAGAAGACCTTTTTTTTTCTTTTTTCTTTCTTTTTTTTTTTTTGAAAATGCACAGTTTGTTGAAAGACAAGAGTCACACCCCTTGGACAGATGTTGGTTGTATTTCTGAACATGGAGCAGGCCTGTTTGTGCAGAAAGTGCTTCTCCTCCTGAACAGGTCGGCTGAATCCTTCCAGTTTCTTGTTTCATTGAAGACCATCAAAATATTTGGAGGGTCAGCCTATTTCATGGCCACAAAGGCACCTTTAATTGCTTGCATGGAGTTAAAGCCTGTCTTTCTCCTTTGCCAAGAAAGTGACATGTATTAGCGTTTCTCTGGTAGTTATTTGTAATTGTACCAGTGCACACCATTCCCAACTGTTACAATTAAATCATTTGAGATTCTAGTCACGCTTCTCAGCAAATGCACCAAATTATAGCTCAAGACTTCTGCTTGAAATCCAGACTTCCAATTAGTAAACTGGCCAGGGTGGGAAGGGTTAGCAAGGGAAAGACCTGAGAAAACACGAGGCCCAAAATAGTCTGAAATTTCCTTGCTGCCTCGCCTCCGCCCCAAGTTGATTTGTCAGCATGTGAGCGGGTGGTCCATCTTCTGAGAAACGGCTTGGTGTTCTTTTCATCCAAATTTAATTGGCTTTCATGGGCTGAATTAAATCAGCAAAGGAAAAGTTAGATAGATGATGTAAGGGAGCAAATATCTCCCTGTACAAGAGCAACTTCTTTCGGGGGTTGGCCATTGTTCTCTGTTTCCATCAGGAGCACAGCCTCATGACAAGGGTGCTTCAGAACGTTCATGGAAAATAGAATTGAAAGATAGGTTTATTTTGGTGTGAAAGGGATTGGGAAATTGTATATACGAATGTCTAGCTTTTCGTCCTGTGGGCTTTTACATGTCTTTATAGCTGCAAAGAAGCTCTCATTTTCCATTTTCACTTGTTTCAAGAGCTCATTAAGCTGTCTTCCGACACAGTCCTCCTTTCACTCGGAGTGACCATTCCATTACATCCTCTGAGTTTTCTAATTTACTTTCTTCAAGACAAGCATCTATAATCTCTTCCTCCAGTAAGTCTGCCTTTTCCTGGGGAACTCCTTCTGTTGATTCAGCACCTGTGAATGTAATGTTTCAGTTGCTTTAGGAGAGAAACTGCGACATGGAGCATGGGAGTGTGGGTGGAAGGGTCTTCACATTCCAGGCACGATGTTCCCTCTACTGCTTACTCCCTCTAGGCCTGTGGCCAGTTTGGCTGACTTTTCAGTGTCGCCATGTTTTTATTAGAAAATGAGACTCACATTACCCATCCTTCTTGGGTGGTGTTTGTTGCTCCATTTGCTCATTCTTTGGGAATATGTGTTGAGCCATACCCTAGGCGGACATCAGACTGCCAAGAAGGATGAGGTTCATGCTGCAGGAAACCGCCATCTACCCCAAAAGTGAACGTTAACCACACAGTAACAAGTATGATCACTGTTTTAAAACAGAGTGATTTCCGTATGTCATTGGAATGTGATGGGGCTGCATAAAGAGACACCATGGAAGAATGTGGTCTTTGCTGGGGAGGGAGCACTGGACGGGAGCCATGGGCAACTTTGTTCATCATGTCAATGTGGGATTCTTGGATGTCTTCATGGAGGATGAGAAAAAGTAGCCATGCTGTGTTGCCTTCAGTAAATTATCTTGCAAATGTTTCACCAGTCACTAGGTTTCCCAATTCTTCTCACCCTTGGAACGATCACCTAATAGTGTCTATCAGACGTCCCACGTAAATGCCCGGGTCGAGCTCACGTTCTGCTGATTCCACCCTGTGTCTGTGGAGCCAGGTGCTTTGCCCGTCTTTCTGTGTGAGCTGCTCACTCCTGCTTCTTGATGCCATGCTTTAAACCCCATCCTCCTGTTTTTCCCCACCACGTTGACCTTGTCTTTCAAAGCTTGAAGAACTCATTCTCTTTGGGTTGTGCTTTATTCAAAGAGCATTCTGTGTCTTTTAGCTTAAATGCATAACTGCAGAGACTTCCGTCTGTTAGGACTATGAACAGCAAGGAACTGAAACAACAGCTCTCTCCGAAGACCAACTCGGCAGTCCTCACCATAACAGGGTATTTTTTGAATCTGCTACCTTACTGTGGTCCCACTTAATTTATTCACTCTTTTAAGTATCATCAACTGTTCAGAGTTGAGCCCAGATTATATCAAAGCAACTGGCAAAAACTCTAGAAATGAGACGTATGAATGTTTGAGAGGCACAGGAAGGTGTGATGAGGGCTGCAGAGACACACGAGGGAGGGCAGATGCCCCGTGCCTCGGGAGGTCCAGAGTGGCTCAAAGACCCTCACACCATTGATGCCAAAGCTTTCAGGACAGCAGGGACTTCCCCGATGAACAACAAGGAAGCCCCTTCTCACTCACCTGTCCGTTGTGTGGAAAGCATAGTGTGAACCACACACAGTTGTGGAACCCAAGGTGACCTGCTGAATCTAGGGCGCTGAGTGTTTTTAGAGTCTGGAAGGTGAGGCTCCTAACCTTGGACTTAATGAGTTAGGGGAACAAGGCTTAAAAGGGTTCAGGTCAGGATGAGTTCATCAAATTTATACCTGAAGGAGACGGTAGACAAGTAGGAAGAGATTCTATAATTCTTACAATGTGCCAGGCAAAAATCTGTGTTCATTATCTTTAAGCCCATATGTTTATTCCCTTAATCCTCACAGTAATACCAGTACTGTGGAGGATATTCTGAGTTGGCCAACACAAAAGCAATGGGAACAGTGTCTTAGAATAGACTGTTAGGAAATGATAAGATCTTGAAATAAGGTTGTTGGAGTAAGGGGTCTTGTCAGAAGGATTGACAGGTCTTAGGCAGGCTACTGGAGGTCAAGGAGAGGGAGGAAGACAAGGTCATCTCCAACTCTGCCCTGAGCGGCTGGGTATGTGGAGACTGTGAAAGCGAGAGCGGAGTTCTGGGGAAAGGTGTTGAGATTAGCATTTTAGATCCTGAAGAAATATCCTAAAGAATTCACTGAGAATATCTCTCAGGAGCTCCGAAGGGTAGAAGGTACACATAATGGCATCGTCAGTGTTTGTGTGTTAGTTGTAACCAGGACAGTAGTTGAAATGAACTAGGGAATCTAGGTAAGAAAAAAATTGTGACACCCTAGGGAACATAACCAGTTAAGGAGTGGTCAGAGGAATGGAGACTGAAATGAATATATTATTATTATAAACTGTTAAAATTCTTTACGGTGATGCACTGATCGCCCACCATGAATATACAGTGCTCTGATGTACTATAACCTATGTACTCCACTGTTTTAGCTCTAACTTAATTAGCCCTGTTTAATGCTCTCAAGTAGGATAAGCATCATATACTTGATGAATGTTATACCTTCTTAGGATTTGTAAGGGCTTGTAGATGTTGTTTCTGAGACCCTAGTGGAAAGCTACTCAGGGAAACTGAGTTGATGGTTTTGCTTTTGTGGTTTTTTTTTTAAATTTTATTTTGTTTATTTGAAAGGAGAAGCGACAGAGAGAAACAGAGAAAGAGATCCTCCATCCTCTCATTTACCCACCAAGTGGCCACAACAGCCAGGGCTGAGCCAGGCTGAAGGCAGGAGCCAGGTACTCCATCTGGGTGGCAGGGACTCATTGAAATCCTTGGTCCATCTGCTGCTGCTTTCCCAGGTGCGTTAGCAGGAAGCTGGATCAGAAACAGAGTAGCTGAGACTCCAACCAACACTCCAATATGGGATACTGGTGTTGCAAGCAGCAAACTTAACCTGCTACACCACACATTAGCCCCTATTCCTTTTTTCTCTTTACATACATACCCTTGCTCTTGATAAGGAAAGATAGTCCACATTATCTTATGGCTCTGTAAACAATATTGTAGTGGCTGATCATTAAACGTAAATTGAAGATTTTTTCTATACTAAAGGAAGTCTTGGCATGCAGCTTTGTCCTGTGTGCTTCCCACTAGTGATGGGGTCTATTTAAAATACCATGCAGATGCTGAGATTCAGATAACTAGAGACCACCAGAAAAACAAGTGTGAAATCCTCCCTTCACTAGTTTTACCTCCACAAGACGTACTTGATGCTATATAGATTCTTCACACAACCCTGGAAGGTCACTTGAAGCAACCAAAAAGCCATTTGTTCAGAATTTTTAAGAGGAGCTATAGAAGAGTAATAGCAACGCTTCATTCCATTTGTTGAATGCCTGCTATGCGCTAGACTTTGTGAGAGCAGGCACAGTATGGGTCTTCTCAGCTGTGCGTTCCACCACTCTGAGCTGCTCCGGCATTTCCCCGGAGGTTTCTGTTCCTAATTTCTTCACTCAGAGCAGGATATTTGCCCCAAATTTCTTCCCCTTCCCTTCTCTGTGATACTCCTTTATCTTTTACAGCTTAGCTTGTATTTCCAGTCTGCATAGCAGTTGCTTTCCCAATTAAATTATTGGGAAAACAGTGTGATGGCAATGAAACACTTGGATGAAGAAAAAAATTGTTCTATCCCAACATAGCAAGTTCTTTTAGTTTAATATCTTCCAGTTCTTTGCCTCATGCATATGTATTCTTATAATACTACTTGCAATATTTTGCATTCTGCTTTTTCTCTTACTCAACATATTTTTTCGTATTTCCATATGATTTTCATAATTATCATTTTCATCACAAAAATAGCATTATCTCACTACAGAAGATAAATCCTCCCTAATTCCTAGCTTGATGACACTTCTCGTTTGTTTTCCTGTTAAGTACCTGTGTTATAATTGAAGGCAGAAGGTAGGAATGTCTAAATAGCTAAGGAAGCCTACATTGCTACTTTTTATTTTGATGAAGTCATACTTTCACAAAAGTTCCTTCGAATTCTATTAATCTCACTGAACCTCCTGCACATCACCTAGAGGGCATTGGGCTTGATTATTTCTAGGATTATCTCTGCAGCTTTTCAGCTCTAATCAGTATATGATTCTGCCTATGAATACAGTAAACCTTCATGGTGTTACTAGTTCATCACCTTTCTTTGTGAAATACACACCAGAAAGAATGAGGCAGGGGCCAGCGCTGTTGCAGTAGGCTAAGCATCTGCCTGCAGTGCTGGCATCCCATATGGCACCAGTTTGAGTCCTGACTGCTCCACTTCCCCTCCGGCTCCCTGCTGATGGCCTGGGAAAGCTCTGGAAGATGGGTCAACTGCGTGGGCCCCTGTACCCGCGTGGGAGACCCAGAAGAAGCTCCTGGCTTCGGATCGGCCCAGCTCCAGCCATTGCATCCATTTGGGGAATGAACAGTGGATGGAAGATCTGTCTGTCTGTCTGTTTCTCTCTCTCTCTCTCTCTCTCTCTCTCTCTAACTCTTCCTGTCAAGTAAATAAGTAAATCTAAAAAAAAAAAAAAAATGCGCTGAAAGCTTTTGACCCTCTCCATTTAAAAATTCTCCTTTGCAAGGCCGGCGCCACGGCTCACTAGGCTAATCCTCTGCCTGCGGTGCCGGCACCCCAGGTTCTAGTCCCGGTTGGGGTGCTGGATTCTGTCCCAGTTGCTCCTCTTCCAGTCCAGCTCTCTGCTGTGGCCCGGGAGTGCAGTGGAGGATGGCCCCTGCACCTGCATGGGAGACTAGGAGGAAGCACCTGGCTCCTGGCTTTGGATCCACGCAGCGCGCTGGCTGTAGCAACCACTAGGGGGGTGAACCAACAGAAGGAAAGACCTTTCTCTGTATCTCTCTCTGTCTAACTCTGCCTGTCCAAAAAAAAAAAAAAAAAAATCTCCTTTGCACAGATGTAAAATGTCCATGCAGTATCTTCTGAGAAACAAGAATCTTTGCTGTAGTATAGGGAAAATCTTCTGGAAACAACTTACATTTCAGAAAGTATTTCATATGTGGGGGAAACAATGTGGTTTGTTTTATTATGGTTTTGCACCATGAAGATAGTAAGAAATGGGGAGAAGTCTTGAGAAGCAAGTATAAAACACATTGCAAAGTTACAGAAAATATTGACAGAAATTAGTTTAAAATATTTATTCTGGTTAGCTTAGGAAAATCACTGTCATCAAAGTTGATGACTCGTGGGGCTATACATGGAAATGCTTAACTCAGGCTTCTAGAATGAGGAGGAAAAAGCTGGCATGATCACAATTGTCTAGCTCCTTTTAAAAAGCAGGTATTAAAGGACTAAATGGGTCCCCTAGCTCCACTGTGTATTATTGGAAAATCTATCTGTGAAATGGATCGTTCAAGATTTGGTTTTCTGTGTGTAAGCAGATATGCAGATACAACATCCTGCCCGCCTCGTTTCCAAGGTCATCCTCTTCCATGTAAAGACCGTGCATCCCACGTTAAAGGCGATGGTGGCGGGGACGCGATTTCATGTTGAGTGTGAATCATGGAATGTCACGATGCATGTTATGGCTCTAGTCAAATGACTCGGGGATTTTTCCGTGAGTTAAATAAGAACGAGGGAAAGGTCGTTTTAGGAGGAAAGGAAGTGCCTCATTGTTTAGCATGCAGACTGTACTGTGTTTGCTGTGTGGTTCAGTGTTTAAAGGAGAGTTGGGAGAGCGCCGCAGCTTTGGGAACGCCCAGGCAGAGCTGGGGCAGCGACTGTCGGTCTCCTGTTTGCCTGTGGGACTTCAAAGTCCGAACCACCTGACAGAGTCTGTTCAGAGAGGACTTTGTGCCATGGAGTCCCACCTTGGGTGAAATAATATTAGTAAAGAGGATGCTATTGTGGTGGGATCTTTCCTTACCTGTGAGAACCGCTTTTATGCTGACATTCTTGGAGTACTCAGATGTGCATAAGGAAAAGGTATTCATGAATCTCCATCCTGGCTAAACATTGATTTATTCAGGGACACACACCCTCCCGCCCCCTTCCCCACCCCCAGTTTGCTTTTGAATGCCTTGCTCCTGAGCCCTGAGTACCATCCAGGTGACCAGCACTGTCCCGCCTGCTTTCCTATGTGCGGACTCATTGATCTCCCCCACGGCCTTGTAAAGGCGGCACCATGATTACCCCCCCCCCCCCCACCGTGAAACACACAAGGAGACCAATCTTTAAAAATGGATGTGGCTTACCTGAGTTCACACAAAAAGTAAAGGATGAAACAGGAATTTTAACTCAGGCCCTGTAGCTCCAGAGCCTGTTGTCTTCTCCAGAGAGGTTGAAGAAGGATCTCATTCCAGGCTGTCTTTAGTTGTTGGTCCCTTGGGGGATTCTGAGTTGCTGAACTATTTAGGAAGCATCTTTCGTGGTTTCGTGGATGACCGTGACCCAGGCAGAAAGTCCTGAAGCTAGTGTATTATAACTTTATACATGCTTGGTTCACTACTCAGTTGAGCAGGTATTGGTCATCCAGGCACCAGGAATACAGAGGTAACTTCAATGCCAGTTCTGTGACCCTGGGAAGCTCTCTGCCTGGGAGAAGCTGACAAACCAGCAGGGTATGCTTTCTGTAATATGTGCAAATGCTCTGGGGGCATTGGGAAGAAGTTGTATTCTTATTCACTCATATTTCATGTTTGGGTGTTTTTTAAATTAGGCATGTATACATACCTAATGGTATACAGTGTTACACAGGTGAACAGTGCAAAGTGTGTGTGTGTGTATGTGTGTGTGTGTGTGTGTGATAGCTTCATCTTCCCCACCCAGTGCCCACATTATTCATTTTGATCCTTGAAGTTTAATAACCTTACTAAAATGTACCATCATTTTTACCATCAGGATAGGTTCTGCGTTTTCAGTCTATAGACTACAAAAAGGACAAGGATCATGTTTTCCGTAAGGTAAAGTAAGGAATTAAAGTGTTTTGGCAGTTTCTAGCTCTTGAAGAACAAATATTGAAGCTTTGATGCATTTCTGGAGGGTGAGGAGGAGTAAAGAAAGGGACCAGTGTATTCTTGGTTAAGTAGGCAGTTTAAATATGAAAGTTTATGGCTGTTGTCCGTTTCCCCTCCTTTGGTTTGTCACAGTCCCTGAAATTCTGCCATTAAAATCTTACACATTAACACACTTTTCTCCAAATTGTGTTCTGTAGAATTCTATTATTTTGCAAGATTTAAGGCACATTCTATGCAGGGGGAAGTTCCATAAGCGAGTAAGAGAATGAGAAAATAGTACAGTGAATTTCATTTTTGACAATTCATTACTTCTTAAGATAATAAAGTTCTAAGAAGTTCCACCATAAGAGGAAAAATCCATTTAGCTTTATTTAGCCCAGCCCTTCCCAAATGCATATGGCCATAGCATCCTTTTATTCATGAGATATTAGATTATGATACTGTTTCTCTGAACAGTCTTTTAAAACTCAAGTCAATGTGGAAGAGGTTAATAAAATAATCTAACTTTACTGGGCATTTACTCTGTCTCTGGGGTAGATGTAGAGTGCCTTTCCATGTATTATCTCATTTAAAAATGGCAATCCTGTTCACATCTTTGTTTTACAGATGAAGTGGTTAGGGCTTAACAGGACGACCAAACCAAGAAATGGCAGTGCCAGGGTCATTCCTTACCATTGTGACTACATGGCTGTCCCCCTAACCCCACCCCCATGTTGTCTTCAGATGCATACTGCCTAGAGTCAACGTCCTTACTGATCCTTTTCTTCCCTAGAGCAAACCGAGAGCAGGGCCTGGTGAGTGCAAGTTTTGGTGTCCGTTGAAGGAAAGGAGGAAGGGTACAGGGGTTTTGCCTGTGATGTTCTGATCCGCAGAAGAAACACAAAATGAGAGATGCGGTGATAGACTTTCTGGTTGGGTTTACAACTGGTCTTGTGGCACAAAAGAAGAAGGCAAGAAGGAGATCGAAAAACTAAGAAGGAACGGACATGGGTGCTTTCCCTTCAGATCTGCAAGTCAGCACCAGTCTGCCCCAGTCTGCCCCAGCGATGACTGTCAGGACAACTCAGAGTCCCTTACAGGGAGGAGCCCTGCGGTCTAAAGGCACTCTTCAAGGCGCTGTTGTGAGGCTGGGCTCTGTGTGCTGAGCCTGCTGTCTTCAGAGAGCCCCTGGTACAACTGTGTCCCTGTACACAGATTAGCCTACCATCAGCCTATCTGTAAGTGAGCAAACAGCACAATAAATTAATTTATATTAACAATAAGTCTGCTGTTTCTTCAGTCTTCCCCGATTAAGAAGTCTTAAAGGGAGATTAGCATTCTCTGTTGATGTTTACCTCTGAAATTTGGAAGAAAACAGTGTAAGCAGAAGATACCCTAAGGAGCATTTTTGGAAAAATCCCAGCCATTGTGTAGAGCCACACAGATGAAATGATTTAATTAGCCCGGATAACACTATTTCTTCCAGCGTATCTAAAGCAGACTCATGAAACTCATAAAAAGCCTTGTATTTTTCCAGCATATGTGAGAGTTTAAGGGTTCTTACGAGCCTGCTTTGAAGGATTTGCCGAGTCTCCCTTGATAAAACGGTACCCTTTGCAGAGCTGTGAGGCAGAGGGGCTGTGTACGGCATGATCCAGCAGGCAACGTCTTCCCAGAACGTAGCCCTGGAACGTGACTCCAGAGCTCGCCCACCTCCTGTCAATGAGTGTAGCAGGGTATTGCTGGGCCATAGCCTCTGCGAAGCTCCCACAGCTGGTGTGGACAAGAGAGCCGGGGCTGGAGCCCAGGCCGCCTGAAAGGTAAGGTTAGAAGGCCGCTGCCCTTCCCGCCTGCTGGTTCTCAACGTGTGGCCGCCTTTGCGGACGGAGCTGATGTCAGCTGAATTCTCTAGACCGTTTCGTTCAGCCCTCACCATGTCCCCAAACAACTTACCAGCAGTAATAATTAGTAAGCAACACTTAGACGTGGGCCCAGCGGTTTTTGCCTGGGCTGGCTCCGTCCGTTTGCTACTGCTATGCCTGATACCCGAGATCTGATAAGTGATAAAGAACAGGGATATGTTTCTTCCAGTTCTGGGGGATGTGAAGGCCAAGATGGAGGCCCGGGCATCTGCTGGGGGCCTTCTCGCTGGATCAGCCCATGAGGAAAGGCAGAGGGGGTGGGGGAGGAGAGCATGAATAGGAGCAAGAACACGTGTGCATGCCCTCGTGTGAGAGGGAGACCCAGAGGGGGCCAAGCTCATCCTTTTAGGGAACTCCCTCCCTCCCTAACTGCAGCAGCCCGCGCACTCTGCCCCCCAGGCTGTCTCAGCTCTCCTTAGCACAGCTGCCCCAACCCCCACCCTGTTACATCAGGGATTCCGTTTCCAGCCCGTGAACCTTGGGGGACACACTGAAACCACGCAACCAAGTACACAGCTCAGACTGCCTTTGGCTAGGCAAGGGTTCCTTTTCCTCCCTCACATGTGATGTGACTTGACAAGACGGGCAAAAAACAAAAGCCCAGTCATCCCCAGCCTCTCTCTCTGCATCCTTTTACATCCATTTTCAATGTCAGACTCCCACTGGGTAGCTGACGTCAGGAAGAGACAGAGCTCTGAGGGGACCCAAGGTGACACAGAGACACGAGATGTGCGCTTTTCCTTCTTTTCATGTGTATGTGCCCTGTGCCCCAGATGAACAGAAATTCTGATCCAACCTCAGAATCCCCAAAGTTAAGCCACTAGGCTTAAACGATATAACATTCCTGATTTTCAACTATGTTTTACCTGCCAAAGGGCAAGTTCATATGCTTCCCCTAAAAAATAAGAATCTAATGATACCAGATATGTGTAACATGCCGTAAAAGGCTGGTGACTAAGAAGTTCAACAATATTCAGAGCCAAAACACTGAAAATTCAAACAAGAAACCGTTCCCCCGCCTTTGTCAAAGAGCAAGACCGCAGATCGTTTCACGCTGTGCTGGGGGAGCATTGATTCATGCAACCAGCAAATATGGAAATATTTAAACACAGTGTTTTTTCACTTATAGATATTTATACCAAGGTAGTATGCCGATATGTAAATAAATATTTTGTCACAAATATGTTCATCACAGCTTGTTCATAACAACAGAAAATTAGAAACAAACTAAACATCTAGCCACAGGGGAATGGTAAGTTAGTCATGTTACAGCCGTAATACATAGCATTATGTGGTAATTAAAATGGTATTTACCAAGTGTTTTCAATGATGCTGGAACATGTCTAGAAAATAGGAAGGGAATAAAGCAGTTTCAGCATATTATAAACAATATTATCGTCATGGCATAAAAGGCTGTTTGTAAACACACAAAAAAGACAATGCCCCAAAACACTGATGGTATTTTGACTTTAGACCAAAACGAAATGTTCTCTAATTTGCTCTTTTCATTTTGTTATAGAATTAGTAATATATGTGGTTTTATAGTATTTAACATATTGATGACTCTGAACATAGTCTTTCTGATGTAGGGGGGTATTTACAGTCAATGTGTATTGGACAGCGGTGTATATTAAGTCAGTACGTCTCCCTAGGCAGAGGTTAGCACGTTCACATACTATACAACCATTCCGCTTTCTAAGTCCCCAGGCAGCCTCGGTGCTGCTAGTCTGGGGACCACAGTTGGAGACTCGCTGATGGAGAGAGTTCCCCCTTTGGGGATGCCCCCTGGGAGGCACTGCGTGCCTCGTGTGAAGCCTGTGTTTTCAGGGGGCAGAAATGCGTGTAAATGGTGGGTCCGCTTGGTTAACACAGGACTGAGCACTACATACTCAGGCTGCCTCTGTGACTGAGCAGGCTCCGAGGAACAAAGGTGTGGCGTCCAGATTCTCACCGTCCTGGTGCGTGTCTGCCTGGAAGACGCGGGACCATGCCTTTCCGTTCTGTCTCCCCTTCACACAGTCCACGGAGTACGGGGAGGGGGTCGGTTATGTCGGCTACCGTATTGCATAACTTCAGTGGTGAAGAGCGCAGTTTCAGAATCATAAAAGCAAATTGAAAGCCTGGCCCCGTTAACTTATGATGGGGTGGTGTCGGGCAGGCTATGTAACCTCTGGGTGCCCCGCTTTGCTCATCTGTAAAATGACTTCATGGAGTTCTTGGGAGAATGAGTTAATACACAGATTTCACAAGAGGGCTCAGTGTTAGCAGCCATCATTACTTTCAGAGAGTTGCCTGCATTTCTTTTTTTTTTTTTTTCCAAAAAAGAAACATCATTTGAGTACCTAGCAAAAAAAATTGCACCAGCAAGCACTTTCAAGACAGAAAATTATAATGTTTTGATTGGCTAGGGAAAGTGGGGAAAAGTCTACAGGGAAAATAGAGCTGTTTAGAAGCTGTTTGACAGGACATGTCCCTTTCAGTTCCAGGAATCCTTGAAAATCCCTTAGTCTTATTTTAATTTTTATAGCCATAATTTTTTAAAAAAAAAAAAACCATAAACATAATTTTTTCTTTGCGTTACTAGAATTTCTTCACCTTGTGTCTTTCTCCCTCGTCTCTGATGTTCATGTTGACAACCCAGACTCCATGGCAGCTCATTTGTGAAGTCAAAATGAGGGCTTATGGGTAAATGGACTTTTTGGTTTTTTTTTTCTTTTTTTTTTTTTTTTTGGCAGGATGTCAGGCACACAGTTGGCTTGATAACATAACATGATAAATGTTTGTTCATTTTACTTCCCCTGCCCTCTCTCCATTTTGCTCGTTTTCCTGCATCCCACGGTTCTATGTAGTTTTCAAATGTTGACTAGAAGCCAAGGAATTGTTTTTATCACAAGTGAAAACTTT
Organism: Oryctolagus cuniculus; assembly: GCF_051225735.1. Taxonomy (NCBI): domain Eukaryota; kingdom Metazoa; phylum Chordata; class Mammalia; order Lagomorpha; family Leporidae; genus Oryctolagus; species Oryctolagus cuniculus. Next base: position 169,528,127 of record NC_142869.1, read on the forward strand.
TTCGAAAATTGCCCTAAAAGTTGACAGTCTACAATGGTGATTTTTTTTTTTTTTTTTTTTTTTGGACAGGCAGAGTTAGTGAGAGAGAGACAGAGACAGAGACAAAGGTCTTCCTTCCGTTGGTTCACCGCCCCCCCTCCCCCAATAGCCGCTATGGCCGCATGCTGTGCTTATCTGAAGCCAGGAGCCAGGTGCTTCCTCCTGGTCTCCCATGTGGGTGCAGGGGCCCAAGCACTTGGGCCATCCTCCACTACCCTCCTGGGCCACAGCAGAGAGCTGGACTAGAAGAGGAACAACCGGGACAGAACCGGTGCCCCTACCAGGACTAGAACCCGGAGTGCCGGCACCGCAGGCAGAGGATTAGCCTAATGAGCCGAGGCGCCAGCTGGTGATCTTCTTGATACTCCTGCCGTTAAAAAAAAGAAGATGTAAGAAGCCCTCCTGCCTCTCCCAGTACCGACAGCCTTCCTGGGGTTCCCTTGGGGCCCCTGTAAGTTCGGGATGGCTCGGGGAGCTCCAGCAGGCTGTGTGCCTAGAAGACCTGGCTCAGGGGTGTGGTATTTGAGACACAGATGCACCATCAGAAATTGTGTGGTTTGAGGCTGCCAGTCAAAAACTCTCCCAGTCCCAGAGCAGCTGCGGTCCTAAGAGATACAAGTTAGGAAGCAGACTTGGAATCTCAGGTATGCAGTTATTGTTTAATTCTCTTTTCAGGTAACATATGAAGTACTGAGAAAGGTTGTAGTTTCAACTGTGTTGGATAACTTTCCTAGGTAGATCGCTTTGCCACCAGTCAACCGAGATGGAAGCTACTTAATACAGATGAAGCCTTTGCTAAGAATGATGATGGGTGCCATGCCTGTATACCGACCTTTCTTCTTTATGTTACTGTGGTATTACATACGGTTATAACTAATTATTTCAATAAAATTACAGGGACCATCAGTCAAGATAAAGAATAAGGTGTTTTTTTTGTTTTTTAAATAAACCATTAAGTCCTGCATGGAGGCGGGTAGGGTTTCTATTTCCACAGAAAGGCAGGTGGAGCCCTGGTTAGGCAGAGAGGCAGGTGGGGCCTGTAGTCCCACAGAGAGGCAGGCAGAGTTCTAGTTGTATGTAGATTTGGCTAATACTGATATCTTGATGATATGTCGTCTGTGAAAACAAGTTTTCTGTTAAATGAGCACACCCTGTTGCTTAGGGAGAGTTTTCGCTTTCCTTTAACTGAGTATTGTGTGCAGTCAGGATTGCTCCTTTTCACCCTTGGTTTCCGGACTTGACATGTAAGTGAGATTGTCTCTGACACTTACCATCCTAGCCCACCTGCTCTTGGAGTGAACTTAGCCGATGGTTCAGATGTCACCCATGCTATGTAGAATTTTAAAAGCTCGATACTTGATTCTCCTTTAATACAAAGTAGATCAAGTTTACAAATGGCTGGTTTGTACTTGGAAAACTCAAGGTTTATGGAATTCTTCTAAGGATGGTAGACTCAGGTATTAACTCTTGTATGTATGTCTCCACATATGCTATTACCATGGCTCATTGTTTCTTTTTTTCTTTTAAAGATTATTTATTTATTGAAAGTCAGAGTTACACAGAGAGAGGTCTTCCATCTGATGGTTCGCTCCCCAATTGGCCGCTATGGCCAGAGCTGTGCTGATCCAAAGCCAGGAGCCAGGAGCTTCTTCCGGGCCTCCCACATGGGTGCAGGGGCCCAAGGACTTGGGCCATCTTCCACTGCTTTCCCAGGCCATAGTAGAGAGCTGGATCAGAAGAGGAGCAGCCGGGACTAGAACCGGCACCCATATGGGATGCCAGCACTTCAGGCCAGGGTGTTAACCTGCTGAGCCACAGCACCGGCTCCATGGCTCATTGTTTCTTGATCTCTAGAAACCTAGTTTTTGTACCTATATAATAAGAATAAGGAAGGATTATAATATTTGAAGGTCTTTCCACTAGTATCACATAGCATTATGGTGTTAAAACTTGGAATTATTTTAGACATAACCTAATTACGTTTTCCTCTTTCCTGCATTAATCACTTTCCTTTGTATTATAATCTTTCTTACCGAGAACCTGTCAGATGAACCCATCATTTTTCTTAGAGTGAAATGAGAATACATATTTTAAACCTCACTTGTATATCACATTCTTCTCCCTTCAGTAATTTCTTTCCCTCCTCTCCTAATTTTTTCAGGACTCAAAGTGGCCTGTGGCTTGCAGGTGACTTGCTCTCTCTTCAAAGTACAGAGTACTTCCTACTAGGATGTTATGTAAAATCAGCCATTTTAAACAGAAAGCATTGTCTCTCCCAGCTCAGGCAGAGCTGAAGAATCAATATCAAGGGAACATTTGCCAGGAGTTCTGAGTGACATAATTGATTGCATTCTCCTGTGCTCCCCTTCACTAAGATTTCTTTTATTTGCTTGCTTTTACTTGAATATGGCTTTTAGAAAGCTTGTATTTTGAACTTCTGAGCATATAAAAAAGAGAGAGATAGCTAGCTTTATAATTACTATGTAAGAACTATGAAGTGGGAAAGAATACATTCATTGGCAAGGCATATTACAATTACTTTGTCATGCATCTGGTTATGTTGGCATATTTGTTTAATTAAATTCCCTGCTAATTATAACTGTATGTACTTGTGTTAATTATTATTTGCTTAACACAAGCAACAGTGTAATTCTTTAAAGGAAAGCAACTCGCCTTCTATTTAAATTAAATTCCAATTTAATATGCTTCCTAAAATACTGGTAGTGACATTTCATTAGAATGAAAGTTGAAAAACATTTATCTACTTTGGCTGCATTTGGACTGGCTAAAATGTAACGGAGTTGTTTTAGTATCAGACTATATTTGGGAACCTTAAAGTTTTAGAATAAAATGAGTCACATCACCAGACCAGCTGGTGCTCCCCAGGGTCCATCTTCTGTGGGGAACATTTTCACCCTTTAAGGAAAACCTCTGAGCATCCAGATCTGCCTGTCACCTACTCTGGAAGAGAGAAGAGGGGAATTAGTTTTTGACAATGATTCTCAGGGGCCCATCAAGTGCTGTTCACCTTCTAATGCATTCTCTGAGGCACTTGTTTAAGATCAGATCGCCCCGATGTACGTCTCGGCTGTCTCAAGCTTGCAAATCTGGCATGAGAGTGACAATTAGATTTCCACTGGAGCTGGGGCTTTTCTGTTCATTTCATTCTCTTCATCCTCTCTCAGACTCCAAATTCTTCCTCCTCCTTAAGTATTTCTATTTTCTCATCCTTTGTCAGACACACGATATTTTTAAAAATGTGCCCCAGTTATTGTAGTGATGAGCTGGAAACTTGTATTTATATATCTGTTCCATTTCTTGCATGTGTATTTGCATCCATTTAGAGGACTTGACTCTTACCTGTCCTTTTCCTTCATTTAGCTTAAAATGATTTTGTCTCTCTATAATGCCCATCTGAAAAATTCACAATTTATTATTCCTCTTCACTCTCCCTAGTTCACATCACAAACCTTCTTTTGGCCCATCAGGAGCCTGGTCTTGAGTCCAGACAGAAACAATGGTCTTCAGATCAGCTGTTAGTCTTCTGAGGTCCAGAGGGCACTTTTTCCTAAAATGGGGCTCTCAGGGCTAACTGCTGTCAAGGGCTAGAGAGAAAGTTGGGTGACCCCACCTGCATCAGACTTGGAGGTCATAGCAGGCTCCAGTGGACAGGGACACGTGTGTGTGTGTTGAGTGCACACATGATATTTTAAACAGCTGAGCTCCTGTTACGTTCTCCAAGTCTACTTGAGACAAAACATACTAAGAAACGTGACAGGATCTTCTGAAAGCATTGCTTTTCCAGCAGAAAATCTTGCTAACTGAAATGTTCTTGAAACCACGTGAGACTTATACGGAACAGAAAGGTGGGACTGCCCTCCATGAAATACAAGATCTGTTTATGAGCTTCCAAGTCACCCTCTGCAAAGTCACACACTCTGGAGCTCTTGTTTTGAATTGACTCCCATGAGTGAGTGCCCGCTGAATGGTGGCATAAAGGCATACGTTGAGACAGAGTCCTTCATCTCAGAACATTCACAGTCTGCTGGACAATCTCCTCCAGCTCTGATCATCGGTAGCTTAGTCACTTGGCATTCAGATAAGATGTTGGTAGTTGTAAAGGAACATGCATGGCTTCGGTGGAACATGGGAGTCCTGGGGCATGGAGAGTCGAGAGTCGTGTTTGTCCCCAGGCTCATCTGGGAGGGTTTACCGTGGTGATAATTTGAACAGTCTGAGGCTTGATTCCAGCAGTAGAAAGGAACCCCCTTGTAAATGAAAACCTCCGTGGGACTTTCAGGGACGGAGGGAGAAGGCTTAGGAACCCTGGGTAGGAAAGAAAGAACACATTGCATAGCACGTGGCTTCTCTTAAACAGGGAAGACAGAGCTAAGAAATGGGAAAGAGGTGGAAGGAAAATGAAAGAGCCAGTTGTCAGATGATTTCAAAACTTGATTTATGGTCAGTATGAGGCACTATAGATTTTTTTAAATTAAAAAGTGCTATTCCAATAGAACATTATTGTCCATCTTTGAGGTGCTTTTTGTTCCTTTCCCACTCCCATGAGCCGTACAGGGGAGAGTCTCTAGTTTGACAAGTTCAAACTCTCACCAAGATTAGGTCGTGAGCCCTAATGGGCTATAGTGTTTGTTTGATTTTGAGGGAGATTCCCAGTTTCATCTGAAATGTGTGGTGGCCTGAAGGAAAGTGGTGTCTATTAGCTACGTGAGGCATTCGCTTTAATGAATGTCCTAACATCTGATGCTGACTTTTGGACAAGTGTTCAGTTCAACTCAATAAACACTCTTGGACTACATCTGCCTGGCACTGCATTAGGTGTACGAGGGGGAAAGGCATGGCCGTGGTCTCAGACAGCCTGTGGTCTAGTGAAGGCAGCAGCTGAGTAGGGAGATAATAGCAAACTGTTGATGTCGCTCCCCGTCTTCGTGGAGGAACGACACAGGACCCTGCGCTGTTCTTTCGTCTGCTCGGCCCTCCCCGGGTTTGCTGTTGGTTCTTCCCGGGTTGGCTACCATCCCTTCCACCTCCGTGGAAGGGCGGTTCCCCTGCCACCTACCCCACTTCCGCAGGGGAGCGGCACACCGCCGGCCGGCTCTCTCGGGGGCTGCACAGGTGTTCCTTCAGATAGATGTTCCCCCTAGATGTTCCTGGTGCATATTGTCTCTCTCCTCCTTTATAGTCCTCTTCCACCAATCCCAACTCGGCTGCCCACACGCCGAGTACGCTGCTCTCCTCCAATCAGGAGCAGGATCAGCTCCTGGAGGTCATCACTCAAGTTGGCAAGAGGCATCTGCGTAGAAGCTGTTTACTTCTCTCCCAGCGCCATATTGTGGGAGAGCAGATGCATAGAATAAGTCTTAATTCCAGTAACTCAGTCTAGTCCGAGTTGCTCCCCACATGTTGAGGTCAGAGGTATGGAAGAAATCCTAAGAGGAAATGATGGGCGCATAGGAAGGAAAGTGTCCGATCGGAGGCCGTGGTGGTGAAACTGAGTCACCAGATGGGGGGAGGAGATCCCGGGTGCTTTAGGGTAGAGGACGGCTGGTATGCAGGGCCTGACTGTGTGGAAGGACAGGGGCCAGGGATCAGACCTTGGCGGCGGACGTCACTTTCCATGTCCCCATGTACTGTCTACCACAAAACGGTGTGAGAATTAAGTGTGACAAAGCATGTAAAGAGGCAGATTGAGGTCTGGTGTGTGAGTGGTTAAGAATATGCCAGTTTCTCTTGGAACATCGGGAGTTGGGTTTTCACTGCCTGAGAAGCCAAATTTTGGTGGTGATGGCAGCTGAATGTGCCATCCCCCCACGCAGTGTCGAGGCTACTCAAATGGAAAGTTTTATGCCCAGTTAAGGCACCGTTTTTCTCAGAGACTTTGAGTAGATGTGTTTTTGATCTATGAAATCTTTCTGTCCTGGGGTTATGTCTGGTTTTTATTCCAATTTTAAGGTCTGGCTGCACACATTGTGCCTTGAGCTATGCAGCCCATAGAAGGACAAATGATTTCTTTTTTGTATTCTTTTTATTAACAACTAAGCAGAATAGTTAAAGTTTAAGAAGAAAAAAGACCTGAGAGAAGTGTTTGGTTATTTTCTAATGAGAAAAAAGAAAGATTTCTAAGTGCAATCCATCCATCTTATTTCCTAGATAACAAAGCAAATCTGAGACCATTTTGAACTGTTCCCTTATTCCCTTTACTGTGTATGTTTACCATCCAAAGGAGGTAATTTTTGCTCAGAATTCGCTTCCAGGTTTGAAGGAGTATTAGCAATCACCACAGGGAGCCTCTCACTTTGATCGTATTTGCCACCCTTTCATTCCCAAAGGATCATTTTCTGTGTGGTTACCGCAAGGGTCTTTCTTCCATCAGCCTCATCTGCTGTGTTTTAAATACTCGGATGTCTGCCCGCCCATGCTGTAAGGACACTAAGTCTTAAGCAATCAAGCAGCTGGGGCCTGTGCTGTGGCACAATGGGTTAAGCCATTGCCTGGAACACCTGCATCCCAAATCAGAGTGCTCCTTTCCCATCCCAGCTACTCTGCTTTCGATTCAGCTCCCTGCTGATGCACCTGGGAAGAGCAGATTACGACTCAAGTGATTGCGTTCCTGTTACCCATGTGAGACACCAGCATGAAGCATGGCCCGAGCCCCAGCTTTTGCAGCCATTTGGAGAATGAACAAGGAGATGGAAGCTCCCTCTCTCTCACACACACACACTCATTTTTCTGTCCGCCATCTTATAAATAAATATATTTTTTAAAAAAGGCAGAAGGAAATCAAGTGAGTTGCCCATTCAATTGTAGTTAACAAGGCTGTGGACCCACCCCCAAGGCTTGTCTGATTCTAGGGCCCATGTGCCTGGACCACACTGCCTCGCTTTAATCCTTCTGTGGTCTTCTACAGGATACTTCCTGCATGCAGTTCTTACTGTAAACCATAATTTGATCCCTTGTGTTAGTGCTTATTGGCTTGGTGGTAGTTTTGTTTGTAAACATTTTAGCAAGCTCTAGCAATGCAGACTTAAGAAGATATTTTTTCAGCAAGAGTTTTCTTAACAAGCCAGGCTCTTCCAGGCACTGAGGTTGTAGAAACATCCAGAAAAGTTAGGTCTTAACCTTGAGGGGTTCACGTCTAGTTGGGAGAACATACAAGAAAATAGTTAGATGGAATCCCTCATCCATGATTTCTAATTCCCAGAAGTTCTGAGAAGTGAATTTCTGTACGTAAGGCTTGGTTAGAGCACCAATACCTGATTTCAACTGATTTGAGGCTTTCTGTGGCCTTTGTACCTCCTGGCCTAATTGTCCATTGATGTGTTTGATTATAAGCTGCAACCTCCAATTCTGCCGGAGTTGTTAAATAACACAGAGTAAGTTCCCCGCCTCACCTTTCTGAAGTCTGAAACCTCTCAACTCTGAAATGCATCCAGCCCGGAGGGTTCAGCTAAAAGGGATTCTGGGTCCGTATAATGGACAGAGGGTGGGAAATGCTGCTTATGACTGAGTTAACAATTCAGAGAGAGAGGCTGCAGGCAGGGACAAAGAAATTCACCAAAGGTAGATGCCAGGCCAAGTGGAGCTGAGGTCACAGGCAAAGACATGGAGTCATTACAGAATCTGGCAAGGGGGATGGGTTGGAAGGGCCATGTGGCCCCAGGCAATGGAGAGCCTGGTGGGCCCCACAGAGTGCTCACCATTTTTGCTGTGTGGCCAGGCCCTGGGGAGGGCGTGGAAGGTGGTAATCAGAGGAGTCACCTCATCCAGTTTCTGCTTTAGAAAAATTCCCTCTCTTTGTGCCATAGAGGCTGCAGTAGCAAGGGATGAGAACTGGAAACAAGGTGGAGGCAGTAGTAAGTAAAGCCAAAGGAGAAGCTGGATTTTGGAGATGAAGAAAAGGGGGCCAGTGCTGTGGCACAGTAGGCTAAGCTTCCACCTGCAGTGCCAGCATCCCATATGGGCACCGGTTCGAGTCCCGGCTGCTCCTCTTCCATTCCAGCTCTTTGCTAATGGCCTGGGAAAGCAGTAGACTGGCCTAAGTGCTTGGGCCCCTGCACCCAACCAGGAAGAAACTCTGGGTTTCAGATCAGCCCAGTTCTGACCATTTCGGCCATTTGGGGAATGAACCAGCAGGTGGAGGACTTTTCCCCCTCCCCTTCCCTCTCCTTGCAGTTCTGCCTCTCAAATAACATCTGAGAGAGAGGGAGAGGAAGACTAGATCTCAAAGCCGACTTTCCGTTTCCTCATTCACAGACCCTGTAATGTTTAATGCACTCATTTGTTTACAGGTTGGTATTCACTTACTAGGTGGTCAGCTGTCGTCATCTGTGTTTGCCCAGTTATCCCTAAGTAAATACTGTTGGGATAGATGTGTGGACACATGATCAGTGTGTTCATTTTGTTGTTTATTAAACAATTCTGCGCATACAGCTGATGAACTCTGATAGACCTGAGTCTGTTGAGTCTGTTTCACTCAACCAAAGTTCCAGATAAGATAATTCAGCAGATCTCATGGATGAAAACCCAGGTTTTGAATTTTAATACAGTAATTACTTAGTATTCTCATGGGGAGATGTAAATAGCTGAGGTATAAATAGGTTACCTGATTGCATAAGCTATGGAATATGTCACAGTTAAACGTTCTTGACTATGCACTCATCGAAAGTGATCTTGACTCTGTGGTCAAGATCAGAACTTTTGTAAAGCAGACACAGTTGTCTTCTGCAACCCTAGATAAAATACTGTAGCTTGCTTTACATTTCAATGATCACAGACTGGGGACTTTCATTGTTTGCAAGTATCCTAGATCTAAGCTGACTTCAACAGAATTTGAAACTCTCCATCAGAAATGGTAAGTTTATGTCTAGACATTTGGTGCTGGAAGCCTTCCATAATGGCTGACTACTCCTTGTGGAGGAAAGATGGGAGCAGGTATGTCTAATGAGCAGAGCCCAAAGTTAAAATAAGCAGCTGACAAACAATTAAACCAAATCAATTTGCTTTGGGGTCATCTGATTATTAAAGAATATTTGTTGACCACTTACTTTGCTTCCGTACAAGGGTTTTTACAATTTTTTGCCATAACAAACAGTATGTATACATACACATAGATGTGTGTGCCTGTGTTATCTACAAAGCATTCTTGATATTTTCTATCCTTTGTCATCTCATTCCATTGTAGACCATTTCATTCCATGTTGGTTATAACCCATAGTTTGAAAAATACTTCTTTGGTTATTACCAATAACACAAAACTAAACAAACACAGAATTGAACTTCCACTCCCAGAAACTCAGAAATGGCTGTTAATTTGCATTGTCTTCAAGTGGGTAGGTAGGAGTTACCACGTATGCTTTGTGAGCAAGATCTTACACAGCTTCTTTCACCCGAGTCTTTTGTCCTAGTTCAGCGAGCATCGTTTGCTAATGTTCCTTGCTCTGTTGCGGAATGTCTTAGCTCCATTTGGAGAAGCTGATGAGTCATCTTGTGAATGGAAAAAAAATGAACAGAAAGAAATTACTTACTTTCTGTGTTGATTCAAGCCCCATTTCATCTTAACCCCCTACTTAGAGGACATCAGTAATGATTCGGTCTCTGCAACACATTCCTAAATAAAATTAATTGGAAGCTAGATAGCTCCCTAATAACCATGCTTGTTTTTGCATAATAGAAGGAGAAAAGGATTAAATTCTTTGTTCTAATTAATAGGAGTGAAAATAGAATTGCAATCCATGGTATGGCAAAATGAGAGAAAATAAGGCTTGTAAGTAATTTTCATGGTTGTTTAGGAATAATTGTTTCATTATTGAGTTAATAGTTTTTACAAACAGCCTCCATCTCCATATCATATTTCTGCAGTCGCTCTTTATTGAGATTGCCTCGACAGAAGCTGACAAGAAGTTGTTTTAAGCCCATCGCTGGTCTAAAATATGAGCTTCAAGGTAGTTAGGGCAGGGAGATACAGCAAGAAAGGATGAGATATGGGAGGGAAACAGGGGGTCAGATTGAAATCATTTGATTAATAAGACAACAAAATTCATTCACTGGCTTGTTTCAAAGGAGACTCTTATTATTCTGGGAAGAAATTAGGCATCCGATCCCTCATAGGCCCCAGGCTCTGACATGTGTTTTATAATGACAGTTAATTAGATACTGTCTGCAGCAATCATAGGCTGTCATTTCTAATCCATTTCTGGGAAGTTGAAGGACAGAAGAAGTCACCCTCCTTCCCCCCCTCCCCATCTTCCCCCTTCCCATAACTGAAATCGGTTGCCAAAATTAACTATGAATATATGAGGCACGAGTTCAACAATTAGATAGCTGTTCTGCACATTTGTGTTTCCTGTTTAGTGTGTGCGCTGCATCCCAGGCTGTGCCAGGCATGCATTTTGCAGACGGAGACTTTGCTGCAGCCCTGGTGACACTTAGGAACCTCTCGCCCAGCACTGACACCTGGCCTCTTGTGGGGGGGTGCCACTTGGCATTGCAACTTCTGTGACAGAGCACAAAGGAGCCATCACACCCTTGCCTTCAGGCCGCTAGGTATCCCTCTTTACTAAAAGTTGACTTGCAGCATGCTAATTAACATTATTTATTCACATGGGTATAAAAATCTGAAACTTGGCTGATTCCCATCACAGTGCTTCACCTAGATTGTTCATGGCTCCTTTCGCCAGACGTCATTAGTAGGCGACAGTTAAGTCTGTTTAAAACAGGGCACCATCAGGCAGGACCCCTGCTTCTAACAGCTGAGAACCATAGACTGTTAACATTTTAACAGTTCTTGGGAATTACCTGCTCAGATCCCTTTACTGTATGAACAAGGACATTTGAGGCCCAGGGTACTGATGTACCATGATCATGCCGTTAATGCCTTCACAGCCCTGAGTTGGACTCCATTCTCCTGAGCCCTAGATGTTACTCTTTATCTGTCTGAGCACGGCCAGCTGATTGAATACCCAGGTGACTTGGGGCAAAGCACCAGATCCTCCCAGTCATGAGTTTCTTTCTTTTTACTTATTTATTTTCATTTATTTGAAAGGCAAAGAGACAGAGACGGAGATTGTCCACTCACTGGTTCATTCTGCCAAATGCCCACAGCAACTGGGGCTGGGCCAGGCTGAAGCCAGGAGCCTGGAACTCCATCCGTGTCTCCCCCATGGATGGCAGGGGCCCAGGTACTTGAACCGTCATCTGCCTCCTCCCAGAGTGTGCACCAGCGGGAAGCTGGATTAGGAGCAGAGGCCGGGACTCAAGGCCAGGCACTCTGATGTGCGATACAGGTGTACCAAGTGGAGTTCCAGTGGCTGCACCAAACACTCATACCTGGGGGGGGGGGGGAAGAAGTGCAGTCTTTTGATCGTAAAACAGACACAGGATCCAAGCAACCTTGTGCTACCCTGATGGCTTTGGTCGCCATGTCCTCATTCCCCCTGCCCCGATGCCTCACATCTGTTTGTGCTTCCCTTGGGCATTAGAAGGCTTGCAGAACCTTTCTGGTTAGAACTATGCTCTTTGAAAGGACACCTGCTAAGTTTCTGTTTCCATTTTAGACACACACACACACACACACACACACCCCAAATCCTGTGTAAAACTCAAGCTTTTTCAACTTAAATATCAAGTGATGTCTCTAGCGCAATGGTTTCCCAAGATGACAGGATTTAAGGATCGCTGGGAGATCTGTTTTTTTTTTTTTTAAAGTACAGATTCCCACTCCCTGTCCCACTTTTGCCCTCCTGTCTGTCCCCCTTGAGAAAGAAAAGCAAATCAGCCAACCCAGAGCTGTTACTCTACATATTTGCTAGGTTTTGTTTTACTTGTCGTAGTTCCTTGAACTCCCAGGCTAATTGTGGAGAGCATCCAGGTCTTAGGTCCCTCCCTGGGAGCTACTGCCCAGCAGAGCAGATCATGGCTGAAAAATCCACCACCTTTGGCAGCTGCTAAAGTCTCTGGACACTCGTTTTTGGATTTTAGTTAATGTTTACATTTTAGAAGTGGCATTATTAGTAGTAAACTGATATTATAAAAACTGTGAAGTAGGGGCATTCCACTCCTGGCCCTAATGTGATCACTTATGTGTGTGTGTGTGTGTGTGTGTGTGTGATAGATAGATAGATAGATAGATAGATAGATTTATAAATCTATCTATTTATCTATCTATATGTATGTATATATATAGCTGACCCCCTACCCTCACCATCACTGCTCTGTCCACAGCCCTCCTCACCTAAATGGATTGCATAGTACATAGCTAATATCTATGAAGTTAACCTGCTATTTATTACCACCAGAAAACACACTTGAGATGTATTTTGTCTCCTTTTATGGTGCTGGTACCTTTAAGCTCCTTACACCCAGTATCCTTATAATAGAGTTAGATGTGTATTAAGTCTCTCTCTCTCTCTCTCTCACACACACACACACACACACACACACACACACATCTGGTCCCCTCATGATCAAAGACACATATTTTCAAAGCACACAGCGGGAATTAAGGATACGGTATGTGGTATTGGGTGATTATTCTCTGTGCGAAACAAACTGGTATCAGAAAGCAGATTAAGCTGTAGCCTTGACCTTGTTGTATGATTCTCTGTTCTCGGAGCTAACCAGCCAGGGAGAGCTGAGAAGGCTGTGGGATTGTAGGACATGAACATCCCTGAAGATCCGGGCTGAGATCTTGAATTAGTCTGAGGCATGAGCACAGAGCGCATTCATAGCCTGCATATCCAATTCCATATGTGTTACTGTGATGGTTCACTTGCTTTCTAATTGAATGCAGCCTCCTACCAGCTGTGGGCTCTTAATGTTTATAAAGAGTTAAAGATGCTCCAATAATAAGTAGCATGACATTGAATAAAGATGTTGAAAAAAGAAAGCAATCAAAGATAATGACATAATATATATTAAAGTTAGTTTAGACACAATCCACCACATAATAACTCTTCAATACATGTTAGCTCCAGTTGGGGTTATTATTGTTATTCTTAGGCCGTTGCTGTTTAAACCCAAGTTATTACTGATAATCAGTGGCATATTGACCATGAATGTTAAGCATTAGAAACTTGAAGGCATTTAACTTATTATATTAGAAAAAAAGCAATTTTGGAAGTCTACTTTGTTCAAGTCTATTTGTGCATATTGTAGTATATGGTCCTTAACTTACGGACACCTAGCTCTGAGTTTATATTTCTATTGGGGTTAGTGAATTAGATGTTTTTAGGTGAATTAAATGGACTGGATGAAGCTCATCCCTGGACCAATTTCAGAAATCACCGAGGCTTGTAGATAATTCACAATGTCAATTCAAAGTTTATGATTATTTTCCCCTAATGACTCTAATCCTCCACTCAGCTTGCCCCCAACACCTGATTAGCTGAATAAATACGGATAAGAGCAGGGTTAACCTGAATCAAGTCTGTTACCTCTAACAGTGACCCAGATCTATGGCAGGAGAATGGAATACTGACTTTACTCCTGGGGCTCCAAGGCCGGGGATTTTAAATGGATTTAACTCTCTATGGAGCCATAATTATGGCAATTTTTTAAAAAGATAGATAATATTTTACCCGATTTTTTTTCTTAGTTTCCCTTGTCAGAAATGAGGAATTACATTTCCGTCTTCAACTCTTTGCTACGTGGTGCCACATGCCAAGTTTTCTTAATGTCTTTAATCTGCAGTATGCCTATCCTTTGGGGGAAAGAACTAGAAATCAACATGGGCAAGATGCACAGCCTCCATGTGTCTTGCTTTTATATCAATTAGAAGGGCGTCATTGATCATCCGAAGCTTGTATCATGGAGAAATGACATCAAGCCACCTGTTAAGCCATTCAGCAAAGTAGTCAATTTGACAGTTGCATAGGGTGACTATCTCCAAATCTGGGTATACAATACAACACTGTCCTTGTACACTTGTCTTTTAGTTTACTCTCCTTAATAAAGTTAGGAAGATAAATCAATCTTTTAAAGATTTATTTTTATTTACTTGAAAGGCAAAGTTAGAGACAGAGAGGTCTCCATCTGCTGGTTCACTCCCCAAATGACCACAACAATTGGAGTTGAGCTGATCCAAAGCCAGGAACCAGGAGCTTCCTCTGGGCTTCCCATGTGGGTGCAGGGGCCCAAGGACTTGGGCCATCTTCTGCTTTCCCAGGCCATCAGCAGGGAGCTAGATTGGAAGTATAGCAGCCAGGACATGAACTGACACCCATATAGGATGCCAGTGCTGCAGACAGATGCTTAATCTACTACGCCACGGTGCTGGCCCCCAGGAAGATAAAAATAATTTTGTCTGCTAACATGTAGCAGGTGCATCCAGTACATCCTGTACTTATCTGCGGTGTGTGTGTGTGTGTGTGTGTGTACTTTCCTTGTAGTTTTCCCATGGAAATAGTATAATAAAGAGGACTGTGGTGCAGTTAAGGCATCAACATATCTAAGGAAGTGTGACATCTTTTTCCATGCCCATCATCCCACAGTCTTCTGTTACATGCCCTAAGTCCATAAATATGAGGAACTGGTAAGACTGATACAGCACTCTCAAAGCAAGTAAGTCTTGGCTATAGATCATTTGAGATGTTCCAGTGTCTACAAAAGGGAGAATTGAAATTCAATGTCCTTGAGGTTTCAGAAAAGGAATTTCATGAAGTACAGAATTCTGCTTGGTGCTAGAAGAATATCATATCTTCAGTTCTCTACAAGGAATTACATGCATCTTTTTGCTGGTACTCTCAGTGGATGTAAAATTCAGTGGACATTCCTGGGTATTCTAGCAGTAAAAAGCTTTTGAAGAAATAAGGCAAAATAAAGTAGGTCTATCTGTTTATAGCTGGGCCAGAGAGCTGAGAGAAGTGGGGCCTGAGGTTGCAAGTGTATGACTTTCAAGACCAGGTTAACCACTTGAGAAAGTGGAGTTTTTCTGTTTCTTTTTGCCACTGTCTCTAACCTGATTGTCCCAAGTCTGTGTTCTGATTCCACCCTTTCGGCGTAGAAACGGGAGTGGTGCTGCCTATATGCTGTTGCTCAGCTCAGCAGCGGGGCAGACCCCTCCTTGTTGCCCACCCTTGTCTCCCTTTCTGATGCAGCTGCCCGTGCTGACAGGATTTGCACATGAGTTTGACATTAATTTACTATTCAGCCATCTTTCCAAAGGTAATTGAACATCTAGCCTCTTGTTTCAGGAGCTTGGCACATGTTTTCCCAAGCCCAGCTCCTTTGTGGGGAGAAAGGGAGCACTGGAAATGCTGATTGACCTTTTGTGAGTGGAGGACTACAGAATGGGAATGAGAAATTGGGGTCCCTTGTCAGTACGGACTTGATTCGTGTATTTACTCTTAATTTTTAAGATCATGTGTAATTATGAAAAATTCAATTCTTATTTGATTTGTATCCTCTTAACTCATCAACAGATTATCTTTTAAGAGTTATCAAATGTTCAAGAGCTAACATGTGGCTCAGAATAAGCCTATTCATATGCCAAATAATTTGGATTGAGTTCAGAAACGTATTGCTTGAGTCTTCCCACGGGCATTCCTAACAAAGTATGATTTTCTGTGTTTCTTTATTGCAGATTATGGGGCATGGCTTTGCGCCCTGCTTTCCTGACGCCCTCCTAATAGTCTTTGTATCTACAGATGCTTACCTGTGGGTCATGACCATATTAAAAATGTGAAACAAAACTTGTCCTATAATAAGAAGGCCCACTTGGCCTTCTGGAAGGTAACTAAAGTGAAAACAGGGCAAGAGCTGTTGTTCCATTCTAAATGTAGGAGCATTCGCGGGTCGAGAGAATCACTTAACTTTCATTTTCAGACATTATTTCATCAATATCTTCTGTTGTTGGTTTTTTATATGCAGTCTGCTAAAATTATAGATGTAAAATACTGGTTTATTGTGATCTTTAATGATCCTTGTTCTCTACCAAGGAGATGTCTTTGAACATTGTATTTATCAGAATTTGTATTGAGTTGAAAAACCACGTATACTTTATTCTTTCTTCTACACTTCTGAGTGTGTATATTCTCTGCTATATTTATGTGTATATGCACGCGTGAGACATATGTATCAATATATTTATTTCATTGGATACATTTTCAGAAGAAATGCTCAGAAAACCCTATTGATGAGTTCTGTCTCTGGGTCTGATTCTGATCCTCTGAGGGCCCCCTGTCAGACCACAAATACAATGAAAACACAGGGCCGTGTGAGACGTCTCTGCTCTAGAATGGGAGCATGCCTTACTGTGCTCAGTGTGTTTACTCCAAAGAACAGAGGGAATACGGGGACTGCTGGTGAAGTCAGAGGTTCCCGGCTTGCAATTACAGATGGATATATGTGAAAGCTTCAGACGAGAAATAATAGCATACACTGTAGTTAGGACGCAGGCTTGAAAACCAGGCTGCGCCTGGCCCAGTCCCTTATTACCTACGTGACCTTGAGCAAGTGTGTGAACTCCTTGGCACTTTACTTCCCTCATCCAGTATATCAGGTTAAAATAAGGCTAATATATTTTAGAAGGTTTCGCAAGGATTAAGTTTGTTAATGCATACAAAGTTCTTTACCAGTCTTTGACATACAGATGGTACATGTATGGTATATGAGGGAAGAAGAGTCTAATTAAAAGACATTGTGGGCTGGTGCCGCGGCTCACTAGGCTAATCCTCCACCTGTGGTGCCAGTACCCCGGGTTCTAGTCCGAGTTGCTCCTCTTCCAGTCCAGCTCTCTGCTGTGGCCCAGGAAGGCAGTGGAGGATGGCCCAAGTGCTTGGCTCTGCACCTGCATGAGAGACCAGGAGAGACACCTGGCTCCTGGCTTCGCATCAGTGCGGTGCGCTGGCTGCAGTGGCCACTGGGGGGTGAACCAACGGAAAAAGGAAAACCTTTCTCTCTGTCTCTCTTTCTCACTGTCTACTCTGCCTGTAAAAAAAAAAAATTAAAAATAAGAAGGTTTTGTAAGGAATAAGCTTGTTAATACATACGAAGTTCTTGACCAGTCTTTGACATACAGATGGCACATGTATGGTATATGAGGGAAGAAGAGTCTAATTAAAAGACAATGTGCATTTTCATGAATTTTACAAAGCCCCCTCATATTCCTAAATATCACGTATCCATCCACATCTAGATCCCAGATGTGTGTATTTTCGTGAGTCATTGTGGAGTCAGGAAGACTATAAAGCAAGTCCCCTGGGAATCCTTTGCTGACATTCAGCAAGGCTTGATCTGAGATGTTGGCCCGTTTAAGATTTCTCTACTCTTGCTAAGGTGCAAGAGTGGACAAAGGGTTGTAGCTACCTACTGTCCTCCCACTGTTACTCAGCAAGTTATCAGGGTCTGACCAGCGTTTCAGACCTGTTTTCCCTCCATTCTATCACATAGCACAAACAATACCCAAGCAATCATTGCTTTATCTAATCTCTTATTAGTCTATAATGTGGCCTCTGTCATGTCATTTTTTTTCTTTTAATTTGATTCTACTAAAATGCTAACAGCACTTCCCTTCTGACTTAGTCTCACATGGGCTGCATTGGAGAATGGTAAGTAAATTGTTTCAGTGTTAATTAAGATTTCATGGTCAGGTGCCATTCCTTAATAGATCTGATAGGATTTGGCCTCCTCTGTATCTTCAAATAAGCAATCCTCAAACATCCTTATGATCTCTCCTGCCGCCTTAGAAGATTTGATATAATGGAGGGATGATAAAGCAATCAAACAAATTCTATTGATTCGTCTCTGTGAGTATAATTCATCCACGAGTGAGTTCCTTGGACGCAAGATTACCTTTGGAGTTTAAATTTCCATTGCAAAGTTGTATTGGAAAGGTAATTTTGTTTTGGTAGACCACAGGGTTTTGCTTTTAGATACTGTACAATTTATATCTACTTGCCATCTTCATTTTATAAGTGAGAAGTTTAAATACTGTGCATTTAATGCTCCCGTCTATAAAAATGAGGTGTCTTTTTTTAATGGCTTTCTCAATACCACTAACTCTTACTTTTGCTGCAGTGCTAGGTGGAAAGTGTAGATTTATGATGCTATAAAAAGCAAAGAGTAGGGGAAAAAAAGAGAGAAGGAACAATTCAAATCTTAGAAACTGGTCCTTGAAACTTTTCAGAACTCAAGACTTTGGATCTTTTGGAGAATTTCGGCTATTGATTTCTTGAGGTTTAGATCAGAGGACTTACCCTGATGATTTGCTGGAGAGCAGGGCAGTGCGTTCTCAGAGGTTGGAAGAGCAGAAGCTAGATGCTAGAGGGATGGATTTTGATTGTCAAGTCCCTGAGAGTTTTGTGCAACTCTGTATTCTTATGTACTGTTTGATGACCAGAAGTTACGTGCCTAGTATTCATAGGTAATATACTTTGCAAGAAACTTCATTTTTTTTCATACTTGAAATTATTTCTTCTTGGCATAATTGCTTTCTAAGAATTTGTAAAAGTCACATGTTAGCATTTTATTTGACAACGTTATGAAGTCAGGAAGAGGTTTTTGTAAGGTAGTTTTTAATTAATTAATTAGTAAAGCTGGAAAGGGAAATCAATAGTATTGACAGCCTCAGAGATGAGTTGGATTTGGGAGCCCAAAAAACTGGTTTTAAGAGCTTGTCCTAAAATTGGCTTCTTCTTGCACAGATTTTTTAAAAGGAGCCTTTTTATATTAATAGACACAGCCTCTTGTTTGGGCGGAACAGCTCCTCCAGGTTCCCCAGGAGCCTGCTAGAGTTGTTGTTTGTATAAATTCCTGGGAGTTCTATCTTGTTTTGTGTTGGAGTATTGTAGTGTCTTGAAGAATTACGTGTTGTGTCGGGCAGCAGTGGCCCAGTTCATGGTGCCTGCCACGTGCAGTCCTGGCCCGGAGCAGCCTAAGAGGAGAGAGGCCTCGCTTGGCACTGTGGGCAGAAGTGGCACCTGCAGGCCAACAGCGCGGCTCCCCCCAGCAGAGCCTCTCAGAGGGAGATCTCAGAGTGGCACCTGCACGGCTGCTCCAGCCCCCATGAGCACGTCGTTATTTTTCAGATGCAGAATTGTGAATCTTCACCTCCCAAAATGCAAATTGAGTAGTTGGTCCTCTAAAGATAGCTCTCTTATACTGTGCTTCACGGAGACTCCATGAGGCTGGGCTGATGACCTTGTCGTAGTCTTTGGAAGCCTGAGGCGCTGGCCAGGGAGCCCGCAACCCCCATAGCAGTCGGATACATTGCCTGTGTTCTCTCAAATACTTTGGTTCTAAGAGAAAGTGCCAACCCTTGCATACCTTGTCCCTCAATGTAAGGGAAAAAATATATATATTGTCAAGAAACAAATAAAACTCGAAATGTAGAATTCAAAACAGTCTATTGAGAAGGCTGTTGGAAGCAGAACCTTTTTATTTTTAAAATTAAGAAACCTTATTTGTCACAGTTCTCAAGTTGCTGCTTGGGGCACCCATGTTGTAGATTGAAGTACCTGGTTCAGGTTCCAGCTCCTCAGCTTCCCAGTGGCCTCCTGCTTATGCGCAAATAGGAGACAGAAGATGATGGCTTCAATACTTGCCTGCCTGTCAACCATGTGGAGGAGCTGGATAGAATTCGGGGCTCTTGATTAAAATCAATGACCTCCTAGCTGTTATGCCTAGCTAAGAAATCTCTCTCTCGGCCGGCGCCGCGGCTCACTAGGCTAATCCTCCACCTGCGGCGCCGGCACACCGGGTTCTAGTCCCAGTTGGGGCGCCGGTTCTGTCCTGGTTGCTCCTCTTCCAGTCCAGCTCTCTGCTGTGGCCCGGGAAGGCAGTGGAGGATGGCCCAAGTGCTTGGGCCCTGCACCCGCATGGGAGACCAGGAGAAAGCACCTGGCTCCTGGCTTCCATAGCCTGTCAAAAGGAAATCTCTCTCTCTCTCTGCCTTTCAAATAAATAAATAAATCTATATATAAAAAAAGGTAGCAAGAGAGAGAAAAGGGAAAAGGCTCCCCCAAAAGCACACCATGGCTGTTGACTGAGCTAAAATTGAAGCCAGGAGCCAGGAACTTAGTCCAGGTCTCCCATGTTGGTAGTAGGGATCCAGCTACGTGACTCGTCTTCCCTGCCACCAAGGTCTGCATAAGGAGGAAGCCCTGGATTCAGAAGCCAGAGTCAGGACTCAAACGCAGGTACACTAACACGGAATGCCTGTATCCTAACCGCCGTCTCAACTACTAGGAAAAACTCATCCGGGAAGCTGAAAACTTTTAAAG
Organism: Oryctolagus cuniculus; assembly: GCF_051225735.1. Lineage (NCBI taxonomy): Eukaryota > Metazoa > Chordata > Mammalia > Lagomorpha > Leporidae > Oryctolagus > Oryctolagus cuniculus. The sequence continues at coordinate 169,548,400 of NC_142869.1, forward strand.
CCTGCTGTAGGTTGTCTGGGTCGTGGTTGCTTCATTGATGTCGTAGGGTGTCATTACACTCACTGTAAACAAAGTGGCTTTCTGTAACTTCTAAAGTCCACAGGTGGTTTCTTCACACTGTGGTGACTCTATAAAGAAAATAGTGGACCAGAAACTGCTGGACCCCAAATCAAGATGTGGCTTTGCCACTTACTGGTTGTGTTTCCTTGAGGATTCATGGGTTTTCTGGATTTGTTTCTTTGTCTGCAGAGTAGAATTTGAATAGCAGTGAATGCAGAGATCCTTTCTGAATATCTAAATTCCACTGATGCTTGTCGGTGTCTAGAGATAGTAATTCCAACTGACTGTAGCCTTGACACCCAGCCACCCACATACCTGAAGCTTATGAGAGAGCTTGCTTTGTCTGTGCAAGGCTCGCACCTAACTGGGACATCTTCATCTCTGTGCTGCTCCCACAGGCTCAGCACAGACTCATTTGGGAAAGTTGTCTAACTCATTCTGAGTCTCACCAGCTGCAGAACACAAATAATGTTCCCTTCCAGACATGCCACTTACCGAGTGATGACACAAACAAGCTTTTGTTGTGTCAGAATCAACCTCTTCTAATTTTAATCATTACTTTGTGGCTTCTAATTTTGAAAAAAAAAAATCTGTTATAGTCCTAGCTTATACGAGTTCTTCTTCATAGTTTATTTTGGGGGATGAAAACAACCCAAGTTGGGTCATTATGAGGCCGGCGCCGCAGCTCACTAGGCTAATCTTCCGCCTAGCGGCGCCGGCACACCGGGTTCTAGTCCCGGTCGGGGCGCCGGATTCTGTCCCGGTTGCCCCTCTTCCAGGCCAGCTCTCTGCTGTGGCCAGGGAGTGCAGTGGAGGATGGCCCAGGTGCTTGGGCCCTGCACCCCATGGGAGACCAGGAGAAGCACCTGGCTCCTGGCTCCTGCCATCGGATCAGCGCGGTGCGCCGACCGCAGCGCGCCGGCCGCGGCGGCCATTGGAGGGTGAACCAACGGCAAAGGAAGACCTTTCTCACCTGTCTCTCTCACTGTCCACTCTGCCTGTCAAAAAAAAAATAAAATAAAATAAAAAATAAAAATGAAAACAACCCAAGTTGGGTCATTATGAAAAGACTGGCAAGTGTCGTGACGGCTGTGTTATAATATTGTCTGCAAGTCGTTTCTTTTAGACTTTCAGTGAGACCCTGCCAGCTTCCTTAGCTCAAAGGAAGTCATCAATCCAGACACTACCAGTTATTTGTCACAATGCTATGTTAGGAAATGTTGTATTTATACATATCTAGGTTTGCTAAAATAAATGTAACCTCCGAGGGCATGCAGTCATTAGGGGATCCAGGCTCGTGAGATATTTGGCCTGCAGGCTTACAAATAAGAAGATATCCTGCCTTGGTTTTATAAAATGATTGCGTTGTTTCAAAGCACAGAAAGGCACCCATCCTTGAGACCTTGAGGGCGTTAACATTAATCAAAGTGATACAAAATCCAATTGTGAATTATCTGATGCTCCCTGTATGTTGATTTTACTAGGCAGAGAGTGTCTTTGGCAATAATCTGTTTGAAAAGATGAGAGTCAGATGAGGCAGGCTGAAGACTGTCAAAGGATAAGTTTCAAATAAGGGCAGAAAAATGATCCTGACATGAGAACCGTCTTTGCAGCAGCAACCATAGTAGAAATGGAGCCTGGAGCAAATCACACTGTAATAGGTCCCCTGAAACACTTTCTTTTGTAGATAAAACCTGGTTCAATGAATGGCAGGAATGACTGTCACCTTAGATTAAGTGTTGCAAGGACCTGTGTACATAACTACAATTATATTGTGGACGTGGAGACAGGAGTGTGACAGCAAAGGATGGTGGTATTGTGTGTTGAGTGCACAGAAAGGCAACATAAGTCTTCCCTCTGGCTTCAAGGCTAGAATCTGCCCTGGCCACTAGCTCAAGCCATTGGAAATCTAGATGACAACAGAAAGACCTAAATGTCAAGACCACCTAGGGTTTGAATCCCAGCTGTGATATCTAAAGTTCTATTGACTTTGGACAAGTTACTTAACTTCGCTTGCTTCATCTTTAAAATGGGAGTAATGTTTATTTCGTAGGGGTATTATGAAGATCAGTAATAAATTATGTATAGTAATTCGTAAGTTACCTGGTATATAGTAGCACTTAGTGATTTAAAAAATAATAATAAAATGAAACCTTTGGTAACTTAGATCCTTTACCATGGATGAATCTTTCCATCTTTTGGAAACTGACCTTGTTAATCCCTCCCCAGTTTGTTGGGGACTTGAGAATATCCACATCTGGGGCTGTTGCTGTAGCATAGCAGGTGAAGCCACCGCCTGCAGTACTGGCATCCCATGTGGGCGCTGGTTCAAGTCCTGGCTGTTCCACTTCTAATCCAGCTCCCTTCTAATGTACCTGGGAAAGCAATGGAGGATGGCCCGAGTCCTGGGGTCCCTGCACCCATGTGGGAGACCCGAAAGAAGCTCCTGGCTCCTGGCTTTGGATCAGCGCAGCTCCAGCCATTTTGGCCATCCGGGGAGTGAACCAGCGAATGAAAGACCCTCTCCCTCTCCCTCTCCCTCTCCCTCTCCCTCTCCCTCTCCCTCCCCCTCCCCCTCCCCCCTCCCCCTCCCATTCCTCTCTCTCCCCCTTCCTCTTCCTCCCTCTGCCTCTCTAACTCTCTGCCTTTCAAATCTTTATAGCATCTTAAGTGTCATCACTGCTTAGGCTGCCAAGGAGAGCTGTAATTGGTGAAATCCAGGGACCAGACCTTGGCTGTGATTGGTTGTTGGAAGAGTGGATCATAGTCATAGGCCCACATAGACTGTAATGCTTACACATGAATCAGTACAGTGTGTGACTTCATGATGCCAACCCACAGCCTTGGCTGGCATCCTGTTTGTAGTTCCCTTAGGACACAACTGCTTTTATGAACAATGAATTTTATATGGTTCCTAGTGGCGGAGGGCCAGAATGTTCATCTTGTTTCTAGCTAAATTACTCATCCGTCTTTATGCTTTTGAACTCTGCTGCATTTCAGTAGTACAATGAAGCATTCATTCAGTGAACTGCTTGGAGAATTAGTATAGGGATCATTGCTGGCAGGTAGTTTTAAAAACTATAAGAAGACGGCCGGCGCCACGGCTCAACAGGCTAACCCTCCGCCTAGCGACACCGGCACACCGGATTCTAGTCCCGGTCGGGGCGCCGGATTCTGTCCCGGTTGCCCCTCTTCCAGGCCAGCTCTCTGCTATGGCCTGGGAGTGCAGTGGAGGATGGCCCAAGTGCTTGGGCCCTGCACCCCATGGGAGACCAGGAGAAGCACCTGGCTCCTGCCATCAGATCAGCGCGGTGGGCATTGGAGGGTGAACCAATGGCAAAAGGAAGACCTTTCTCTCTGTCTCTCTCTCTCACTGTCCACTCTGCCTGTCAAAAAAAAAAAAAAAAACAAACTATAAGAAGTTTATTTTTTAAAATGACTTATTTATTTATTTGAAAACTAGTTACAGAGAGGGAAAGTGAGAGACAGAAATCTTCGACCCACTGGTTCACTCCCCAAATGGCCACAATGGCTGGAGCTGGGCCAAGCCAAAGCTAGAAACCAGGAGCTTCATCCAGGTCTCCTCTGTGCATGGCAGAAGCCCATGTACTTGGCCTGTTTCCTGCTGGGCTCTGACAAAATTACAAGGATAGCAAGGATAGCCTGGGTCTTTCTTCCCTTCCTTATGGTTTACTAGAGATACATGTTCCCAACTATACGAGGTAGTACAGATTAGGGGCCATGATGCTTTCAAATTCTGTTAAACTCTTATGCCATTTCATTTCTCAGTCCAGTAGGTGAAGGAATGAAGATAGATTTTTGAACAGCTGAGGAAGTACCTGTTTATTTTTGTGAGGTTTGTCTTTCTTTCTTTAGACAACTTATGGATGTAATAAATTCGTATGCCCTTAGAGTATAGGAACCACTAGTTTAGAAAGAACCATGTTATCCTTCTATTTGCAGTGATAATATTATTAATATGAAGAAATAAAAATTATAACAATACCACTTAATTTTTCTTAAAGTACCTTCTCGTTTGATTAACACATAGGTTACGCTTTGCTGTGTTTTGTTTTTTTTTTTTTTTTGGTAGTCATTATCATCTCTCTCTTGCTAGACAAAGGTCAAGTGGAAGTGGTTGTAATGGTTCAGAGTGCTTATTGAACCCTAGTGGTTAAGGATTCAAGAGACCATTAAGAGGACAGGAAAATGCACCTTCAATATCTTAATTTGATCACTCTAATTGAGAAAATACATCTTAATAATTATTCAGTAGGTATATTGACCTGATCACTCATTTGAATGCCTTCTAATTTGGGTCTTTGGTCTTTGCCTTTCTGAATTTTACCTCAACTGAATGAGGTGATATATGGAGAACCCTGGACATCAATATTCAGGGGATGGAGCACAGGCCTTGACCTGTGTCTTTTTCCCTTCTTTCTTCCTCCCTGGAGTCCATTCTTCTCATGCATGGCGTTGCTGGGGGGCTCCACTAGGGAGCTGACAGCACAGACTAGTTATAATGATGCTTTCAGACTTCTTCAGAGTCTGTAATTAAATGACATCACTGAGTCTTAAATGCATCTGCTGTGAAAGTCAGAAGGCTAAATTATCCCATTAAAGAGAGAAAAGTGTTAGTTGGTGTTAAAGAATCCCAAGCTTAGTATGCTGAAGAGTTGCTTGGGGAAAGCTGTTGAAAGCCAGTTGAGCATGGAAGAGGGGGAAGATTGGGAGGCTGGGAGGCCATGTGGTTCAGAACAGGCTGTTCAAGAATCACAGCTGCACTCAGGCTAACTTTAAAAAAAAAAAGAAGAAGGCCTTTTCAAAATTCTCTTCCTTTCCCCAGTGCAGTTAACTGCTTCGCTCCTGGTTTTCACTCCTAACAGCTGTGCTATTCCAGGCCCTCCGGAAGATCTCCGCAGCTATGCGACCGCGGAACAGTACATCGTCGTTCATCAGAGCACAGTCTGAGTGAGACCAAGACCCTGAGTTCAGTTCCTGTAGGGCCAACTGACTTTTCTAAATGAAGGCACCAGTGATTGCATCCCCAGTCCTAGTTCTTCATCTCCCAGATTACTGCCTCATAGCAAAAGGGGATCTCGGGAAAAAATAACCTCTCTTCACCAGCCCCCCAGGTGCCATCACTGCTGGAATAATAGCTTAAAATACATGTCCCCTAGGCCTACTTGGCTAAGTGGGTCATTTCTGGAGTTAAAGCATTATTGCTAGTATATTGGTTTTTTTTTTCACCCTATTAGTTATGATGCTCCCTTTTAAATTTAAAAAAAAAATAAAGCATTTGATCAAGGCTTAGCTTTTCCAGTAACCATTTTCTTTGACACTTTCATAGAATCAAGAGTTTTTTCCAATTGATTTTTTTCCCTTCCCATGTGATAGATTTATTACACTGTGTCATGGTTTGTCTTTTGATTAGTGTGTCACACAGCAGAATGATAAGACGGGGAAGAACTGGGATGACTTGGACAAAAACCACCTGGACTCTGTCCTTCCCTGGTACTTGATTGCTTCCCCCCCCCCCTTCCTGCATGTGTGAGACTGCCATTATTTCCAGTGGCCAGCTGAAGTCAGGGGAATTGATGGAAGACGGATATGGGTACATGCTTTATATTCTTGGTGTTAACTTTAGTCCTCTCACTTCTCAAGCTCTTTCCAATATGCCAAATGTATCAACACAGGGATTTTTTTTTGTACTGTAAATGAAAGAAATCAGTATAAAACAAAAAGGAACACTTCAGCAAAAAGAATAATTTTTTGGAAGGACCCTGGGCCGTCTCATAGAACTCAGCCTTTTGGAAGGAAAGAAACAGGGTACCTCTAGGGATCTTAGCAAAGGCGTCTGAGGGTCTTCTCTCTGAGGCGCTCCCATCACAAAACCGTGCATCCACTCCTAAGTCTCACATCACTCACTGTGGCCAGGGATCTCCTGACGTTCTGCAGACCACCTAGAGCAGAGACGGGGCCATGCAGCACCAAAACACATGGCTTCCAAACCTCTGCCCTTCTGGGACCAGGGGTGCCTCCCAGGGAGTGTCCATGTTGCTGAATCCAGAGGGAATGAAGGGGCCAGAGGGCAATTCAGTACCTGGAAAAGCAGCAGTGGAAGAACTTTCTAGACCAGCATCCTCTCCCAGAAATGCCAGGCAGTCTCTCAGAGCATGTTCAGTCCCTGAGATGCTTGGCACACTCAGTCTAGCGAAGACTCTTTTCCTCTGTGTTACGGCCACAGGGAAGTCTGTTCTCTGTGTCAACTTACATTTTGTTGACCTTTATTCAATTGTTTACTACTTCTTTCCCCTTCTAGCAAAAGGCCATATAAGATCCAGCAGTGACAGCTTCATCATCCCTGCTATTAGAAAACTTATGGTTTATGTATCTCATATTAAATTTTCCCTCCCAGTCATCTTGGCAATAAAGAAGGAAGTCGAAGAAATGAAAGATCATATTCTTTGTGCCCTGTCAAAATGTATTAGTCTACTAATATATATTCAGTATCTACTATGCCTAGAGTATTGTGCTAGAATTGTGGAAAATATAAGGTAGAACGGCTTCTGAATTCAAAGAGTTCACACCTTTAGTTAATAATAAGACAGAAACACAGGAGTAGTTGTAATTACACTTCAAGACTGTAAATAATTGGTTTTCAAGGGACTCATGTATAGACAGGAAATGTTTTATCCATAAAATATTAAGGATTCGTGAATAACAGCAATAATGAGAATTGACATTTCTTGGGCGTTTTCTGTCAGGTCCTATAGTGAGCACGTTTTATGGGTTCACTAGTGTACTCCCCCAGCGTATAGGTGGTGTGTCTTAGGGCTAAAGAGACGAGCTCATGGTCTTGTCATCTTAAGCTGCCAAAAACGTAACGAACGGGGTGACTTGCACTCGCAGGTGTTCCTTCCTCACAGTGCTGTAGGCTGGAAGTCTGAGACTCGGGTGTCAGTTTGGCCGTCCTGCTGGCTGTTACGGGCGTAGCAACTACCGCTCTCCCACAGCAGCAAGGCCCCTGGTGTCTCTTCTTACAGGGGCACTTATTCCATTGTGAGGCCCCGTCCTCATGGCCACATGTAAACCTACTTACCTTCCGAGTGCCCTCACTTCTTTATACCATCACCTTGAGGGTTAGGCCTTCTACCTGTGAATCCATAGCCCACGGAGAGGTTAAATAGCCTGCTCAAGGTCACACACATGACAGTGGCGTGACCTGTGCATTTGTACCCAGTGCTTGTGTTCTGAGCCATTATGAAATGCATGTTCTAGGGAATTGTCCAGAGGGGCAGGGATACGATACAGTTCACGTCTGTTCACAACACTGTCACCGGGTTCCGCGTTCTCTTCCTTCCTCACTTGCTGTGGCTCCTCCTCATCTTCTCCCTCCTGACTCCTCCTCATCTTCTCCTTCCTCCAAACTACAGAATCTCAGGCCTCAGCTTGGTCCTCCCGTGTCCTCTTTGCCTGTCAGGGCCACTCCCTAGTGCCCGGGTTGCCAATGCCTCTTGCACGCTAAGCTTCCGAATGCTTACAGCAGTGCCAGGCGCTCCTCTCCATTTGAGACTCATCTAGCCAGCTGCTCAACACCTCAGCCTCACTTTGTGCAAAACCGCACTCTGCATACCTTCCCCTCCTAAAACCGTTTCTCCTATTGTCTTGCTCATTGCAGTAAATGTACCATCTTCCACTCGTTTGGACTGGGAACCCTCGAGTTACGCTTGATGCCTGTCTTAACGACTTTACACTATCTGCACTGCTACCCTTCTGGTCCAACCCACTAGAATCTCATCTGCCATAGCTCCTGTCTGGTGCCTGTTACTGCTTTTCTCGTCCATGGCAGCCAGAGTGATCCCGTTCAAACAAGGCAGACCACAGACCTTGTCCTGAACAGCCTGTAAAGCGAGGGAGGAAGGAGGCAGAGGAACGGGGAGGTCGGAGACTTTTCTGAACCAGCATCTCTTCTGTAAGTGTGATGAGAGGTTTAGGAGTTTCTTCTTTAGCTGAGAACTTGTCGGACGCTAGCTTGAGAAAAACTTGCTGCTTTCACGCCACTTTGCATTCTGCTGACTTCTGTTCGGTTTTAGGCCACGTCTCCCACCTCTCCCCCAGCACAAAAGGGCACGTAGTTTGCTTTTGCAGATATGCCCCGTTGTTTATTTCAACAAACTCCCTAATGAAATTTCACACTAGGGTTAGAGAATCACCATTTGATGGTAAAATGAAAGCAGTGGTGTTTATTGGAAGGAAGATTGGGAGAGGGTTTGAAAACCTTGGGTTCTGGGCCCAGTGCTGACCCTATGAAACCTCCTGGCCATATTATTAAGCCCTGTGCCCCAGCCACTGTGTTTGGTTGTAAGTATGATATAAGATTGTGTCACCATTGTAGGCTTGCAGGCTCGCTAATCACTCTAAGTCTTCATTTCAAGCGGAAATTGTTACTGTGCTGGTAGTTGTGGGTCATGGCCAGGAAAGACTTTGTCCTTTCCATTTCAGTTTCTGTTAACACTGTTGCTAAAAGTAGTGATGGGGTGGACATGTAGCCTAGCAGTTAAGATGCTGGTTAATATGCCGGTGCCCGGGAAGATGCCAGTGCCCGGGCCGGGAGTATCTGGCTTCAGTACCTGGCTGTGGCTCCTGACTCCAGCTTCCTGCTAATGCAGACCCTTCAAGGCATCGGAGATGGCTCAGTGATGAGGTTCCTGCCACGCAGGAAGGGAACCTGGGTTGAGTTCCTGGCTCCCAGCTTCAGCTCTCACCCAGTCCAGGCTGTGTGGGCATTTGGGGAAGGAGCCAGGAGGTGCGAGAGCTTCCTGTCTCTCTGGCTATTGAATGAATGAGTGAATAAATAAATAAACAAAATTTTACAAACATAGTGATAGACTTTATGTATAAACAGTGTAAACATTGCAGCCTTTTTATACTCAGTTTCTTTTTTTTTTTTTTTTTTTGACAGAGTGGACAGTGAGAGAGAGAGACAGAGAGAAAGGTCTTCCTTTGCCATTGGTTCACCCTCCAATGGCTGCCGCGGCCGGCACACTATGGCCGGCACACCGCGCTGATCCGATGGCAGGAGCCAGGTACTTATCCTGGTCTCCCATGGGGTGTAGGGCCCAAGCACTTGGGCCATCCTCCACTGCACTCCCTGGCCACAGCAGAGAGCTGGCCTGGAAGAGGGGCAACCGGGACAGAATCCGGCACCCCGACCGGGACTAGAACCCAGTGTGCTGGCGCCGCAAGGCAGAGGATTAGCCTAGTGAGCCGCGGCGCCGGCTATACTCAGTTTCTAACTCTCCATCTTAGATGAAGTCAACATATTGATCATCTGGTTTTAAGTGTCCAAGGACTTGCTGTTTTTCTGGGCAGTGAGCTCTTCAGCCTGTTGACCACATAATTAGCTGAACTGTATATTCTCATGTAACAAACCTGACGCCATCTGTCCAGCAGCTCCTCAGGGACTCGGAAGCTGCCTCCAGCCTCATAAATAATGGGCACGTAACTAATGCAACCTCATCTCCCCCGCAGAATTAGGGGCCAGAGGACTTCGCAGTGTGAGCAAGATGGGTGAATGGGTGGTGGCTGAGTGAATGACGGACCCCCCAGCTGGAGGAGAAATGAGATTTTTCAGAAGCAGCAGGGCAGGCAGTAGAATGCAGACAGGAAAGGAATTTGATGAATTGATTTCCACTGGAAAAGTCTGAGATGTCTTCACCTGCAATTGCTTGATGGTCCCAAAGCTGTAAGCTGCTAACGAGTCTCAGCCCATCCCATTGGGAGGACTCACATCTTGCCGAGCATTGACTAGGCTGACAAGTGATGCAAAAACGTGATTCAGTTTCCCAGAACTGTGGGAGTGATGTAACCACAGCCTCTCAAAATTGCATCAGAATGATAGAACCAGGACAGTTGGCAGAAAGTACACAGAAGCTATTTGCCTCTGGCGCGAGTTCACAGGCTAGCCCTGTTGCAGACCTTTTGTATTTTGTAGATGTTCACATACATTCCATTTGAAATAAATGATTAGGCAAATTGTTCATATAATTCCTCACCTACTCCTAGAGCTAGATTGTTCTTCTATTTAAGGTTTGCCATCAACACGTAACTGAAAGGAAGGTACTATTACTGAAATATTCTTCAGTTCTACAAAACAAACCTTCCAGATTGAGATTTGCAGGTAGAATTTCACGTTACAGGCTGCCACGGGCCCTGTGGAACCTACTTGTCAAATAAACAGAGCATTCGTTGTCAGGCATGTGGTCCCCATAGCTTTTGCAAGCATTAAACTCACTTAGAAAATAATTAGTAATCAAAAAAGGCATTTAAACCCAACTCTCTGAAGCACGGAGGGAGATGCACATTCCATGGATTGAATTATCAGTATGAATATCTGCTTTAGTTCTAGATGTAATTAGTGAAAGAAGACATTTATGTAGATGTGCGGGTGTGGAACATTGTAATCATTGCAGTATCATTTTTGTTAGGGCTGGATTTTAGAGCCTGCAGTTGACCTATGGATCCTCTTCTCCATCAAGACTGGTAGAGTCTTAACATTTTAGAGCAAGAAGGATCCTGAAAGCCCATCTCATTCAGTCGCAGCCTGTCCCCAGTGCCCAACTTCTAGAAGTCTGGGAAGTTGGTGATAAAGGTTCCCAAATTACTTTCAGTGGAGTCATGAGTATGAATGCACTCATGATGTGGCTGCAAGATCACCATACGTGAGTATTCTGCCTGGAGTTCTGGAAGTCAGGGTTAGCACATACTGTGTGGTCCACAGAAGGTGGAGCTCCCTAGTTCTGTTCTCCGTCTGTAGCTCCCATGAATAGGGCCACACACAGGGTAGGCACCTGAGTACAGGGATGCATTAACGACTGGGGTGAGTTCTGAGAAATGCATTGTTACGATGACTTCATTGCTGTACAAGCATCTCAGAGTGCACTTAAATAAACTGGTACGGCCATTACTTCACTGAGCGATATAACCTTCCGGGAGCACCAGCGTATGAGGATGCTTAAAAAAGTTTGTGGAAAAAGGGACTTAAGAGACAAGGGGTTTGGGTGTAAAAAAAAGGAAAAAAAAAACAAACCTGAAATCCATGGATCACTTTTTCATAACATGCATTTCCCATGAAATCTTTGAAGACCCCCCTCATATTTGCCAACTTCTACTGACCAAAACATCCTTGGGTAATATATGGCTGTTTTTGTCAGTTGAATGGTTGGATGAATGGATGGAACAGGAACTAACCAGAAGCTTCATAGGCAATTGTATAAACTTGAATTAATTTTCTCATAAGGGAGAAATTATTGTTTAGTAAATGCAGTTTGGGTAGTAAAAAATAATGTCAAAAGAACCAGAGTTGAATCCAGAGCTACTGGGTCAAGGCCGTCCCATCACAAAATGTAGTATCTAAAACAGATTGGTTTTCTTTAGGTGATTTATCTTTATGAAATGAAAATGTTATCTTTAGATTTAGAAACCAAATGCCCATGGACCTAAATAAAAATTACCCCTGTAATTTCTCTTCCTTTGATTGTTATGTCTTACATAGGAATGGAAACTTGATTGACCACTGTTCTTCACGAGTAAGTGGGACTCTGCCTACAGGGATTTTGTGGTCTGGGGCAGCGTGGGGGGCTGGCACAGTCTGGAGAGGTTGATGCCAGCTGTCGATCCAGGAGAAATATGTGTAATGTAGTCTTACAGCAGCATCTACCCCAGGTTAGGGATCCTGGTTTAGGGAACTCGTCCCCAGCCCTTGTGTCCCCCAACCTGGTTTTGGATGTTCCTTTCAGAATTGATGAGCTCTTACATGGGCTTCTACAAAATCAGAGCTAAATGGCTCTGCTGTTTCATCACGTAAAATGCTCCAAAAGGTACTTTTCACATTGACCGTAGAAGGTGATTTATTAGTTTACATCTAAGGCATTTTCATTTTTTAGAAGTATGGAAATTTAAAAAAAAAATATCTGTTGTAGGAGAAAATTGTTCACAAGGAGCAGAAATCTAAATTACCATGCTATAATGAAGCCATAAGTGGAGCTATTGTAAAATATACATTTTTATCCCAAAATGGAAATGGAACTGTAAAAATGGAGGCAATTTTAATGTTCTGAAAAAAGTGTATAAAAATAGTATGCATTTGCAGTGCCTTCAAGAGAAGGAATTGAATAACAGGGAAGAGTGGTCAGGTCAAGGTTAGGCTTGGAGGCTCATTAGCGTAAGAAAGAACCAAAGGCTGAGTCATCTTCCCAGGGCTTGTCCAGGAAGGAAGTTGGCTGTGGACTGATTCCTCAAGGGCTTTTCTGTGCAATCCTCCTCCTCCCTCTTTCCCTCCACCTTTTTTTCTTGGCTGTGAAAATGAGGTGATCACTGTGAAAGCAAACCCAAGGTGTTGAGTTTGGTAGAACCGAGGCCTCCAGGTCTCCACAGGGCAGCTTAAGCGTGCAGTCTTGCACCTCCTGTACCCATCTTCATTGGTGCTGTTAATTCTAGGGATGGAAGAGACCCTCCCACAGGCAGTCAGACTTCCAAGTCTGGGCTGTGTTTATCAGGAGCCTCACAGAACTTGCACTGTGGGTCCCAAATGAACAACTCCGAGGGGACTTCCAGCCTCACATTGCCCGTTCAACGGTGCTGCAGAGCTCCCCTTTGGAGTTTCTCCATGTACTGCCCCGACACAGTGAGACAAGGATTGAAGAGTTGCGTTTCATGGCCTTGGTGTGGGGAAGCCGTTCTCTCCCCAGGAACCTGGGCCGTTATTTTGCTGTTGAGTGAGTTGCTGTCTCCACCCACTCCCTACACTTTCCATTTTCTGAAGTCAACTGTGAATCCTTCATAATCCTTATAATTTTCCCAGTTGGAAAATTATAACTCCCTGGAGAAGGGGTGAGGAATGTCCGGCCTGCGGGCTGTATAAAGCCCATGAGATCATTTGGTCTGGCCCTGCCAAGGCAAGCTGAAGCAGGACTCAAAATTCCATAAATCTTTAGCTGGCTTATTTTTAAGTTGGCAATTTTTGTACGGCCCGCAAATGATGCTATAAATATCCAAATGTCCTTGGTAGCAAAAGGGTTCCCCACACCTGCTCTGGAGACCCTATGATGTACGTATTCAGGAGACGTCAGTGGTTATGATGATCTTTTCAGATCCAGGTGAGTCAGAGGGAAGTGTGTCTCTCCCAGTTTAAATGGCGAATTATTTCAGAAGGCCCCTGGCAGTCTCCTTGTGGTCTACACGAGTGACATTGAAACAGTATGGCTTACTTATGAGCCCAGGAGCAGAGCCTGCTTCTTCTACTCTGGAGTCCTTCGTTTCCAGCGTTGGGGACATCTCACATTTAACTCACCTTTTTCCTAATTTTGAACTCTTGTTACTAGACTGTTCCATCCCTTCTCTGCACCTTGGCGGTATCGCCTCCAGTTCCATCCAGATGTTCCTCCAGATTTCTGGTTCCCAGCTGTTGTTGGTAGCCTGAATGTTTGTGGCTGACTGCCACTGACCACAGTCCTACAGTAGCGGTGCTATTGAGTGAGCGTCTTCCCAGTCTGGTCACTATTTTTCGAAGCAGCTGGTCACTGTGCACGCTGGCTTAGATGTTCAATTACAGACACTGTGTATTCAAAGAACATCTTTAAGAAAGAAACCAAGTTTCACACAAGCAAGTTCATGCATCATCACTGTTGAATGTAACTATTCTCCCTCGATAAATCAGGAGTGAAGATACTTGGAGAAGAGAGAACAGCGGCTAATGGGTCCACTTTTCCCTCTAACCACAACCATGAAAATGTAATCTTTATTGAAGGCCGATAAACTTGGCTGTTTTAGTGGTCCAGCACACTCTTGTCTCCTCGCCTTCCGAGCTGTTTAATGTGCTGGCCCTCTGTTCCCTGCAGCTGGGAATTTATTAGTCTCTGTGGCCTTTGGAAATGAATATTCATAATGAGATAGCAGAGATGGTTCAGATCCCTTTTAGTGCCTCATGGGAATTACTCTTGGCAATGAGGAAAGCTGAGAAAAAGGTCAAGTCGTGTCGGCGTCCCACGTTGAATCATGGAACATAAAGCTGTACTTGAAGGATCTTAGTAAGTAAATTGAGGCCCAGGGTTATACAGTTATAAATAGTGTGGCCAGGTTGGAATGCAGATCTATTTCATTCTAACTCATGGAAGGCACGACGCTCCAAATACCTAATTATAATTTGACTATGATGGTGAGACATCTGTGGCAAGGCTACTCAAGGATAGGGGCGTGGAAAAGCACCCATCAGTGATGTAGGTTCTTAGAAATACAGTGTATAGCCGGTGCCGTGGCTCACTAGGCTAATCCTCCACCTTGCGGCGCCGGCACACCGGGTTCTAGTCCCGGTTGGGGCGCCGGATTCTGTCCCGGTTGCCCCTCTTCCAGGCCAGCTCTCTGCTGTGGCCAGGGAGTGCAGTGGAGGATGGCCCAGGTGCTTGGGCCCTGCACCCCATGGGAGACCAGGAAAAGCACCTGGATCCTGCCTCCTGCCATCGGATCAGCGCAGTGTGCCGGCTGCAGCGGCGGCCATTGGAGGGTGATCCAACGGCAAAGGAAGACCTTTCTCTCTCTGTCTCTCTCTCACTGTCCACTCTGCCTGTCAAAAAAAAAAAAAAAAAAAAAAAGAAATACAGTGTAGTTACTTTGGGACATTAATTTCATAACTATGTTGTGTGGTTTTAATTTAAAGAATTATTATTACCAACTTCTTTATTTTTTTTGAAAGATTTATTTATTTGAAAGCCAGAGTTACAGAGAGAGGAGGAGAGAGAGACAGAGAGAGAGAGAGAGATCTTCCATCTCCTGGCTCACTCCCAAAATGGTCACAAAGGTTAATGCTGGGCCAGGCCAAAGCCAGGAGCCTGGAACCTCTTCCAGGTCTCCCACATGGATACAGAGACCCAAATACGTGGGCCATCTTCTGCTGCCTTCCCAGGCACATTAGTAGGAGGGAGTTGCATCAGAAGTGGAGCAGCCAGGACTTGAACTGGGATCCATATGGGATGCGAGCATCTCCGGAAGTGTTTTACTGGCTACGCCATGCTGGCCCCTAATAACTGCTTTAATGCCTCCTTAGATTCATGAATGACGTTTATGCAGTATCTCTTACGTGCTGATCACTATGGTAGGTAGAACAGGGAATATGACTTTTGCTTCCTTCGTAATTATTTTTTCTAGTTGAATTGTAAGCTTCCTATGAAGATTTACAATTATAAGTTAAATTAATTAAAATATTATGATTATATATTAGCTTACTGTCATTGAGCCTTAATATTTCACTATTAAATTCTACTAATTTCACTGTTAAATTCACTATTACATTTCACTACTAAATTCTACTAATTTCACTATTAAATTTCTCCATGGGCAGCTTATTTTAGTCAGTGTTTTACACCTTTCAGTTTCTTCATGAGATGAGGTCAGATGAAAGAACTGTTTTTTGTTTCTCCAAGGCGACGTCATTTGGATCCCAGACCGAGGTTTTTCCTAGGGAGGGTGCCGACCAGACATAATGGGAGAGCGGCTCTGGTGGAAATACTGGTCCGAGGCCCTTCCTCATCAAGGCTGCACCAGGAACTCGCCTCACTTGGCGGAAGGATGAACTGGGTCTCTTTGCCTGTAACAGGCATGGCAGCAGCATCCAATTGAGTTAACAAGATTATTTCCAGTGATCTGTGTCTTCGGTTTTATTGAGAAGACACCTGACTTCAGCGTAGGGCTCCTCCCCCAGTTATGTGCCTGGGAAGCTCATTATTCAGTCGGAGGGTAATGAGAGACCTTGCCATCTGTGTGCCATTTTAATAGAGTGTCAGCACATCCCAAATAGGATGTAATTGGATTGACAGACACAAAGCCAGTTATTAGACTGTTATTATCTGATTGGAAAAGAAGCAGGCGGAGAAGCATACAACTGTAGCAAAAGTAATCTGATGATGTCTGTTGTTCTCGGAATGCACAATCCACCACCCAGAATTCGTGGGCTTTGAACCCCCTGACTGGCTTAGCAACGTTCGGAGTCCCTTCTCTCAGAATTCATCTCCGCGTTCTGATTACAAATCATTATAATGCAATCTAATAAAACACAGTTTGCATAAAGATGGGGTCCATTTATAAAACTGTCACCACAGCCACTCTATTAATAGAGCCATTTTAAAGATTTATGGTGAGCATATGTTACTTTTTACATGGAGCCAGATTGAGAGCTGCAGGATTTGAACATGCAAGAATGTGCTACTGGTGATAATTCACAAAAAAAAAAAAAAAATTGAAGCAATTCTGTCCAAGTACTGTCATTAGACGCGCACTCTTTTCTTACTTAACAGGTTTGATCATCCAACACCAATCTTAATGAGGCATTCAGCAAAGGTGACGAGGTCTAGAGCAGTGTTACAGAATCACTTTCTCTTTGTTTCACAGATTCTAGATTTACTTCCAGGCGTACTGAAGGTCAGAAGGCACGTGGCAAGGGCAACGTGAGGGTTTGGAAGCAGAAGTGGGTTCTGAGCTTTATCGTCCCAACAGCTGTGACTGGCTGGATCTGATGGGGAAGAAGTAGGAATGACCTTTTCTCCATTCTCTCACTAGTTGGTTCGCTCAGAGTCCTATGCTGCTCAATATAATATAACGCCTGGAGTTTCTAGTCCTCGGCTTTCCTCAGGAGAACTAGGCAAGAGCCCGGCGATGTGTCTGCTCGGCAGTATCTAGAGAGTACCTGCCGGCCGGTGCTGTGGCTCACTTGGCTAATCCTCCACCTGCGGTGCCAGCACCCCGAGTTCTAGTCCCCGTTGGGGTGCCAGGTACTAGTCCTGGTTGCTCCTCTTACAGTCCAGCTCTCTGCTATGGCCCGGGAGTGCAGTGGAAGATGGTCTAAGTGCCTGGGCCCTGCACCCGCATGGGAGACCAGGAGAAAGCACCTGGCTCCTGGCTTCAGATCGTCACAGTGCTGGCCATAGCAGCCATTAGGGGACTGAACCAACGGCAAAGGAAGACCTTTCTCTCTGTCTCTCTCTCACTGTCTATAACTCTACCTCTCAAATAAAAACATAAAAATAGCACCTGCATAGTGCTAGGCACTTTTCTCAGTTCCAGGTATTCGACTTTGAGCAGCCTAAGTCCCTGGCCTCAAGGGACTTAACTCCCAGCTAGGTGGCTGGAAAGTAAGCAGACAAGCGAGTGAGAGATGTGCCATCGTGAACGGAGATCCAGCATGACTGGGGAGCTATTTGAGATGTCAAGCCTTCCGTGAACATCTTCAGAAGATACCTGGTGTGCAAACTGCAGAGGAAGAGAGGTGGGAGGTGGGACTCTGCAGAGGAAGAGCAGCCCAGAGAGGGGACCCAGGACGTTCTAAGTGGTTTTGTCAATGTCGCCACCATGATTCTGCACGCTGCCAGCTTCCTTGGCCTGATGATAGTCCCCAGTATTTTTTATTTGCGAGTTAGGGAATACTGATATTGCATGAAAGGCTGTGGTACAACTATTAACTATATATAAACATATGGGGTGGTTAGTAAGCTCCAGTGAGTTCCATCACCACAAGCTGAGTCAGTAAGTGTTGAGGGAATTCTTCCTCCACTGACAAACTGTGGGATGTAAGTTTTGTAATATAAAGATTCTAGTTGGACGAACAGAGTAGAATGATTACTATATAAGGAGTGCTCCCATACTTCAGGCTCTGTGCTTACGCACAGTAGGTGAACATCAGGTTCTGTTGCCATTCAGGCATCTCTGCCGACCTTGCACTGGTCCTACGAGGCATGTATTATTTCTCATTTTGTGCCTTATGGGTAATCAGGGAAGTCCCGTGGTTAAATATCTGGGAGAACTGAGGTTTGTGTCCAGCCCCACACCCCATGCTCTATGCTGTGTACCTCACAACCCCACGATCATAGCATTGAATTCTTCATGAGAGCGGGCACCCTGTGTTAGGAACCGTAACAAATAGAGAAGAAATACATGCATAGCTCCTGTACCCAGAGAAATGAAGCTGCAGTTGGGGAGAAATAATTACGTGAGAAATGACGGCAGACAGTGAAAGATGAGGTGGTAGCATGTAATTGCATTCCTTGGACTGTGAAAGCTAGAAGGAGAGGGAGATTCATAAAGATTGGGGACAATAAGCCTGGAGCTGCACTTTGAAAAAAAATAATAACACAGGTAGGATTGAGGTAGGCTGTGTCATGGAGTTCCGATCATGTGTCGTCAGAATCTGCGGTTGGACTCAAGGTAAGAATTGGTTATCATCATGATTATCCATGAGAAATGCCGGGCAAATTAGAGCATGGCTGCTCCCAACACTTGAGATATATTGCCGCCACGTTTCCCTCCAGGTTGTTCTCCTAATTTGGTTACAATCCAAGGGAAATATTTGCTTTGTGAATAATCGACATGTGTTTCCTTAAAAAAAAAAAAAAAGACATTTTAAAATACTCGATCACACAGTCATATCCAGAGTGGCCGGATGCGCACTCCATGAAAGGCAGCGGGAGCCGTCTGACCGAGTGAGGGACCCGGGTTTGTGTCTCCTCGTCCTGCTAACCCCAGGGCGTATTCTCATCGAGTGGAGTGGCAGACTGAAGGCCTTATGTTTACATTTCCTCTTCTCTCTCAGCCCCTGCACCGTTGATTTCATATGGACTAAATATGGGTGTCCTGAAACCTCACCGAGATGGGATGAGTCCTAAATAATAGAAAAGCATTAGCCAGAAGTCTAGGGCAGAAGTAATTCTGGATTCTCAAGAAATAATAAGCTAGCAAGCATCCTGTAGAGATACGGGGACGTCATAGGGCTGAGAAAACTAGAGAGAGAATTTGAGATTCTCTGATGGAAGTTTCTTAAGAAACAGAATGTCACTGTGAAAGAGATGTTTAATGCAGATGTATACGTGGTGGAATGTAGGTTAGACAGTGAAATAGGATTGCAAAAGACCAGCCAAAAGACGGAGTCATTACTACAAGGGGATAGAGACAGAATGACAGCTGAGTCGTAACCGTAGAGCTTGTTGGGAGGTGATTTCATTACCTTTCCACCTGATCCCATGAGAGCAACTGGAAGGAAGTCATTCACACTCAGAGGCGCAGGGTACTCATCAAAAACTTAGGGATCAGCTAAGAAGAGCATTTCAGAATGTCCTTTTTTTTTTTTTTTTTTTTTTTTGGACAGGCAGAGTGGACAGTGAGAGAGAGACAGAGAGAAAGGTCTTCCTTTTGCCCTTGGTTCACCCTCCAATGGCCACCACGGCTGGCGCACCCCGCTGATCCGATGGCAGGAGCCAGGTGCTTCTCCTGGTCTCCCATGGGGTGCAGGGCCCAAGCACCTGGGCCATCCTCCACTGCACTCCCTGGCCACAGCAGAGAGCTGGCCTGGAAGAGAGGCAACCGGGACAGAATCCGGCGCCCGACCGGCACTAGAACCCGGTGTGCCGGCGCCGCAAGGCGGAGGATTAGCCTAGTGAGCCACAACGCCAGCTCAGAATGTCCTTTTACATCCACCCATCCTGTCTTCTTTTCCTCCTTCTCTAAATAGGTACTTAAACACATTACTGCATCAGGTATGGGCAGCACCAAAGCACTGTAAGATGTTAGTAACATTAAATGGAGTAATGAATATAAAAATGGCTCAATAATTCTGAAAAAGAAGTTGAAACGTTGTGATTATAATTGGTATGCAGCTGTCATCTCTTTGGATTCTCTTAAAAGCATATTTTCGTTAGGTAGATTTATGTACTAGTTGCGCCTTGAAAATACGATATCCTTTAGTGATCCACTTTCTAGCTTTCCTGATTTATTCTACCTTTTAATGACAGCATCTCCTGGAGAATTAATATTCTAAAAGGGAAACTCTTCTTCCTCTTTATGAAGACCTAAAGTCATCACTTTGATTTTCTTTATGATGCTCAGAATAATTCTGGTCTAAAAGTTTTCCTATTTTGTTTGAATAATATTCCTTCTATTATCCTCATAACACAGTGTGATGTGATTGTCATATCATAAAGTAATATTCCTGCCCTTGATTTTCAGTCCTGTGATAAGAAGATTTTCTCTCTCTTGTCTCAAAAGTCCAAACAATGTTAGGACTGACAATGAAAAAGAAGCCCATTCATGGAAACACGTCATGGAGACGCCCTGGTCATTGCTTTCAGTGACTGACCGTGTCCACATCTAATGATAACGCTTTGTCGTGGTGCGGATACTTCCCAAGCAGGCCTCTTCTGCTCTCCAGTAACAATACAGAGTGTCATACATGTGTTACATCTCGATTCTGAGAGCATGAGAGGGAATTGTTAGAATCATCTCATGCTTCCATCATTTTAACTTACGTGTACTGTGTTGGGCGTATGCACAGAATGACATATGGTCAAGGTTGATCAAGGCCCATCTTCTACAAATGCACTAAAGGATTATCACATGGCAGCTGCCCAGGAGCTGTGACCTGCATGGTAGACACCTTCCAGATACATGAACTTGGTGGAAGGCACGGCATGTGGGCATGGAGGAGGGCTCCTTCCACTCCGCATTGCTTTCTCAATGGTACTGTCTGTTCCTGTGCTGATTTCCAACCACAGTCTTGTCCCAAGCCTAGAGGAGGATCCGTGAGGAGGATGCCCTACTGGGAGATGATTTTCTTCCTGTTGGCTTTGAGGTAGACACTGTTTCCTACCATCCTCTAGTGTTTCTGTTCTGTTATTGGTCAAATATGTTATATTTCTCCCGATGAATAATCAGTAGGCCTACTTCTCTCCTCCTCCACCACTGTGTACACAGTTGATAAGCTAGTAATTTCTCACCCTCAATATTGTGTGTGATTTCTGAATACTCCCTGAAAGCTGAGACTCAGAAATATGCACAAGCGAAGTGACCTCTGATTGTCATGGGTAGAGAAGATGCAATCGTAAAGTGGTCATAAACACTGGCCAACAGCAAATGAGTGTGTGTTTCTCCACGTAGGCTCGGTTAAGCCTAGCCCTAAGTTAGCCGGTCTGCATCACGGCCATCTTTCAGAACAACCTTAACTTTGTGCAGGAGGTTTGCACGGAGTGAATGCCAGTGTGCTGCACTAGGCCCTGATGGGAATACAATGATAAATCCAACCCCCTGCCCTCGGAGAATCTCGAGTCTAGACGGAGAGGGTAAGGCACATAAATAAATTGGAGCAGTCGTGCCACCAGTTCTGCTGGTCTGTTGGGAGCATTAATTCTTAATGCTTTCTATCTGGATCAGATCCTTCTCTACCGTAACCCACAGGGAGAGTTAGGTTTTGTCAGGCTCTGGTCTGCTTTTACATATGTGTATATGAAATGTGTTACTGTACCTGTATAAGTTGCAGAAAATACATGTTACATACTCTGATATTTCCTGTCCTATTCAGCCCTCTCTCCTTCCATCTCCCCCCTTTCGCCTCACCCCCATGCTGATTGCAACCCTTTAAATGTTATTGTGACCATTAATAAGGAGGTGAATTGTGGTTTGCGTTCAGCCTGGCTTTAGCCTGTGCTTCCAAAGAGCAGATCCTGTGTTTTGTCCATTTCTCATTCTTATCGTCTAGTAATACTTGACAAGCAGTAAATTAAGTTTTCAGTGAGTGAATGAATGAAGGAGTTCACAAATCTGCTGAGAACCCAGTTTTTGGTCCAACCTGATGAATAGCAGAGATGTGTTCCCTATAATCCTGACCTAAAGAAATAAGAAAAATTGGTCGTTATCTCCTTCTGTTCCCTCTGCTGGAGTGATTATAACAGAATAATGAATTATATATTATTGGAAGCAATCCATGTAGTCCAAGGGTAAGCAAAACATCAACTACCCTCAACTTTTAATGCATTTTATCTTGCTAACAGTCTTTTTCCACTCAGCATGCTGTGGAGGGTTTTTCTGAATCCATGACTTAAGGAATGAAATCTAACTTCAATTATTTATGGTTTAAATTAATGCAAATAAGATTTTCTCACTTGCTGTGCTGCTACTCATTAATAAATATTTCACTGGGTATTAGGAAGATTCAGATCGGCTAAATGAGGCCCTTTTCCAATCCAAACAAAAGCCCTTGTGTTTTCCGCTGCTGCGCAGGCCCGATTCTTGTGTCTGGCTTTCATGAAGGCAAATGAATGTTAGATGGGTGCATCCACACGGTGATGGATCCTGTGGGAGCCAGTGTCGGCGGGGAGGGGGGGCCGTGCTCGACAGTGAAATAATCCTCTAGTTAAACCAAATTTAATCTCATTAGCAGGGTAATTGTGCTGTTAGGGGAAATGGCCAACCAGGTTAGAGGAAACTCACATGGTCTAATTACTCTTTAACTTTCATCACTGGAGAATAGAACATTGAACTAAAAGGCAAAAGATGCGGATTTCCTGCTTGGCCTAACATTGTGATGGAATCAGAAAATTCCGCATCTCTGTGTTCCTAGGGCCTGTCTGTGGCGTTGGTGTCGTGTCTTACGCATTCTGCAGTCCTCGCCTACAGAAATAGGCACACCCGTAGTAAAGGAACCTGTCGCGTGCTCCTTTTTATATATGCATTTTGCCCCCTCACTTTGCCACAAAACTGCATGCATCCGACTTCGCCAGCGAGGCCGGTGCTGTGGCTCAACAGGTTAGGCCGCTGCTTCCACGCTGACGCCGCATGTTGGAGTGCCAGTTCGAGTCCCAGCTGCTCTGCTTCCAGACCAGCAGATGATGGCCCAAGTGCTTGGGCCCCTGCTGCCCCTGTAAGAGACCCAGGTGGAGCTCCTGGCTCCTGGATTTGGCCTGGCCCAGCCCTGGCTGTTGTGGCCATTCGGGAAGTGAACCATTGGATGAAAGGTCTCTCCTTCTTCTCCCCTCTGTGGCTCTGGCTTTCAAGTAAATAAATAAGTAGGTAAATATTTTTAAAACAAGGGAATAAATGAAACTGCTCGAGTATTGTAATGCAATGGAAAATGATAAGACTACTGATGAATTTAAAACTTAGCTGCGAAAAATGTGACATTTCGTATTTCCAGAATCGTTGAATGTATGACTGTGCATTCTTCCGAGTTTATGTACATGAGGGATTTGCCGTTTTCAGGATGTGGTAACCAGGGAAGAATGGTGGGCTGATCAGGAGCCAGATCTGGGTTCAAGATGCGGTCGGAAAGCGTAGCAACAGCGACCTTCAGCGAATTAACTGTCTGAGCTGCACTCCCCTCCCAGTAAAACAGAAGTACTTAGCGCTGTCAAAACAGCCCCCAGAGCAGAATGGGGCTCAGGTCTGTGAGAGTCCTTTGCAAACACAACACGCACTGTTGGTGTGGAAGATGACCGTGCATCCGCTTGCCTCCCATGGCCTGGTGTGCGCGGCTCCTAGGGCACAGCAGGCATGTGGTCAGTAGCTGTTGGCTGAGTTAATACCGTCCACATTCTGGATCGTTCCAGGGAACTTATGTGGGCAACTATTGCCAAAAATGTGTCAAAAACAGAAGAGTAAAGTGGATGCTCCTGCACTTTTTTTTTTAAGAGAAATTATAACAAATATCCTTTCCTAGGAGCTGTGTTACGTTGCTTCTGAAACAAGGAGTGTCTCTGAACAATGATATGAAAAAAAAAAAAAAAGAAATGCTTATAAGCATTTAGCAAGTGTGAATGCCACGTAGTAACAACCAGAACACATAAATGATCAATGCAAAACTAGCTCTCGCGCTTGGGGCTGCTGTGTCTGTGGCCATAATTTTTCAGTATCAGCCTCACAGAAGTGAACAATGTTGTGCGTGCACTCACAGCCTAAATAAACTGTGTCGGAGGAGACCAGCTGTCAGTATGATGGCTGGGAATTGTTTTCCCCAATTTTCATGTGAGACAAAGTAGTTTTCTGAAATAATTTTTCCATTAAGATGTACCTCATATTTGTGTGGTGGTAAAGAATATGTTGCTTAAATTCATTCCATGGCTTTGAAAACAGAAAAATGTCTCAGCTGAAACCAGGGCTTGCGTTGCCCTGTTTTTCATAATGGACACAGTACCTCTCTGGGCTTTGTCTCTGCTTCCCTGTTCCGCGGCGGTTGGTAGCAGCCCTCAGCCTGAGAGAGTGACAGGCTATGCAGAGTCCCCCGAGTGGACGCCACACTGGCTCCCGGATAGCTGTTTTATCTTCTGTGTGTGTGAGGATTTGTCATCAGCGTAATCCAACAGAGCATCAGTTCTGCAGGAACCGATAATATTGTTATCAAAATTCTTCTCTAGGGCCTAGTTTTTGTCTAGAAATGCTGTGTGTTCCATCGTTTTAATGCCTTCACAGTTGATAGATACTCACCTGCAAGTAATCAGCTAGACAGAAGCGGGGTGGGGAGACCACTCTTTTTCTGTTTTATTCAATACAGAAATGTAATAATCGATCCTTTTCTACATCTCAAGTTTGTGAGCAGAATTTTATACTCTGATTTAGCCTTCCAGAGGGTACAAAACCTTGAGTAACCTTGAGTAACATGGCGTGGTAATGGCAGGCATTAGGCATGGAAGTTAGGTACTGCTTGGGGCTCCTGTACCTCATATCAGAGTGCCTGGATTTGAGCACTAGCTCACTTCCCATGCCAGCTTCCTGCCGATACACACCTAGGAGGAAGCAGGTGATGGCTCAAGTACGTGTGTCTTTGTCACTCACGGGGGAGACCTGAGTTAAGTGCCAGGCTCCTGGCTTCAGCCTGGCTCAACTCCAGTTGTTAGCACATATTTGGCCGGTGAACTAGCAGATGGAAGACTTCTCTTTGTGTCTCTGTCTCCATCTCTTCTCTTCTCTGTCTCCCTTCCCTCCCCCTTCCCCTCCCTCCCCTTCCCTTTCCTCCCCTTCCCACCTCTCTCCTCCCTTCTACTTCCCTTCCCCTCCCCTCCCTTCCCCTCCCTACCCCTCCCCTCCCTTCCCCTCCCTCCCCTCCTTTCCCCTCTCCCTTCCCCTCCTCTCCCCTTCCCCTCCCTCCCTTTCCCCTCCCCTTCCCCTCCCCTTTCCTCCCCTCTGCTTCTACTCTCCTCCCTTCTCTTTCCCTCCCCTCCCTTCCTTTCCCCTCCCCTCCCCTCCCTTCCCTTCTCTTCCCCTCTTCTTTCTTTTCTTCTTCTTTTCTCTCTCCCTCCCTCCCTCCCTCCCTCTCTCCCTCTCCCCGCCCCTTTCAAATAAAATGAAAATTTTTTTAGAAAAGATGGAATGGTAGGAATAATAAGGTAACTAATTCCTATCTATTTAATGAACCTGTTATGAAACAAGCTGTAAATAAAGAAGTGACTCTGCTGTTGCTATAAAGAATATAAGGTCGATAAGAACGGGATTCTGGGTGGGATGGCTTCAAATGCTTAGCTCAGCTCATGCTCGATGCTAAGTTGATGTCATTGCAGCCCATTTTGTCTTGCTGAGACTCCAGAAAGCGATAATCTCTTCCAAGTTGGGGGCTCAGTGGGAGGGAAATGTGAGAAGAACTTTGAGCCACTGTAGAAATATTAACTGAACATTGTTGCACGATACTTAATTATAAATATTTTTCTGGGGATGTGTCAAGGTGGGAAGAGAGGAAGGAACCAACAGTGATATGAGTAGATTATCATTGAATTCACCGAAACAATCACATGTGAATATCAAGGAAGACAAAAGCAGAAACGTTTAAGGGACAAAACTCAGAATTCTTGCTATCTGTTTGTGACTCATCATTAATTGTTAACCACAGCATCACTTAGTACTTGTGGGTGCTTTTTTCCCAGAGCACTTTGCGTTCGGGTTGGCAGTTAAGTGATGGTAAACATCAGAGTGGGATAAGGAACAATTATAAGCCAAGTTCAGGAACAAGGTTAGCTGCAAAGTAGGCTCATTAGAGATCATTTAGACTGAGTTTTCCAGAGCATTTATTTATTAAACTGTTACGGAACAGTAGAGGAAGAAACCGAAGCGCCTGGCCCTTCCAGCAAATACGGACTGTAATTTTGTCTAGCAGGTGTACAAGTCATGTTTTTGACACATAACCACTTCTAGTCTTTGATTTCTGTCACTGATACCCAAGTAGTGTTCAGCTTAAGCCAGATTCACTCACTTTCACATTAGAGAAAAGGACTAGGATTAATTTGCTGATAGTTGACCTTAAAAAAAAACTCCTATTTTCTCTGTACAGGAATAAAACAATTTTAAAAAGTCCCCTGTGGATGCTGCTTAATGCAATGCATGCATCATGTAGCTTCACAGCTTCTTTTTCTTCTTTTCTCAGTAGCGCTGTTTTGTTTTAAATCTTATTTAGCCGAGCAAAGAGGGTACTTCAAAAAAAGTCCAAAATGCAGTTCAACATACAAATAGTTTTATTTTGGTGCAAAAGTCAAAAGAGAAAACTGTTTTAAGAAGGTGGGGGCCGGCACTCACTAGGCTAATCCTCCGCCTGTGGCGCCGCACTCTGGGTTCTAGTCCCGGTTGGGGCGCCGGATTCTGTCCCGGTTGCCCCTCTTCCAGGCCAGCTCTCTGCTGTGGCCAGGGAGTGCAGTGGAGGATGACCCAAGTGCTTGGGCCCTGCACCCCATGGGAGACCAGGATAAGCACCTGGCTCCTGCCATCGGATCAGCGGGGTGCACCAGCCGCGGCGGCCATTGGAGAGTGAACCAACAGCAAAGGAAGACCTTTCTCTCTGTCTCTCTCTCTCTCACTGTCCACTCTGCCTGTCAAAAAATAAAAAATAAAAAATTTAAGAAAAAAAAAGAAGGTGGGGAGGGGAGGAAATATTCTGCCCTTTCATGTACATCGTCCCAGGCAACAAGAACCTGGATTAGCGAGTGGTTGTTACCCATGGAGGCACAGGAATGTCTGTCTTGACTGCAGCCTTGGACTAATGGAGTTGGCACCATTGCTTTGCTATGCTATGTAGATGAGGGTTCTGGGGCACAACTCTTTCACCATAGGTGCCTTAGGACCTAAAGCAGTGCATAGCGTAACGTGGCTATTCCGTAATTATTGCCTAAGTACGTGAGAATGAACAGGTGAATCCGCACACGAATAAAAGCAATATAATGAAAAGAATGTTTCTAAGTCTGGGAACTTTTTGCATGAGTACTGAGGCTGAGCAAAAACTGAAAGGTGATGTTTAAATGTGAGTCTGGCTCACTGGACTGATGATGGCAGAAAAGTAGAGAACACAGAAGGAGGGAGTTGAAATCTCGATGAGTGGTAGCAGCAAAGAGTTCCGTGTGGCACATAGTTTGAGTTGTTAGAAGGACATGCAGCTCAAAGAATCTAGAAGCGGACTGAAAAAATGCAAATCTGGAGGTGAGATACGTGACATTTCCAGGAAAATGACTTGGTATTTGATATATTCAGATTTTTGTATTTAGCAGTATTGTGGTCCTTGCCATCCGCACAAGGTCCCACTACATCAATACACATTTCAGTGTTTTCAGCACGGGCTTGTCCGTTGGTTGTCCTCCGCCTACCTGCCCACCCAGGAGGCCTAACCCAGGGCTACACGCGTGAGACAGTGATGTTGGAGAAACACGTTGGACAGAGTGGTGGTGAAGCCAGACTGTCTCGGGTCAGATTTAGACCCCTCCTCTTACTCGCTGTATGGCCTTAGGAAGCTGACGTCCCCATTCTTTCCGCTTTCGGAGTGCAGTTCTAAAAGTACTTCACTTTGCAGTCCAGGGCATCTGTAAGGCAAAGCAGTGCTGGCCTGCAACAGCAACAGCCGAACTCTTGGCTGTCCGCGTTGCTCCTGTGTTCTCAGTTGCTTGGATTTTTGACATGTGTACAATGGAGAAAGTGACAGTGCAGTCCTCATAGACGGACCAGGAAAATTACATGAAACAACCCATATGAAGCTGCTTGGTCAGGGCAGCATGAGAACTCCATCCATGTCGGCAATCAGTCATACAGCTCCTACCAACAAGCACATCGACGGGTAGAGGATTTGCCAGATTCCCGTGTGTCTCGATTTCAAACATCCGAAGGCCCAACTGATGGAGCACCTAAAAATAGATTGAACCTGTTATGCCTAAGTTTTCGGATAATGTGATAGATATTTTATAATGTTATAATTTTTCTTGGAAGATTTTCTGACAGCTATAGATTTTATAAAATGACATAAAGAAGGCATTATTTATACAGAAGTAAGATAAATTGAAAAGTTAAAAGCAGAATTATAGGCCTATTGGAAAATCAGGATGATTTTTTTGTTTCTGATTGTGTATCACTAGCCCTTATTTATTATTTGCAATTTTCTGTTTAAAAAAAAAGATGGTTTGATATTAAGGACTAGAGTTTAAGTCACTTCAGCTTCTAAATTGTGTGCCTAAAAATTTAACAGCTGTCATTTTAGATTTTTTAATTATTTACTTTATTTGAAAGGCATAGTTAGAAAGAGAGGGGGAGAGACAGAGACAGAGAGAGAGATGGTCCATCTGCTGGTTCACTCCCCAAATGGCTGCAATGGCTGAAGCCAGGAGCTTGGACCTCCACCTCCCATGTGTGTGGTATAGGCTCAACCCCTTGGGCCATCCTCCGCTGCTTTCCCAGGCACATTAGCAGGTAGCTGGATCAGAAGTGGAGCAGCCAGGACCCGTACCAGCACCCATGTGGGATGCCCCCACTGCAGGCAGTAGCTTAACCTGCTACGCCATAGCACTGGCCCCAACAGCTGTATTTTTCAAAACAGCTAACTTCATTTTACCTAAAGTGCTTTTCATTCTGGAGGGAACACTTCAATATACTCACACACATCTTGTGGTGTACTCACAGTAGGATTCTTAAAAGTGAAATTTGTTTATAAGCTTTCAGAGCCCAGATTTTATGGGTAGTATTTTTTTTCCTCCCTTTATTTGATGATTTTTACCTCTTCTGTTGTCCTAGACCAGAATTCCACTCATTGCAAATAAGAACAGGCAAATATCTTTTTATTTCATTAGTTCAGTAAATTGTCTCCTAGGGGTATGGGCTTAGGGCATGATTGGGCTCTGCAATGATAAGCTTATTTTGCACTTTTTTCCAAAAAAAAAAAAAAATCTTTAAATACAAAAGACAGAGATGGTAGTTAGACTCGGCAGGAACAATTACAGACCGTTGAGGGAGAGCGTCCTCCTGATGTGCCAGTGGCTTACTCCCATGAATTAAGAGGCAAATGTGCTCCCAAGTGCATTAACCTTTATGGATTTTTCTTCGGTTTTCATGTCCCACTGATTTATAGCCTTAAATATGCCTGTTGCTGCTGTTTCTCGATGAGTCCCCTGTAAATCATTTCTAAATTACCCTTTTCGACTCAGATAATACAAGTAAGTCGAATGTATCTCAAATCAATTCCTCTGAGGCTGCTTTCTTCCTTTGCCCACACTATTTTCTGGTTTTCTCTGCGCCTTCTGTGTTGTGTCTGAGAGCAAATCAAGTAGGAAATGGGTCTTAAAGGAGCCACATTCACCAGGATGACTTCTTTCTGCAGACTGAGTCGCTTTGACCTTTTGTGTGGTCTCTCCTGGGAGTTCTTAAAAAAAAATTTTTTTTGGTACTTTTTTGTGGAATATGTTGGTGATAACTCAGTACATGTGTTTGATGTGTAGTGATCAAATCCGGCAGTTAGCATTTTCATTTCTTTCCATTTTTTTTATCTCTGACATACATAATTGTACATATTTCTGGGGTACAATGTGATATCTCAACATGTACACTCAGTGTAGACCAAGCAACCAGGGTAACCAATGCCTCCATCTCTTAATCAGGACCCCACGTGCTGAGCCTTCACTCTCCTCTCCTCCAGCTGTCCATCAAACCTGCGATAGGTTGTTGTGAACCCCAGTCACCCCACAGTGCTGTTGAACCCCAAACGTGATTCCGTCCATCTCACTGATTTTTGGTATCTCTTAACAGGAGGTTGGATAACAGGGACCTCTCTTGCATTTCATTCCAAAGGCCCGTTTACTTGAGTGCAATTAACTGGTCACAGTTCTTTGTACAAGGATGGAGTTCTGCCTGGGAGTAGATTGTATTATGGGTTCTAGGTTGACTTTTTTTTCATGCAAGTCAAATATGGTATTGATTTTGAATATATTGTGTTCTCATAAAAGTCCACTCTTGCAGCCATTTTTATTCAGATGAATAAATGTCATTGATCTCATTGCCACTTCTGCAATACAGAAGAGGCCCTTTGCGTTTAAGGACATTTCAGCTGGTAGCGGCCACAATTCTTGGCTGGGAGAAAAGAGAGCTTTACCATAAAATGGAATTTGTGATAAAGAGTCTAGGTTGAGCAAGGGCCTTGGGAAGACTGAGTGAAATTTTCATTAGATTACAACTTCCCTAGATAGAAATGAAATCAAAATTAAAAAAAAAAAAACTTTTGAAAATAATGGATGAGATATAAGTAGTGTGTGCTCAAGTGTGCATTCCTTGGGATGCATAACTTGCTGTAGGAAAGGTTGACTTTAAAACTATGATTATAAGTAATGTATGCGTTCATACTTTTGAAGGCTCCCTGGTCAATAATCTGGAAAGAAAACCTCCAGTTAAATATTTACAAGTAGCAATATTGGAATTCAGGAAACAGGATTCCTAAACTCAAGTGCTGTGAGACTCGGTGTATACTCTCATTATTTGCGTTTTGATTGATGCAGCTGTTAGGCTGATCAGAATGAGGCCCCTCAGGTGCTGTGCACACAGCATTGTGCAGATCCTTTCCTTTGGTGCCCATCGTCTCCTTGTCCATGTAGATCGCTGTGACCTGGGCTTTGTATTTCCTGCTCTTCATTTACAGGGACAGGAAACCCCAGGGTGAAAGTGCTTCTTGTAGCTAGGTAAGCCCCTTGTGGTGGGTTCGTATGTCATCTGTGTTCCTGCTGGCTTTGAACTGAACCATTTTCTTTGCTCATGAGATTCCCCTCACTGTGAAAGAAGTGAATGCTGGCCAGCGCCGCGGCTCACTAGGCTAATCCTCTGCCTAGCAGCGCCGGCACACCGGGTTCTAGTCCCGGTCAGTGTGCCAGATTCTGTCCCAGTTGCCCCTCTTCCAGGCCAGCTCTCTGCTGTGGCCAGGGAGTGCAGTGGAGGATGGCCCAAGTGCTTGGGCCCTACACCCCATGGGAGACCAGGAGAAGCACCTGGCTCCTGCCATCAGATCAGCGCGGTGCGCCGGCCGCGGCGGCCATTGGAGGGTGAACCAACGGCAAAAGGAAGACCTTTCTGTCTCTCTCTCACTGTCCACTCTGCCTGTCAAAAAAAAAAAAAAAAAAGTGAATGCTTTCTCCCGTGGAGCCGATTCAGAACTGTATGGAAAAACTGAGCTTTGGGATGATTCTCCTCTGCTCTCTTGACTCGCCCTCCTATCTCCCGTGGGTCAGATTGTTTTAAAAATACTAGGTGAAAGAAACCATACAACATACTTTGGGGATTTAAAGATAATAAAATGTAGGCCCACCCATGAAAAAAATGTTGAGGAACTACTCACAGAATTTTTTAAAGATTTATTTATTTATTTGGCCGAATTAAAGAGAAAGATATCTCCCATTCGCTAGGTCACTCCCCAAATGGCTGCAATGGCCAAGGCTGGGCCAATCTGAAGCCAGGACCCAGGGGTTTCTTATGGTTCTCTCTCTTATGGGTACAGGGGCCCAAGCACTTGCTCCATCCTCCACTGCTTTCCCAGGCACATTAGCCAGGAGCTAGTTTGGAAGTGGAGCAGCTGGAACTTGAACTGGAAGCCATATAAGATGCTGGCATCCCAGGTGGCAGCTTAATCCCCTATACCACAATCCTGCCCCCTATCACAGAATTTTAACTTGTGGAAGTCACAGGAGCAAAATGAAGATATTCGCTGTAGGGTTATCTGTAATAAAACCTGGTGGCAGCAGTAGTGTCCCCTGATGGTTGTGTGGTTGCTGATGGCATTCATTGGCATGATGGAATGAATCTGTGATCCTTCATGAAAGAGCAGAATGCGAAGTAGGGTGAAGAACCTTGTTGTCCAAAATTTAAAAAAAAAAAAGGGGAGTGGGTTGGAATGTGGACAAGAACTAGAACACACCCTTTCAATAAGAGGTCCCAGGAAACATGCAGGTGGTGGATGTATGGAATGATTTTTCTTTCTTTCTTCTCTTATTTGGACCACTGGTCCAAGTTCATGGCACAGGGGCATTATTTTTCAGATAGGTCATGTTGTAGCTTCAAGAACCCTGGGTGAAGGCCAAAGGACCTGTTAGTCATTCCATTCAGTCCTTCATTCAGCAGATATTCCGAGAGTCTGTTGTGTGCCTGCCACCAAGTCCTAGACATCCAGGATACAGCCATGAACCATTTACACCTGGCCCCCATCCATGTGGGCCTTGCTTATTCCAGCATCTGTTTCTGAAATACTCAGAAGTGTTCGTCTAGTGGTCCGAATTGCTGATTATAGACGATAATATAGGAAAGTAAAGGAGCATGTTTAAAAAAAATATGAATGATGTGACATTTCCTTCTAACCTCCAGCTTGGTTGGGTTTTATATAATGCCGGCGATACCATGATAGGAATAGCAGTGGCCACCGTTTAGTTCGCCATCACTGTGTGTCAGTCTCTGCTCTGTGTGCTTAATTTTTATTTCTTCATTCAGTCACCTAAGAAGTTCCGTGAATGTTAGCATATCCATTTTATAGAGTACAAAACTAACACTAAAGAGAGGCCACATGACCTACCCAAGACTGCCCATTCCAGGTCCAGCCTTTGGTGCTCTGCCATTGACCCCCAGGCCCTCTGTATCTCCCTCTGCAGAGTGGGGTGAGTGAGCTGCACCTCCCGGGGGACTAGGAAGTTCTCCTCTGGGTCCTCCCCACCCAGGAAAAGGCACGTTGCCCTTTAGTGCAGTTACTTCCCACTTTTAGAATTCAAATTCAGATATTTCCTTTTTTAATTGACAAATAAAATGAGATACTTGTGATCTACAACATGATGTTTTGAAATAGTTATGCATTGTGGAACCACTGCATTGAGCTAATGAACAGATGCATTGCTTTGCTGACTTACCATTGTTCCCAAGTCGACATTATGTTGTTATTAACTGTCATCACCATGGTATACAATAGATTTCTTGAATTTATCACACTCGTCTACATGAAAATGTATATCTTTTGATCAGCGTCTCCTACCAACCCCTACACCCTAACCTCTGGTAAGCAGCACTTGACCCGATTTTGGCTAAAGAAGGGACTAGTAAGATACGCTGATTTGTCTTTCTCATTCCCCTGCCACGTTTCATGGCTCCTGCACAGTGAGGTCCCCCCACCCCAACAACTCTGACAGCAGATTTGGAACCATGTTGAATGGGTCCCCTGGAGTTAGAGATGACACCAGCAACCCGGATGTGTCACCTGAGACTGATACGTGCTTTCGGGAACAAATGACTCATATTGGAAAGAGATCACTCAGCCAAACGTGATGGGTGATGGGGGCGGGGGGGTCCCTCCATCAGTGCTGCTTGGGGCAGTTTCAGATTCTGGGGATACCAAAGGCGAATACAGGACACAAAAAAAGGAAAAAAAGAAAGAAAATGTGCATAATTTAAAGTCTTGTGCCACTGTGTGGGAAGTTGACTAGCAAAAAATCTGTGCTCTCAATGTTAGCGATTTTGCAAATGTCAGAAGTCCTTCCACTCGCGGAACACTTTTTTCTCAGTCCCAGAGAAGAGAAGAAAGATGGATTCTGATGCTTAATTCTCACAACATTAAAAAGTGCTAAAAAGAATTCTAGTGTATTTCCTTGGGAGCCAACTGGTAACAACAGTTACCTTCAGAGGTGGATCAAACCAGGTTGCAGCTGGGGTGCCTGGGGGGTGTTCCTGGGGGGCTGTCTCTGAGGGCAGGGTTAGATTACACAGCTCAGGTCAGTGTTGCAAGCTGAGGGACTTGGAGTTCTTAAAAATACAGCCACCTGTGTGTGACTTTGAAGAGAAAGCAGAAAGGCGGTTAGTAGGGGTTGCTGAGAGTGGGCTGGAGGCATGGAGAAAGATCCTTTAAGGGGCCTAAGGTCTAGTTAGATAGGAGTAAGAAGTTTCACTGTTGTGTTGCACAGTAGGATGGTGACAGATAATGATAAGGTTCTGCTTACTTTTCTTGAAATAAAAAAAAAAATCTGAAAGAAAGGAGTTTGAATGTTCTACCATAAAGAAATGATGTTTGACAAGAGATAGGTTTACCTAGGTATGAACAGAACACAGTGCATCAATACATCACATGGTACTCCATAAAAGTATGCAGTTTTATGTGCCAGCTAAAAACAATAATTATTTCTCTTTTTAAAAAATTATTTTATTTGAAAGGCACAGTTAGCATGCATGTGCATGTGTGTGCACGAGAAAGAGAAAGAAAGAGATCTGTCCACAAATGGCCACGACAGCATGGACTGGGCCAGGCTAAAGCTAGGGGCTTGGCATAGCATCCAGGTGTCCCAGGTGGGTACAGGGGCCCAAGCACTTGGGCCTTCTTCCACTGCTTTCTCAGGTGCATTAGCAGGGAGCTGGATGGGAAGCGGAGCACAAAGATTTGAACCAGCACTCCTATGTGATGCCAGTGTCTCCGGCAGCAGTTTAATCTGCCGTACTGCAATGCCAGCCCCGACAAATAGTTCTTGAAGGAAAGAATAATTGTAGCCGTGGTTAACTCTGTACTCCTATTTCTCCATTTCCTCTGCTTTCCTCCGCTCATCCTTTCCTTCGTATTAATTGTATTTTGTTTTGGGTCGTGTTTTGATTTTCATTTCCATGTGATTACTGTCATTGAGAAGCTTCGTTGCTATTTCTTAGGCCTTCTCGAATTTTACTTCTCTACATTCGTTGGTGACTTTTTTCATTGTGCTCCTCTTAAATGGACATCCCCACTTGTCACACACACGCACACCGAGGGATACGGGGTATTTCCCTGGCGCGCGGCAAGATACAACTGCAGCATGTTGATTTATTAAGTAAGGGAAACTCTATTAGATTAAACATCTCAACCTAAGGAGCTGTTTATGCACCAAACTTTAAATGTGGTCTAATTAGAAAGCAATTTATGAAATTCTGCCTTTGATATGTGTAGGTGATTTTTAAATTTTCTAATTTAGCTTCATTTAAGTAGTTAATATAGTCCCAATTTTGAACAATCAGATGATTATAAAAGTTATCATTTGAAAGTCCCATTTGTACTTCTCTTCCAGACTTCACCCTCACCCCGCCTTCCCACGGGTACTCATTAGTTTTTGGTGAGACTTCCCAAGGCATCTTTATGCTAAAATAAACAAATGAGGATATGCAATTCTTATGCTTAGGTTACTGTAGTAAATACTACAGAATGTATACTAACCTGCAATTGCTTTTCTTCACTTACTATATCCTGGAGGTCTTCTCACATCTGAGCTTCAAGAGTTTCCATCACTGTATGGTGTACTACAGTGCATACTACACCCCAATTTAATTATGCCCTAATTGATGGACTCTGGGGTTATTTCCAGTCTTTTGATCATCTCATGCACATTCAGGTATATGTGTGAGAAGAGTTTCTCACAGGTGGCCTTTCTGGGTCAAAAGAAAATGCATTTGTGGTTCTGGATGGTAGTGCCAACTTGACCTTCCTGGGGACTGGCATCCATAATATATGAGAATGACTCAATCTTCACACTGATACCAACACCGTGTCTGCTCAAATTTGTAGAATTTGGTCAATTGCGTGGGTGTAAAAAATGTTACCTCAAGGCCAGTGCTGTGCCCGCATCCCATGCAGGTGCCCATTCGACTCCCAGGTGCTCTACTTCTAATCCAGCTCCCTGCTAACGTGCCCAGGAAAGCAGCGGAGGATGACCCAAGTGCTGGGGCCACTGCATCCACATGAGAGACCCAGAAGAAGCTCCTGGTTTCTGTCTGACGCAGCTCTGTCCATTGTGGCCATTTGAAGAGTGAACCAGAAGATGGAAGATCCATCTCTCTCTCTCTGCCTCTTTCCCTCTCTCTCTCTAACTCTGCCTTTCAAATAGATAAGACTTTTAAAAAGTAAGATGAAATTTTATCTCAGTCTAGCTTACTGTGCATTTTTCTTATTATGAATGATACTAAGCAATTTTTCTTCTGTTTATTGGTTCTTATATTTTATTTGCTATGAAGAGTCTTTTCATTTGTTTTGGTGAGTTTTTTGGTAAGTTCTTTGGTTTTTTTCATATTGACTTTCAGCTAGTATCTGTGATATAAATTGCAAATATATTTTCTCAGTGACTTATTCACCTTTTGGTCTGATTTGATCTGATTTCATTCATTTTCCTCCTCTCCTTTTTAGAGAAAAGTTTAAAGTACAAGGCAGCCCCTCTTTGCATATCTTTGTGGGACGTGCAAGTTGGCATTAAGCAAAACAACCTTAGTCAGTAGGGAAAATCCTGGTTGTTTCAAAAGTTTTAAAAATCTTTACCGAAACATTGAAACTCTTAATGTCATTTATAAATGACATTTTTTCATTTAGATGAAAATTAAAAATAAAAAAACTAAGATGTAAATAGCATACTGTAACACTAGAAACATGAGAATTGAAGTATTTTATTTCTTAAAAATAAGCAATGTTGACACTGCTTTAGGGTATAGTTTACTGTACACAGCAAACATACTTTCTACACCTTGGCAAATAGTTCTACTCCTCTAAGTATGGGGATTAACTGTCAGCCTTATATCCTTGTTTTTTTTTTTTTTATTTATTTGAAATACAGAGTAAAAGAGAAAGAGGTCTTCCATCCACGGGTACACTTTCCAAATGGCCATGATGGCTGGGGATGGGCCAGGTTGAAGCCAGAATCCAGGAGCTTCATCCAGATCTCCCATATGGGTGGCAGGAGCCCAAGCACTTGGGCCGTCTTTTGCCGCTTTCCCAGGTGCATTAGCAGGGAGCTGGATCAGAAGTAGAGCAGCCAGAACTTGACCTGGTGCTTATAAGGGATGCCAATGGCGTAACACATTATACCATAATATTATATCAATGTTATATCAACCATGTGATACTGTTTTTGCTTTCATTGTTGTGAAATATATGCAGGAATTTGTTAAATGTGATTTTCCAACATCACTTCCTCTAGCTTCCTGTCCCTGTTCATCTTCTTCATCCCCTTTGCTCATTCTCATTGAGCAGTCTGCCTTTGCTCTGGCTCGCTGTGTCTCGCACACAGTGGTAGAGTCAACGTCCCATGCTCAGCTTTCTTCTATAGCGCCAATCACCGGTGCCTTTGCTTCTAATGTTATTGCCGCATTTTCATCTTTGCTGGCCAATTGCCTTTCGTTATGATCGATCTGTTTTTGTAAAATGTCACTTGGGTTTATGCCTGCGACACAAGGCCACAACACAACTACTGCTTTGCTGCCTATGCATGAACTGAACCACCTGTGTCCCCAGTAGACTTTGAAAGAGGCGATGTGATTGGTCACTGATCCTGATAGACAGCATTTATTTCCCTAGCGATTTCGGAAGAGCCAGCAGCAAGCTTTGTACTTTCTGCAATTGCTCACAGTGGTTCTTCAACAATGTTGTAGGGGGTCTGATATTTAAGTAAACTGCAGTAACTTACGTTTGTGCATACCCACCCACACAGAGCAGGGCCTTGCCTGTGTGTGAAAGTATAAAGAATACTGTACAAGCATCTGCATACTCATCTCTGATATTTGATCATTATTAATATTATGTTATATATACTTGAAGTATAATCAAGGAAATGAATAAGGTTGAAGTGCTGATTTGTCCCCACAGTCTCATCCCCATTACCTTTCTTAACTTCTAAACCTACTTTATCATCCTGATAGAGCATCAGGGAGAGTACCCTTCATTTTCTCTCTATTTTTATTAAAGATTTATTTATTTGCATTTTTGAAAGACAGAGTGAGATATTGAGTGAGTGAAGAGAGAGAGCGAGAGAGCGAGCTTCCATCCACTGATTCCTTCCCCAACTGGCAACAACAGTCAGGGCTGGGCCAGGCCAATGCCAGGAGCTTCATCCAGGTCTCCCACATAGGTGGCAAGGCCCCAAGTACTTGGAGCATCTTCGGTTGTCTTCCTGGGTTCATAAGCAGGGAGCTGGATTACAAACAGAGTATCCAGGACTTGAACTGGCACTCTGATATGGGATGCCGGCATCACAGGCTTAACCTGCTATGCTACAATGCTCTCTGTGTGTCTCTGAATCTGTCTCTGTCTCTGTTAAAGTATTTGTATCTAGGGGCCATGGTTGTGGCATAACAGGTTAAACTGCCACCTGAACACTGGCATCCCATATGGGTACTTGTTTGAGTCCTGGCTGCTCTGCTTCTGATCCAGCTTCCTGCTAATGCACCTGCGAAAAGCAGCCACCATCCACTGCTTCCCCAGGTGCACTAGCAGGGAGCTGGATCATGGATCATAAGTGGAGCAGCCAGGACTCGAGCCAGTACCCATATGGGATGCTGGCACCACAGGCTGCAGCTTTACCTGCTACACCATGGTGCCAGCCCCAAAATAAATAAATCTTAAAAAAAATAAAATTCGTATCTATATATATAAAGGTTTCAGTGAAGAATATGTACTATTCTAGAATGTGTTTTTAAATTTGCATCATGATTGGTGTTTTCTATTTATCCTGCATTTCCTTTGCTTCTTATAGTCTTCTTGAATCAATACAAACATTTTCTGTCCTTCTTTGTTTGCTCCATAGATTAGGAGACATGGGTTTTTGTTTTGTTTTTGAAAGACAGAGTGACAGAGAGGGCAAAGCAGAGAAAGGGATCACCCATCCTCTGGTTCACTCCTCAAATAGCTGCAACGGCTGCAGCTGAGCAAGGCTGAAGCCAAGAGCCTGGGACTCCAGCCGGGTCTCCCAAGTGGGCGGCAGGGGCCAGAGTACTTGAGCCACCCTCTGCTGCTTTCTCAGGCACATTGTCAGGGACCTGGGTAGGAAATGGAGTAGCCAGGACTTCAATCGGCACTCATGAGGGGCCACATGGCAGGCAGTGGCTTAACCCATGCACCACAATGCTGGCCCCAGAAGACATGTTTTCGATTTTAAACTATTTCTATTCAATTTGTAAAAAACCCTTGTGTTTTAAAAGCCACACGTTCTATATAAATGAATAACAGAAGGATGACCCAGCGTCTCCGTAGAGTCCCAGAGATGCGTGTGCACGGCGCGTCCTAGCCCTGCTAACTGTCCTGTGTGTTTCCCTGTGTCTAGCAGCCTTTTTCCTGTCTGTCTTGCAGGTTCATTCAGGAGATTGAGCATGCCCTGGGACTTGGCCCAGCCAAGCAGTGTTCTCTTCGAGAGTTTCTCACCGTGTACATCAAAAACATCTTCCTCAGTCAGGTCTTGGCTGAGATCAACAAGGAGATTGAAGGGGTCACCAAGACATCGGACCCCCTGAAGATCCTGGCGAATGCGGATACCATGAAGGCGCTGGGCGTGCAGCGGCCTCTCCTGCAGGTATTCAGGCCCTGGCGGCCGACTCTTTATCTGCAGTTTTCATAGACCTGGGGAGAGTTAGAAATTTAAAAAAAAAAAAAAAAGAAGAAGAATTACCGTCTGTTTCCATATTCATCAGGGATCAAACAAGAAGAGATAAATTAAACAGGCACCAGGGAAATTTAGTTCTAGTGTAATTGGATAATGGAAGTTCCTTATGATCTTTAAGGAGGTAAAAAAAAAAAAAGGTTAGCTTTGGCTATGGGAGGTGGTAATTCTCGTTAGCATGCAGGCAGCGTCTCGTTATGTGCGTGGAATTTGCCCTTGAATGGAGTGGCCTCGCCATGGGTGAAGGCATCCCAGAGGAGGAAGGAGCTTCCTCTGCCCAGCCTCAGTTGCCCACAGGAAATGCTTGGTAGCCAGTGAGGTGGCAGTGACCCTCGCTGTCTACAGCTGGACGAGCTCACAGTGAACCTGAAGCAGAAAACGGGCTTGTAAAAGTCAGATCATGTAATTCAGGTGACAATTTTGTTAATATTGAAATCTCTCACTCTGACTATAAAAAAGAAATGGTTTCTGGGCAATGGAAATACAATAATCTATCAGTACATATTTTTGATTTATAGGCTCGAGGAATATATTTCATATAAGGTTTAGCCAGTGACTTGAAGGTGACTATAAAACTGAAAGAAAAATTAGTCTGTGTTTAAGTTATGGGCCTACCTTAACTATTAACTGCATCAGAATTTAATTTCTATGGTGTTTCTTGATTTAAAAGATTATGTTTCTGTGTGGGAGCAAACTGTTGAAATCCTTACTTAATGTATACTAAGCTGATCTTCTGTATATTAAGATAATCGAAAATGAATCTTGATGTGAATGGAAGGGGAGAGGGAGTGGGAAAGGGGAGGGTTGTGGGTGGGAGGGATGGTATGGGGGGGAAGCCATTGTAATCCATAAGTCGTACTTTGGAAATTTATATTCATTAAATAAAAGATTAAAAAAAAAAAAAAGAATGGCGGGCCCAGTAGCACATTGTTACCGATGTGCTATGGGAGGACACTCAACGTGTGGAAGCTTTGAGCTCTTCGAGGAGCTGTGGCAGTGGAAGGAGTTACGCTTGCCTCCTTTGCCTGCCTTAGTTTTTGCTTCTCTCTGCTTAGAATAGACCTAGGCGCTCTACCTCTCCTGGGGAAGTGTTCTCGCGATGAGCATTCCTTAGCAGACTCGTCTGTGCTGCGGAGACAGTGGAAAGCAGTATCACAGTGAGGCCCATGTTCAGCTGGATCCTCTGGCTCTGTGTTCCGATGCCCCCGGTGGAGGATCTGCGCTGTGTGGGGGGCATAGAGAAGGGGACATGGCAAGGGTGTGCTCTTGTTCTGCTGCTGCTGGCCAGGGCACCAGAAAGTCTTACTCCCATCCAACTGGAACTTCGTACCGGTTAATCAGCTTTTCCTCAAACCCTCCTCCCTCCCACCTCCCTGAACTCTGGTAACAACCAGTCCACCCTCAGCTTCCATGACGGCACTTGTCTGATGCTCCCCGTAGAAGCGAGAGCGTGTGATACTTCTCTCTCTCTGCTCAGCTAATTCCACTTACCATACCCACCTCCAGTTCCAGCTGTGTTGCTGCACGTGACAAGACTTCACCCTTTTTGTGGCTGCGTAGTATTCTTGGCAGGTACGCATCACAATTTCTTTGGCCATTTATCAGTGGATGCACACTTAGGTGGTTTTCATTTCTTGGCTGGTATGAATAATGATACAGTAAACATGGAAATGCAAGTGTTTCTTCACAGATTTGTTTCATTTCTCTTGGCTCTATAGCCAATAGTGTCATTGCTGGATCCTATGGGAATACTATTTTTAGTTTTATGAGAAGCTGGCATAGTTTTCCACCGTGATAACACTAATTCACAGTGCCACCCACAGTGTGCAAGGATTCTCTTTCCGTCCTCACCAGCACTCGCCATCTGCCATGTTTTTCATAATAGACATCCTAAATGGACTAAGGTGGTATCTCATTAGGGTTTTGACTTGCCATTTCCTAATGATTAGTGATGTTGAATATTGTCTCTCATACCCGTTGGCCATTTGTATGACTTCCTTTGCAAAATGTCTCTTTAGATATACTGCTCATTTTAAACTGATTAGTGGCTCTTTCTTTGCCATTGAGTTATTTGTGTTCATTATATATTCTGATTATCAACCCCTTGTCAGATGTAAAACCTGCAATATTTTCTCCTATCTGTAGGTCATCTCTTAACTCCTGACTATTTGCTTCATTGTACAGTAGCTCAATAGTTTGATGAAATCCCATTTTTTAATTTTTTCCTTTTGTTTCTCATCCAAAAAATTCTTACCCATTCTCATGTCCAGAATCGTATCTGCTGTGTTTTCTTTTAGTAGTTTCAGTTCTTGCATTTAGGTCTTTAATCTCTTTTGTGTTGATGTTTGTGTATGGTGAGAGATAGGCATCTAGTTTCATTTTCCTGGATGTGGATATCAAATTTTCCACCACTTATAAATACAACTAATTATTAGTCAATTTGGCTTACTTGTTATTTTATGTCTTTTCCCATTAGAAAGCTTTTTTTCCTTAAGATTTACCTATTTATATGAAAGGCAGAGTTAGAGAGAGAGGGAGAGTTGGAAAAAGAGAGAGATCTTTCCTTCACTGATTGATTCCACAAATGGCCATAGTGGCCAGGGCTAGGCCAGGCCAAAGCCAAGAGCCTAGAACTATATCCAGGTCTCCCACAGAGGTGCATGGCCCCAAGCACTCAGGCCATCTTCTGTTGCTTTCCCAGGTTCATTAGCAGGGAGCTGGATGGGAAGTGGAGCACCCAGGGCTCGAACCGGCACTCATAAAGGATGCCAGTGTCACAAGCTATGACTTAACCCAAACAACACCAGCCATGAACTGAAGTCCTAAAAGTGTAGTAGTGCCAGGCAGCAGGAAGGTGCTCAATAAATAATTTATTGAAAGAATGCATGCATGCTTGGATGGATGGATGGATGGATGGATGGACAGACAGTTGGATGAACACAGTAAGGAAATTTTAAGTCAAAATACCTACAGAGCCAAAATGGGAAAATGATATAGAAAAGGACAAATGCTTGTTTACTATTGCATCTGACCATACTTTAAGTCTCAATTCCATCAGAAAACCTTTCAGTATTTATTTCTCTAAGGTACCACGCAGTATGATACATACAGCCTAACAGACCTAACATTACCAAATTTAAAAGAAAAGAAAAGGCAGAGGGTACTGCACGATGGATTGAATTTCTGAACTAAGGAATCTGGCTGTGTTCAGCGTGGTAATTTTGAGCTTGAGTAACGAAGACATATTAAGACTCGTGACTGGTTGCCTACAGGCTGGGCCGTGTCAGGGCCATCCGCTGCCAGCTAAATGACATCTCTGGGCAGTCTGCTGTTGAGCCTGTCAGCTCACTCCCAACCTTATCACCAGCCACTTTGTACCTGCAACTGTGCCTCTTGTCCTTTAAGTTGATTGCTCCATTCTGAGGCTAGGTGAGAGCTCCAGCTTTGTCTCTTCCCTCTTTGACCTTGTCAGGATATAATTATATGTAAGTGAGGAAACCCTGAGACAAATGTCACTCATGAATTTGTTCCCAGAGTTAAAACTCCTCACATTAGGCAGCTCTTCATCACTCTAGCCCCGGCTAAGTGAAGACTCACTTAGGAGGAAAGAAATTTTAGCTTGCCTTGTAGTTTGGAGATTAACATCCCAAACCATGTAGCTCCGGTATTCCGGCATCTGGTGGAAGTGTGCAGAAGAACATCACAGCAGACAGGAGAGCATGGCTCAGCTTGGCTTAAGTGGTCAGCCCTCAGGTGGGGGCTGTCTCCCAAGGGCACACCCCAAGTGACCTGAGGTGTCCCCCTGAGTCCACCTCCTAGACACTATTACTGTATCCAGTCTCCACTCATAATCCATTGCCCATTAATGCAAGATACTGGGGACTAAGCCCTCAATTCATGGGCCTTTGGGGGACACCCAA
This sequence comes from Oryctolagus cuniculus, assembly GCF_051225735.1. Taxonomy (NCBI): domain Eukaryota; kingdom Metazoa; phylum Chordata; class Mammalia; order Lagomorpha; family Leporidae; genus Oryctolagus; species Oryctolagus cuniculus. Next base: position 169,591,859 of record NC_142869.1, read on the forward strand.
ACTGTTACTCAAACCGCAACATACTTGCTTTGTTATTTGGCTATTTTGTGGCACTCTCTCTCTCTCTCCACCAAAATTTTTACTTTATTTTTTAAAGATCTATTTCTTTGGAAGGCAGAGTTAGAAGACCAAATAACAAGAGAGAGCGATACCTTTCATCCACTGGTTCACTTCCCAAATGGCCAAAACAGCCAGGGCAGGACCAGGCCAAAGCCAGGAGCCATATCTTCCACATGAGTGCAGGGGCCCACGGACCTGAGCCATCCTCTGCTGCTTTCCCAGGCACATTAGCAGAGAGTTGGGTTGGAAGCGGAGCAACCACAACTCAAACCAGCGCCCACATGGGATGCCAGTGTCACAGGCATTGGCTTTTACTCAATATGCCAACACCCTAACCCCCCAGTTTTTTTCTAATTAAAATGCAAATTAATTAGACCAAATCTGTGAATTTGTTTCATGTTCTCAGAATTATGAGGTTTAAAAATAATATTAGATAATGGTTATTTTTCTTTCCTATCTTGAGAAATTACCTTGCTTTATAATGATTGTAAATTATCTTCTAACATGATTTCCCACGCTCAGATGTCAATGGTTCTAAAATGTATTTCTGTGTCTCCTTGATGTGTTTAATCCCATCTAATTGTAGGGGGCTAATCTAAAGAAAAAAAAAGTAATTTTCAAAGCTCTTAGCTGAGAATCCGAAACAGTGATTAAGAAGAAGTCTTGGAGAAATGCATGTACGTGTGAAAGATGTAGATGGGTTAAACATTTATAATTACAGGAGGTGTAACACTGCCCTTTAAAGTCATCGCCTCCGCTAGACCAATCATGACAGAGTAGGAGAGAGGACGTGCCTCTCCCCGGAGGCTGCACCCAGTGTCACACAGCATCAGGCCAGCTGTGTTCACCAGGGAGCCGGGAAGGCAGCTGTCATGGTGCTACTTTCATTTGATGGATGATGGGCGAGGCAGAACCCGGGCGCCCTAGACAGAGAACCCCCAGACACTTTGTCCTTGCCTCTCCAACAACATTTCCATGAGTGTTGACGTGCACTGGCATCAGTGCTAGTTCTAGATCCCACAGGAGGGGAGGAAGAAAGGAAGAGAGAGAGTACCGGCATCATTTCTTAAGTGGAACACCAGTGTGAGCTGGGGCCCAAAATGTTACAACTGAGTGGTGCTGGTAGTGATGACAGAAGTGGTACGAGTAATGACAGCAGTCCTACTCGTGGGTAGTAGCAATGAGAGCGGTGCACGCTTCAACAGCATTTCCTATGCGCCAGATAACATTCCGAGTGCTTTAGGTGCATGGACTCCTACACGCTCTGTTTGTAGGGACGCAGCTCTGCCAGGGTGCTGTGGTTATAATGATGAGCAAACTGAGAAACAATGGAATGAGATTTCTTGCCCAGAGTCACATAGCTGGCCACTGGCAGAGCTGGCATCTGTACCCAGGCTGTCTAACCCTGTGCTCTGAGCCAGTTCTGCTCAGAGTGTGGTCGGAGGGTTGTGCTGGACCTCAGGCTGTGTGTGGCCAGTCTGCTATAAGACACAGAGCATTTGAGAGTGGTTAGACACTTTTTTTTACTTTTAGCCATTTGATATTGTCTGTTGAATCTGAAAAGTAGGATTTCTGTTTTATATATTTTTGTGAGTTTTAAAGTTTTGGAAGTAACCAGTTGAAGCGAATACCTTCTCATAGCTGGTATGTCTCTCAGAGTCTAAACTTGTTCTTACCTTAGACACGGGGAAGCAGGTTGAAAAGATTCACTTCGGTTCTCAAGTTTATCGTGGATTTGGGAATTTATTTCTTCTTTGGTGTCTCCATCTTTTTTTTTTAAGGATTTTATTTATTTATTTATTTGAAATGCAGAGTTACAGAGAGGCAGATAGAGAGAAAGAGAGAAGTCTTGCATCTGCTTGTTCACTCCCCAAATGGCCACAATGACCAGAGCTGCACCAATTCGAAGCCAGGAGCCTCTTCCATGTGCAGGGGCCCAAGGTCTTGGGCCATCTTGTACTGCTTTCCCAGGCCAGAACAGAGAGCCAGGTTGGGAGTGGAGAAGCTGAGACTCGAACTGGCACCCATATGGGATGCTGGCACTGCAGGCAGTGGCCTTACCCACTACACCACAATGCCAGCCCCTGGTGTCTCCATCTTAAAAAAAAAAAAAAAAGTACAGGGACTTTTGCTCAGTTATTTTATCCCTTTCATGTCAAGCTGCTGAATGGGCCACTGTTTCTGTGAATGGGGCTTCACGGGAAGTCTCTTTCCCACCATCCCACCACGTAAAGGGACATCCTCTACCTGTGCTGCTTAGAGGGTGGCATCTGACAAGAGCCTCTGAGCCCTGAACCGTCTGCACAGACTCACCAGGTGGTGTGTAAATGCAGTAGAGTGTGGGAAGCTTTGCCTCATGCCAGTGTTGCCCATGGACTGGCAGTGTCGGCGTCCCTGCGAATTTATGAACTATGCAGATTCCAGAATCTCACAGCAGTCTGAGTGTCTTAGTTCTGACTAGCCCTCCCAGTGTTATACTGCACATTCCCCGGTTATGAAGCATTCCCTGGGCCGGCGCTTTGGCAGGATGGTTAAAGCCATGACCTGCAGCACCAGCATCCCATATGGGTGCTGGATAGAGTCCCAGCTGCTCCACTTCCTATCCAGCTCCCTGCTAATGAGCCTGGGAAAGCAGTGAAAGCTGGCCCAAGTGCTTGGGCCCCTACAGCCATTTGAGGAGTGCAGCAGCCAATGGAAGATCTCTCTCTCTCTCTCTCTCTGTCTCTCTCTAACTCTGACTTTCAAATCAGTCAATCAGTGTTTAAAAAAACAAAAGCCTTCCTTTCACACAATATCCTCATGCCCAGCTGGAGGTTAGCACGTGGGATCCCCCGCCGTGGCCGCTTAGCTCTGTGGTGAACAACAGTGGTCCCTTTCAAAGTTGTGCATCTTTGTTTCAGGCAGCCCCAGAAATCGTAAAGACAATATTTGGAGCAGCAGTAGGAGCTGCTTCCTAGTCTAGCACATTGCTGAATCTTGCGAAGTTCTTTCCAAAGGCAGGAGGAGCCCACGCTTTCTGGCTCATCCGTGAGCCCTGCGAGACAGAGGCAGCTTCCCCAATGCTCAGTCTCAAATGCCCACGTCCGTGGGGGAACAAACATAGGCGGTGCGAGGCAAAACTTGAAGCAATCTTGAAACATCTAAAGCACGTTTTCCTTTCTCTGACTGCCCCAGTATTTGTCGGAGATAGCTTCTGAGAAGTGCAGTGGCTAGAATCTGCCAGCAGACACCACACTCTCACCTCCTCAGCCAGCCACACTCCCCACCTGCACCTGCGGGGTTGCGGCAGTGGGCCCCAGCAGAGGTCCCCATCGGAGCCACCCAGGCTCTTCCTGCCAGTGACCTGCCCAAGTCCTATGACTCGGCTGGCGGTGAGCCCTGCCTTGGCGTCAGGATTCTTAACATGCCCAAGTAACGGCCTCCCCCCCACCCCCTGCCGACCCCGCTCCACGGAGCCAGAATTAGCTCTATTTGTCTGGAGCCTTTCTACACCATAGGAAGTTATCGCCCTGAAAAGGGAGGACATAAAAATGACAGTTGAGGCATTCTTTAACTCAGGCAGGTTTACCACCAAGTGCTGCCTTAGACACTTTGAACCAAGTCTGTCCACAAGCCTTGGAATCCGACACAGATGGATTTAAATTCCAGTCATTTCCTGTGCTAGCTTTGTGGCTGTGATCAAATCCCTTTACCTCTCTGTCTCTGCCTATCTCTACCTCTATAAAATGGCAGCAATTCAGTCTGTGTGGCAGGGACCCTCTTATGGTTAAATTGAATAATGATTGTGAAGCGCACCTCTCCTGCCTCTCCCATGCCACGTGTCCAGGCATCGAGTGCTCTGATGCCTCACCTGCCCGCTGCCTGCCTCTCTCCATCCCAGCTTTCTGACCTCCGCTCACCGTGCCCCCTCGGTCCACTGCAGCCAGTGCAGCTAGCAAGTGGTCCACAAGGCAGTGTATCCAGTTTGCCGCATTTCCCTTGACGACCTCTGGCAGGAAGTAGTGCGGAAGTGTTGCCATTAAGGCAACAGACCCATGATGGTCTAAATTTTCTAGATATCAACAAGATTCAGAATGAAAGTATTTGGTTGGCTGAGTGATTGTTGGAGCTTTAGTTAAGCCTTACTGAAGGTTGATGGACACAGCTGCTTACAGTGGAATAATTTGCTAGAGATAATTACATTGATGCCCAAACCTATTATCTCCCCAGCCAAGACAAGGCACTGCCAGGAACCTCTTCTTGTCTCCCAAGAAAGTGTGGCCAGCAGCAACAGCATATTGTTTTCATCATATCAGATTGTGTTAATATGAAGAATGTTGCATTTGAGTGGCATTTGCATTGTGGGAAGTTGTTTCCAGCCGTCTCTCTGGTACAGAATAGATTCAGCTTTTATTAGTGTAAGTAGATCAGTGCCATTTAAGGTCTGCTGGAAGTCATCCTGGAAATCATTAAGTTGAAAAGAGAGCTGATCAATTGATTTTCCACCCCTCTGTAAGCTCTGGGAGACAGTCCTAATGGTCTTACTGCGCCAGCGTAAGTCTTAGCATCAAGATGCGTTGGGGTCTAATCTCATTCTTCACTGGTTATCTATTTACATCTAAAGAAACATGAACTTATGATTTGTAGTTTTGATTTTCTTTTGAATTTTACTATTTTATGGATTCACCAGAGTATTGTTTGGCCTATGCATGACAGGTAGAGACCTCAGGTATCCAACCATTTATGGCTGCTTCAGACTTGGTCCAAGAAATGAAGAAGATGGCTTTGTTCTAGGCGTTGATTGCTGAAATTTTTAGCGTGGATTTAATGCTCATCTGTTCACTTCCAAGACAACCGAGCAAATCAAACCCTTCATTACTACTGGAGAATTGCATCTGGGTTTTCAGATCATTTTATAAAGTTTTGTTACTTTTATATTCTGTTTCATGAATTTAGTTTTTTTTGTAGAATTTTTATAGTGATTCTTCATAGCTTTTTTTTTTAAAGATTTTATTTATTTATTTGACAGGTAGAGTTACAGACAGTGAGAGGGAGAGACAGAGAGAAAGGTCTTCCATCCACCAGTTCACCTCCCAAAAGGCCACAACAGCCAGAGCTGGGCCAATCCAAAGCCAGGAGCCAGGAGCTTCTTCTGGGTCTCCCACATGGGTGCAGGGGCCTAAGCACTTGGGCCATGTTCTACTGCTTTCCCAGGCCACAGCAGAGAGCTGGATCGGAAGAGGAGCAGCCAGGACTAGAACAAGCAGCCTTATGAGATGCTGGCCCCACAGGCAGAGATTAACCTACTGTGCCACATCGCCAGTCCCCGTGGCTATTTTTGAAAGTGGTTCCCAGCCGGTGCCGCGGCTCAGTAGGCTAATCCTCTGCCTTGCGGCGCTGGCACACCGGGTTCTAGTCCTGGTCGGGGCGCCGGATTCTGTCCCGGTTGCCCCTCTTCCAGGCCAGCTCTCTGCTGTGGCCCGGGAGTGCAGTGGAGGATGGCCCAAGTGCTTGGGCCCTGCACCCCATGGGAGACCAGGAGAAGCACCTGGCTCCTGCCTTTGGATTAGCGCGGTGTGCTGGCCGCAGCAGCCATTGGAGGGTGAACCAACGGCAAAGGAAGACCTTTCTCTCTGTGTCTCTCTCTCACTGTCCACTCTGCCTGTCAAAAAAGAAAAAAGAAAGTGGTTCCCGTGGAGTGTCATTCCAATGTGGGAGGGACAGCATATGAAGCATGTGTGCAGTCTCCTTACCGGCTCAGCCACTTCCTTTCCCTGGGTCTCCCCCCGCTGTCTGTAGAATGAGAACGATACTTACTTATGCTACCTGGAAAGACTGGAGTGAGAAGTGCAGGGGGATCATACGTTTAGCAGGGCTTTACAGCTGTTTCATAAAAATTATTATTTTGGTCCACATGCCCACATGTGGTTCCATTCAGAAAAATCCATTAGTGTTAACAGAAGTGATGCCAAGAAAACACCTAAAAAAATAAAAATGTTTTATATTAAATGAAATCTTCATTCTTGTTTCACACCAGATTATTTTGCTCATGAATAATAGCCAGTATCAACAATCTGGCAATACTGTTTTCCAATAGTTTATCTTAAAAATATGAGAATACTTCCATTGAAGGTAAGTATATTGGTGCAAAAATGTTTTGAAAAATATGCAACAAAAGAAACATCTTTTAATTACATTTTCCATGAACTTTTTTTTTGAAATTTATTTTATTTATTTGAAAGAATTAGAGAGGTGGAGACAGAGAGAGAGGTCTTCCATCCATTGATTCACTCCCCAAATGCCCCCAGTGGCTGAGGCAGAGCTGGGGTCTGAGCCAAGTTCTGGGAATGCAATCCAAGTGCCCCATGGGGATGGCAGGAACTCAGTGGTTTGAGCCATCACCACTGCCTCCCCAGGGTCTGCATTGGTAGAAAATAGAAATTAGGAGCTACAGCCAGGAATTGAACCCAGGCACTCTAGTTGGCATTACACATGGCATCTTTCACCACTAGGCTAGACACCTGCTCCCATTCCCTCATATTTTAAACACACATAATAGCTGGAAAGGATGACCAGTGAACACCCATTTACTCCCCATCCAGATTCTACAGTCTTCATTTTCCTACATTTGTTTCACAGAAGCCAAACCTGATCCTTTTAATTTCTCTTCAGCCATCCCAGAAATGAATTCCCAATCACTCCCAAAGCATTTCACCGTGGTGCTGTTGACAGGACTTTAATATCTTTTTTTTTTTCCAACAGGCAGAGTGGACAGTGAGAAAGACAGAGAGAAAAGTCTTCCTTTGCCGTTGGTTCACCCTCCAATGGCCGCCGCGGCTGGCGCACCGCACTGATCCGAAGGCAGGAGCCAGGTGCTTCTCCTGGTCTCCCATGGGGTGCAGGGCCCAAGGACTTGGGCCATCCTCCACTGCACTCCCTGGCCACAGCAGAGAGCTGGCCTGGAAGAGGGGCAACCGGGACAGAATCCGGCGCCCCGACCGGGACTAGAACCCGGTGTGCCGGTGCCGCAAGGCGGAGGATTAGCCTAGTGAGCCGTGGCGCCGGCAGGACTTTAATATCTTACTCAAAAATCTAAACAGAGAGAGAGAGAGAGACTTTGGGTGTGCCAGTAACCGCAGTAGAGTTTTCCATTTCTGAAAGTACTCCCATGAACGTTTCCTGTAAATTGTGCCATGGGGCAGGAACTTGACCAGCTCGGGCTTGTGATTGATCTGTACATAGTGCCTTTATTGATGGACTATTCCACAGGAAGTTGTCCTCATAAGTGTTGGTGAAAAAGGCTGTGAGGTGAGCCAGCAAGAGATGATGTTTATATGCAGGCAGAACAAGCACATTGTGTTATCAACTTAAATGTGTAAGGACCACTGTAACTTCGAGTCTTAGCCCAGCATACAGAAGTATGCTACCTGGGTCTCACCTGTCTAGCTGGTTTTCTTAGTTAAGTTCCTAGTTAACCAACTGTCCAGAAGTGTCTTTCTGCAAAGCGAAAAGAGAGAGAAAGTGGCATACATTCAGTGCAACTCCCTTCTATCCCAGTGTGGTTTCTGGAATTGTACCAGAGGGGTAGAAACAAACAGGATTTTTTTTCTTCCTGTCTGCAGAAAATCATATTTAATGATTTCAAAATTTGTGTTTTGGGGGTGAGTCGTTATTTTAACTGTTTTCTTCCACAACCCATCATCTCTTCGAATGTATCTGGAACAGATTTTAATCCACATGCAACTTTCCCAGAATGCATCCACTGCATCTGGGTTATGAGGTCCGTCTAGAATGACTAAGCTTTGGTCCCAGGGGAATGCTGAAGGAGAAAGTAATTACAGCTGGTGACACATGCTTGCCAGCTTTGCTCCATGTTATGAAACTTGTCTGTGTGCGAGCCTGTTTCAAAATGACACTGACAGAGGGATAAGCACTGGGTTTTAAACCAGGACTCTGGGTTTGCTTCTGTAGTAAGCACGAGTAGGCCTGCGGATGGCCATCGCAGGTGTTACCTGGACCATCGTAAGACACAGACTCATTTGGGGTAAGCGTTGTGAGATGTTGATTGGCTGCTGTCCTTTCTGATCTTGTCCCGATCCCATTCCTCGGTGGATAAGCAGGAGCCAAGGTAATGGCTTATGACAGATGTGCTGACAGTAACCGAACCACATTAACGTCCCGTCACTCAGATCTTTAGAAGGCTGCCTTTGCCTGAAATACGTTTGACTTCACTTGCTAACAAAGGCAGCTTCAGATTTACTTCTTTTCCTTAAATGTTAGAAAAGAAGAAGGGCATCCCATCAAAAGATACCGGGAAGAGAGAAAAGGCTGGCTCAACAGCCTGAGCAAATGAGAGTTATCATTCTTGGGAGCCGCAGGATTGCTGAGCTGGCAGGAGCCAGAGGAGTGTGGACGAAGAACTGCTGCACTTGGGGAATTGTCGAGGTTCTTATCCTAAGTAATTTTGCCCTGTCTGGATGTTGCGGCTCGAGCTTCAGAGACGTCCTAATAAAGAGAGAGAAACAAGACTTTCTCAGCTCAAAACCGAAGTGGCCCTTTAAAATGAACAGTTCAAATAGAGCAGCTATATTTCTTCATACTTCTCCAGGACCCTGTCCCATGCCAAAACTTCCCTGTACTTTCTCTTGGCCCGTACAGACACTGTGAGAGGGGCAGAATCTGGTACCTTCCCTGCAACAAGAGTGACTCGGCACCATTGCATTCCAATGTCCACTGTCAAAACGCTGTGAAAATTTAAAGTTTTAGAGGACGGATGTGGGCAAATGGAAGCAAGAGTGGTTTTGACAGCTCAGACGGCGTCAGGGGACAGAGAGCCTGGGGACAGAGCCCGCTGAGGCCGGGGCACAGCCTGTTACCAGACAGCGTCTCTCTGCAGACTGAAGCTTGGGTAAGGGCTTCACAGGCGCCCGAGGCTTGGTGACCTCCAGCGCTTTGCCCAGCTCAGCATCTGCTTATTTTTTTGATCGACTGTCACAACTGACCAGACGGATCCAGCAGGGTGCCTTCCCCAGGGACATCTCGGTGCGGTCTCCTTCCTGTGCCCTCAGAGGCACAGGGTGGAACTCATCACTTGTGGCCTTAGGAGTGGCCATTTGGCTCCAGCACATTCACATTTGTTTAAAGGTGAAGCTGTCCATTTCTCACTTATTCCCTTTTCAGACACACAGGAGCTCCGCCGGTTTAAGTCCTGCTTTAGGGAACAGGCAAAACGCAGCGAGCTCATTAACAGGTTATCTATGTCATTATGTCCTTTTCGGATTGTGCGTATATTTCTTTTTAGCAGGAAAAAAACCGTGAAGACTCTTAGTGTCCCTTTCTCTTTCCTCCTCCTCTTTATCTGCTTTTCCCGCCCTGCACGTGGAGCTATTCCCATGATGGATGGTCATATCTTCCGAGCCCAGAATGCCTTGCGTATTCACTTGCAAATAGCTACAAAGTCAAATTCAGATAAGTGCCCATAAATGGGAGCCTTTCTCTGCCTCTCCTCGCTGGGCACGCGCTGCTACTCTTTGCCCCAATTCAACCTCAGGAGCCTAATTGTGTCTTCCTTTTGATTCCATGAAGCATTTTTGAATCTGCTGTCCCCTTGGTTATTCCAAGGTCAAGGCTGCCTAGCAGGCACTTGCAGAAGTACTCCGGTGGGCCTTGCTCTCTGTGCTTGCCCAGGCTTTACCATAGTGAGCAGCCTGCAGAGCGGAGCCTGGGCTCGGCTGTCTGCTCACCACTTGCCCCTTGACAGAGAGTTCCCTCATCTGTCTGAAGGGTTTCGCTTTGGAGCCACAAGGAAACTTTGGCACATAGTAGGTGCTCATTTGTTGAATGAATAAAAGACACATCACCAACAGCTGTATTAAAGGGTGGCCTCTGGCTTACATGGTTAGGGACAGTGTATAAAAGCAAGGCTATGGGGCCGGTGCTGTGGCACAGCATGTTAAAGCCCCAGTCTGCAGTGCCAGCATCCCATATGGGTGCAGGTTCGAGTCCCAACTGCTCCACTTCCAATCTGCCTCTCTGTTATGGCCTGGGAAAGCAGTAGAAGATGGCCCAAGTGCTTGGGCGACTACCCCTCCATGGGAGACCCAGAGGAAGCTCCTGGCTCCTGGCTCCAGATTGGCCCAGCTGATGCTGTTGCAGCCATTTGGGGAGTGAACCAGCAGATGGGAAACCTCTCTCTCTGCCTCTGCCTCTGCCTCTCTGTAACTTTGCCTTTCAAATAAATAAGTCTTTAAAAAAAACAGCAGCAACGAAAAGCAAACTTACGTTGTTGGCAAAGGAAAGTAGCATTAAATGTAAACATTTTTTTTTGACAGGCAGAGTTAGACAATGAGAGAGAGAGAGACAGAGAGAAAGGTCTTCCTTCCGTTGGGTCACCCCCCAAATGGCCCTATGGCTGGCACGCTGTGCTGATCCGAAGCCAGGAGCCAGGTACTTCCTCCTGGTCTCCCATGCAGGTGCAGGGCCCAAGGACCTGGGCCATCCTCCACTGCCTTCCCAGGCCACAGCAGAGAGCTGGACTGGAAGTGGAGCAACCGGGACAGAATCTGGCGCCCTAACCGGGACAGGAACCCGGGGTGCCGGCACCGCAGGCGGAGGATTAGCCAAGTGAGCCATGGCGCCGGCCAAATGTAAACATTTTTTTAAAATATATTTTTGATTTCAGAAGAGTTTCAGATTTACAGAAAAGATGCAGAGATGAATCATGGAGTTTCTCATACAGCTCATACCCAGTTTCCCATCAGCACCCTGTATTAGTGTGGTGCATTTATTACAATTACTGAACCAAAAAGGATACATGATTATTAGCTAAAGTCCATTATTCCTACTGCCTTGTTTTTTTGTGTGTGGGTTTTCTTTTTTAACCTAACACCGTTTTTCTGTTCCAGGATCCCATTCAGAATACCACCTTCCTGTTGGGATTAGTTGTTAGGTCTCCTTAAGGCTCTGGTGGGTGTGACAGTTTCTCAGCTCTTCCTCCCTCTTTTTCTTGGACGACCTCGATAGTTTGGAGGAGTGTTGGTTACTTGGGCTGCGCTGTGGATTTGTCTGATGTTTGCTCGTGGTCTCCCTGGGAGTGTGTGTTTGGCGGGAAGACCGCAGACGTGAAGTGTCATTTTCATCCATCAGACCGAGAACACAGGCTGCAGGAAGACCTGTCTCTGTTGGTGCTGACCTTGGTACTTGCCTGAGGCAGCTTTCCCACCAGAACTTACTCTTTCTGCACAGCCCACATCTGAAGGAACAGGGAGTTATGCTTCTAGAGGAACAGAAAATAAATAAGACAAAATTAAAGATTGCTCTTTAAGTTAAAAACCCAAAGTTGTAATTTATAATGTTACGGTTTAGTTGGTGAATGGTTTTAATTAGTCTCTGGGTAATGTTTTTTTTTAATCTTGCATATATGAATATAAAATTCATATTTTTAAAATGCATTACTTAATTATTTATGTGATTAGTTACATATTTATAACGTCTGCTTTTTTTTCCAGTGAGGGGAAAATGTAAACATTATAAATACAATAGTTTTATGGAGCTCATCAAAAGTAACTGGATTGCAAGCAATGTTTGCTTTTTTGCCACTACTTAAATCGGGAAAATCAAGCTAATTGGCTCTTGAAGCTGTTGACCAGGTGCATCTCACGAGTATTGATCCATTTGTGGACTTTGTACCTGAGTAGAAATGATCAATTTCTTTAGAATTAATGTAGCAAATATTAATACTTCACAAAATAACAACAGTTTTATACTTTTTCAATTCTAATTCCTTATTTCTGGCACGTCCTGGATATATAGGCATAGGTTGGGTTACTTATATAATGAAAATGTAACAGCACTATTGCGACTGAACTCATAGGCATGGGCCAAGCATTCTTTTCTAAGTACAGCTCGTTTCAATAAAAGTCTGATTGTATATAGTTACATTACATTATGACTTTTCAGTAGCCACAATTGGTATTGTCTGTCTTACAAAGACCAAGTTTCAGTAGAGTTAGGACTGGAATGTGCTGAAGATGTTAGTCCAGACCCAACATGTGAAGTGTGCTGAGGTGACATCCCTGGTTAATGGTAGGTTCACTCCTGCCCCTTCTTCTGGCCCAGGGCTCTTTCCATTCTACTTGTAGAATTATTAAAAACCTGCTACCCTTCATGTGTTAAGTGGTTTATTAATATTGGGTTTTTAAGGTACCAAAGCTTGCACCATAAGAATATTTTGTTCTGCCGACTTTTCAGGAAAGTGACTCCTGTTCAGGGTGACTTTCTCTTCCCTTTTACTTCTTTATCTAGACAGAGCGTGTTTCACTCCAAAACCGAATAACAAGCATCTCCCTCCTAATTTATGGTTTTCAGGATGTTGGGAATTTTTTTTTTCGCCTCACTGTCCAGAATCCTGTCTAAAAAGTCACAATGATTTAAATAATTGATGGCTACTTTATGAAATTGTCAGCCTGGATCCGTCCTCCCGCCTTTCCCCAACCAAAAGTCCCTGAGCAGCTAATCCTTTTATGTTGTGTGCTTTTTTTTTTTTCCCTTTCTGGTTTCATTTAGGTAATTATATTATTCACCCTAGAATATAATTGCCCTTATACTGTGGAAGAAGAGGGGGGTGGAGTCGGGTGGGAGCTGCCCACTGTTGGCATCTGCAGGTTGTAAAATGTCTGTTGCACTCCAGCTTCTAATTTCCTTGCCATCCCACCTTCCAAAGATTTAATTATACCTGTGTAAAAGCATAATTTGAAATGTGACTTCTGATTCTTTGGGAAGATAAAAGAAAGATTATCCATTATTGAACATGAATAAGCATGGTACAATGGAAAAGTTTGGGTTCAGTGAAAGAGTTTCTAAATGCCTACTATGTGCCAGGTACTGTACTGAGAATTAGGAAGTGCGAAGTTGGAAAGAAACAGAGAGAGGGAGGGAAAGAGAGAGAGAGAGAGGAAAAGTTGTCTTTCAGGCGCGTGCCTCCTGGTTATATGTTACCAACTTGTGACATAGCTCAAAGACTGCACAAACTTCTCAGGGCCTCAACTTCTCATCTCTGCACTGGGACTCTTGGACTTCTTCTGAATGTTACATTCCCCTAAATGTAACATTTGCCGAGGCTATAAAAGTAGCCTAAATTAGCAGCCGCATCCCTTCTTTGGTACATGGAATCAGAAGAGTTGGGTAGGTAGGAGGTCTTATTTTTCGTGATAGAAGTCAGCTTGTTGTCTCTGCCGTCAGAGCTGCTCCTAACGGGATTTCTTAGGCAAGTCTCTTCTACATCGTTCTCTGCCTGCTTGGCCCAGCATATCCAGAGTCGGGCGGGTTTAGGCGGCTGAAGGTAACAGTCTCTGAACAACCGAAAGTTGTTATCAAGGGACAGAACTGACTTGTCTCCTTGAATGACTGCTGGTGTCATCTTGTTAGTTCTCGAAACTTCTCCCAAGAAGCATTCTTACCCCGGCATGGTTTTCTCCAGTCTGGAAGGAAGATAACAGCCAGGTTCTGAAGCTGCTTCTTTGTGTCGTGTCCTTGTCCCTTTGGGGGTGTCTAGTTTGGGTATAGTAAAACTTGCCAACCCCAAAACCTGGAAAACTGAAGGGTGTTCACTGTAAAAAAACAACTACAGAGCAGGCTTTTGTGACTTTAAGAAGAAATGATACTTGTCTCTGTCAGATCCTTACAACACAGGATGAAGTAAAGCGAAAATGACAGCATAAAGCCTGTTACAAATGGAACACAAATAACCCATGATCAAATAGAGATTTAGAGTGGGTTTTATAACATGTTTATTTTCAGGGAGCAAATCATAACCCATTTGCCTTATTGCAAAAACAATTTTCCTGTTACACAGGGAAAATGGGGTATTTAAAAAGGAAATGAATATGACAACCAAATGGACTTGGCTGGAATCAGCAGATTTGTTTCTTTTTACTTGTTTTTGTGCTAGGGAGAGTGATAGGGGGCTTAGACCAGCTTTCGGCAGTAATAACTCTTTTATGGAAAAAAACTAGCCATCTGGGCTAAAGCTGTTTACACGTGTCCCTTTCTCTGTGAGGGCGTAAATTGATGCTACAAATCTCTCCTCTTCATATACAATATTAATGTTTTCCGTGGTGTGCGCCTACCTCCCTTTTTCCTCTTCTCCGTCTTCATAAAAGTCTTTGCAAGCAATCCTCTCCTCTGTTTTCTGGTAAGAAAATAGTGTAAGAATAGTACTAAGCCCAGCTCTGTTGGGAATTTGATTTTTCTTTAGAACTGTGTTCTTTAGACGAGCACTTCTGGCATTTTTAATGGTCATGTTCATCATGCCAGGGGGAGGGCTTTTTTTTTTTTTTTTTTTTTTTTTTTTTTTTTTTTTTTTTTTTGACAGGCAGAGTTAGGCAGTGAGAGAGAGAGACAGGGAGAAAGGTCTTCCTTCCATTGGTACACCCCCCAAATGGCCACTACGGCCGGCACACCGCACTGCCAGGAGCCAGGTGCTTCCTCCCAGTCTCCCATGCGGGTGCAGGGCCCAAGCACTTGGACCATCCTCCACTGTCTTCCAGGGCCACAGCAGAGAGCTGGCCTGGAAGAGGAGCAACCAGGACAGAACCGGCGCCCCAACCAGCACTAGAACCCGGGGTGCCAGTGCCACAGGCGGAGGATTAGCCTAGTGAGCCGCGACACCGGCCGGGGAGAGCTCTTCTTAAAATCACAGTCTGATCCAGTTGGCCTGCTGGAGCCCTGACATTCTGCATCTTGAACAAGCATTCAGATAATGCCGATGCCATTGGCCTGTTGGGTCCCAAGGCCATAAGCTAGGGTCAGCACATTATTTCTTGAAGTGCTGAGTGTTAAGAGCTTTCAGCCACGTGAGCCACATCTCCTTTCTATGAGTAACTGTGGCATCAAAAGGTCTTCGTGAAAAATGCGTATTCTGATAAAACTAAGCATGGATTTCAAATATTTTTTGCACTAAAATAAACTTTACCTTTTAATCCTACGTTTACATAAAATCTGTGAACTTCCCTATGATAAAAACAACTATAGACAATATGTAAATGCATGAGCATGGATGTATTCTAATACAACTTTCTTTACCAAGAAGAAACAAAAAAAAAAGTTACAGACTGTGATAATGTGTTTGAAATGATTCATTGTTGTTTTAACTTAGTTTCCATTCACATGTTTATAGGAGGTCGTTTTATAAGGTTAGGCAGCTATAGAATGAGTAGAGGTTAATGTTTTTAAAGACTTATTAATTTTATTTAAAAGGCAGAGTTACACAGAGAGAGGGGGAAAGAGAGCGAGCGTGAGATCTTCCATCCACTAGTTCACTCCCCAGATGGCTACAACATCCACTGTTGGGCTGGACCCAAGCCAGTTGCCAGGAGCTTCTTCTGGGTCTCCCACGTGGGTGCAGGGGCCCCAGCACTTGAGCCATCTTCTGCTCCTTTCCCAAGGACATTAGCAGGAAGCTGGATTGGAAGTGGAGCAACCAGGAATCGAACCAGTGCCAACATGAGATGCCGGTGCTGTGGCCTATGGCTTAACCCGGCAGTGGCCCAAGGTTGATTTTTGCTATACCTAGATAGTATGCAGCAAGAAATGTCAACCAACTAACACAGTATCTTTTCCCTCTGGAGGACTTAGAATAAGCAATAGGGATAACGTCCTACCTTGTCGTGGTGTAACAGTGCCAATATTTTTCAAAACTACTTCTTTGGCAAGCAGCGGTTTCCGGTTCTCTGTGGTTAAGTGCATGCCTTTCTCTGAACTCTTTCTCCCATGTATGCGCATGTCTTTTATCCCATCCCTTGCTGTATCGTTTGGCACGGTTCCATATTTGGGTAATGAGATAGTTTGTTGTGCCTGCAACGAAGAAAATGATTTAAAATGTTTTTTAATAAGTTAACAGGAGCAAGTGTTGAAATTACTGTAATGAGATAATGACAGTGCAGCATATTGCTTCGAAGATTGTGCTCTGGTGGAAAAAAAGAGTATGCTCTTAATAAACTCATTTTCTCTGCATTTTCCTTGACAGGGTTGTGTAGCATTTGCCTATTTGTCCACAGGTCTCAGGGAAGTAGTCATATGATTGAAAACTAATAAAGAGTTGGTGCTCACGTAACAGTGCTCAGTTGTAGGGACTGTCCTATAGGGACAGGTGTTTGATGGGAACGTTAAAATCTAGATTTATGATCCTCAGGCCAATATACTGGGTTCTTGTTTTTAAATGTTACCATATATCACATTTTCTTTATTTTTTTTAAAGTTGTATCATACTTGAAAGTTGTCTATTCCTGCTCATTAGCCAGTATGTATATAAGTGTCCACTCAACACATATCACAATGACCCAGGGCAACAGAGATGGAACCTGAGGCCTTCCCTCAAGGTTGTGAGTTCACATAAGGGGGCAGACATCATAATTCATTGGTGTTACTTCTGCCATCATCTACATTTTCACATGACACATGAGCACCTCAGAAGACAAGTGGTTAATGCCACCACTTTCTGAAGGAAGCATCCCAAAATTCTACTCTGAAAGACTTTGTTTGGACTCTACCACTTTTTTTTTTTTTTAAAGATCATCCAAAAGTATTTCATAAAGGAAGTGATAATTAAACTGAATCTAGAAAGGTAGGGAATGTTGCTAGTAGAGGAAAAAGCATCAATAGAGGTATAGAGCCATGGCACACGGAAAGAAAAGATGTATTGTCCTCTGGGTATCTCTAATGGGATCCCAAACAGCAGGGAAATGAACAAACAGGTGAACTGCCTGTTACGCACAGTCTGGATGATCTTACATAATATCGAGAGAAGCTAGACACAAAAGAATATGTAAAACATGATAGGATTCATACCAGACAAAATTAAGCTGTACATCTTAGGGATACATTTCTGAGTGGTAAAATCATTTTTAAAAAATTAGCAAAGAAAGGATTATTACAGAGGTTACCCCAGGTGGAAAGGTATCAGGTTGGGAGCAGGTGGCACTGGAGATACTGGAAAGATATTGTTTGTGCACAAGGTTTGTGATTCCACTGTTCCTGATTCCTTTATGGGGATTTAGCAAGCTGCACACATAGGCTATTTCATACCTGATGCATGCTACATTGCATCCCACAATAAAAGGGATGTTATTTTAAAGCAGGTGCAGGCCTGAAGTACAGTAGCAGGACCAGAAGCGTGGCTGCTGTCGCACAATCTACAGGCTGGGTGGCTCACACACAGCCCAAGCTGACTTCTCACAGCTCTGCAGGCTCCTGTCCTGGGTCAGAGTGCAGACTTTTCCCTATAACTTCACAGAACATAAGGGACAAGGAAGTCGTTTTGCAATCTCTTATATAAAGGTACCAGTCTCATCAATGAGGAGCCTACCCCATTAACCTAATCATCTCCCAAAAGCCCCTAGCTCCTAACACTGTCAGCCTGAGGGTTGGGTTTGCAACATGAATTTGAGTGGGGGGACAGATTCAGTCCGTGGTAGGTGTACAGGCTGCTGGATGGTAGACTCATGGTCGCTGATTGGCTGGGGGTGGAAAGGCGGTATCTACCATGCCGCCTGGGTTGTGTAACTGTGGCTGTTAGATACCAGTGGCTCTTCAGTCCCTTGAGGCCCAGTCTTAGCCCCCACACAGGTCGCTTGTCATACGAGCTTCTTCAGACAGGTCCACAACATCACCACCACCACCACCACCACAAACCTGTTCTGAAAGCCTCTCAGGTGTAATCCAACAGGCACTTGGACTCCTGTAATCCAACAGGCACTTGGACTCCTGTACTCCAACAGGCACTTAGACTCCTGTACTCCAACAGGCACTTGGACTCCTGTACTCCAACAGGCACTTGGACTGTTTCTGTTCTCCCGTACATGTTTACCCAGCCATTTGCCTATCCCTGACTCTTCCTTGCCACCAAAAAAATCCACTGCTCCCAGTATGGTGCATACAGTCCTGGCTGCTCCTCCAAGCCCTGTGCCGGCCACTGCATCCAAACATCTGCACGCTGAGCTGTGTCACTCCCTCCTCTTCCTTAGATCCAACTCACTTGTTAAATACACTTAGACTCCCCCGCAGGAGCCCATTTCTGATCGAAAAGGAGGCCATTTTAGGCCCTACCGGAAATACCACTGCAAATATCTGTGTCTACACTTAAAAAATAGTGTTGGATTTTCTACTATATAATGTATACTCTATTATATATATATATTTAATTTAGATGTGTATTTAATCAATCCAAGCCTGAAGATCTAAACTTATATCTTCCTACTGAAACCTGTCTGTACAAGTAGCCTCCGTGCCATAGGAACTTTGCTTTTGTTTTTTTGTTTTTAAATTGAATGGGTGAACTTCCCTGTTTAGTGAGGCGATACAGAGCCCTACTCCAATAGGAGCGCATGTAGTTTTATGTTGTTTTACTAGTGTGGAAGTTAAGGTTGTGTGATACCTGCACTCCTGCTTCCTGGTTCATGTGTTATTATTTTAGACTGCATTCAACACACTTTAAAAAAAGAATTAGTTTATTTGAAAGGCAGAGTGAGAGGAGACAGACACAGAGAGAGAGAGAGAGAGAGAGAGAATGAATCTTCTTGTGGTTCACAAATGACTGCAGTGACCAAGGCTGGTCCATGCCAAAGCCAGGAGGCTGGACTATCATTTGGGTCTCCCCCAAGTCAGTGGCCAGGGCCCACGCACCTGGACCATCATCTGCTGCTTTCTCAGGTGCATTAGCAGAGAGCTGGATGGGCAGCAGAGCGGCCAGGACTCGAGCTGATGTTCTGGGATGGGAAGCCGGCATCACAGGCAGTGGTTCAACCTGCTGCACTACAACCCCTGCTCCTGCCCAGTCCATCTTACACCAAAACATCCTATCTAGAGTGTGCCAGACACCCAGTGCCCCACCCACTAGGGATTATTAGGAGTGGAGCCTGAGCCTACGGTACTGACTGATTACACCTGGCGGCCAGGGGAGGGGCATCCCAGACTGCCTGGTATCCATAGACCTTGATGTGTGGCTTGGTGGGCGTCCTCCCTGGCAGAAGTGCTCTGCACCTGTCAGCTCTCCTGCATGGCATTCCTGCCACACGTGCCAGCCACGGGCTCTCCCTCGGACTCCGCACTTCCTGTCGCACGCAGGGAGTTAAAGGAAGCTGTGTCATGGACACAGACACAGTAACGTGGTGCTTTGCTGCAGTGGCGGTCAGAGTGCTGAGAACACATTCTCCCTGTTTGGGCAGAAACACGGCGTCTCCAGTTGACTGGCTACTCTTACAGGATTGGGAGGAATATCAAAAGCAGGCATTTGTTGGCTGTAGTAAGCCAGCAGACTGCGCAATGAATGCTGTCACAGCTACCCTCTGCATCACTGTCTCCCATGCACACACACAAAGGGGAGACTTTTAATGTACAACAACCAAAAAGCTTATATTGATGAAGTTGGTCTTCAAACACGCAGAGAAATGAAGGATAAGGCTAAACGTATAAGATCCATCTGTAACCCTTTCAGCCACTCACCACGTTGCCTTAGACTGTTTTTTGGTCCTGGATGCCTTCAGGACTACGTTTCTGCTCAATTCTGCTTCTTCAGTTTCATGTGAACACAAAAAATGCCAATGGTGGAACTCCTAGGTGAATGTGGAGTGAGTGAGGTCCCTTGTGAGCACAACCCTTTGCCTCGCCTAACCCGGTTGCCTTGCTGGCCGGCACCCCAGCGTGGTGCTCTGGCTCAGAGCCCCCTTCCAGTACTCAGAAGATGAGGATTGCTTCGCCGTCAGCTGGACCAAGGGTCCACACTTCCATTCCCAGGAACGTAAGACCACTCAGCTAGGGCGGTACAGTGCAGTGCAGAGGCAGCAGACTCTTCCAATAAAGGGCCAGATGGCAAATGTTTTCAGCTTTCTGAGCCACATGTTGTCTTTGGCAGCTACTCAGTTTTGCCTCTGTAGCGAGAAACTGGCCATAGATAGCGTGGGAATGAATGCATGAGGCCATGTTCCAGTGTTTGCACAGAAAACTGCCCACAGACCATAGTTTGCTGACTGTACCCCTGGTATAGGGGCAGGGTTGCTGGATTTTGAGCTAAGGTTGAGACTTAGTGGACCCTATTACTTTTATTTACAAGGTGTGTGGTGACAGCAGGCATCCTGCCTTCCTTAGAAAGTTAAAGGGGGTCATTTAGAGGAGTAGGCTTTATTCACAGTGAAGCACCGTGGCAACATAGCCTTTTCTCCTAATCAGCATTTTAGCAGCAACAAGGGTGATTTTGTAGAGGGGTACGGGATTAGCCTCCAATTCTGCCTCCCCACAACCATACCTAAGCGTCTTAGAACTGAGGGCTTTGAGGACAGAAGCAGACCCCCTCGCTGCGAAGTAGACTGCAAACGACTGTGCATGCATTTGAGTGTCATTCTAATTGGAAACCCTAGCAGTGTATCCTATCGCTAGAAGACATAGGAAATGGTCCTGTTTGCCTGAGTGCACGGCTCAAGGAGGAGGTGGGTGAACGTACACCCTGTGGTGTTTCTCACATCAGCACTGGCAGACCACGGGGCAACAGGGCTCAGATGGTCTTCCTCCATCTAGGCGTGTCCAGGTCAAGATGGTGAACTTTTGCCAAAGATTTGGTATACCCAGGGGCATCATGTTGAAAGTGTCCCAGTTTCTGTATCTTGGACACTCATGAAGGCAGTGCGCGGTCATGTCGCATAAGGGACAAGCTAGGGACATGAATGAGTCTCATCTAGAACAGTATGTTCCATGTCACACAGATCTTCCATCCCCAGAAGTATTCTTGGAGTTTTCTTGACCCCCTTATTCTCCTACAACTCTTCCCTCCTTCCCAAAATACACTTCATCCTTTCCTTCAGCGATCAGATTACCCATAAATACATGTCACCTCTTTGCTAAGATCTAAACTATTCTTATTCTCAGAATTCTAATAATGTTGGCTGTCTGCACCATCATTTTAAAAGTTACAATTTACCGATTTCATTATTTGTTATCTTTTTAGATCTTAACTTCCAAATGAGATTGTATATTTTCTGAGCTCAGGGACTATTTCTAATTCAATTCTGCATCTGTCTTAGAGCCTTGCATATGGTAGATTGTTCAATATAAGTTTATTAAGAAAAAATATGTTTTAGCAAAAGTAAATATGTTTTTAGTGTAGAAGAGTCTTTCTAAAACTAAGAATACCAGAACACATAAACCTTGTTTGGTAGCTTTTACCTTTTAATGAAGGTATCCTTTAGGTTTTTAAATTTGTTTCATTTTATTTTTATTTGAGAGACAGAGCAGGACAGCCCCCATCTGCTGGATTATTCCCTAAGTGCCCACAATAACTGGGTCTAGGCCAGGGCTGAAGCCAGGAGCCAGGAACTTAACCCAGATCTCCCGTGTAGATCACAGGGACGCCATTACTTGAGCTCTAACCTGCTGCCTCCCGGGGTCCGCGTTGACAAGAAGCTGGAGTCAAGAGCCAGAGCCAGGAATTGAATGCAGACAGTCCAATGTGGGATTCAGGCATCGTAACCACTGGGCTAAACCCCTGTTCCTGCTGTCGTCTGTTTTCAGCTGAAGCCTTGGGACCAAGTCTGGGAAAAAATGAGGTCAAGGGAGGACCCAAAAATCAAGCCCTGCTTTGTGCTGCTTGCCAGTCCACATGGTGTAGATGCTTCTCCCGTGGCCAATTTTCAGTGACTATAAGGTGTCGAGTATGGTCTTGGGAAGAAATGAGAATTAGCACACCACGTGTATTCCCATGGTAAAGCTACAGTACACATACATTACCCCCAAGAGCGAAGATAGTGATAAAATGTAAAAGAACTGAGAAGTGAGGACATGATTAAGTTTTAAGAATCCATTACTGTTATTTTTAATAAAATCTATTTAACTGTGCATTTAGATAGCTTTTAGTGATGGCTGTGTGTAATGATTGGCTTATAAAAGTCCCAAAAATCTAAAATCCCACTCAGGTGCTGATAGGAGCCTGTCCCCAGTACATCACTGTTCTTAATAAATTTATGTTAATGGTTTATTTAATTAACTGCTTTGCTCTCTAAATAATGTGTTTATGGATAGAGTTCATTTCTAGTGTCTACTACATAGTAGGTACTCAAGTGTTCATTAACTGAATCAGTCCAGTCTTTTAGATCTTTACCAATTAATATAGCTTAGAACAATGGAAAAGGGTTTTTTTAATGTTCATAAAATTCACATTTCATTTTCTTTCTTTGGCCAGCTTTAACAGTATATATGAACATTCATCTCTAAGCACTTTAGTGTATGAAATGTTAATGTTTACTGTGTCTTTCAACTAAGTGTATGTAAGTTATTCATGGGCATAGTATTCAAATAAACCACTCTTAATGTAAATATGTTCAGAGTGTACCTTTCAGTAGAATGTTGATTTCTTTGAGCTGTTTATATTCTTCTAAACCAACAAAAGCATTGCCAATTCCTATGATATATAGATTATTTATCTTTATAAAATTGCACAAAATTTTTTAATGGAGAGAGGGACTTACTATATATCCTCCATGTTCTCAGCCTAAACAGTTGGCATTGGCCAGAATGCAGAACCAGAAATTCTAGCATTTTTGTACTGTAGGGCATTCCAAGGAGAAAAGAACATTCCTCCCAAAATGAAAACTAACATTTCCCAAAAATGTGTTCCAAGGGATACAGCGCTGTATTATGTTACTAGGTATTGTGTGAGAACTGGTTCCAAGGTCACAGTAGGATTGGGGAAAAATTAGTTAAACATTAAGCAGCTTTCTTTACAGAAGCACATCACGGAAGGGACTACAGTAAATACTACTTCCCAAAGGAAGTTTTTTTCCCATGAGAGTGTCTAATGATCACAACAGCCCTAATGTTCCAAGGAGTTCTCTTCCGGAAACATTGCCTTTGTGTGTGAGTAGACTTGGAGGATCATACAGTGGGTAGAACTAGAGGGGTTAAGGGGTGCCTGGTAATCTTCCACCCCACACACAGCCGTGTCGGAATCCATTTCTCAGCACTCCCGACAGATGGCCACCCAGCCTCAGCTGAACACAAACCTTAGCAGGAGACTTACCACTCCAAAAACAGTCCACTCCGTGGCCAGCTTCCTTTCCCTTTTTAACTAAGTTCTTCCTTTCAATTGAACCAAAAATCTGTTTCTCTGTACATTTCCCATTCCTTCGAGTTTTGCCATCTGGAATATTGGCAAAACAAGTTTGCTTTCTTCCGACAAGATGACTCTGAGTTTCCCTGTGAGCCTTCTCTTCTTTGGATGGAATGTTCCTTGCTTACCCAACTCTTCCTCTGGAGAGGAAGTTTCTAGAATCCTCACCATCCTGGTTGCTGTCCTTTGGATAATGTCCAGAGACCCTCTTGAAATGAGATACCTAGAATTAAACACAGTCTGCCATCATTTGTCAAGCACAAAGGTTTAACTTGGTACTAAGCAAATACTTCCGGAGCCACTCTTTTCTAGGCATTGTTCTAGATGCAAGGCACATAGCAGGTAATAAAACAGGTATGGAGGAAAAAAAATGTAATTTATCTTTATCCCTTACAAATTCACACACACATGACAGATGAGAAGGCAGGTTAACAAGAGAAAAAACACGTGGGTTTATTGACGTGTGCAGTACACATCATGTAGCAGAGATCTCAATGAAAGGTTGCACAAAGAAGTAGCCTTGGACACCACCTTACACAGTGTTGTCACCAAAGAACGGTACATTTTACACAAGTGAGAAGACAAAGGAAAGCAGTTTGGGCCTCTAGGGGCAGGTACCTGGGAGTGTAAAT
This sequence comes from Oryctolagus cuniculus, assembly GCF_051225735.1. Lineage (NCBI taxonomy): Eukaryota > Metazoa > Chordata > Mammalia > Lagomorpha > Leporidae > Oryctolagus > Oryctolagus cuniculus. Next base: position 169,615,679 of record NC_142869.1, read on the forward strand.
ATATGGGAAGATGCTGACGGGGCGAGGTGCGTTTGTGGATTCCCTGGTGCCGTTTCTAGCTGCTAAGAGTGGTTGATCCTCTCCTCCTGGTGCAGGGAAGGCATCATTCTCAAAGGCATTCGGATGGTTCTACAGGTCAAAGGGCAGTTAGGTGGCCCTTCCTGCAACTTCTTTTTTTTTTTTTTTTTTTTTTTAAGATTTATTTTCATTTGAAAGAGTTACAGAGAGAGGTAGAGCCACAGAGAGAGAAAGGTCCTCCATCCTCTGGTTCACTCCCCAAATGGCCACAACAGCCAGAGCTGAGCTGAGCTGAAGCCAGGAGCCAGGAGCCTCCTCTGGGTCTCCCACATGGGTGCAGGGGCCCAAGCACCCAGGTCGTCTTCCACTACTTCCCCAGGCCACAGTAGAGAGCTGGATCAGAAGTGGAGCAGCCGGGACTCAAAGCGGTGCCCGTATGGGATGCCGGCACTGCAGGCCAGGGCCTTAATCCGCTATGCCACAGTGCCAGCCCCATGCAACTGTTTTTTGCAAGAGGCCTTCTGCTGAAGTAATGAAATTGCTAAGGTGGCGTGGTCTGCTTTTCTTCACAGGAAAGATGATAGATTTCATATGGCGTTTACAGCCTAGTAGCAGAAAAACCAGAGGAGCCAGGCAACAGCAACATGCGAGATGGTCTCAGGTAACCACACATGTCCGGAAGAAACCAAGACAGCATAATGCGATAGAACGTGTGTGGGGAGGCGTGGCTGATTGGAGATGGCTGGTGAGGAAGGTCCCTCAGGGGGTGCCATTTGAGCTGTTCCGGAACAGAGGTGAGGGAACTGAGGGGTGGAGGAGGCTCTGTGGGCAGGGACTCTGGCAGAGGAGATGGTAAATGGCAAGCCCATGGTCACGTGGGCCTTGCCAATAGACAGCCTGGATGGGAGTAGAGTGAGGGAAGCAGAGAGTGACTTGCAGTGACGTCACAGGAAGGCCAGCCTAAAGAAGGCATCACGGCGTGTTTCCATGGCTCAGGAAGTGTACACTGTTAGCACTGGGGGTGGCCACTGGAAGATTTAAACAGGAGAGTGACAGACTTCTAAGTGATAATTCCAGCTTGATTTGGTCTTCCTGTGAGTCATCCGGATACACTGTGGTGCTGCTAACCCAGCCCAAGATGTTTGGTTGTTGCCAGTAATTTTCTAAGAACTTGATCAAATTCCTAACTCAAAGTGATTTTTCACAAATTAGAATTCCCATACCTTTTTTAAAATGATTTTGCCAAAGCCAGTAATTTGCTATCTTAGTGAAAAAACATTTGTTGCTCTTAGATTTCATGATTTTGGTCTCATGCTTATCAGGATAATGTTGATTCTGGACTTTGCCTTTAGTAGAAATAGGGCATTCTCAACTTTCTGATTGCATCATTTCAGTAAATAAATCTTATATGTCTTGTTTTCTGAGTTATCGATTAGATTGCTGTACAAGTCACTTCCAAGGACTTTTGTCTATTTTGGGTATTCTTTTAGGTTAAAAGTAATATATTTCAACTACTCACAAATGCTTGGATTCTGTGAATTATCATCTACCATATATTTTTACTACAAGACTATCAATATAGTTCAAGATGCATAAACAATTCAATCTCTTAATTCTTTAGGAAAATAACATAAATGTAATACCTATGTGCATTAGCATTTCCTAGTGTGAATATTCAGAATCCAAGCAGGCACTTGGCCTAGCAATTAAGATACCTGCACCCTGTATCTGAGTACCTGGCTTCACCGCCTGTCCCTAGCTCCTGACTCCAGGTTCCTGTTAATGCAGACCCTAGGAGGCAGCTGTGATAGTTCTTGTAGTTGGGTCCCTGGACTGAGTCCTTGGCTCATGGCTTTGGGCTCGCCCAGACTCAGCTATTGTGTGCCTTTGAGGAGTGAACCAGCAGACGCAAGCTTTTTCTCTCTCTCCAGCTGTCTGTCTCCATTTCTCTTTCTCTCTGCCTCTGAAGTAAATGCATTTTTTAAATAAAGCAAATAAATATTCTTAACCCGAGAGATGATTGAAATTTAATCAGTACTTTCTGGAATGTGTTCTTTTCCCTTTGCAAAAATAAGCACAGCATTTTCTTGACTCCAGTCTTTGGAATGGAGATTGGGAAGGATGGAAAAACTCTCGGGGAGCCTTGTGTGGTCAGAGCTCTCTTTCTAAAGGAACAGAAAAAAAACACAGCAATATCTGCTGTCCCTTAAAATCTATGTCCTCTCAGAGTTCACACACAGCAAGTTTGTTGAGTAATCTTACAATAACCTAGGGACCAAATATATATCCCTGGTGAGAAACACACACAGAGACAATAAATCTGAGATGGGTTAAGTTACTTGCAGCTAGATTGAGTCAATTACCTGTCTTTTTTGCTCCTAATGTTCAGAATCCAGTAAATAGTTCTAGCCTAAGGTAGAAGAGTGCCAGTTAAAGGGCAATTTGAGTGTGGTTTAGGCAATTTGGGTCTCTGGGCTTTGTAAGAACAATGTCATTTGTTACCGTGACACAGAGGGGAGCTGTGTGCTTGTCCCTGGGCTGGAAGGCCTGCTTCCTGGAGCTCACTGGCTTCTGTGCCCAGCCATTTCTCTCTTCTCAATATCCTTAGTGTCAGAATCTCCTCTGTGGTGTTGACCGTCACCACCTCCATTGGACGAGGAACGGAAATCTTTCTTTGCCCGAATGATACTGGTGACAATGAAGCCCAGGCTGCTCGACAGTCAGTTCACCGGAGGAGGGTTGCTGCAGGGAGCACGTTTATCCAGGAGGCTAGCGTCTCAGAAGCCAACTGGACTTCCTCAGTCTCAGAAGTGCTGCTCTCTCAGTTTGCAAGTTAGGAGGAGTTGCCGGCGCCGCGGCTCACTAGGCTAATCCTCCGCCTTGCGGCGCCGGCACACCGGGTTCTAGTCCCAGTCGGGGCGCCGGATTCTGTCCCAGTTGCCCCTCTTCCAGGCCAGCTCTCTGCTGTGGCCAGGGAGTGCAGTGGAGGATGGCCCAGGTGCTTGGGCCCTGCACCCCATGGGAGACCAGGAGAAGCACCTGGCTCCTGCCTTTGGATCAGCGCGGTGCGCCGGCCACATCACGCCAGCCGTGGCGGCCATTGGAGGGTGAACCAACGGCAAAGGAAGACCTTTCTCTCTCTCTCTCTCCACTCTGCCTGTCAAAAAAAAATAAAGTTAGGAGGAGGAAGGCTTTCCGATGAGACAGAGGAGTTGGGGGAGCGTAGGGAAGACGGGCAGAAAGGTTCCTGGGGCCTTTGAGTGGTCATTCTAATGGCACTTAGGTGGTGGCTTCTGTTTTATCAAGAAGCTTCGCGGCTTGTGGGCAGGTGGTCAGACACGCCTTGCGTGTCTGTGATTAGCTCCTGAAGTTCCTTGGCCAGCGGCTGGGAAGCAAGCATTTGGCTCAGTCACAAGGTTAGCAGAGAGCTTTTGTGCCTTCGTATGTAGAAAGGAAAGGAAGAGGTACTCAGTTTACAGGTGTAGATGTACAGTCAGGCTCCGGGTCAGAACATGAAGAGGAAAAGGAAGCGGTATTCCGTACAGTGCCACTAAGATCCAGGTTGCTCAGCTTCGAGCTTAGCCACCCACAGCTGAGCACCCAAAAACCATTCACAAGTGTTGCTGGTCTGCAGACATCCTGATTCTGCTTGGTACAGGTCAACAAGGTTCTCTCAAACCCTTCCCATACACCTGGGCTCATATTCCTGTCTGCGGACACAGAGACCCCCTTCTAGAGGCATTTCTCACCCCTTCTCGCCAGCCAAACCTCAGGAGGAGCAGCTAGCACTTGTGGGCAGGTCCGTGTTGTACCCTTTTAGCACGTGCACTCCTGGGGACCTGTCTGTGGCCACAGAGGTTCTGACAGGTCACGGTCCTGGGTAGGTGCAAAGACATTGACTGTGTTCGCTTGGCATTCCAGAGGTAGAGCGTTGAACCTTCAGGGAGCTGTGGTGCAGACGCAAACAACCCTAACCAGGATCAGCGCCCATAGGAGAGGGAGTGCATCAGGTGCTCCATCCCATTCGGCTGTGGGCACAGACCTGCGAGAGACGCAGCAGCGGTCATCCCACACTTGCCATCCAGCTGGCCATCTCAGGACGAGGCTGAGAAAGAGCAGCGACCCTGGGGGACGGCGGCTGGCATCCCCCTTGCACACACTTGCCCTTTCTTAGTGGTCTCCTGGTTCTTAGCAATTTTTCTACAACATTCTTCCCCACTGGGATTCGCTGTTAACCACACGTGCACCCACGCCATCTCGTCCTGCACTTCACAGCCACGGTGCTCCACGGAGAGCACTAGCAGAGACGTTCCCATCAGATCTGACAGTCTCACTGATCATCGCTGATAAAAACTGGCACAGAGAAAGGCAGTCGGGGCCTCGGGAATTCAGTTCACTCCTCTAATCCACTCAGCAGCTATTTTATTTCTCAAACGCGAGAGCAGCCATCAGCAGAACCGAGAGGCCTGTGGGACCCCACGGCACTTTAAACCTTGGAGCCCTCTTAGCTTCCACACCACCTCCCTTCAAACAGTCCCTCTCAGCCATGTCTTCGGCTCCCATGTCTTCCCCTTCACCATCCCTTTTCCTTAGTCCACAGAAACCAATTTAAAAAAAAAAAAAAAAAAAAAGAACTTGTCTGTTGGCATTAATTAAAGAAGGAAGAGGCTGTATGGTCCGGACTGGCAGCTGGAGACTTGGGCAGTGTGTTCTCCCTGCTTCTTCTTTTTTTTTTTTTTTTTTTTTTTTTTTTTTTTTTTTACAGGCAGAGTGGACAGTGAGAGAGAGAGACAGAGAGAAAGGTCTTCCCTTTTTGCCGCTGGTTCACCCTCCAATGGCCGCCGTGGCAGGTGCACCGCGCTGATCCGATGGCAGGAGCCAGGTGCTTCTCCTGGTCTCCCATGGGGTGCAGGGCCCAAGCACTTGGGCCATCCTCCACTGCACTCCCTGGACACAGCAGAGAGCTGGCCTGGAAGAGGGGCAACCGGGACAGAATCCGGTGCCCCGACCGGGACTAGAACCCGGTGTGCCGGCGCCACAAGGCAGAGGATTAGCCTAGTGAGCTGCAGCGCCGGCCTCGCCCTGCTTCATAAGATTCTCCCCAGGCATCGGGGACGCAGTGCTGCCCTCTGGGTGTTGACGGGATTGACGGTGGGTCCCCTCCTAGTCCAAAGGTGCTGCCAAATCTGCCACTTCGCCTAGCAGAGTAGTGGACGGTTGTCCATCCTGTATGGCCTTCAGTGGAGTGTACCTCGGCTACTTTCTGTTCCTCTCTCAACTGCCCTGCACCACCAGCCTTCCTGGAATGATCTAGTAATCTGGAGCAAAAAAGGCAACATAGTTCCTCCCACAAGTTTCCAGTGCTCCTCTCCACAACAGCCAGGTACCCTAAAAAATTTCTCATAAAAAGATACGAAAATGGGGCTGGCCTTGTTGCACAGCAGGTTGAGTGTATACGGGAATCCCAGCTGCTCTGCTTCCAATCCAGTTCCCTGCTGATGTGCCTTGGATGATGGCCCAAGTACTTGGACCCCTGCCACTCACGTGGGAGACCGGGATGGATTTTCAGGCTCCTGGCCTCAGCCTGGGACAGCTCCCACCATTGCAGCCATTTGGGGAGTAAACCAGCCAATGGAATATCTTTCTATCTCTTTCTCTCTCTGTCACTCTGCCTTTCAAATAATTAAAGTTTTTTTTTTTTTAAATGCTATGAAAGGAAGACATATCCCCACCTCTTTCCATGTTTCTCACTCATCAAGCAGGCAGGATTCAGTTTTTAATCTCAGTTCTCAAGATACCAGCGTTACTGCATTTGGGGGTTTGTGGCTTTCCATCCAAGGGTCCTAGGATCATTCAAATGTCCAAATCATGTTCTCTCCCCTAGGTGTCCACATTTGGATATAGCAGTACTAATGTCATACAATTAATGATTTGAAAATCCCACCATGCACCTTTTCCTTTGGGAAGAGTCTAGAAGCCACTCCTGATAGAATAGACAGTGAGCCAGCTCTCCATGTTCCATCCGTCCACCAGAGTAGACACCCCTCCATTCCCATTTGCCCTCAGGCAAGTTGGTGGACAGCTGTTAAGTAACTGGAGCAATCCTCTACAATGGTTACATCCATGTATGCAGACTTTAATAGGACAAAGTGTTGATTTAGACTTGGCACCTGAGCATGGCCTTCAGCTTTGTCACACACTAGCTGTGCAAACAGGCCCGGGCTTCACCCATCTGCCCTTGCTTTCCTCACCTGTGACTGGAGCTCTTCGCTTCACAGCACTGTCAGAAAGACTAGACGATCTGGGACATGCGCAAGCACCTTGTAACGTGGAATTCTACATGAATATTAATTTTAAGCAGCTGGGGCCAGCACTGGGGGCACATTGGGTTAAGCCCCCATCCTATAGGATTCAAGTCCCAGCTGTCCCACTTGCAAGCCAGCTCACTGCTGATGCGCCTGGGAAAGCGGGTGTGGGAGAAGTGGGTGGAGTTCCAGGCTCCTGGCGTCAGCCTGGCCCAGCCCCTGCCATTGTTGCCCTTTGAGGAGTGAGCCAGCAGATGGGAAAAAATCCCTCTCTATTTCTTTCCCTCTCTCTCTATAACTCTGCCTTTCAAACAGATCAAATAAATCTGAACCAAACAAACAAAACCGGCCCATGAAGTGAAAAGGCGTGGCTTTGGAAGTAGACATGGGGTTGGATCCCAGACTAGCTGTCTAACCCTAAATGCCCTCCATCTTTCCTGGGTTTCCTGACCCTAAAATGGAACTGAAACCACCTCAGCCCTTACTTACGGCCCCACTCTGGGGATTCCATAGTGATGCATACCAAGGACTGTCTGCTCCGTACAGACTAACTTTTAATCGATCAATTGATTGGTGTAATTGAGAAAGTGTTAACGTGTGTCTTCAGTGGGTTGTGACGGCATCACGAAGGTTACGTGTCTGGGGTGCACGGCTGAGGCCCAATTCCTGGCACTGCCATTGCTGAACAGTGTGATGGCATCTCTTTCCTAGCCGCTTGCTTCCTTCTCTGGGACCCGCGGTCTGTGAACTCCTTGGCTGTAGGCAGTCTGTCTTCACACTCTCCGTGCTGCTCACGGTGGGGTTGCTGACGTGCACCTGGTGCTCAGACAAAGCCTGCGACATACATAGATGAGTGAATCTATCCTCCGCCACACCTCTTTCTCGTGGTGCCTCGCAGATAGCATCTCATGTGGACAGGGATAACTGTGATTAGGGTGTGGCCAATTAAGGAAGCCCATATGAAAGCCACAAAGCCGCACCCATTCTGCACCTGCGGGCTTCCTGGTGCCTCTTGCTTCAACTTCCTTGCTTGATAGGTTCTTAGCTGCAGCCAGGAAAGCAGTGGGGAAATTGAGCAGCTTTAAAAAGAACACACCTGTCTGCTCCACCTGGCCGATTGCCTCAGGACCCTGGGACTAGACTGACCTAATTATATTTGCCATGTGGCTCTAAAGAAGACAACCAAAGTTGAGTGCGGGATCCTACCCTAGTGCAGATGCTCAGAACTTGTCGATTCTAATATTAAAATGTGTTCTGTTCAGGCCACAACCATTAGAGAGTTTTCCTCTACTTTGAAACCAATGGCAATTAATCCCACACCTATGATAGTAAATTGCTTTCAAATTAGTCCGAATAATTTGGCGTAGTAGGTTGATACCAGTTCAAGTCTTGGTTGCTCCACTTCTGATCCAGCCGCCTGCTAATACAGAAGATGGCCTAGGTGCTTGAGCCTCCGCCACCTAACGTGGGAGACCCGGGTGGGGCTCCTGGTGTCCTGGTTTGTGGTCATTTGGGGAGTGAGCTGGTGGATGGAGGATCTGTGTGTGTGTGTGTGTGTGTACCTCTCTTTTCTCTCTATAATTCTGCCTTCCAAATGTATAAGTAAATCTTTAAAAAAATAACAGAATAGTAAAGCAGGGTCACAGGTGTCTGCACCTGTAAAGCCTCATTGGTTTTAAACGGTAAATGGCACCGTGTTGTGCCTTGTTGCTCCGGCCACTTCCTTTGGGACACCCTTCCACTCCAGCAGGTCCCTTTGGTGCCATTAACACCCTCGGGGCACTAGACTCTTCCCTGAATAAACCTTGCAAAAACCCTGCCCAGTGTGGTTTTCGCACACCTCACTCCACTTGCCCCATCGTTGTGTTTTCGGCTGAGTTCAGTCTACGACTGCTTCCTGTGTGATGGCAGTTTTCCTGAGCAGCCCACGGACGCAAGTGGCGTTGCAGCTCCTGCTGTGCTGCAAGGCCGTGCCCCAGAGGGAGCAGGACAGAGCATCAGTCCTCCGTGCCACCTGGCTCCCTGGTAAGCTTTGGTTTTCTGTGTGGCTGTGTTGTCAGGAGCTCTGCTCCCTCTCTTCCCACCCACCTCACCCAGAGAGCTTTTCTGAATATGACAACCATCTAAAGACAAATTATCTCCTCGCAAAGTTAATTTCTGTTTCTCAGCAGGGAGCCCCTGGCTCCCGCTGGCTCTGAAAGTGCTGCTGTTTGGTTAATGGATGAGCGTCTCTGGGCTCCTGGTACCACACTGCAACTGCGGCAGCGCCTGGTTTTCCATTTGCTTTAATTTCCTCCTTGCAGCTGGCGTTAGGAGACCTAAATGGGTTTATTCACGGGATAGTGGTTCATAGTCGTTAGCACTGGGAGGGAATTAAACAATGAAGATAAAGACTAGAGAGCTGTGTTCATGCCATCCTTGATCAGTTAGGACAGGCTGGTGGCTTGGTGGCTTGGTTGGTGGGGTGGTTGATGGGCTTGCTGTTCTAGGGAGTTGAATTCACAGGAGCCTTTGGAGATAGAACAAAGGCCCCGAATGCGAGGTTCATCTCTGACTTTTAGGAGGTGGAAAAGCTTGTCATTTTTTTGTGTGTGCGTCTTCTTCAGTGTACAGGATTGTGAGAATAAAATAAGACTGGGCGAAGACTGCTCTGAGCATTTGTTCTGTAGGCCGAAGCTCTGTGAAGCTGTTAGCACAGAACGCTGTGTTGTCCTCACGAAGCAGAGCCAGATGCACGTCTAGAAGGATCTTATTAGATTACAAAACTGCCGCTCTCATCGGTCAGTCAGGGTCAGCTACTGGCACTTTCACGCACCCAGTGCTTACACAGCGTAGACAAAACTGGGCTTTTTAGACAGACTTGTGAAGGCACTGTGGAATATAGGTATGGTAGCTGGCTTTATCTGTTTGCCCTCTGGAAAAATCGGCTGCCTGTAAACCAACGCCCTTTTGTCTGTGAGCCCAGCTCTAAGCTGTTCCCTGTGGGAGTCAGGAATATCCCTGAGCACTGCTGTGTTGGAGCAGCAGCCGGTTCTGCGGCCCTGCTGCTGGGGGACCTGCCCCCTGCAAGCCTCATGACCACGGCGTTCCAACCTGCACCACACGTGAGAGTCAGACCCACACGTGAGAGGCCGTCACTCCAGAAGTGCCGAGAAAGAAAAGAACCAGCAGTGCATTCCTCACTCTGAAAAATGTGCCACGGACAAAGTATTTTCATTCTGGTGACTCCAGGGATGAGTTTGTGAGAGGGAAGAAGGAATCATTCAAAAAAAAAAAAAAAAAAAAAAAAAAAAAAAAAAAAGAAAAGCTTCCCTCTTTCCCTCTTTATAACTGCTATGTGACTTTGGGCAACTCAATCTCTCTCTCTCTCTCTCCTTTTTTTTGTTTAATTAGTGATCATTTCATGTCTTTCTTTCCAATTTGGGTGCCTGTTATTTTGTTTTCTTTTTTAATGATTTATTTATTTATTTGAAAGGCAGCTCGACACACACACACACACACCCAGAGAGAGAGAGAGAGAGAGAGAGAGAGAGAGAGGAGAGGAGAGGAGAGTAAGCGAGCATTCATCCATTGGTTCATTTCCCAGGTGGCTGCAACAGCCAGGTCTGGGGCCAGGCTGAAGCCAGGAGCCAGAAACTCCATCCACATGGGTGGTGGGGGCAAAAGCACTTGGGGCATCTTCTGCTGCCTTCCCAGGAACGTTAGCAGGGAGCAGGATCAGAAGCAGAGCATCGGATATGGGACGCCAACCTCTCAGGCAGCAGCCCAACACGTTGCACCACAACTCTGGCCCCTGAGCAAGTATTTCATTGTCTGTAGTTTTGGTTTCATCGTAAAGAAAATAACGATTGCTAGTAGTATTTTCTTTATTTGAAATGGACAGTGACAGAGGGGGAGAGAGAGAGAGCTGATCTTCCATCTGCTGGTTCGCTCCTCAAATGGTCACAGGGGCCAGTGCTAGGCCAGGCTGAAGCCAGGAGCCTGGAACTCCCATGTGGGTTGCAGGAGCCCAAGCAAGTGGAGCAGTGGGGACTGAAACCAGCACTCATATGGGATACTAGCATTGCAGGCAGCAGCCCAATCTGCTGTGCCACAATGCTGGCCCAAATAAATAATTCTTTAAAAGAAAAAAAAGAATATTTCAGAGAGACGGTGAGGAATTGAAGAAGATCAAATACTGAATTATCTAGCACAGAGGCAGTGCACCTAAATTCTTAATAGATGCTGCTGATTTTTCCTCTTTATTTGCAATTTTCAGACATGAACTTTAAATTCTTTCATTTAGGCCCATGGTGGTGGTGGGGGATACCCTATGCAAAACATGCCAGGTTTTCAAAAGTATCTCTAACATACATACATATGTGTTCCCATGATCTATCAAAATACATTAACATGCCTGATCTCAGTGGGGTGTGTGTGTGTGTGTGTGTGTGACTAGAAATAATTCAGTCACCTCAGCTAGGCTCCGATGCCTCTGTTCCCCTCAGCCATGGGACCATTCTTGCTGCTGTGTTCCTACTCCCTCAGCCTTTCCCCAAATAGCCAGATATTATTCAACAGTCACTTTCTTTGCAAAGCAACCCCCCCTTCTCCTTAGCAGAGTGAAATTCAGCCGCCCTCCAGTCCAAAAGGAAAGGGAGGGGCAGGAAGGGGAGACTCCTGCCTCTGCTTAGGGTGAATGTGAACTCACAGATCCCCCAGGAGGTCCCCACAGGTCTTCAGAAAGTGAGAAGCTACAGTAGGACCAGAAACAGCAGTTCTCAGATTTGCCCATGGGCCTTGTTTAAAACTGGGGATTTCTGGCTCACCACACAGATTCTGGTTCCCGGGATCTGCAGGGGGATCAGGAATCCACAGTTTTGACAAGCACAGAGGGAGATTCTGCGAAGGCATCTCCTAGGCCTACTTTGAGAAGCCCTGGTTGGAGGGCAGCTGCTTTGCATGCGTAGGAACAGAGGGTAAAGAAGGCAGGGTGGGGACAACTGTCAAGTTCCAAGGCCAAGCCCGTTTTCCTCTGTTGGTTTCAATGAAAGTCACAAACCAAGGCACTTGGTCAGCAGCTGGTTAGGTGTCTAGGAGTCTTAGAAATACTCCAGCGAAGCCAGAAAGCGTTCACCAGCCCTAGCTCATATCTTCAGTTTTGCTGATTTTTTTTTTTTTACCTGCTTCGTTAAAAAGAGCTTTATCCCCTAAAGGTTCAATTGAGGAGTTTTATTTCTTGGTTTGGTTGATTGATTGACTGACTGGAATACTAGTTACAGCAGAAAGATGTCCTTTAGTTAAGCTAAATCATGGCTTCTAGCTGTGAAATTCATAGTTGTTCCTAAGACTTTCAGGTGTCTCTACAAGAAGTCAAGTTTGCTCTTTAAGCTAAGTTATATAGATTAGATAGCTGATAGATAGTAGATAACAAAAGCCTGCATATATATGTATGTTTTTCCAGTTTTTTTTTGAATTGAGGTGGCCATTATGTAAAGAAGTCATTTTTCCAAATTTTTTCCATTGTATCTACTTTTGGCCGTGTGACAAATTTGCATTAGTGGTAACAAACTGTACCAAGGCAAAGAAGTATGTGTGACACATAGGCTTAAAACCCATGAATCTGACAATTAGGACTCACACAGAAAGGTACTAGTCTTTTTTTTTAAGGTTTATTTATTTATTTGAAAGTCACAGTTACACAGAGAGAGAAAGAGAGGCAGAGAGAGAGGTCTTCTATCCGCTGGTTCATTCCCCAGCTGGCCACAATAGCTGGAGCTGCGCTGATCTGAAGCCAGGAGCCAGGAGCTTCTTCTGGTCTCCCATTTGGGTTCAGGGGCCCAAGGACTTAGGCCATCCTCCACTGCTTTCCCAGGCCACAGCAGAGAGCTGGATTGGAAGTGGAGCAGCTGGGACTCGAACTGGCACCCATATGGGATGCCAGCACTGCAGGTTGCGGATTTACACACTACATGACAGCACTAGACTTAATGTGGGTGACTATTTTAGATCTGGTATGTACTTTTTATTATGAACATTGCACCAAGAAAATGAAGGCCGTGATGCAGGATGCCACCTTGTGTAGAACAGTGTTCTTTGGAAGAACTCTCAGCTTGGCGACTCTGCAGGTGACTGAGCATTGTCATGTCCAACAGGGATCTGCCAGCCCAACGGAGCTGCACTGTGCACAGAAGGCAGCAGGCAGCCACGGAGTTATCTGTTTTCTCCCTGAATCTGATCAGTGTAATGTTAGCGGTAATAGTAGATACATCTGCTCCTGTAGACTCTGGGGTCTGTTCTTTCCTTTCTGAGTGCTCACTCTCATCGCCCTCAGCTGTTACCCTTGTGGCGATGGCCGACGGCTGCCTCTGTTGTCACCTCTTATGGCCAAGTCATATAACTACCGTGGGTGGAATACTACACAGCACTGTCCGGCCACTGCAATTATTTGTTCACAGCTTTTCAAATTGATGTTATCAGTGAATATCTGGATGGCATTTCACTTAATGCCTTTGAATCGTGTCCACAATAACCATGTGAGATAGGCTGTTTCTTCCATTTTATAGAGAAGGCAACCTTGGGCTTAGTATAGCACAGGTAGTAAATGGTGGGTCCAGTCCAGTGTTCAGCTGTTCCACTCTAACACTGTATTCTTCTTGCTGTCCCACTCTCCTCCTCTTCTGGATCAGGAAGGCTTTAGGAATCACCTGGTGATGTCACTAATCCCAACACTTTTCCTGTTACTACTGGTGTTTAATAGCCTGCTGAATATCAATCCATAGCATGTGTGTAAGCAGTACATTGTCAGATCCCTTTCTTTGATTTTAAGACACTGGTACTCAAGTTAGGAAAGGCAGTGGGATGTGGGATTTGGGATTTGATGAGTATAGATAATTATGAAACAATAGAGTGATCCTCCTGTCACCAAAGCTCTGGATTTTGAAGGTAAATTATGTCCACCTAAATGGCAACAGAGACTTGTTATGCCCGGGTACATCTACATCTTGCATCTTTCATAGTTGGAAGTGAAAATGATGGGGGTGAGGCTGGCTGAAATTGCTGAGAACAGGAATTCTGATAATGGAAACCCAAGGGATAGAACAGAACCACTGATGGCCGAGAACAGCGGGAGGAGGGGTCCTCGCAGGCCACTCCTGTTGTCCAGTCCCGGATGGTAAGCCCCAGGCTTCCTTCTCTGCTTGTCCCATCCTGTCCCATTGTTGTTGTGCACTTGCTCCCCTGTTCTGTGTTCTATTGAGGTGTGTGTCCATGGGTGTTCTCTCATCCTCACTGGAGCTGGTTGTCATCTGATCATATACTCCCATGCTTCTGTCTAGAAATAAACAAATAATTGCTAACCATGTACAGAGCACAATGCTAGGAGCAGCTTTCAAGAAACATCAATTTTGGCTGGCGCTGCAGCTCACTAGGCTAATCCTCCACCATTGGCTCCTGCACACTGGGTTCTAGTCCCGATTGGGGCGCCGGATTCTGTCCCGGTCGCTCCTCTTCCAGTCCAGCTCTCTGCTGTGGCCCGGGAGGGCAGTGGAGGATGGCCCAAGTGCTTGGACCCTGCACCCCATGGGAGACCAGGAGAAGCACCTGGCTCCTGCCTTCGGATCAGCACAGTGCGCCGGCCGCAGCACGCTGGCCACGGCGGCCATTGGAAGGTGAACCAACGGTAAAGGAAGACCTTTCTCTCTGTCTCTCGCTCTCACTGTCCACTCTGCCTGTCAAAATAAAAAAAAAAGAAACATCAATTTTAACACAGGGATATGAAAAATAACATCTGTTTCATGAAACCTATCTTATTCATCAAAGTATTCATGATATTTTTGTCACACCTGACTTCTTGTTGCCATGATTACCTTTGAAACCATGGCTTTGTTAATGAACAGAAAGGTTCATTTTTTTTTAACTTTTATTTAATGAATATAAATTTCCAAAGTACAGCTTATGGATTACAATGGCTTCCCCCCATAACTTCCCTCCCACCCACAACCCTCCCCTTTCTCGCTCCCTCTCCCATTCCATTCACATCAAGAATCATTTTCAATTCTCTTTATATACAGAAGATCAGTTTAGCATATATTAAGTAAAGATTTCAACAGTTTGCACCCACATAGAAACACAAAGTGAAAAATACTGTTTGAGTACTAGTTATAGCATTAAATCACAATGTACAGCACATTAAGGACAGAGATCCTACATGAGGAGTAAGTGCACAGTGACTCCTGTTGTTGACTTAACAATTTGACACTCTTGTTTATGGCATTAGTAATCACCCTAGGCTCTTGTCATGAGTTTCCAAGGCTATGGAAGCCTTTTGAGTTCACTGACTCTGATCATATTTAGACAAGGCCATAGTCAAAGTGGAAGTTCTCTCCTCAGAAAGGTTCATTTTAATATCAAATCATTAATTTGTTATCATAGTGCAGTTATATTAAAATCTATGGATTCCCCTCTAAAAGGCAGAACATCCTTTAGAAAGTCATCATTGACAGGAATGTAAGAACTATTTTAAAATCATATAAAGTGTTTGGTTGTACCAGAATGTTTTATTAAATGTTGCTTAAAAATAATAAAACATTTCTTGGAAATTGGATTTATTTGGAAGAATCTTGTCTGATACATGAGAGTGAATAGTGAAGAATTAATATGCATGTAATATAAAGGATATTTACCATTATATAATACCTTAAATTTTTTTCTTGTAAACTTCCTGGGACAGCGTTGTCATCTTAAAGGATTTCATTCGTCCAATCAGATTTCTGGTGATTTTGAAGATTTGCATGTTTCCTTAGTTTCTTGTTTTTGTTCCTTCTTTTTTTTTTTTTTAAAGAAATGGACACCTTGTATCAGTAGAAATAAAGATTAAAAAATTCACTAAATGGGCAGCATTCTGACGCAGCAGGTTAACCCACTGCTTGCGACTCCCATTAGGGGTATCATTTCAAGTCCCAGCTGCTCTGCTTCCAATCCAGCTCCCTGCTATTATGCCTGGGAAGGCAGTGGGAAACCAGGATGGACTCCCTGGCTCCTGGCTTTGGCCTGGTCCAGACCTGGCTGTTTTAGCCATTTGGGAAGTAAACTAGTGGGTGAAAGCTCTCTCCCTACCTCCCACTCCACATCTCTCTGCCTTTCAAATGAATAAAGTTTGAAAAAAAAATAAAATTCACTAGAAATGCATTGAAACAAATGCTTGAAAGCAAACATTGTGATAAAAAACCTCACTCTGTCATGCAATTTACTTAGAAATGGCATACATTCAGTATATGCCGACAGTTCATTTAAATTCTGATAATAATATAAGCATACAATTGGACTTCACTGCCTTCTCATCTCTTGCATTTTCATGTTGATTTTGATCCATTCATCTAGAAATACTTATTTCTGAATCAGTTACATCTCTACTGATGATCAGTTCTTGTAAACATAGAAGTGTCTGTGTTGTTCTGCATATTTTATTAATAGAAATTATATTCATATTTCAATTTTATCAACTAAATTCCCTTCATTCACTAACAATTATGAAGGGGAGAGCAATAATAACAACTGCTACTTTATAAACAACGTGTTTTTCCTGTATGATCTCATTGAATCTTTGCAATAATACTAGGACATGAATATTTTGCATGTAAGATTGAATAAACAGTTGAAGATGCCCACACCCCCTGCTGGCATAACTGGGTTCAGTTCCCAGCTCCAGTTCCTGACTTCTTGCTAGTGCACACCCTGGGAGGCAGCAGAGACGACTCCAGTAACTGGGTCCCTGCCACCCATGTGGGAGACCTGGATTGACTTCATGGTTCCTGGCTTCAGCCCCACTGCACACCTCACCTGCTGTTGGAGAATGGGCATTTGGGGAGTGAAGCAGAGAACCGGAGCTCTTTCTCTATGTCTCTCCCCTGCCTTTTCCCTTTCCTTCCCTCTCCCCTTCTCCCTCTCAAATAAATTAAAAATAATTTAAAAAAAATGAAACTTGAGGGGCCAGCCTTGTGGTACAGTGGGTTAAGCTGCTGCCTGGATGCCAGCATCCCATATGAGCACTAGTTGGGGTTGGGGCTGCTCTACCTCCAGTCCAGCTCCCTGCTAATGTTCCTGGGAAGGCAGCAGAAGACGACCCAAATAGTTGGGCCCCTGTACCCATATGGGCGACCAGGATGGGTTTCCTGGCTCCTGGCTTCAGCCTGGCCCAGCCCTGGCTGTTGCAGCTGTTTGAGGAGTGAACCAGCAGATGAAAGATGAAAGGTCTCTCTCTGTCTCTGCCTCCACCCCCCACCACCCTCTGTCACACTGCCTTTCAAATAAATAAAAGAAATCTTCAGCTCACATTTTTTCCTTTGAGGTTGAGAAACTTTGAGTGGCTGCTCCATTTCACAGAGCCAGTCAGTGACAGAGTCGGGGTGAATCCCAAACGTTCACTCTCCACTCCCCACTGCCCTCCTCAGGCATCTGGCTTACTGGATGCCAGACACTGACTAGCTGCTCAGGACATGCGTCCACAAGGCCCGCGTGCAATGAGAGTTTGGGGCCAGGACACTAAGGAATGGAGGCACAGCATGATCTTGAGCACAGCTGTGAAACATGACGGACATTAGCAAGAGGTGACGCCTCCAGAGAGGCCGTACCAGGAAGAACAGTTTACTATACAGTCGTCACACTCAGTAAACATTCAGTGTTACGGCCATCATTGACCTCAGTCTTTTTCAAAGAACACAGATCCTTCTATTCCCTTCTCACTGAGAACAGACACTGCTCAGCTTCCTCCCTCTGAGGCCTGGCTGGTAGATTCTCTGCTGGGAGTTCCTTGGAGCAAAGGAAGCTGTTAATCCTTTCACGGGGAACCAGAGACTTGGCTGTGCTTCCACAAGTGGTGCAGGGAAGGAAGAAAATGCCTTTGGGGTTGGTTGGTTTGTTTCTGAGTTTCCTGTAACTGAGTAGAAATTCATCTCTCCCAAGACCATCCTGCCACATTCATTTAAGTGTGCTACACGGCATGACTGCAGGATAACAGTGGAAAAATCCTCATTTGCTTAAACCCACCAAAAGCTAATTTTGGGAAGTTGCAGAGGTTGGTGTGTGCATTAAGAGACCAGGGTCCTTTCAGTAGGACCTTGAGCCAATGTGTATTGATGAACTTGATTAAAGGGAGGTTATCACTTGTGCGCCACACTCTGGGTGTTATCAGACTCTGCAGTTCTAAGGGATCTTGAAGGCAGGTGTCTTCATGGCCATTTCTTTCAAGCAAGCATGAAGTTGAAGCTAGTTCATCAGTTTGGTAATCAAGACATTGCCAAGAACCTAGAAGGTGAAAAGCAAGACTTTTCTTTGACAGGTAGATCAGAATAGTTTCAACTGTCTTTGCTGGTAGTCCCACATGGAGTTTGGTTTGAGGAGATCATTTCGGTTTTTCAAATATTAAGGGCAAGAGCTCTTCAGTTTTTATTTGTTCCTCTGGTCTGTCTTCCCGGCTTCAGATGAGCTCAGATAATCATGGAGAATTGACCGGATCCTTTAGCTGGGAAACCTCCAGTGTCAGTATCTTGAGGTCGTTCCTCTTGGACTGGACACCACGGGGAAAGAGCGTCTGATCTGCTGTCAAGGGCTGAAAGCCTGGCTGCCAGCATCCAAGGAACCAAACGGGAGAGGGTGGGAGAAGCTGGGTGCGATTGGCATCCAGTAGGAGTAGATTCACTAAATTCTCATGTTGTCTCTCTCAGCTGCTCACACTGTCTCTCAAACCAGAGACCCTGTTGTGCTGTTTCCAGAAAATAAGCTTTCAAGTTTTTGCCAGGGTGCAGGAGAGACAGTTGCCCAGTGGGGGAAGGGATCTGGGATCTGACTACTCAGAGGGAACTTTGAGTAATCCTATTGTTGGCCACGCCCTCCAAAGTACAGATGAAGGCTGTTTCTCAGCCTTGCCTGCTGGGACACACGATTCTGTCGTCTTGACCGTGGGTCAAGCACCTAACCACTCTAATCTGCTTTCCAGCTCCCAAAATTGTGTTATTTTTACTTTGTCCCTCCTGTTTTCCTTACCTTTGCTGTTTATCTTTTGGGGAAAAAATCTCTTTAGTGTCATTCCAATACATTTTCAGGAAGGAGGGAAACTAGACCTGTGTGTGCAACCTGCTGTCTTTACCTTGCCGTAAGTTCTCTGCTGGGTGCAGCTGTCCCTCCTGTCACCCGTGCCTCTGCCCGTGGGTCCCTGGAGGAATGCGGCCTGGCCGTCCCCTGCTTTCTTTGTCTGCCCGTGCTCTGTAGATTCACTTTTTCTACTCACCCTCCTTGGCCTTGGAGAACGGCTCTGGGCTCCACCACTGACACCTGTGTTGTCCTGGGCACGGACGTGAACCTCCCTGCAGCCCCTCATCTTCCTGTGTAAATGAGGCACATGCGTGTGGACTGAATGAAGTGACATGTGGGCCTGGTGAGCACAGAGGAAGAGTCACATTTCCTGCTGCTTGTCTTCTCACAGCTCCTGAAACAGTCCTTCTTCCATAGGAGATGCCCAAGAAATACGCACTCATCCATTGTTCTAGAAAAGAACTTAGCGGAGATTCCTCGTTAGGCATAGTTATTGTGTGTTATGGCAGCGAAGCTGTACCACATCCACTCAGGCAGGAACACAGAATCCCTTCTCTAAAGTAGAATTTGGGGGCTGGCGCTGTGTTGTAAGGGATAAACACCACCACCTGTAGCGCCGGTATCTCATATGGGCACCGGTTCGAGACCCGGCTGCTCCACTTCCGATCCAGCTCTCTGCTGTGGCCTGGGAAAGCAGTAGAAGATGACATAAGTGCTTGGGCCCCTGTACCCACACGGGAGATCCAGAAGAAGCTCCTGGCTTCAGATCAGTGCAAATCTGGCTGTTACGGCCATCTGGGGAGTGAACCAGTAGATGGAAGACCTCTCTCTGTGTCTGCCTCTCGTCTCTCTTTGTAACTCTAACTTTCAAATAAATAAATAAATCTTAAAAAAAAAACAAACCTAGAATTTTATGGCACATAGCGCTTACCTCCTGAGTACTGGACTAGCAGCCACAGAGCGTCCAGTTAAACCAGAAGGGCCTCCGTCTCAGTAGCAGCTCTACCCAGGCCAGCCTGAGCCTGCACTTGGGCTGCCCTGTGTGCAGTTACAGAAGTGAGCTCTGTGTTAACCAACTTCCAGCTCAGCCCGCAGCCTGCCACTGGGAGCTGGGAGCTGCCTGGGGTTTTGAGCTAAGGCACTCTGCTATGTAGAGCTGCCAGATATAATTATATGTTCAGGTGTCAATTAGCAAAACACCCTATTATTTGGCAGTTTGGAGTAATGGAATGGATTTTGCACTGAATCTTTCAATTCTGCAAGCATTTGATAAGTGCATGGTAATTTTATTTATATGTAAAATTCTCCATTGTGCTACAGCAAGTAAAGGTTGTAGGGCAAGCTAAAAGTCAAAAGTTTGAAATGTACATTTCTTTGTTAGCTCGTGAATTTTCAAACATTGCTGGAGTCATAAGGAGTATAGAAAAAGGCTGAGAACGGTCCATAAAAAGGTCTTTTCTCTCTCACGTCCCTCCATCCCTTTGTACTCAAGTGACAAGAATGTCTAACTGTGGCCTCGTGGAACTAATACCCTGGAAATCCATTTAGTGGAAGACGCACCCTGGGTGTGATTGCATTGAGCTCCTGTTTGGCTCTGGGGAAAGCCTGGTGAAGGAAGCAGACGGCAGTCTTTGTCTTCCCCCTGAGAGTCCCGGTGGCCCGTGATGCTCGGCTTGTTCTTTCTACACCAGGGGCTTCCATGCTGATTTTCCTCAGTGCCTTATCCGGCTTTATGCAGACGCTGTTTTCATTAAATTCCACATATTCTTTCTGCAGTTTGTCATTATAGGGCTCCCATTGCATGTCACTTTATGCAATAGACCCCTTCCTGACTTCTGTTTGGTTCCCCACGAGCAAAACATCTCCACGCAACAGAGGAAGACGACAGAAGACCTCACTTAGGGAGCTGAAGGTGGGCGGCGAGGTGTAGCAGTGTTTTTCCGTTTGCCCCTGGTGGCCTGCCGCACGTTGGACAAGCCAGGCTCTGTCCTTCTCTGGATGTAGCTTCTCGCACTCTGTCCTTCCCACACTTGACTTCTTTCTCCATTCACTTGATTAGGCTGGGTATCCTGTTTTTGATAAGCTATATGATTTTTAAAAAAGATTTTTTTTAATGAATTTGAGAAGCACAAAGACAGAGACAGGCAGGCGGAGCTGCCATCTGCTGGTTCACTTTCCAAATGCCTACAACAGCCAGGGCTGGGCCTGGCCAAAGTCTGGAAGTAGAAACACAAGCCAGGTATCCTCTGTGGGCAGCAGGGACCCAACTGGGGCCATCATCTTCTGCCCCTTAGGGTGTGAATTATCAAGAAGCTGGAATTGGTAGTCCATTCTAGGACCTGGGCTAAACACCTGTCCCCAGATCTGTCATTTTTATTTCCACTCTTCCTGAATTGATTTCCTGTGTGTGGTGAATTTGCGATGCCATAAAGCTCAAGTCTCCAGATCTCTATCCATCCATCTAAATATTTGAAAATAGATGTATTTGGGTCATGGTTCTCTCCTGAGAACTAGTTTTGAGATTTTTCAGAAATCTTGTGAACCAGTTGATAAGTCAATATTAATCCTATAATATTAAAGAAAAATAATAAATATGCACACCCATCACTCCCGATTTTACATTTTACTGTTATCCATGCTTTTCTGATTATTTGCATCTATTGTAACTTATAGCAGTGACACTACATCACCAAGTGTGTCACTGTCCATCTTTAACCAACTGTAAGCTCAGTGACATCACATTGGTGGCTTGAAATTGGCCATGGTGGGGCCAGTGCGCCACAGAAACCACGAAGCCCTGCAAATTGGGACTGCTTCCTCTCTCTGGAGAGCCAGCTGTTGAATGTTTGCCAGCACTACACAAGGCATGCCCTGTCAGTCTCCAGTGACCTTGAGTCATGCCACTTGCTATTAGTCTTCAGGATGGCAAAACTCTTCTTCCAAGATGGGCACGTCTACCTGCTTCTTTGCCCCACAGCCCTAGCTAAACTCAACCCCAGATTTTTACTTTGGATCCATGGTCTCTTCTAGGCTGCTCTTCTCCCATCATTCTTATCTCCAGTGATTCAGTCCTTAATTTCTGTATTTCTGCCTCCCACTCCCTTCACATTCTTCCTCTACCAGTGGTTGAAGGCCAGCGTTCTGGAGACAGACTGGCTTTGAATCTGGCTCTGCCATATCCTGGTTGTGTCATCTCGGAGTTACTGAAACACTTTGTGCCTCTGCTCTGACATCTATCGAACGTAGACAAAAGTATGATGAGAATGAAATAACTTAATCATTTACCAAGCACCTAGACTAATGCCTGGCATGTAGTAAGCCATATGTGTGTGTGTTTGCCTGTAATGTGGAGTTCAAGACCAGAAAGAACACAGGAAGGGAGAAGAGGCAGAGTGGTGAGCGGCTGTAACACAAGAATGGTAGCTCCAGGAGACGCAGGAAAGGGTGAATGAAAGAGACCAGAGGAAGGGTGCAGGACAGGGACAGACAGTTACATTTCAGAATAATCGGCAAAGATTAAAACGTACATATGACATGAGCCATTTCTATTTTATTTCCAGTACGTTCACCAGCAAACAAAGAGGCTGTTTTCTAAATGCAAAGAACATTTCCATTTTGATTTCACCAATTAATCAATTTTGAACCTTGTTGAAGGCAGAAATTTGGCTATTACACACTTAGGGTACTCGGGTTCAATCACGTGTTGTACTGAACAAGAGCCATGGAGAGAGAGTGAGAGATGTGTGTCCGTATCTACGAGAAACGCAGGCCCGGGAGCCGACGTACTCATTTGTCTGACCATCTGGAAATCTCGAGTGATCTAGGCACTTAATTTTACCCTCATTTTTAGAACAAAAGAGAAACATAAAAGAAGAAAATGGGCAGCAAAGACATTCTACTTCTCATTTTTAAAAGAATCTTAGTGATAAAAGGAGCCAGGAGCTTAAAAAAATGAGAAGCCATGAAAATGATTTGAATGCTCTGTCTGTATTTTGCGGTGAGCTCCATTGTTTTCAGTTACATGGAAACTGTGGTAATTTTATGAATCATTAGCGTTTTCTTTCCAAATTATGTCTGCCTGTCGTTAAAATGCCTCCGAAGTTCCCCATAGCAAGGGGCTGTTGAGGAATTTCATTTCAGACTTTGGAGTTTTGTGCTAATTTAGTATTTTACAAAATTTATACTTAACAACCAAAGGTAAAAATCATGACAGCAGAGTCTTCTGTATTTTATTTCTCCAAATTAAAAAGAATTTTTTAAATTTTATTTCTTAGAGGATGAGAAACAGAAAGAGAGAGAGAGCTCTCCTAGGCTGGTTCACTCCCCAGATGTCCTACAACAACCAGGGCTGGGCTGAGCCCAAACCAAGAGTCAGGAACTCAGTCCAGATGCCCCACGTGGGTGGCAGGAACCCAGTTACTTAGGCCGACACCCTGCCTCCCGGGATCTCCTTCAGCAGGAAGCTAGCGTAAGGAGCTAGAGCCAGGAATAGAACCCAGGTACTCTCAGGTAGGATGTAAGCCTGCTAACCTGGGTCTTAACTACTAGGCCGAATGTCCACCTACCTTGTTTCCTACTGTAGAAAATGTGAAGTCCTGATTGGTTCAATGGATGACTTTCCATTTAAAAGGAAGAGGTCTCCTTCCGCACTCAAAGTTCGAAACAATCACAACGGTTGAACATTGTCCCATGAGGCTTAGGCATATGCGGAACATGCACACTGTTAGTGGTATCTAACACCTCTTCCAAGAGCTGTAGTCCCCGAAGCTGGGCCGGCCAGGCTGGCATATCATCCGAAACAGGCTACGTAAGGTCAGTGGAATGAGTGAGTGTGTGTGTGTGTGTGTGTGTGTGGAGGGTGCCTGTGAAGATTTCAAGTTTACTTTTTTTGAAGGACTTGCCTTCTTTCCTGATATTATTTCCCTACTATTTTTTGGTGTTAAAACATTCATGTTTTTATGAAAATAATGGTATTGCAGCTGATCTGTTTTATGTTTTGCTTAAGCACCCTTACTTAGTAAAGTAAAAAGTTGGATCTGTTTGGTCCTGTTTTTCTTGCTGTGGCTGGTGAAATCCTAGAGTCTAGAAATAATTGTGCATTCTCAGTGGTGGCTATATCCTTTCCCAGGGAGTGGGTGTTTCCTGTGTGAAGAGATTGTCTTCGAAGGAAATATAGCAAAGCTTCAAAATTCCGACTTCTAGCCACTAAGTGCTCTTGGACTTGGGAGGAAGTGCTACTTGCCTGGGCAGTACGTGGGTGGTTCTATTACTGCTCCCTTCACAGAAACACGGGTGGGAGGCCGTGGAGTTGAGTTCATCAGAATGCACTGTGGTGACTGCCAGCCTCGTATCAGCCTATCTCCCCACAGTTACTGAGCTCCAATCTGGAAAAGATAAGTGTGAGTGACTTGTCTCCTGAACTCGAGATGAGTCAAGCTTCAGTTTACTTCGTGGTGGGCAGACCGATTCAAGAAAAATATCACGCCTCCCAGAAAAAAGGCCAGGAAGAGTAACTGGTTCCGTATCCCCAAGTCAGTCAGTGTTAAAAACGTTTGGGGAGCCCAGCTCTCCTGTTCTCTGGTCTTTGATTTTTTCTGCCCTGCGGTACATTCTGTTTTGCTCGGCATGAAAAGGTCATATAGAGCAATTACATTTATTCCTGGAATGAGCTAGAATGCTGAGTGTACAACAGCCAATTTTGTTAAAAACCAGAAGTACTTCTTAAAAGTCATTAGTTCTCAAATCCCATCATCCCTCCCAGTAGGAGGCATATCAGAGCTGTGTTTCTCCCCTTGAACCGATTTTCCCCTGTGTGTGCACGCATGCACACTTGCCGCGCCCCCCACCACCCCCAGCCACTTCCATATGTTCTGTTTTACTGGAAGCCAAGCTCCCCGGCTCACGCTCCTCCTCCGAGGCCTCCACACCTCACCTCGGAGCTGCGTGAGTAGCTGAGGCTGAAACAGTCTGCAGGCAGACTTGTCAGTGTAATTGATTATGATACGGTGCGCGCCACCGAGGACAGGTGAGCCTGCGCAGAGCGGAACGAATGCGCATGTGGTGCGCGGCTCCCGCGGGGTCCCGCCTCTGGACATGTTGATTTATAGATTTGTAGTTCTCCCCTAATGAATCGTGCCCCACTGTGGGCCAGTGGAGCCTCCTGCTGAATAGTCCTTGCTTTTGCTAGCCAAAAAAAAAAAAAAAAAAAAAAAATGGTAAGGGTTCTGCTCTGTGCATTGGCGGGTTTGCTCGTTGGCTCCAAAGGGAGTGGCTGAGGTCTTGGGGTCTTTAAAAGGATAAGTAATCGCACAGGATGCTAGGAGAATGCTGCTCCGTCAAGGGAGGGGTCCCTGTCACCACCGATGTCAGAGACTAGTCAGAGCAGAGTGCGAATGTGAGAAGTGGAAAGAAATAAAAGCATTTCAGACCACCTTTGGTGGCAGCTTGATGGTCTTCAGTTCCTTGAAAACCTCTTCTAAGTGTTTTGCTAGTTCCTGGAAACTACCCTCAGTGTTAGACTTGCTATAAAACAGGGATGATAATGACTGCTCCACTTTCTCCCCATCTGCTGGGATGTTGACTGAGATATTTGTGAAGTCCTCTGAGTTCGCAGGAAGAAGGTGCTAGAAAAATGCTATGGTGATGTTGTTAGCAGGGTATGGAAAATGATGCTACGGCGGAATTTCAGAAACAGAATTTTGAAGACAGAGTGAATTACCAGCCTGAGGCTCCGTGGCAGCCGGTGTCCTGCTGGTGTCTCCTTTTGTCTTAGGTGTCACTCTGGGTGAATTAGAGGCCAGGGTGTGTGGAAAATGGGAAGAGAGAAGAGCCCTTGCTGGCTCAGAACTGTGCGTGCAGAGCCTGTTGGCAGCTGGCAGTGGAGTGGCCAGTCCCTCCTGCACCTGCTCAGATGAAACTCCGCCTGGCCAGTCACAGGGGCTCCAGTTCCCATTTCCGGTCCTGCCTCCCACCTGCTCACCTGCTAAGTTATTATACAGCTTCCTGTAAAGTTGGATTTGGTCTCACCAACCATACCACTGTAAGTGTCATTGCAAGGTCACAGTAACCTTCTTCCACAAGCAGTCTTCATTCCTCGTCCACCTCAACCTTGCTTCGCCTGGTGCCATGGAGTACGTGTGGAGGTTTCACTGTCACTTACCGATTTTTGTGTTTTTGCTAAAAGTTGGTTAAGGGATGGGCTCTGGATTCAAGCTGTCTGGAAGTACAGCTTTCTAGTTGTGTGACCTTGGACAAGTTTGTGACCTGTTTGTATGACACTTTTCTCAAATGTAAAATGGAAATAATAATAGTACTCACTTTCAGTGGTTAAATAAGACTTCTGTTGAGTGAAATAAGATCATACATACAAAGCACCTAAAGCCTGCTGATGGCACACGTCATTATGCATTGTCACCTCCGGGTTTGTCTATTTAGTCCCTCTACCTTACAGGCCCCAGAAGGGCAGGTGTGTGCACGTGTGTATGTGTGTGTGTGTGTTCATATGAACAAACTGTTGTACTGTTATATATACAAGCATAGCGTGGTGGTAGTGCCTGGCACGCAGCAAGTGTTCAATAAATACCAGATGGATTGGCAGGTGAATGATGAGTAAGTAGCTCGTTTTGATCCCTATTTGTATTCCAGTGGGACTGCCATGTATACTTACAGGTATATCCAAAATAAGAGCAAGGAAACAAGGGTACTTGACGGTTACCTTGGTTAATCAAGTGAACTAGGAGCCAGAATTTATCTTCTAACAGTTCGTATGCCTGTTCTCTATAGCTCATGTCTGTCTGTTCCTTCTCATGCCGTCTTACTTTCATGCTGCTGCTTGTTGTGTTTTTTTAGTGTCACCTTAAAAACAACCTATGTTGATTCAGGAAGAAAATGAAGAGAATTTTTAAAATGAGTGTAAAACTGGACTGCAGGTCATGAGATACTATTGGGCTCTTGGAGCAGGAAGAGAATGTTTAGAAACATCCAACTGAGAAATAAAATTCCAGAGGGCGTTGTTGCCTGGGTGAGGGCCCGCCAGGATCCTCTTTGTCGGAAGACTTTTAAGGAGTTGGTTTGTCACCTAAAGGTCAGGTGCCCTTCACACAGCCCCTCCCCCTTCATAGTTCTTCCTTAGCCTGTGTCATCCTTGGTGTTCAGCTTCATCTCTGCTTTCATCTTCATCGTCATCTCCAACTCCTCTCTCCTCCTCCCCTCCTGCTCTTCGTGGTCTGGTCCTTGCTCTCTTCTCTCTTTATCTGGTGCCAGCCCAGTGTCCTGCAGAGGCCTCTGTCTCCTCTGTGCTATGACCCCTCATTCTTTAGTTTCCCCCAGTGTCTCCACCCAATCGCATTTCCTCAACGAGGGATTGTGGTGGAGACAGGAAAGGAGAACATCAAAAGGCCAGGATCCTTTCGTCCTTTGAACTCTTATGTTTTGGGGTCTTTCCTTTGTCCTGGCTGTTTTTCTATTTGACACTGATGTTCGGCAATTTGGTTGTAGTGTGCCTCATCTTCTGTAGTGGGCTCGTCTTCTGCTTGAAGGACACCGAGCTTCTGAGACCTGTGGCCAGCTAGCTTTCATTGGATTTGGAAAACCTGGAGGCGTTGGGTCCTCTGAGTTCTCTCTGCACTCACTTCCTCTGGGAACTCTAGTTCTGAGGATGTTCGGCTGCTAGATAGGGTCCCATGGTCCACTGACCACGTGCTCTGTGCTGTTCCTTTTCCCCTGTTGTGTGTATTTGGGATACTTTCTATTGCTGTGTCTTCCGGCTCTCTCTTCTTAGAGTTCTTTTCCTTTACATCTCTGAACATAGATGTTCCAACCTCCCATTCACTGCTTCTATTCTCTGGCATTTCTAGGTCTGATGATGTTCTTTTTTTTTTTTTTTTTTTTTTTTTGAAGATTTATTTATTTATCTGGAGTTACACAGAATTTATCTAGAGTTACACAGACAGAGGAGAGGCAGAGAGAGAGGGAGAGGTCTTCCATCTGATGGTTCACTCCCCAATTGGCCGCAACAGCTGGAGCTGTACCAATCCAAAGCCAGGAGCCAGGAGCCTCCTCCGGTTCTCCCATGTGGGTGCAGGGGCCCAAGGACTTGGGCCATCTTCTACTGCTTTCCCAGGCCATAGCAGAGAGCTGGATTGGAAGTAGAACAGCCAGGACTCGAACCAGTGCCCATATGGGATGCTGGCACTGCAGGCCAGGGCATCAACCCGCTGTGCCACAGTGCCCGCCCCAGGTCTGCTGTTCTTAACTGATTTTCTTCCTTGTGTGTTTTCCTACTTCTTTCTTTCATTCTTTTGTTCTTTCTTTTGATTTATTTAACAGGTAGAGTTATAGACAGTGAGAAACAGAGAGACAGAGAGAAAGGTCTTCCTTTTGTTGGTTCACTCCCCAAGTGGCCGCCACGGCCGGCGCTGTGCCAATCCGAAGCCAGGAGCCAGGTACTTCTTCCTGGTCTCCCATGCAGGTGCAGACACCCAAGCACTTGGGCTATCCTCCACTGCACTCCTGGGCTACAGCAGAGAGCTGGCCTGGAAGAGGAGCAACCGGGACTAGAACCCGGTGCCCATATGGGATGCCGGCGCTGCAAGTGGAGGATTAACCAAGTGAGCCATGGCACCGGCCCCTTCCTACTTCTTTCTCTACAAGGTAATTTTTGACTGGAGGCTGGACTTATTTTTTTAATGATAGCAAATGCTAGATTTTGTGAAAGTCCTTGAGATATGGTTGAACTTTGTTGGGAAACACATTTACTCATTCAGGGTTATGTGGATCATGCCGGAGTCCGCTTCCGCGCTCAATCAGATGGGTGGAGGACAGCCTTTCGTCTTAGGCTACTCTGGGCTCATCACTGAGGAAATAACCATTCTGAGGATTCAACCCGACTACCTTTCTGTTAGGAGATTCTCCTGCTGCAGCTGCGGGGACACAGACCTTTGCCGGCCGTGTGTGTCTCTGGGGAGGGTTCTACCCGCACTTCTCATGGACATCTTGTCCTGACCTCAGTAGCTTCCTCCACTCGGACCAGTGCTCAGCCCGGGGCCTCAGGGGACCCTCTGAGGAGCTCAGCTGCTCCCACGCCCTCCTCTCTGTCTCTCTCCTTTTCTCTTCCTATGTTTGTGCAGTTCCCTCCGTGCCAGCTACCTCATTCTCCCCAAACTAGAAGTTCCTGCTTTTAATTTATTTTTCTTCTAGTTTTAAAATATTTCAAATAATAATGAGTAGTATAAAGAGAGGTTCATTGACTACACATAGACTTAATAGCTTTTAATGTTCTGTCATATTCACTTCATAGGTAAATATTATATATTCATACACATATTATTTTTCTTGAAAGCAGAGATGGCTCAATATCACACAATGTGGGATTCATGAAAAAGATCTCCGAGTGAGGAAAGAAGGCTGTATTATTATATAAGGGGCGTAATTCAGTGAAAACAACCCTTATAAATGTCTATATACCAAATAACATGACATGCAAACATTTTTTAAAGATGTACTTATTCACTTATTTGTTTCAAAGGCAAAGTGGCACACACACACACACAAGCACACACAAGAGATCTCTTCATGCATTGGTTCATTCCCCAAATGATTATATTGAAAAGTCTGGGCCAGGCCAAAGCTAGGAGCCAGGAACTCCATCCTGGTCTCCCGCATGGGTGGCAGGAGCCTAAGTCTTTGAGCCATCTTCCCCTGCCTTCCCATTAGCAGGGGGCTCAGTCAGAAGCGGAACACCCAGGACTTGAACTAGCGCTCAGAAATGGAATGGCAGTGTCGCGAGTGATGGCATATATTCACATATGAGAGAAAACGTGCAGTTTTTGTCTTTCTGAGTCTGATTTATTGCACTTAACGTAATCTCTAATCCATTCACTTTGTTGCACATGGCAGGATTGTGTAAATACACTACATTGTTCATTCATCCATTGATGGCCATCTAGGTTAATTCATTATCTTTGTTATTGTGAACAGTCTGCAGTAAACATGGATGTGAAGGTACCTCTTTCATATGCTGACTTCATTTCCTTTGGTTATATTCTCACAAGTGAGATAGGTGAGTCACATGGTAGATCTGTTTTTAGTTTTATGAGGAATCTCCATATTATTTTCCATAATGACTGTCCCTGATTTGCACTCCAACTAACTTCCTGCCAATATTTTGTATTTTTTGTCTTTTTGATAATATCCATTCTAACCAGAGTGAGCTGATATCTCATTGAAGTTTTTATTTGCTTTTCCCTGATGGCTAGTTATACTGAGCATTTTTTCATGTTTCTTGGCTATTTGTATTTCTTTTTTGAAAAATGTTTATTGAGATCATTTTCCCATTTCTTAACTGGATTTTTAGAAGTATTTATTTATTGGAAAATCAGGGGACGGAGATCTTCCATTGGCTGATTCACTCCTCAAATGGCTATAACACTTCAGGCTGGTCCAGGCTGAAGCCAGAAGCCTAAAACTCCATCCCAGTCTCTCAAGTGGTGGCAGGAGCCCAAGCACTTGAACCATCCTCCTGTGACTTGACAGGCACATTAGCAGGGAGCTGGAACATAAACGGTTCAGCCAGGACATTTTTTTAATGGATTTTATTTACTTGAGAGGCAGAGTCACAGACAGAGGGAAAGACAGAGAGAAAGGTCTTCCATCCTCTGGTTCACTCCCCAAATGGCTGCAATGGCCAGAGCTATGCCGATCTGAAGCCAGGAGCCAGGGGCTTCCTTCAGGTCTCCCACAGGGGCCCAAGCACGTGGGCCATCTTCCTCTGCTTTCCCAGGTCATAGCAGAGAGCTGGATTGGAAGAGGAGCAGCCGGGACTAGAACCTGCATCCATATGGGATGCTGGCACTGCAGGTAGAGGATTAACCTACTGAGGCGCCACAGCACTGGCTCCCAGCCAGGACTTGAACCTGTGCTAGCTCATTGTACCACAATGCCAGTCACAGATTGTTTGTTTTGCTGTTGAACTTCTTGACCTCCTTATATATTCTGGGTATCAATCCTTGATCAGATGCAAAGTTAGCAAATATTTTCTTTCATTCTGTCCTTTATCTCTTCATGTTCCCTCTGATGCCCAGAAGCTCCTTAGTTTGATATTATCCTATTTGTCTGAAATGTGCTTATTGCCTGTGTTTTCTGGATCTTATACAAAAAAATTATTGCCTATGCCAATTCTTGGAGTATTTCCCCTATGTTTTTCCCTAGTAGTTTCATAGTTTCAGGTCTTGCATTTAGATCTTTGACCCATTTTGAGTTAACGGTAGGGGTCTTGTTTCAGGCTTATGCATGTGGATATCCAGTTTTCCCAACAGCATTTATTGAAGAAATTGCCATTTCTCCACTACCTTTCTCAAAGATACGTCAGTTGTAGATGCATGCATTTATCTCTTGGTTTTCTATTCTGTTCCATTGGTCCATGTGTCCATTTTTATGCCAATATCATGTTGTTTTAATTATAACAGTCCTGTAGTATATCTTGAAATCTGATATTTGTGATGCCTCCAGCTTTGTTTTCATTGTTCAAAATTAGTTTGTCTATTTAGGGTCTTTTGTGTTTCCAATGAATTTTAGGATTGTTCTTCCTAATCCTATGAAGAATATTATTAGCATTTTGGTGGGGATTGCATTGAATTTGTAAATTACTTCGGTAGATGGACATTGGGTAATATTCTTCTAATTTATGAACAAAGGAGATCTTGCCTTTTTAGTGCCTTCCTCAATTAATTTCCTTAGTGTTTGTAATTTTCAATATAGAAGTCTTTCACATCCTTGGTTAAATTTATTCCAAGTTATTTAATTTTTTATAGCGGTCATGGACATGATTGCTCTTAAAAGAGCAAGATCACTAGTCTCATATAAAATGCTACCAATTTTTGTGTGTTAATTTTTGTATGCTGTAACTTTGCTGAATTCATTGATCAAATCTAATACTCCTTGGTAGAGATTCTTGGTACGCCTCTGTAGAGAATCACGTCATCTGCAAACAGGCATAATTTGACTTCCTCCTGTCCTGTTTGTATGCCTTTTATTTCTTTATCTTGCCTAGTGTTTCTGGCTAAAGCTTCCAGAACAAAACTGGATGAGAGTGGTGAGAGTATCTTTTTCTGGCTCCAGATCTAATTAGAAATGCTTCCAGCTTTTCTCCACTCGATATGTTGTTGCCTGTGGGATTGTCATGTAGAGACTTTATAGTATTGAGGCACATTCCCTGTATACCTAATTAGTTCTCTCTCTCTTTTTTTTTTTTTTACAATCATGAATGGATATTGTTTTTTGTCAAATGCTTTTTCTATTGAGATAATCGTAAGACTGTTATTCTTCATTCTGTTGATGGGGTGGATGACATTTAATGATTTTTCGAATGTTGAGGCCTGCCTGCGTCCCTGGGATAAATTCCACTTGGTCAGGGTAAATGATCTTTTTGATGTGTTGTTAGGTTCTATTTGCTAGCATTTTATTGAGAATTTTAGCATCTATGTTCATCAAGGAAGTTGGTCTATAGTTTTCTTTTGTTGTTTTAGGCTTGTCTGGCTTTGGAATTAAGATAATACTGGCCTCATAGAATGAATTTGAAAGGGTTCTTCCCTTTCAATTCTTTGGAATAGTTTGAAAAGAATTTATGTTAATTCTTGAAATGTTGGTAGAATTCAGCAGTGCAGTCATCTGGCCCTGGGCTTTTTTCTCTGTTAGGAGATTCTTTATTACTCCAATTAAAAGATACAGGCTAACTGAATGGATTTTTAAAAATACATACACTGCCCACAAGAAAATTACTTCATAGGGAAAGACACACACTGATTGAAAGTAAAAGGATGGGAGCCAGCACTGTGGCGCAGCAAGTTAAAGCCCCAGCCTACAGTGCCGGCATCCCATATGAGCACCAGTTCAAGTCCTGTATGCTCCACTTCCAATCCAGCTCCCTGCTAATGAACCTGGGAAAGCAGTAGAAGATGGCCCAAGTGCTTGGGTCTTTGCACATGTGTGGGAGACCTGGAAAAAGCTCCTGGCTTTGTGTCAGCTCAGCTCTGGGCATGCGGTTATAGCATTTGGGGAGTGAACCAGTGGATGGAGGACCTCTCTCTCTTGGGTTCTGCCTTTCTCTGTAACTCTGTCTTTCAAATAAGTAAAATAAATCTTTAAAATAAAAAGAAATAAAAGAGAGGAAAAAGTCATTCCATCCAAATGGAAATCAAATGCTAATAGAAGCAGATATTCTTTGATTAGACAAAATTACACTATAAGACCAAAAAGTGGTAAAAGAGACAAAGAAGGTCACTAAATAATAATCAAAGGATCAGTTCAACAAGAAGATAGGACCATTGTGAATATGCACCTAATGCCAGAGTACACAGTTTTATAAAACCAATGTTAGTCTAAAAGGAGACATAAACTCCAATTTCATTAACACTGGGGACTTCAACACCCCACTTTCATCGATGGACAGATTCAACCAGACAAAAAAATAAACCACAGAATTAATATATACTATTGCCCAAAGGCACCTAACAGACGTTTAAAGAACCTTCCATCCTGTAGCTGCAGAACACACAGGCTTTTTCATCAGTGCATGGAACATTTTCTTGGATGACCATGTACTAAACCATGAAAGCATGTTTCAGCAATATTAAAAAAATGAAATCATAACATCTACCTTTTGTGATCACAATGTGATGAAGTTGGAAATTAACAACAAAATAAACTCTAGAAATTATACAAATACCTGGAGACTGAACAACACGCTCCTGAGTAGACAGTGGATCACTGGAGGAATCAAAAGGGAAATTTAAAAATTCCTTGAAACTAATAGAAAACAGTACATTGAAGCTTATTAGATACGGCTTCAAAAACAACCAAGGGAAAAGTCCTTAGCAGTAGATGCCTACATTAACATGTGGAAAGGTATCAAATAAGTCACCTTTCAATGTATATCAAGGACCTAGAAAAACAATAACAAAGCAAGCCCAAAATGAATAGATGGAAAGAAATAATAAAAATTAAAGAAGAAATAAACACAATAGAAATTCAAAAAACAATACAAAAGAGTATTAAAATAAAGAGCCAGTTCTTTGAAAAGACAAAAACTGATAAACTGTTAGCCAGACTACAGAAGAGAGATGACTCAAATCAATAAAATCAGAGATGAAAAAGGAAATAGTACAAATAATTGTGCAGAAATACAAAAAAAATCATTAGAAATCATTACAAACAACTATTTGCCAACAAATTGGAAAACCTGGAAGAAGTAGTTAGGCTTCTGCAAACATTATAACTTACCAAAGTTCCATCATGTAGACTTGGAAAACCTGAATAGACTTATAACCGATGATGAGATTCAATCAGTAATAAAGACTCCAAAACTACAAATTCTATGTCAAGTCAGTAGGACTGCCAGGCGGTATTTATGTAGCACTGTTCCATCCCCACCTCCTTCCTGTGTTACTGCCTCAAAGTACAGGGCTCAACTCAATTGTTTCTCTTCCCTGATGTCTGAGAACTAATGTTTCATATATTTCATCTGCTTTCCTAGTTGCTTAATGCAGGACTTCAAGCTATTTTGTACAAGGATATTTGGAGCTTGATTTTTTTTTCTACAAAGTAAGAGCATTTTCTTCATTAACATTAATATATTATCAAAGTAGCATTGTCATCCTCATTAAAATAAGTTCTTTATAGCTAGTCCATTTTGAATTTCCCCACATGCTCCAGAAATGCTCTATACAGGCAGTTTGTCCAGGCTGGTGTTCCACGTCAGGCCGGAATTGTTGGGCGGTTTCTGTGTAACCCAGGGCAGCTGTGTTTTGACGATGCTGGTGGCCTCGGGCACACAGCTAGTGGTACCCTGGAATACCCCATCTTCTGTGCTCATCTGATGCCATCCTCCGCTTCCTCCTCCTAGAAGCTACATCTAAAAGCGTCTCTAAACTGAAGTTCAGTATTTTTAGTGGGGATACATCATAGATGGTGTTACGTTCACAGTGCATCACACAGGCCTCCTAACATCAGCCATGCAGATTCGTCCCCATGGTGTTGCCCCCTGATGCCTCCTCTAATATGGTTTTGGTTTTCCTGTGTGTCCAGAAAGCAATCGCTGTGGTAACTTTGGCATTACATGAATGTTCTTTTTCCTGTAAGCGTGATTTTTTGTTTCAGTGCTAATGCCTAACCTATACCTGAATCAATTGTTTTATTAGGGGTTGCAAAATGATTTTCTATTCTTGCATTTCTTCCACATTTCTCATGTGGTATTCCCCCTTAAAGGAGAACATTCTCTAGTTGTTAACATTGCAATATAATATAGTTCTTGATGGAAAGACAGAGTAAATGTATAATTCTTCTTTCCAATTTTCAAGTAAGAGTTTGATTTGATAGTCACTTTAAATGTGATACATGAGTTCTTTCTGATTTGCTCTGTTCATTGATTTTTCCTATGGTTTTCAGTAACATAATCCACTTAATGCCTTATTATTCCTTTTTGATGTTTTAATCACCAGCTTTGGCCAGAGGGAGCTCAGAGACCTGGGTTCTAGATTTTGAAGTATCACAAAGTATCTGTCTTTGATAGGCCCTTTACTGTTTATTAGGGCTGTGTATGTGTGTGTTTAATATTTTTTTATAAATTGAAAGGCAGAGTTACAGGGAGAGGTGAGAGAGAGAGAGACCTCTTCCTTTGGCTGGTTCACTCCCCAAATAACAGCAGTGGCCAGGCCTGGTCCAGGTAGAAGCCAAGAGCCAGGAGCTGCATCTGAGTCTCCCACGTGCTGTCAGGGGCCCAGGTACTTGGTCCATCTTCCATTGCTTTCCCAGGAGCATTACAGGGAGCTGGATCAGAAGTGGAGCCTCTGAGACTGGAACCGGTACTCATATGGAATGCCACGGGCCTGCTGGGCCACAACGCCGGCCCCCTTGGATTTGACCAGAGAATTGGGCTGCATAGCAAAGGTTGCTTTTGGCTGCATAGTTCTTCTACCTGGAACACTGCCCCACTTCTCTCCAGCTGCAGCAGGCCTCAGCTTTGTCACTGAGGCTGCCAACGATCTGATTTCCCCTGTGCAGGCCGCCTTTTCTCACCGGGTTCCTCTTCCAGCCACAGTATCTGATGACTGTTCGCTGCACAAGACCTGCTCATCCTTCCCAGTCCTGGCCTACACTTGTCCCGGACTGAAAGACCTGTCCTCTCATTCTGATCTCTCTCTCTTCCTCTCTCTCGCGCGCTCTCTCTCTCTCTCTCTCTCACACACACACACACACACACACCCCCTTTACCATAGCCAGGAAGAACCTGAAACTCCCTGAATGCCATGTTTATTCCACAAAAGCTCAGCTGGGTTTTCAGTTCCTCTCGCTCCCCTTTCCCCCCACTTCAACCCAAGTCCAGTTCCTTTCTCCCTCAGTGCCTCCATTATCCGTCAGACAGGTGCCCGCCACCGCGCCTAAGACCTTTCATTGTCCTCACTTGTGCGCTCATTTGTCTCTTCCTGCGGGTGTCTGAGACTGTTGGAGGGCAGGAATGTTGTCCTGTCTGGCTTTGTGTCTCCTCCCCTCAGCTTAGTGTTTGTCACCGAGAAGACACCTGTTTAATCAGTATTCTTCTATTTAGTAAGTTAGTGAAACTCACACATCGTTCCCCAGCCAACTTCTGATCCTCTACAGAACAGTTCCCATTTGGTGGCCAGTAGTTCTGTCACCAGAAATACTTCTACCTCTTCATAGTCTACAATTACACCCTAGGTAGGGAGTTGGGCACTTAGCCCTCCGAGCAGCACGCCTGCATCCTGCATCGGAGTGCCTGGGTTTGATTCTCAGCTCCAGCTCTGGATTCTGGCTTCCTGCTGATCCAGGCTCTGGGAACTGGCACTGATGGTTTAAGTCATCAGGTTCCTGCCTCCTGTACAGGAGACCTGGGTTGAGTTTCCATCCCAGCCCTGGCTGTCAGGGGCATTTAAGGAATGAACCAGAGGATGAGAGTGTTCCATCTCCATTTGCCTCTCTGTCTCTCTCTTTCTCTCTTGTTCTCTGTCCCTCTACCTCTTAAATAAACAATTAAAAATTTTAAAACATACCATAAATAAAAGCCATTATAACACAACATTTATATGCTTGCAGGTGATATTCTCAAATGTTTTTGAAGGGCTATTTTCTGTATAAATGGTTAGACATAAATCGCTTAATGGAATTTCATCATGTACCCATGTTCAAAACCAATCCAGGGCCCTTCCATGTCAATATCCCTGGCCCCCTTCTAGCCTAACTATTCATATCCTGATTTTTGTCTCCAAAGATGAGCCTTGCCTGATCTTCAGCGCCATACAAGTAGAATGAGACTGGTTGGCAGCACCACTGCTGTGTGGCCATCCATGGAGTTCTTCTGCGCTCCACCTGTTTGTTCTTTTTTCATTGCTCTGTAGTATCTCCTGGTTTAAATATGTACAGTTTTTTATGGTTGCTTTTTTGCCCTATAGGGGCAGCCTTTTTTTCTTTATTTCTTCCCAGAAACCTTTTATTTAAGGTAAATAAATAAATAGGTACAATTTTATTTATGCAGTCTGTGTTGATGGACATTTGAGTTATTTTCAATGTTTGTTTTGGACACTTGGTTTTATTTGAGAAGCCAACTCCAGAGCGCTTCTCCAGTGACCTGCTTTTCTTTTTCTTTTTAAAGATTTGTTTATTTATCTGAATAACAGAGTTACAGAGAGGCAGAGGCAGATAGAGAGAGGTCTTTCTTCCGCTGGTTCATTCCCCAGATGGCTGCAATGGCCGGAGCTGCACCAATTCAAAGCCAGGAGCTAGAAACTTCCTCCAGGTCTCCCATGCAGGTGCAGGGGCCCAAGGACTTGGGCCATCTTCTACTGCTTTCCCCAGGCCACAGCAGAGAGCTGGCTTGGATGTGGAACAGCCAGGACTCGAACCAGCGCCCGTATGGGATGCCCGCACTGCAGGCAATGGCTGCATCCATGACGCCACAGTGCCGGCCCTCAGTGACCTGCATTTCATTCTTTTCTTCCTTCCTCACATAGTGATGGATTGATCCTTACCCAGGATGCCCTCCACTTTACTCACTCGGTTAAGACATATTTATAAAGTGCCTGGTATGTGCTGGGTCCTGTATAATTGTTCCCTCTGTTCAGGGATCTTACCGACCCACGGAAAAGCTGAGCAAGGATTTGCAAATGTGCTGAATGTGAGAACACAGAAATAAAAGCTGGTTTAGGTGTTCATGACCGAAGACCTCACCTGGTTTGGGGCTTTGGGGGAGTCCTCCTGCAGGAAGGACATTCTAGCTATGACCTGCAAGAGCAGGACAAGTGCCCCAGAAAAAGAGGACAGGGAGAGAGCACTGCAGGCAGGAGCCACGCCCTAAAACAGAGGGGAAGCACTGCGAGTGGCTGAATGTGGCCAAATCTTAGAATGCCACGGGGGAGAGGGCAGAGATGGGGCTGGAGGGACGGACAGGAGCAGTGTCCCAGAAGGCCTTGCGCAGGGCCTGAAGAATGCACAGGTGTCCCGTGGATGAGAGATGCGATCTTTGAAATGTTGATGTGATCATTAACCTTACAAGTGGCGGCGCGTATAAATCTGAACTGCAAAGAGCTTTTACATAATATTTTCACTCATGCAGCAGCTACCAAATCGTGACATAAACATTCCCAGCATCTAGAAGGCTCCCTGCTCTCTCATCAGGGCCCGCCCTCTCCATGGGTAGCAGCTGATCTGACTGCTCGTTACTACTCTTTCCTGGTTTTGAACTACAGTCGCCGCAAAACCATACAGTTGTATTCTGTATGGGACTTCCTTCAGTGTGAAAACTGTAGGTTTCACTCATACTGCAGGTAGCAGAATCCATCCCTCTTTGTGCCGAAGCCTATTCCACTGTATCAGTATTGCACAGTTTATCTGCCCACTCCTCCCAATGGACATGAGAGTGGCCATTTTTTTTTTTACTATCATAAATAGAAATCTAATTAATGCTCATGTTTACGTCTTTTGATGGCTATGAGCACTCATTTCTGTGGGAGATATACTTTTTTATTTCATTTTCATTTTTTTTAAGATGTAAGTTTTTAAAAGGTGATTTGGAACAGAGGATAGGTGGCAGGTGCGTCAAGCCCAACTTCTGGACACAACTTTTTGTTGGCTGGGTTAGCAAAGGAGCAGACCCATTCAGAGTGTTTTAAATATCATAAAATCAAAGCGTAGATGAAAAATTTAGAAAACAGATTTCCTTTTGGCTTCTGTAAATATCATTGTAATTATCATTGTTTACAGCCAACCACAAGTTAGAGTGGATAGTAAGTGGAAGAACAGTATGCTTTGGCAAGTTTTATTAACTTGTGGTTGAATGGACCCCATAAATAGAACCGTCATTGTCTCATCAAGTAGTCTTGTGTCGCTCCCCGTCTTCGTGGAGGAACGACACAGGACCCTGCGCTGTTCTTTTGTCTGCTCGGCCCTTCCCAGGTTTGCTGCTGGTTCTTCCCGGGTTGGCTACCGACCCTTCCACCTCCGTGGAAGGGCGGTTCCCCCTGCCACTTTCCCCACTTCCGCGGGGGAGCGGCACACCGCCGGCCAGCTCTCTCGGGGGCTGCACAGGTGTTCCTTCAGATAGATGTTCCTGGTGCATGTTGTCTCTCTCCTCCTTTATAGTCCTCTTCCGCCAATCCCAACTCTGCTACCCACACGCCGAGTACGCTGCTCTCCTCCAATCAGGAGCAGGTCCTGCTGTTTATTGGTTGAACTGGAGGCAGCTGTGTAGAAGCTGTTTCCTCCTCTCCCAGCGCCATATTGTGGGAGAGCAGATGCATAAAATAAGTCTTAATTCGAGTAACAGTCTAGTCCGAGTTGCTCCCCACAGTCTTGAAGCCCTACTTTTCCAGAGACATGTGTGTGTGTGTGTGTGTGTGTGTGTGTGTGTGTGTGTAGTGGTGGTGGTGGTAGTGGTAGTGGTGGTGGTGGTGTGGTATGTTGTATCTAAAGTAATGCATGGATTTCTCTGGCTGTGCTTTTTTTTTTTTAAATAAACTTGTTTATTTTAAAGGCAGAGTGACAGAGATGGATGGAAAGACACACAGAGAGAGAATCTTTCAGCCAGGGCTGGGCCAGGCCAACACCAGGCGTGTGGAACTTGGCACCTGCTTCTTTCTTTAGAAAGGGGCTATTTGCCTGTGATGAGTTCAGCTGTTCCTGTTTCGTAACAGTGTTTTCTTTATTACATCTGCTGTCCGGGATTTTGTTTTCCCTTTTGTCATTTTTCATGTCATGTTCAGACTTTATTACCTGCTAATAAGTTGCAATCAGAGTGAATTTAATTGTTTATGAACAAATATCAATCATTTGTGATGTGGTAGAAAGTATAGTGAATTGGGGCCGGCCTTGTGGCACAGCAAGTAAAGCTGCCACCTGCAGTGCCAGCATCCCCTACAAGCGCCAGTTGGTGTCTCGGCTGCCACTTCCCCACTTCCAATCCAGCCCCTGCTATGGCCTGGGAAAGCAGCAGAATATGGCCCACGTGCTTGGGCCCCTGCACCCACATAGGACACCCAGATGAGTTCACAGTTCCTGGGTCCTGGCTTCAGCTTGACGCAGCCCCAGGTGTTGCAGACATTTGGAGAGTGAACCAGTGGATGGAAGATTCTCATTCTCTCTCCCTCTCTCTCTCTCTCTCTGTAACTCTGCCTTCCAAATAAATTTAAAAAATTGAAAATAAAAAATTATAATGACTAATAAATCAGGTTTTACTTACTCTGAATTTTTATATTCAACATTGGCAAATCCCTAAAATTAATAAGTCAGTATGTAATTTTAGATGCTAGAGAGATCAAATAAATGAAAACTAGATTGACCTTGTTAAAATTTGACATTTTTTAACATTTACCTATCAGAGTCACTGATTTGGAAGTTGTTATAAATTCTTGAAAAAGAGGAACTTTTCTTCTTACAAAAATAACCATCATTTGGCAAACTACAGTGTCATTTTCCTTGAAGAGAATGTAGTGATTGATTATCCAGAGTGCCACCATGACAAGGTAAACCAACCAAATAGCTGGAAAATTGTATGTAATCATGTAGCATCACAAAGACTCTGTTGAGCACAGCCATTAGCATTAAACCGTGGCATTCTAATCATTCCTTGCTGCTGCTTCCTCTTCATCCCCAAAATCTTGACCTGCAGGGGATACGCAGAGGGGTTTGCAGTCACCTTTTCCTGTCCCCTCCAAATACCGTCAGCACCATTCTGCTCACCCAAAACCTCGGCCGCAAACACAGACCGAACCTGATGCACCCAAAGAGATAGCAAAACACAAAGATGTCTCTGTCTAACATCTCTTTACATTCTGGACATATATGACATTCAGAGAGAGGTTTGTTTTTACACATTTTACATATTAATGCTATTAGTCTTTTTTTTTTTTTTTTTTTTTTTTTTTTGATAAATAGTGTTGTCCTGAAGATCCTGGGAAATTATAAACCAGCAGAGGAAGGGAAGGGTAAGAGATGTCCACAAAGAGAAGAGAAGATGCTGATCTTGTTGACAAAGCCGGTCCCTTTGTGACCAGCTGTTCAGGAAGGCCAAACATACCTGCTGTGAGTGAGAACAGTCACCCAGTATGCAGCGGAAAGGTGCCAACACACAACCCAAATCAGGCAGTCATGGGGGCAATAAAGGAGCCATCAGATTACCTTTCATCAATACAGGACTAAATTGAATCACAAGAAAGGAAGGGGCCCCCAGAACTTACCCCAGAGATGACTATCAACAGCATAATTGGGAGTAGAACCAGAGCTTTTCTCCCGACCACCAGAATAATCTCCCCTCGCTCGTCTTCCCTGCAAGGGCTTTTCTTTTAAATGGGCTTTGTTAGAATGGCTGGACTCCGCTCTCCCTGTTAATTGCTGTCCACATTTTGTAGGATATCCCGTGTTCTGAATCCGGATGAGGATTTTAGATGCTCAGTGTGGGGACATGGAGCCGAGCAGAATCAATTCCTGTCACTCACACACGAATACAGAGGAATGGGATTATGGATCAGGGTGAAACTGCAGCGCTTTAATCTTAAAATCAATACAGAAAAGGA
Organism: Oryctolagus cuniculus; assembly: GCF_051225735.1. Classification (NCBI taxonomy): domain Eukaryota; kingdom Metazoa; phylum Chordata; class Mammalia; order Lagomorpha; family Leporidae; genus Oryctolagus; species Oryctolagus cuniculus. The sequence goes on from NC_142869.1 coordinate 169,657,146, forward strand.
AGTTGAACTTGTGGGGATTCTATAGAGACTGTAATTTGGTTTCCTGTGAGGTTTGCCTTACAGAATACAACTGCTCCTTCCTTTTTACCGTCTAATTATTTTCCTGGGGATAGGGCGGGAGGGGGTGGGGAGGGAATGGGGAGAGAAGACAAGAGACCTCTAACACCAAATCATCTTGAATAAATGTGCAAATATAATACACAGCTCCAGCTAATCCTCCATTGTGTTGAGAAAAGCTGTCTACTTTTACCTATTCTTTTAATTTTTAGGAAAAAAAGATTAGTCAAAACTCTGTACCCTATAGTGTGTATTCAAGCATAATAAAAAGGCTTTAATTTCCTCAAGGGTCACTGTCAGACTGGAAAAATCATTTTTAACATTGACTTTTATGGCTGAAGTCTACCACAGCCTAGGTAACTTTACAGACACACCTATTCTTCCATCACTGGCCAAAGGATTCCAAGTTGCTAGGCTTGTGATGAAGGTGTACCCCGTTGTATTTCTCCTTTTGAAGGAGGCATGCACTCGAAGGCTCAGACAACTCCATGTTTTCAAAGACTTGGAAAGTATTTCATGTGCCTCTTGTCAGAGATAGTGCTGATTTGCTGCTTTAAGATGAGTATATTACCTTCCCCTTTGGGTATTCCTTTAACTTGTTCTTTAAATACGTATGCAAGGCTGTTTGGGAACCTGCTTTCATAGGGGTAGCAATAACTTGAAATACTGTGATGGTGGGAGCAAGTGATACAGCCATCGGCAGGAGGATCAGGTCTCACTCTGAGGCAGAACCCTCTGCTTGGTTTACATCAGCTTTCTAAGCCGTTGGCTCATCTGTAAGCTGGGGATGATCCTCTGATAGGTGGGGGTGTTGAAATTGAATGAGGCAAAGCATGCAAAGTGCCTACAAATGGCCTTGCATATATAAGAACTCCATGAACCGTCATGATTGTCATGACTGTGCGAGTCTCAAGGGAGATAACTTACGCTGTGTACGTGGGAGCATCCTACAAGCTGTAGGACACAGTACAAGTGTTGGTTGTTGTTCCTAATAGATTGATGATTTTTTCAAACTTTTAAAATAAATCATGGAAGGTTTTTTTCTTTGTGTGGCCTGTCATAGGTTCCTAATCTCCAAAGAGAGCCCTGGCTGTGCTAAGTCAGACTCCACGTGACTGTGCGTTTGCTTTCTTAGAAACTACGGGGATGTCTTGTGGATGCTAAGGAGTCCATTGAAATCCACTTGAAAATTCCTAACCTCTATCCTTCCAGACCCACACTTGGTCAGAGCTTTGTGATGCCAGCCCTGTGCCTCATGCTGACTTTGTCCTTGTGGTCCATATTCATGTATGGCACATCCTCCCAGCAAGCTAGAAGGCATCCTGTCAGCCCTCCTTCCTTGTCCTGGACATTACTTGACTCCAGAAAGCTCATGGGCTGTGGCACCCTCTCTCTCTTTCATCTCCAGAGCACAATCATCGTGGAGAAGACCGTGCAAGACCTCATGAACCTGATGCATGACCTGAGCGCCTATTCGGACCAGTTCCTCAACATGGTGTGTGTGAAGCTCCAGGAATACAAGGACACCTGCTCCGCAGCTTACAGGTAGCTCCTCCCCTGGGGCCTCAGCCACAGCACCGTAGAACTGGTGGTCGTTGTGAGACTGCTTCCAGAGGCGAACTTGCCCCATAGTCGAGAAGGCCCATCCCCGAGTTTATCCCACCCTTGTTCTCAGAGATCCTTGCACACTCATACTGAAAGGGGGAAGGCAAGGGACAAAGGGACAGAGCCACTCCACACTGCCACTGGGTTTGCTCAGATGGTGTGAAGATGATTTGTCTTCCTCAAGGATATTCCGTATCTTGTTTGGCCCGTCTTGCGGCTGAACTATCCTAAAGGTATGGCAACTTGAAAGTCTTCATAGTCCATGATAGTATTTCTTGTTCATTCTTTTTTATTTTTTTATTTTATTTATTTATTTTTTTTTTGACAGGCAGAGTGGACAGTGAGAGAGAGAGAGACAGAGAGAAAGGTCTTCCTTTTTGCCGTTGGTTCACCCTCCAATGGCCGCCGCGGCCGGTGCGCTGCGGCCGGTGCACCACGCTGATCCGAAGGCAGGAGCCAGGTGCTTTTCCTGGTCTCCCATGGGGTGCAGGGCCCAAGCACTTGGGCCATCCTCCACTGCCTTCCCTGGCCACAGCAGAGAGCTGGCCTGGAAGAGGGGCAACTGGGACAGAATCCAGCGCCCCGACCGGGACTAGAACCCGGTGTGCCGGCGCCACAAGGCGGAGGATTAGCCTATTGAGCCACGGTGCCGGCCGATTCTTGTTCATTCTTAACCAATGTGTTCCAATGAATATTGAATCTGAAGCCTTCCTGCTGTCACACTCCTATTTTCAGCATCGGTGAAAGTGAACACCTGAGGTTAAGATCTTGAAAACCTTTAGTTTTACCTCGGATTTCTTTTCTCTGGGTTCAAATATCTCTCTGGGCTTCTGGAAAAGATCACAACACTTCTCATAGAAACCTAATAAGAGAATGAAATTATGGCCTTGCCAACAAAAGGTGAAACAGTTAGTGAAGAAGTAGAACATATAATAAACTATTAATTATATGTGATATAATTAAGGACAGAGAGGCACAGTACATAATGAGGTGCTACCTGTTCAGCACGGACTACTGGGCAGGAAGAATAACATCCGAGAGAGAGACAAAGTGTGGTTGCCATCGGGAATTTTGTCACGGTGAGGTGCACGGACAGGTGATGTGAAAGCGGGGAGAATAAATAAAGGCACTGTGTGGGTGAAGAGAAAGCACTGGGTGACCCCCTGATGCCTGGAGGGGACCTCTGCAGGAACTTTGCTTGGACAAGGCTAGCTAGCTAGAAGGTGGTAGGAGGTAATGCTGTATAGACAGGTAAGACCCACGGAGTAGCATAAAAATGAGACTTGGAAATTGGCATGTGATATAATAGATAATAAGCAGTCCTTCTAAGTGAGCCAGGAGGCAGTATTTAGGGAGGATTACTCTTGAAGAGGAATGTAACAGATTCCTGTATAACCTCCCTCATTCCAGCAATAAGTGATAGTTACCCACAGCCACAGGGACCAGTTAGAGAAACTCAGCCATCTCACTGATGGACTCCCAATGGTATATTTTACTTTTTGTGTTCAATAATTATTCATCAAAAATTGTATTATATGTAGGTTAAAATCATGCATGTAATTAATAATTGTGTTGTACTCAACTGTATTAAGTAATAATTTTAATGGTAAGTCAAAAAAGTCAAAACTTCATCCTGTGTAACAGAAAATTTAAATTTTTTAGTTTTAATCTATGCAAGTAATTTTTTTACAGAAAATTGCAAGAGAGTAATAAATAAAATACGTTCAGCATAAGAGTGCATTTCATTAGGATAAAATTCTAGGAGATAATCAAATGGAAAAAATAATTCAAAGAGAAAAGGACAAATGAAAAATATCCAACTGTTAAAGAGCTTTTTCATATATATTTTAAATGTATAATGGAGTGTATTAAATCTCTATGTCATTGAGACTCAGTAGGATACTTTTTTATTTTTAATGGGTAAATGATAATTACATGATTTATAGGGTACAATGTAATGTTTTGGTACATGAATATATAATGAAATTATAAAGTCAAGCTAATTGACATATCACTTCACATATGTATCTTCCTGTGTGTGAGGGAGGCAAATAGTGAAAAATCTAGTCCCTTAGCACTTCTACAACATATGCTGCCAAGTGATTTACTTAGTCACCCTGCTGTGCAATAGATCTCAAAAACCACCCATCCTTTCAGGCTGAAATCTGGGAGCCTTCAACTGCCTCCCACCCCCAGCTTCTGGAAACTACTATTCTACTCTGTCTTCTAGGAGTTTGCTTTTTTTGTTTTTTGTTTTTGTTTTTTTTTTTTTTTTTGAATCATGAAATATTTGTCTTTCTATGCCTAGCCATTGTATATATTTAAAATAGTGATTTTGAAGTATCAGTTTGCTGATATGCCAAAAGCCATATCTTTTGCAACTATTTAAACTCATGCTGAAAAAAAAATAAATTTCAGCTTTAAAATGAAGGAAGGGGAATCCAGTTTCTCAACAATTATTTTAGGAGAGGCACAGATAACAGCTATGAAAATCACTATTCTAGATTAGGTGTCTGAGGTTGGAATTTCTGGGCCTGAAGAGCCGTGTCAGCTTTACAAAGCCAGACTCCCCGATGGTTGCTCCAGTCTCTCATCTACCAAAAGAGAAATGAGCAGCATACGTGAAATGTTACAAATATTAAAACTAAATATATTTTTAAATAGTTGCATTTTAATAACTTGCATTTTTAGTTAGCTTTTATTGTATGTTTAGCCATCATACAATGTAAAGCTTTTTTTAAAAAAAGCAAGACGTGAACCAGCACTGTGACTCACTTGGTTAATCCTCCACCTGCGGTGCCAGCATCCCATATGGGCGCCGGGTTCTAGTCCCGGTTGCTCCTCTTCCAGTCCAGCTCTCTGCTGTGGCCTGGGAAGGCAGTGGAGGATGGCCCAAGTACATGGGCGCCTGCACCGGCATGGGAAACCGGGAGGAAGTAACTGGCTCCTGGCTTCAGATCGGCACAGCGCTGGCCATAGTGGCCATTTGGGGAACGAACCACAAGAAGGAAGACCTTTCTCTCTGTCTCTGTCTGTCTGTCTGTCTGTAACTCTACCTGTCAAATTAAAAAAAAAAAAAAAAAAAAAAAAGGCAAGACATGCCCACTTTTCCTTATATCTGACTGTAAGCAACCAGTAGTTTCTCACAAGTATAGAGCTGATGAGTGTTCATTGTAAAGGAGTTGATGCTTAGCTGACCATGAAACATACAGTGATGGCCTCGGGACCCTTCCCCCCACGGATGGCTGTTTGTATGCCATAGCTGTTTCTGTCATTGGGACACATTTTTTAAGTTCCTCTAGCTTTGCGCCTTATTTGTCATCAGTGGTTTGTGTCCTTGTAGCATGCTCCTACCTCTCGGGGCATCAGGTGGCCAGATGCCCTGCAGCTGTGAAGCAGGCCAGTCGTGGTTTTTCAGTTCTCATCTGAGAGATGACTTCTCCTTTCTTCCTTTCTCCCTTCCTTTCTTTTTTCCTTGCTTCATTTATTTATTTAAAAGGCAGAGTTACATTAGGTGCATTAGTGAGCTGCTGTTTGCAACAGCAACATCCCATATTGGTGCATCAGTTCAAGCTCCGGCTGCTCTGCTTCTGATCCAGCTCCCTGCTGATGCGCCTGGGAAGGCAACAGAAGATGGTCCAAGAGCTTGGGCCCCTGCCACCCATGTGGGAAACCTGGGTGGAGCTTGTGGCTCTTGGCTTCAGCCTGGCCCAGCTGTTGCCATTCTGGTTATTTGGGGGAGTGAACCAGTGGATGCAAGTCTCTCTCTCTCTCTCTGTCTCTGTCTCTGTCTCTCTCTCTCTCTCTGCCCCCCTCCCTTCCTCTGTGTCTCCCTCTTTCTCTGACACTCTGTCTTTGAAATAAATAAATAAATATTTTTTAAAATGAAGAACACCATAATGAGCCCCACATGCCAGGTATTTTCTGGGCGTTTCAGCCATCACTTTCCTTGTCAGGAACCAATGCTGAGCCCAATGCCTCTTATGACCTTGTCTTTGCATTTGTCAGATATTGATTATCTGCCAAGACACTGGGAATATGTGGGGATAAAGAAGTTAATCAGTCTCAGCTCCTACCTTTAATGAGCTGATTGGTGAAGGATAGGGAAGGACACACGGGATCAAGCAGAATGGGAGCATCCACAGCAGATGAGAAGTTACAAAAGATGACGGGGAATGCTTTGTGACGAATGAGGAGAGGAGAGGTCAGGCAGATGGGCTTAAGGAGGCAAAGGAAGGAAAGCAGAGCCAGGTCAAGGAGGAGGGGAAGGGTAGGAAAAGGAAGAACAGCTGATAGATGTTGGAGTTCTCGAAAGGAATGCTGGCACGGGCAGGAACCTTGAATGTCGTTCTCCGGGAACTTTTCTCTGGCCTGATGGTGATTTTTTTTTTTTTTTTTCGATTTTTTTTTTTTCCAACATAAACTTTTCTCTGGCCTGATGGTGATTTTTTTTTTCCAACATAAATTCCAATATCTCACATTCACCCATCAAATTTAATGTTATTTTTAACTTCTCATTTCCGTCAATTGAGGTATTTTTAAATTCTCATTCTGTCATCAAAAAAAGAATCTTAGCTATTCCTCCAAATTCCATGTCATCCTTGATTCTATAAGCAATCTTTTAGTTTCTTTGTGTATGTCATTGAAGAACAGTGTTCCAGAGCAGAGTTGAGAACTCTTTGAAGACTGGACTGCATCACTCGGGACGTGGAAATTTATGTTTTTCTAAGAACCTAGTGTTCAGCGCAGGAGCAACTGAAAGGTACCTTTTCTGTGTACTGGCTACATGACCTTGAGCAGCCGCTGAGCCCCTCTGCCTTAATTTCCACAGGTGCAAAAAGGGATAGTGATAGTCTTTTCTTCAGAGAGGTTTCCAAAATGTGAATCTTTTTTAACTTGTTAGCAAAATACGCTGCCACAAGAAGTGATTGATAAGGACAAGGTTGACAGTGATGACGATGACTGCCGTCACCACCACCTGTGACAGTACCCTTCTTTCTTTTGTCACCTGACCTAAAGAGACTTTGGTGTTTCCAAGTCCTGATTCATTTCATGCAACCAACCCTCCCTCAAGTCTTGTCCAGCTGGGCATATGCAAACCAGCTGTGGCCAATACCATTTCTTCAAGAATCTTCCCAGCCCTTTACTTTTTTTTTTTTTTTTTTTTTTTTTTGACAGGCAGAGTGGACAGTGAGAGAGAGAGACAGAGAGAAAGGTCTTCCTTTTGCCGTTGGTTCACCCTCCAATGGTCGCCGCGGCCGGCTCACCGCGCTGATCCGATGGCAGGAGCCAGGAGCCAGGTGCTTTTCCTGGTCTCCCATGGGGTGCAGGGCCCAAGCACCTGGGCCATCCTCCACTGCACTCCCTGGCCACAGCAGAGGGCTGGCCTGGAAGAGGGGCAACCGGGACAGAATCCGGCGCCCCGACCGGGACTAGAACCCGGTGTGCCGGTGCCGCTAGGCGGAGGATTAGCCTGTTGAGCTGCGGCGCCGGCCATACTTTTTTTTTTTTTTAAAGATTTATTTATTATTTTAAAATCAGAATATTGGAGAAAGAAAGAGAGAAGAGACAGAGACAGGGAAAGATCGTCCATCCATGGGTTCACTCCCCAAATGTCTGCAATGGTTGGGGAGGGCAGGCCAAAGGCAGGAGTTTCTTCTGTGTCTCCCACATGGGTGCAGGGACCTAAGCACTTGGGCCATCCTCTGCTGCTTTCCCAGGCCATGAGCAGGGAACTGGATCAGAAGTGGAGCAGCCAGGACTTGAACCAGCGCCTTTATGGGTTGTCCACATCACAGGCAGTGGCCTTTCCTGCCATGCCACGGGGCCGACCCCACCCCTTTACTTTCAGAACATACTTCTCCCAGCTCTGCTGAACTATTCCTTGAGAATTCTCATCTTGGAGGATGAGCGCTGTGGTGCGGACGATCAAGCTACTGCTTCTGGTGCCCACATCCCAGACTAGAGTGCCCGATTCAGTCCACTCTTCTCCACTTCTACTCCAGCATGGATGACGGCCCAAGTGCTTAGGTTCCTGCCGCCATTTGGGTCACCTGAACTGAGTTCCTGGCTCCTGGCTCTGACCTCACCCAGCCCCTGCCAACGTGGCCATGCAGAGAGTGAACCAGTAGATGGAGGATCTCTCCCCCTCTCTCTTTCCCTCTCTCTTTCCCTCTCTCTCTCTCTCTCTCTCTCTCTCTCTCTCTCACTCTGTCTTTCAGATAAATAAGCAAATCTTAGGGAGAAAAAAAAAGAATTCTCTGCCAGATTGGATGTAAGGTGTGAAATAAAGAAAGGTGCCATGGTTGAGTGGGGATTTTTTATTTGCACAGTGAAAAGAGAGTTGCCAGCTATAAAGACAGAAGCTACTGTAGGGTTGGGAGAAGGTAGATCAGCATTTAAATTTGGAGGGTCTATCAGATATACACATGGAGATAATTAAGTTGGCCGTTGAATATATGCATCAAAAAGAGAGAGGTCTTGGGGCTGGTGTTGTGGCATAGGATGTTAAGCCACCACTTGCTATCTGGCATCCCATAGGGGCACAGGTTTGTGTCTTGGCTGCTCATTTCCAATCCAGCTCCATGCTGATGCACCTGTGACCACTGCAGAGGATGGCCCAAGTGCTTGGGCCCTGGACCCCTGCCACCCACGCACAAGACCCTGGCTCCTGCCTGGCCCGGCCCTAGTCATTATGGCCATTTGGGGAATGAACCAGAAAATGGAAAATCTGTCTGTCTCTCTATAACTTTGCCTTTCAAATAAATAAATAAATCTTTAAAAAAAATGAGAAAGGTCTGGTCTAGAGATAGAGATTTGGCACCAAATACCATAAAAATAGTGTAAATAAATGTATTTAAATCATTAGATGGAATCACCTTGAGAGTGAGTTTGCAAGATGAGGCAAAACCTATAAGGACACTTAGACATAACGAGTGGAGTAGGAGGAATCAGTAGCATGTGGTGTCATGAAAACAAAGGAATGGGAGAAGGCGGTGATCAATTGGGTCAAAGACTGCTATTAGGTCAGTACTAGGCCCCACCCTAGACTGAGCAATCAGTTTAGCAAGGTGGAAATCACTGGTGAACACCACAGGAGCTGTTTCTGTATAGTAGCAGAAGTGAAAATCAGGCTAGTGTGGACTTGCAGGAGGAACTAGGAGTAGATAAATTATAAATAGGGCTGATGTTGATGGCATAACAGGTTAGGCCACTTCCTGCAGCAGAGGCATCCCGTATGGTCATTGGTTCAAGTCCCAGAAACTCCACTTCAATCCAGTTCCCTGCTAATGCACCGAGAAAAGCAGAAGAATATGGCCCAAATGCCTGGGCTCCTGCACCTGTGCGGAAGACCCGGAAGAAGCTCCTGGCTTCGGGCTTTGGATCGGCTCAGCTCCAGCTGTTGCGGCCATTTGGGGAGTGAACCAGCAGATGGAAGACTTTTCTGTCTGTCTCTCGCTCTCTCTGTCTGTAACCTGTCAGTTTTTTAAAAAGAGAAGTTGTAAATAGAGAAAGAACTTTTGCAGTGAATTTTGCTGCAAAGGGGAACAGAGAATTAGGTTTCCAGCTGGAGTAGTCAGGTCCCATGACCTCTTCTATTATGTCATGTGTTATTTTAAACAGGAAAAATAAGTGCATATTTGTATTTTAAGGCAATGATTTAGGAAAAAGAAAGCGGGAGCTGAAAGTGTTTGCCAGTGAGTGGGGTAGAATCCAGTACACAAGTGGAGTGATTTGTTTTAGCACCGTGTGTACCTGTGTTTTAGCGCCGTGTGTACCTGTGTTTTAGCGCCGTGTGTACCTGTGTTTTAGCACCGTGTGTACCTGTGTCCAGCGCGGCCCCTACCTCCTGCAGGAATTGTGTTATTTCTCCGTCATTTGTGTTTCTGCATCTTGTCCAAATCGTGAACCTGCTTCCCCCTTGGATCACTCCTCTGGAACACAGCCATTGCTTGTGGCTGCTGCCTATTTTGGTCACCAGGAGTGCCTTGGTTCCTTCCCACAGGAGACTACACTCACGCACCCCGAACCAAAGTCCCCGAATGCCGCCGACTTCCTGGTGCCTGCTCCCGGATCATTCCACACCCATGTGGATGCCTGGGAGCGATCACCACGGTTGCTGAAGTACAGACCGAGGTTGAATCTCTCTCGGGGTTGGGAAAAGGGAAGCTCTGAAGGAAAGTAAACAGGAAGTAAGTCATCTTTATGGTTGCTGTACAGCAGCACATGCACACAGCACACAACCCCACGTGCGTGTTGCCTGCTACTTAATCGTGTTGCTCTGGCTCGGGGAGAAAGTGTTTTCTTATTATGTGACTCTGAGGATGCAAAGTGTCCTCACTTCCTCTCTTCCCACTTACTGCCCTCCCCCGGATTGGCACCTGCTGAGAAGTAATTAGGGCAGTCCTAATTTGGACAGCCAAATCCTGATTACAGTGAGAGGAAAAACAGGAAATGTTCCAGTTTTGCTGCGAGCAAATGACTGATTTAAATAGAAAGCCATGTACAATTCAAATGATCCAAAATGATATAACACTGGGGAAGGAGGAAGGGAGCGGGGAAACATTGCAATCTGATTTTCTCCCGTGTGATTCTATGCAGACATCTTGCACAGAAACCATGAGATCTCTAAGCTCACAATGCCCTCTGCTGAGAGTCCGTTGGCTTTCCGAGTTTACTGTCAGAACCTGCACAGCCCCTGAGGGTTTGGGAGAGCTGAGGACAGCCAGAAAAATCCCACCTCCCGGTGAGCACCACACTCAGCAGGGAAAGACGGCCCTGTAGAATGACGTCATCTTCATGCTCTGGGAAAAGAGAGGCTCCTTGTCAGGGAAATAAGGACCGGAAGTCTGTTCCTTAGTCAGTCACACCCTTTGGCGCTCACAGGCAAGCTTGGTTGTGAATTCTGTGTGTGCTGCGTTATCAGTCATGCACGTGCTCCACTAGTCTCTGCTTCCAAGCTGAGGGCTGCTCTCCCCTTTCCTGTCCTCCCTGCCCTGAGATAGAACCAGCAGTTTGTGTGTCCCTGAACTGTGACCTAATGATTTGGAAACCACGGTCTTGCAAATCTCTGCCTATTCCAATTTGCTATTCTTTCATTGATCAATTTTTGGAAAGGAGGGCAGGGATCTGGGAGAAGGGAGGGAGCTTGCTGCATGGAAAAAAGGTCAAGTAGGGAGTTCAAGTAGGGAGTTCAAGTAAAACCCCTGCTTTAATCTGAGAGGCCCACTTGATGGGAGACACAAACATGTTGCTTTTGGAGAGAGGTTCCCAAGGGCCTACCTTTCACTCCTCTTCATGGAGGAGCAAGAACTCATACTAGAAGCCAGCCCTGGCACATGGCCAAGCACTGTGTTGGCCCTTGGTGTGTTTATTGAATGAATGAGAAAATTTCTGCCATCCTGAACAGAATGACCAAGCAGGGAGGCAGAGTGAATGGACACGACGCATGGGGGAAATGTTGAGAAATCCAAGTGACTAAGAGTAGACAGTATGGTTGGGTAGGAATGGGCAGGAGAAGGGGAGTTTTGAAAATTTCCTGTGTTATAGGCCAATGTGAAAAGGAGGAAGACGTGATCAAATGGTGTTTTGAAATCCCACTGGCCCCTTTGTGTTACCTGGCAGAGACCAAAGACTAAGAACTACAGCAGCTCCTGAAGCCCTTCCGATTTTCTGTGGAGTCAGAAGCCAGGGCCCTCTAGGAGTGACAGCCTGCTTGATTTTTGCCTTGTAGCCCTTGCCAGCCTAACTTTGAATCTCGAAATACCCAAGATACAGGCCAGGGAAATCCTCTGCAAGCTCCTTACGAGCTTGAACTCTTGTCTGCCTCTTAAAACTGTTTTTCCCCTTCCTTCTTGGCTCACCTAGCACTGATATATAATCATTTCTATTAAATATTGATTGGATACAAAAGAACATTATAAAATATGTACAATACCTATTTCATAGAGCTCATTCAGCAAATGAGAGTTTGTATCATAAGATAAGCTCCTGTTATTTATTATGTATAACTCTATTCTGGCATTTATCCCGTTGTAGTACACTTTAATTTTTTAATGTAGATTTGATAGCCATTGGTTTACATGTCTTTCTCTCTCTAGAACATTGTTTTTCATGGTTGGTTCTTTTTTTTTTTTTTAATTTTTTTGACAGGCAGAGTGGATAGTGAGGGAAAGAGAGAGAGAAAGGTCTTCCTTTTCTGTTGGTTCACCCCTCAGTGGCCACTGCAGCCGGCGCACCACGCTGATCCGAAGCCAGGAGCCAGGTGCTTCTCCTGGTCTCCCATGGGGTGCAGGGCCCAAGCACCTGGGCCATCCTCCACTGCACTCCCTGGCCACAGCAGAGAGCTGGCCTAGAAGAGGGGCAACTGGGACAGAATCCGGCGCCCCAACTAGGACTGAACCCGGTGTGCCGGCGCGGCAGGTGGAGGATTAGCCTATTGAGCCGCCACACTGGCCATGGTTGGTTCTTACCAGTGTTACTTGGGGAGGTTCCAAAACAGACATAGTAGATTTCCCACACTGGACCCAGTGAGAATTGTGCGTAGGCAAGCATAGTTCTAAAATGTCCTCAAATGATTCATGTGCGTGTTACTCATTAGAAGTCACTGGTCTGACCTCTCAGCTTCTAGAAGGAAGTTACTCTCTCCTTCCCCCATATAATTATCTCCCGTATCTAAAAGTGTGTCTCTGCATAGGCCTTTCCGTGTTCATTGGTCAAGTGAATACCTCCTCTCTACTTTTCCAGTGAACATTAACTGCCTTCTGAATACAGCTGTTGCCCACCTAACCGGGTATCCTACAAACTCTGTAACAAGCAGCCAGTCCTAAGTTCTTCTACCTCACTCAGTTTACTGTGAGCAGAGAGGAATCTATTGCAGTAACCTTGATGCAGAGTCATGTGGACCTGGACTGGAATGGAAATGAACACTCAGTGAAGTTCATAGTTGTCGTAGAAGGGACATGATAGTTCTTAGCTCATCTAGTCAGTCACAATAAGTCTGTAAAATTAGATTCTCCCTAAGAGGTGAGAAAACAGAGTGTAGAAAGGTTAATAACACGGCAAAGGTTCCAGGGCATAGCAGTGGTGGTGCATGCATTAGAAAATAAATCCCAAAGGAAAGGCGGTGAAACAAAAGAGGGAGTAGGAAGGCTGACAGGTGTGGCCAGCGGTTTAGAGAGACAGACTTGAGAATATCATGTCTGGGCTCAGTTCAGGCTCTGTCCGCCAGCCAGTTGACCATGGGCAACTTCCTCAGCCTCTGTCCCTTGGTATTTCATCTGTCCCATGGAAATGTTGGTTGTACCTGCCATACAGGATTGTTGTGAGAAATAAAAGGGTTAATATAGTAAAGTGTTGGGAAGAATGTTCAATTCATGCAAAATGCTATATAGGTGGAAGTCGATCATTATATATTTTTTATTATTTACTTTAAATTAATTTGATAATGTTGATACTTGTTAAAACGGAGAGATATACTGTTACTTCCTTCATGTTTTATACTTCAATTGTATCATTCAGTCTGTTACCTTATGTATTTATTCCAGAATTAGTGAGGCCAACATTACCCTGACACCAAAGCCAGATAGGGTTATCACAAGAAAAATATAGACTAATATCTCTGATGAGTATAAATTCCAAATTCCAAATTCAACAAAAGTCGAGCAAACCGAATTCAACAGCACATTAACGGGATTATTTACCGTGATCAAGTAGGATTCATTCCTGGAATGCAGAAACTGTACAACTTACATAAATCTGTACATGTGATTCATCACATTACAAAATGGAGAACAAAAGCCCTTTCATTAAATGCAGAAAAGCATTTGACAGAATTCAGCATCCTCTCCTGATAGAAAGCAGTAAACAGATTAGGCATAGAAGGAGCGTCCTGTGACACGATGAAGTCCACGTCCGAAGAGCGCATGGCTGGCATCAAACTCAGTAGTGAGAAATTGAAGCCTTCCCTCTAAGGTCCAGAACAAGACGAGGTTGCCTGCTCTTGCCACTGTTAGTCAGCATTGTACGGAAAGTGCTAGCCAGAGCAATTACACAAGAGAAATAAATAGAAGCCTTCCAAATACCAAAGGGAGACATGAAATTATTGATGTTTTCTGATATAGACTTAGATGTAGGAAATCCTAAGGATTACACACACACACACACACACACACACACGAACTGTTAGAGATAATAAAAGGCCGCAGTAAAGTGCCAAGAATACATGTTGGGAAAGCAAATGGTCTCTTCAATAAATGGTGTTGGGGAAACTGGATATCCATAAGCAGAAGAATGAAATTGGATCCTTAACTGACACCATGTGTAAATCATCTCAAAATGGGTTAAAGACTTACATGTATGACCTAAAACTGTAAAACTAGTAGAAGGGAAATACTACACAACATTGGTCTGAAGTTCTAGATTTGATCCCAGTAGTTTAGGCAACAAAATCAAAAATAGACAAATTGAATTATATCAAAGTAAAGCCTTCTGCAAAATAAAATGAAGAGAAGCATTTCAGGTTGTCAGGAAATATTTGTAAGCTATACCTGTGATAAGGGACTAGTATCCAGAATGCATTAAAGAACTCAAGCAGTTCTATAGAAAGAAAGCAGTCCAACTGGAAAATGGGTAAGAGGCCTGAACAGACATTCTTCAAATGGAGACATTAAAAAAAAAATCACCAAAAATACATGAAGAAAAGTGGTCAAAAGCACCAATCATCAGGGAAATGTGAATTAAAACCACAGTGAGATACCTCCTCACGCCTGTTAGAAAGCTATTATTTTAAAAATGAAAGATGGTTGGCACTGTAGCTCACGTGGCTAATCCTCCGCCTGTGGTGCCAGTACCCCGGGTTCTAGTCATGGTTGGGGTGCTGGTTCTGTCCCGGTTGCTCCTCTTCCAGTCCAGCTCTCTGCTGTGGCCCGGAAAGGCAGTGGAGGATGGCCCAAGTGCTTAGGCCCTGCACCCGCATGGGAGACCAGTAGGAAGCACCTGGCTCCTGGCTTCGGATCAGTGCAGCACACCGGCCATAGCGGCCATTTGGGGAGTGAACCAACGGAAGGAAGACCCTTCTGTCTGTCTCTTTCTCTCTCACTGTCTAACTCTGCCTGTCAGAAAAAAGAGGAAAGATGACAAGCGTTGTCAAGGATGGGGAGAAAGGGATCCTTTGTGAATTAGTACAGCCATTGTAGAAAACTGCAAAAACTACAAGTAGAATTGTGCTGTGATACATCTGTCTCACTTTTGAATATTTCCAAAAGTCTTTGCAACCAGTGTGTCAGGGTGAAGTCTGCACCCTCATGTTCACTGCAGCAATATTCACTCCAAATTATGGAGTTGAACTACGTGTTCCTCAACAAGTAAATGAATAAAGGAACTGTGGTGGGTATACATAATGGAATACTATTCAGCTTTTAAAAAGAAAGGAATTTTGCATCCCATTTAGAATTGGAGAACATTATGCTACATGGAATAAGCCAGGCACGGAAAGACAAAACTGCTGATTGTCACTTATAGGTGGGATCCAAAGCAGAGTAGAATGGTGTTTATTAGAGGATGGGGTGTGGGTGAGGGGTTTGGGGAGATGGTAGTCAGAGGGTAGCAAGTCTCAAATAGAAGGAATAGGGTTGTTGTTCATTGAGATACATTGTGTAGCATGATGGATATAATGAATGATCATGTTCATGTCAAAATCACTGAGTAAATTTTGAATATTCTCACCACAAAAATCCAAATTTGAGGGATAAATGTGTTAATTATATTGGTTTAATTATTCCACATATTAGTCATAGATCTTACCATCATGCTGTAACCCATAATTATGTGCAACTGTAGTTTGTCAGTTTATACTTTTAAAAATAAAAATCTAAATAAGTAAATAAACAATTCCTTATTGAGCACTTCCAGGAGCAAGCATTATTTGATTGATAAGGATGGAAAAACGAGCCAAGGAGGAAGATCCTTACTTTGTTAGATTTTGCGTTGTTTCTTGTTTTAAAGATTTATTTGAAAGGCAGAGTCACAGAGAGAGAGAGAGAGAGGAAGAAATAGAGAGATTTTCCATTTATTGGTTCACTCCCTAAATGGCTGCTGAGGTCAGGGCTGGGCCATGCTGAAGCCAGGAGCCTGTAACTCCATCAGGGTCTGCCAAGTGGGTGACAGGGGCCCACGTATTTGGGCCATCTTCTGCTGCTTTCCAATGCGCATTAGCAGGATGCTGGATCAGAAGTGGAGCAGCCAGGATTCAAACCAGGGCTCCTATGGGATGCTGGATTTTTGCATTCTTATGGAGGGAAATGGATAATAATCAGATGACAAATCTACATGTTTCCCGTTAAAGAATGGTGTGATTTAAAAGGACAAAGAGATGCCAGGTGAAAGGCCGCAGCGGGAAAGCTCTCACTTAGAGCCCAGTGTCTGAGCTCAACTCTGAAGGATGAGAAGGAGCAGCATGGAGATGGGTGGTGGCAAGAGCAGAAGCTGGGAACTAGTTTACCACTTCCAGAAGTTTGGTTAGTTTAACTGCAACCGAATGAATAAAGAGATTAAATACTGAGTAAGGTCAGACAGACCCAGGGGTTCAGATCATTCGGGTCATTTCCAGCAACCCAGAATTGCATGGCACTTAAATATATCCAGGCTAGTCTCACTTCAGACTGAAATTGATATAGCTTTGAAATGCTTCCCAGGTGTCTTAATGTGCAGCCAGAAGTAAGACCCCTGATAAAGGATCTCGAGACCAGGGAATTTGAGTTTTATTCTAAGTGCAATAGGAAGACATGCAGAGTTTCAACAGGAAACTAATTGGTCTAATGTCTTCTTATCAAGATCTCGAAGATACTCAAGCACAGAATATATTTAAATTGCTTATTCTGAGAAAAATCTAAACATGGACAGCAAGATAGATTTTTATATTAATTCTTGGACCATTGTCTGTGCTATAATTCTTCTTGGGCTTTTAAATGTCAAACAATTATGACTCTTTTCTTCGAGAACTTGTCTGTTTGAAAGCTGTTATTAAATGACCCCCAAGAACTGCCTCCTGAAAACCCCCAGATCCTCTTCTCCATGGGATCCTGTTGAGAAGTTTCTGTTTCCTGTGACCCATTTCTGGAGTTATCAGGTGTGCGTTAAGTTGCACTTCCCACCCAGGTAGAAATGCTCCCTGAGCTGCATGGAGGGTGTGCTCAGAGCTGATCTGATGTGTCTGTGCTTTTGCCCTACCCCTCTTGCTCCATCTTAATGGATGTCTTGATTTCGGTTGTGTGTTTTTGTTTTCTTCAGCAGCATAAGAATGGCTTTGATTTTTTTCATCCCTGATTGTCGTTGTATCTTGTATTTCTGGGCATTGCACTGCAGCTTTGTGTGCTATGGATCCAGTTATTCCCAGTCTAAACTGGACTCTAGGCCGGCGCCGTGGCTCAATAGGCTAATCCTCCACCTTGCGGCGCCGGCACACCGGGTTCTAGTCCCGGTTGGGGCGCCAGATTCTGTCCCGGTTGCCCCTCTTCCAGGCCAGCTCTCTGCTATGGCCAGGGAGTACAGTGGAGGATGGCCCAGGTGCTTGGGCCCTGCACCCCATGGGAGACCAGGAAAAGCACGTGGATCCTGGCTCCTGCCATCGGATCAGCGCGGTGCGCCGGCTGCAGCGGCGGCCATTGGAGGGTGAACCAACGGCAAAGGAAGACCTTTCTCTCTCTGTCTCTCTCTCACTGTCCACTCTGCCTGTCAAAAAAAAAAAAAAAAAATTAAACTGGACTCTAGAAGCAGCATTTGGACCAGCCCATCCAGGGTTCGTTTGTCTAGCTTGGCTCCTGATTATTGAAGTGCCTGAAAGATTCAGTCTAGGAAAGCAAACTCATGTCCTGGCTATCACAGAGAAGTTGAATCCAATTAGTCCCACCTGTCCCTGGCTATTTACCTAATGAAAGGCTCAGTACCCCAGCTATGTCCAGAGACCCAACATATTTGGGTTTCCCAACTGTTTCAGTGAGGAAGCAGTGCAGTCAGAGCTTTGGACAACAGCAGATGTTTGCTGAAGGAAACTCACTCAGCCATACCTAGAGGGTGGGCCCTCCGTGTGGTAGCCTTGTCACCTATTCCAAGAGGCCTGCCTATTTCCCTCTTCCTCCTGGGAGTGGATACAGACAGTTACACAGATGGCTCTGTCTGTGGCCCATTGAGCTGTGAATTAATTAGTAGATTATGGTTCTGGTAGAGATGATTAACCCTGCTGCTCTTGTGGAACAGTTGTCGGAGATTTAGTGTTCCTTTTTCAAAGTTATTTGGGTATGTACTCGAACTTTGTAACCCACGAGATCCAGTTTATCACAAAATCCAAAATCATGAAGATGGCTCCAGCATTGTGACACAGCAGGTTGAGCCAGCACTTGTGATAATGGCATTCCGGTTTGAGTCCTGGCTACTCCACTTCCAATCTAGCTCCCTGCTGATAGGCCTGAGATGCAGTGGAAGATGATCCAAGTGTGTGGACCCTGCCACCCATGTGGGAGACCTGGATAATGTTCTTGGCTCCTGCTTCCACCAGGCCCAGCCCTGACTGTTGGAGCCATCTGGGGCATGAACCAGCAGATGGGAGATTCTCGCCCCCACTTCTGTCCCCCTCCCTCCCCTCTCTGGCACTATGCCTTTCAAATAAATAGATAAATAAATCCTATTGCTCAGGGTGGAAAATTTGCTGCTTGGACGAAAGTTTTTCTTTAGCATAATTGTATGTTGCTAATTAATGCCATTAATTAATACAACATATGGAATTGTTTTGGGGATTGATGTCCATTCCAATGCATTTTATTATATTTATTTTTGATGATAGTATGCAAGTAACATTAGTTAGTTTGGATTACTCTTCTTCAATAAAATGGGATTCATGAATATTAGATAGTAACATAACATTGTTTTTTTTTAAGATTTTATTTATTTACTTGACAGGTAGGTAGAGTTACAGACGGTGAGAGAGAGAGAGACAGAGAGAAAGGTCCTCCCTCCACTGGTTCATTCCGCAAATGACCGCAACAGCTGGAGCTGCGCTGATCCGAAGCCAGGAGCCAGGAGCATCTTCCCAGTCTCCCATGCAGGTGTAGGGGCCCAAGCACTTGGGCCATCCTCTGCTGCCCTCCCGGGCCACAGCAGAGAGCTGGACTGGAAGATCAGCCAGGCACCACGAGCTCGTGCCGGCACCACGAGCAAAGGATTAACCTGTGCACCACGGTGCCGCCCCCCCCCCCCTTTTAATTATTAAGCTAAGCCAATCTTCAGAAAAGATATAAGTAAATACTATCCATACCTTTACTGTAGTATCCCACTGAGCTAAGATGTTTTTCGTTTCACCTAATGCTAAAATGAGCAATTATACTCCCTCCCTTCCCAAGGTACAATACTATTTCACACCTACAGATTGAAAATGTTTCTTGAATCCTGGGGTAGATGTGGACCAGTTTGAATGAGTCCAAAGATTTAGATGCTGGAAAAGTAAGTTGGCTGTTAGCTGTTAATTCTGTGGAGCAGAATTTAACCTGTAGTGTTAACCTGGAAGACTTGAACAGCCAGCCAACGTTCTTTCTAGACAGGGACACTGAAACTTAAATTTTATATATGATCTTGCGTTGCGTACCAGCAGGGATGCATTCTGGGAGCTGCATCGTCAGGTGGCTCTGTTGTTGTGAAAGCATCGCAGTGCACTCACACAACCCTGGATGGGGTAGAGCAGGCACTTGACTTTGCCTCTTGATGCAACCAAGAAAATCAATAAGGACGTGTAGAGCTGCTGTTAGGGCAACACAGGAGACTCGTTTGCAGTAAACGTTGTTTGTAAGAAGAAGGAATACATTCTAAAATGAGGACAGCTGTAGTAGAATAACTGTAGAAGCCAGTAGCATATTTATTATCACTGTTGAGGATTATGCAGGGGTGGGTGTTTGACAAAGAGGTTAAGAATCTGCTTGGGACCCCCACGTTCCCTATCGAAGTGGTTTTAAGGAGGCTTTCCAAGAATGGGCCACCTCGGAGTAAGTGCAGTAGAAGGGGTAAGCTCATCAGTAATCACTCCTTGGTTCATTTATTTTGAGTGAGAACTTTTTTTCTGTTAGATTTTTTTTCAAAGGGGGATACACCTGTATTCATTGTTGATAATTCTGATTTGTGTTGAATTCAGAGAGGGATAGAGTGATCTGTGGTTTGGTTAAATGCCAAATGACTTTGGCACATCTCAGTCATTTAGTGCAGAGAAGAAAAGGGAAAACATAAAAAAATTATTTTAGTTTACTAAGTTATTTGTGCTCATAAAACTAGAGAGGGCTTGTAATTATCTCTAGGTCAGTTCTTACATATGGGCCAAGTGTGAGCTATTGTAGTATGCATGGGAGACACAACATCCAATAAGAATTCAGTTCTTCCCCTGCCTAACTCATCATGCAGTACACATCCTGACTTGTAAGGAACGTAGTAGCACAAGTGAACGTCGAGGTCTGTGTAGACAATGGTGTCACCTGTGCATGCACATTTGAATCACCTGCAAAACCAAAGCTCTGTGGCCTGAGTCCTCCCTCCCGCCCCCAAAGATTCTGATTTATTTGGTCCTGGGTATGGCTTGAGCATCTAGTTTTAAAGAGCTCTTCCATACAGATTCCAATGTACAAAATTGAGAGCCTCTGTTAGGAGGGTGACGAATCTCAAAAGGGAGGACTCAGCTGTAGCAGGGGGTGGAACAGAGGCAATATTTGGTAAGTTGAGGCAAACAGAGAAGATGAGGAAAATGCTCCTTGGGCAGTGATACCAGAGGAACAGGAAGCAACATGTCCCACTTGATGTTAGAACCTTCATTATGAATAGGGTGTTTAGGCAGCACAGCAGAGGTTTGGCTTAGGGAAGTGAGCAGAGACAAAGAAGGAGAGCATCAGCAAGAGACGGAGCTGCCGAGGTAGATGGCCAAGCCTTGCTAAGGCTGGTCTTGGTCTTAGATGGAATCGGGGGTCACTGAGGAGTTCTAAGAAGGGGAACAACCGGACTGTGTCTGTAGCTGAAAAAAGTGGCTCTTCTGGCTCCGGCCGTGAGTGGCACTGATGGTCTTGTAGCTCCAAGCGAGAAGCCCTGTTACAAGCTGGTTGCAGGTGCCGGTGGGAACTGATGAGAGTCTATATACAGACTCATGGCAGTGATCGTGGACAGGAAATGACAGATTTGCAAGGTTATTAAAGAGGTAGAATAGTCAGGCTGTAACCACGGGTGACTGGGATGGCTCCATGTTCCTGACTTGAAGAATGGGGTAACTTCAGTAGGGCATACTGAGATTCGATGGGAGAGAGAGAGACGGGTGGATAATAAACGATTATTTTTGGCTTGAAATGCTGGTAGAGTTCAAGTTGAGTTCTTCGAAGCCTTTTGAATTACAGACTCGGACTTAGAAGACAAAGCCGCCCTGGAGATACTTAGGTGAGTAGAATCTGGTGGGAAGACAAGACTTCCCAGAGATCTCTTTTCAGTTTACTTAATGATTGTAAAGTTAACCCTACACTAAGTAAAAGAGTTCAACAAATAGTATGAAGAAAGAAACTTGCGTAACTTAAATAAAATTTAAAAAACCAAGAACCACAACAAATAATTGTCCAAGGGAGCAATGCAGAATCCCATGGAACACAACGTTTAGCATGTGGAGAGGGGTGGGTATTTGGCCTCGATGATAAGCTGTCGGTTAAGACGAGCACATCTCTGGGTTCCTGGATCTGAGCCCCAGCGCTGGCTTCCGGTTCCAGCTTGCTGTTGGTGCTGAGCCTGCAGAGCAGCAGTGATGGCCCAAGTCACTGGGTTCCTGTCGCTCAACTTGGGAGACCTGGGTTGAGTTCCCAGCTCCCAGCTGTACCACCCCCGGCTCCCGGCTGTTGTGCAAGTGGGGAGTGAGCCAGTGTGATGGGAGCTCTCTGTCTTACCCTCTCTGTCTCTCAGATAAATAACTACATTTTTTTAGATTTTATTTATTCATTTGAGAGGTAGAGTTACAGACCGAGAGAGGGAGAGACAGAGAGAGGTCTTCCATCTGCTGGTTCACTCCCTAAATGGCCAAGATGGCCAGAACTGGACCAGTCTGAAGCCAGGAGCTAGGAGCTTTGTCCAGGTTCCCCATGTAGGCATAGGAGCCCAAGGACCTGGGCCATCTTCCACTGCTTTCCCAGGCCATTAGCAGAGAGCTGGATCAGAAGTGAGCAGCTGGGACATGAACCAGTGCCCATATGGGATGCTGGTGCTACAGGTGGAGGCTTAACCTACTCTGCTGCAGTACCAGCCCCTAAAGCTGAGTTTTGACCACCTGTCAAAAATATAGCAAGACTAGATTTAGGAAGTCCTTTCCCTTACTCCTAACATATAAAAATCTGGAAACATTTTATAACTTTAAAAGTATTTAAAATATGCAACCAAACTCCAAAGATTTAAAGAGAATTCTCCAGATGCCATGTCATAAAGAAGAATCAAAAGCAATGGAAGAGCAGGCATTTAGCCGAGCGGTTACTATTCCCCACCTTCCACTTCAGGCCCTTGGGGTCCAGTCCCACCTCCAGCTCCTAACTTAGCTCCCTACTAACATAGACCCCAGGAAGCAGGAATGAATGGCTCAAGTGGTTGGCTCTCTGCCGCCTGCATGGGAGGCCTGATTGAGTTCCCAGTTCCTGGCTTCAGCCCCACTTAATTCTGGCCTTTGTTGGCAGTTGGGGAGTGACATAGTGGATGAGAGCTCCCTCTCTCTCTCAAAAGATTTCTTTATGTATTTATAGGCAGAGTTCAAGAGAGAGAGATCTTCCACCTGGACTTGAATTGGTGCTCATATTCTGATGCTGGCGTTAGTCAGTGGCCTCTTAACCCTCTGTGCCACAGCACCGTCCCCTCCCTCTCCATCTTTCTCTCTCTCCCTCTCTCTGCCTTTCAAATAAATAAAATAACAATAATAAATATAAAAGTAATAGAAGCAAGCAAATGTTGGAGTTAAGCTGCCTACAAGGCTATGGGGACCACAGGTAGGGGCTGGCATTTTAACACCTACAGGACAAGAAGGGAGTTTTACCTGCATGGAAGATAGGTGAGGAACCATGCTATCCATGAGTGGAAAACTTTGACCTTAAGAATGAGCTGCCAATCTGTAGTAGAAAAGTCTCCCTTTAAAAGAAGTAATCAGAATTGCACACATTTGATGCATGTAAGTGAGAACCTCAGTTTGTATTACCCGGGTAGAAAGAAGAGTTTTTAGGCTAAAAAGAAATAATGCTTATTTGGGACCAGTGGAACCTATAGGATCCAGAAGAGACAAATGGAAGCTACTTAACAGTGACCTATCCAAAACTCAGGGCAGAGGACAAGTCTCACAAAATAGCAGACCATACAAGGAAACCTACCGGCATTAGGAAAGAGGGGAAATACAGCAAACATTACACTCCTTATCCAAAAAACTACCCAAGGATGTAAAACCATATAAAAGGAACTTTAAAATCATTGATGGGGCCAGTGTTGTGGCATAGCAGGTAAAACCACCATCTGCAATGTTGGCATCCCAAATTGGCGCCAGTTGCAATCCAGCTGCTTGCTAATGGCCTGGGAAAGCAGCAGCAGGCTTCACCCAGGTGTGAGTTCTGGATGAAGCTCTTGGCTCCTGGCTTCAGGCCTCAGTGAGCCCATCCTTGGCCAAGTCATATGGTTATATGGGGAGTGACCCAGCAGATGGACAGTCTCCCTTTCTCTCTCTCTCTCTCTCTCTCTCTCTCTCTCTCTCTCCCCCTCCCCCTCCCCCTCCCCCTCCCCCTCCCTTTCCCTCCCTCCCTCCCTCCCTCTCCCTCCCTCTCCCTCTCCCTCTCTTTCTTTTTCTCCCTCTCCCACCCTTTCTCTGTGACTCTTCTAAATATGTATATAAATCTTTAGCAAATCATCATTTTATGAAATGTTCAGAGAGAAACGAAGGAACAGAATCCATCATCTAAGAACAGGACATTCTGGAGATAAGAAGGCCATTAGGCTTGTAAAAGAAGCAAATAGAAAGCTGAGAAATCGAAGATAGAATAATTGAAAACTTTTAAAAAAATCAGTAGACAGGTTAATTCATAGATTTAGACCTTGGAGAGAAAGTGTCATGAATGGTCCAAGTGAATGAGAGGTGAGAAAACCAAGTCATGTATGTATGTAGGCCATGCATGTGCTGAGTGTCTTTGAAGGAGAGAAAGGAGCTTGTTAGAGAGGGTTGCTAGACTTCAGAGAATCACATGTGTTCATTTAGAAAAAAAGTAATGGAGTAGGGGAATATATTCCAGAGAGAGACAAAAACACAGGGGAAAATGAGGATGAATGGGGGAGCCTACGTGGACAGCTACTAGGAACGAATGAGGATAAAATACACTTGGACAGACATCTGCTGAAGGTGGGAGGCAGAACGTCGAAGGGATGTGATCAGGTCCCTTCCTTTCCCTGTCAGAGACGGACGCTGGGGAGGATAAACAATGAACAGGCACACAGCAAATAGTTTTTAAAAATAGCCACTAAAGGAAATGGGGAGAGGGACTTCATCAGAGACATGTTACCAAAAAAAAAAAAAAAAACCGGCATAGAGCCTTGAAGTCCACGTGCAGTGGGATGTGATGAATCTGAGGTGGTACCGTTCTACAGGATTGCACCGAACCATGCAAGGTTAAGGTCGTAGAAGCTGGGCTGTTGGGTTAACCTGTTAATACTGCACAGAAGGTACAAGGCGGTAATGAAAGCCAAAAGTAACCAGAGAGTCCTTCCAGGTTGGAGGGTAGAAAGTTCTGTAGGCTGATTTTTTGTGTATCTAACTGCAGTTACTGTTGGACAGTTTTACTTACAATGAGTTAGATTTCTAGGAATCACTGGTGGTTCTGTGGTTGATTCCAGCTTAGTTTAAGAGCACCAGGGCATGTTGGTCCCTATAGTACTTTCAGGTTTTCCGTGCCTGAAGTGCTCTTGTGGTTTGCAGCCAGACCAGAATGCCATAAGGGCTGATTCTGAGGTCAGAGTGCTACTTACAGCAAATGTCATACTATCAGTCTGCTGTGTGGATTGCTTCCCATGTTGGAACATTCTCTCCTTTTTAATTCTACCTATTATTATTACCAGACACTTAATCCTATCTGTATGATCACTTTAACACTTAAAATGGCATTTTTATCACCCAGATTAATGGGATTTGGGGTCTTATAGCACGTTTTCAAACTGTACCCTTAAAAGTACATCTGGGCCGGCGCTGCGGTTCAATAGGCTAATCCTCCACCTGTGGTGCCAGCACATCAGGTTCTAGTCTTGGTCAGGGCACCGGATTCTGTCCCAGTTGCCCATCTTCCAGTCCAGCTCTCTGCTGTGGCCCGGGAATGCAGTGGAGGATGGCCCAAGTGCTTGGGCCCTGCACCCGCATGGGAGACCAGGAGAAGTACCTGGCTCCTGGCTTCGGATCAGCGCAGTGCACTGGTCGCAGTGCGCTGGCCTCAGCGGACATTGGAGGGTGAACCAATGGTAAAGGAAGACCTTTCTCTCTGTCTCTCTTTCTCACTGTCAACTCTGCGCATCAAAAATAAATAAATAAATAAAAGTAAGTCCGTAGGAATGTATGCCAAACTATACAGCTTTATAGTTACAAATTTCTTCCTCCCTCTCATTCCCACTCTTATTTTTTTAAAAGATTATTTGAACGTTAGAGATACACAGAGAGAGAAGGAGAGGCAGAGAGAGAAGTCTTCCATCTGCTGGTTCACTCCCCAAATGGCCACAATGGCTGGAGCTGCGCCAATCCAAAGCCAGGAGCCAGAAGCTGCTTCCAGGTCTCCCAGGCAGGTGCAGGGGCCCAAGGACTTGGGCCATCTTCTACTATTTTCCCAGGCCATAGCAGAGAGCTGATTTGGAAGTGGAGCAGCCAAATATCGAACCGGCACACATATGGGATGCCGGCACTGCAGGCAGTGGCTTTATCTGCTAAACCACAGCACCAGCCCCCACAACTCTTATTTTTTACTGAGATCTACTTTCAACTGACTTTATACAATATGATTAATCCCAGAGTTCAGCAAATAGTATGAAAAAAAAAACTGTTCCTCAACAGTCGAGACATGGGTTGTTCAAGTCATTAGTTCTCGAAGTGTCAATTTCACTTCTACAGATTTCCTTTTAGGTGCTCTATTAGTTATCACAGATCAGAGAGAACATATGGTATTTGTCCCTTTGGGACTGGATTATTTCACTAAGTATGATGTTTTCCAGATTCATCCATTTTGTTTTAAACGACCGGATTTCATTTTTTTTACTGCTGTGTAGTAAATTTCTTTATCAAGTCTTTGGTTGATGGGCATTTAGGTTGATTCCACTCTTAACTGTTGTAAATTGGGCTGACATAAATATGGGGTACATAACTCTTTTGTTTACTGATTTCTTTTCTCTTGGGTAAATTCCCAGGAGTGGGTTGGCTGGGTCGTGTGGCAGGTCTATATTCAGATTTCTGAGGGGTCTCCTTACTGTCTTCCACAGTGGCTTTACCAATTTGAATTCCCACCAACAGTGGATTAGAATACCTTTTCCCCCACATCCTCTCCAGCATTTGATGTTTGTTGATTTCTGTATGAAAACCATTCTGAGGTGAAGTGAAACCTCATTGTGGTTTTGATTTGCATTTCCTTGATGGCTAGTGATCCTGAGCATTTTTTCATGTGTCCATTGGCCAGTTGGATTTCCTCTTTTGAAAAATGTCTATTAAAGTCCTTAGCCCATCTCTTAAGTGGGTTGTTTGTTTTGTTGTGGAGTTTCTTGACCTCTTTATATATTCTGGTTATTAATCTTTCACCAGTTGCATAGTTTGCAAATAATTTTCCCATTCTGCCAGTTGCCTCTTCACTTTCCTGAGTGTTTCTTTTGCAGTGTAGAAACTTCTCAATTTGATGTAATCCCAGTTGTTAATTTTGGCTTTGACTGCCTCTGGGGTCTTTTCCAAGAACTCTTTGCATGTGCCAATGTCTTGCAGGATTTCCCCACGTTTGCTAATAATTTGATGGTATCAGGTCATAAATTTATGTCTTTATCCATATTGAGTGGATTTTTGTGTAAGGCGTAAGATAGGTGTCTTGCTTCATACGTCAGCATGTGGAGATCCAGTTTTCCCAGCACCATTTGTTGAAGAGACTGTTCTTGCTCCAGGGATTGGTTTTAGCTCCTTTGTCAAATATAATTTGGTTGTAGATGCTTGGATTGATTTCTGGCATTTCTTTTCTGTTCCAGTGGTCTATCCAACTGTTTTTGTACCAGAACCAGGCTGGTTTGATTATAACTGCCCTGTAGTATGTCTTGAAATCTGGTATTGTGATGCCTTCAGCTTTGTTTTTGTTGTATAATATTTCTTTAGCTGTTTGAGGCCTTCTTTGTTTCCATATGAATTTCAGCATCATTTTTTCTATATTTGAGAAGAATGCCTTTTGTATTTTTATTGGTATCACATTGAATCTGTAAAGTAGTTTTGGAAGAATGGACATTTTGATGATGTTGATTCTTTGTTTAATGTTTTGTATTCTCATTGTAGAGATCTTTGACACCCTTGGTTAAATTTATTGCAAAGTATTTGAATTTTTTTTTGGTAGCTATTGTGAATGGGATTGATCTCAGAAGTTCATTCTCTGCCATGGTTTTGTCTGTGTATACAAAAGCTGTTGATTTTTGTGCATTAATATGATATCTTGCTACATTACTAAATTCTACTATGAGTTCCAATAGTCTCTTGGTAGAGTCTTTTGGATCCCCTATATATAGAATCATGTCTTCTGCAAATAGGGATAATTTGATATTCTCCTTTCCAATTTGTAAGCCTTTGATTTATTTTTTTGCCTAATGGCTCTGGCTAAAACTTCCAATACTATATTGAATAGCAGTGGTGAGAGAAGGCATCCTTGTCTGGTTCCAGATCTCAGTGGGAATGCTTCCAACTTTTCTCCATTCAATAAAATGCTGGCTGTGCATTTGTCATAAATTGCCTTGATTGTGTTGAAGAAGGTTCCTTCTATACCCAATTTGCTTAGAGTTTTACTCATGAAAGGATGTTGTATTTTATCAAATGCTTTCTCTGCATCTATTGAGATAATCATATGGTTTTTGTTCTTCAGTTTGTTAATGTGGTGAATCACCTTGCTTGATTTGGGAATGTTGAGGTATCCCTGCATACCAGGAAGAAATCCCACTTAGTCTGTGTGAAGATCTTTCTGATGTGTTGTTGGATTTGATTGGCTAGACATTTATTGAGGATTTTTGTACCTATGTTTATCAGGAAAATTGGTCTGTAGTTCTCTTTCTTCATTACATCTTTTTCAAGTCTAGGAATTAAGGTGATGCTGGCTTCATAGAAAAAATTTGGGAGGGTTTCCTCCCTTTCTTTCCTTTTGTTTTAAAGATTTACTTATTTGAAAGTCAGAGTTACACAGAGAGAGAAGGAGAGGCAGAAAGAAAGAGAGAGGTTCTTTCCCCCATACCCACCACCAGGTCCCATCCCACCTCCCTCTCCCATCTCCATCTTCATTATGGTTCATTTTTAGTATGACTTTATATTTATATACAGAGACCAACTTCATGCTAAGCATGGACTTCAACAATTTGCACCCCACCACACACACATAACACAACATACAGAGTACAATTTGGGGAGAAAATTTGCAGTCGATTCTCATATTACAATTCATTAGGGACAGAAGCCCTACATGGGGAGCAAGTGCACAGTGACTTCTGTTGTTCCTTTAATAATTACCACTCTTATTTATGACATCAGTGATCATCCAAGGCTCTTGCCATGGGCTGCCAAGGCTATGGAAGCCTTTTGTGACCACAGACTCCATCGGTATTGGACACAGCCATAAGCAAGGTGGATGTTCTCGCCTCCCTTCAGCCAAGAGTATATCCTTCTTTGATGACCTTTTCTTTCCACTGAGGTCTCACAGAGATCCTGTCACAGTCTTGTCTTTCCATGCCTGAAATGCTCTCACAGGCCTTTCAGCCCAACCAGGAAGCCTTAAGGGCTGATTCTGAGATCAGAGTGTTATTTACAGTGAACGTCATTCTAGGAGTCTGCTGAGTGGACTGCTTCCCATGTTGGACTTTTCTTCCTTTTAAATTCTATGATTTTTACTGGGTACTTGATGTTATTTATATGATCACCTTTTTTAGAAAACTTTTATTTAATAAACATAAATTTCAAAAGCACAACTTTTGGATTGTAACAGTTTTTCCCCCATAACCACCCTCCCACCCACAAACCATCCAATCTCCCACTTTCTCTCCTATCCCATTCTTCATTAAGATTCATTTTTAATTATCTTTATATACAGAAGATCAACTCTATACGAAGATTTCAACAGTTTGCACCCACACAGACACACAAAGTATAAAGTACTGTTTGAGTACTAGTTTTACCATTAATTCTCATAGTACAACATATTAAGGACAGAGATCCTACATGGGGAGCAAGTGCACAGTGACTCCTGTTGTTGATTTAACAATTGACACTCTTATTTATGATGTCAGTAATCACCCGAGGCTCTTGTCATGAGCTGCCAAGGCTATGGAAGCCTCTTGAGTCCACAAACTTCAACATTATTTAGACAAGGCCATAGTCAAAGTGGAAGTTCTCTCCTCCCTTCAGAGAAAGATACCTCCTTCTTTGATGGCCCGTTCTTTCCGCTGGGATCTCACTCACAGAGATCTTTCATTTAGGCCATTTTTTGCCACAGTGTCTTGGCTTTCCATGCCTGAGAAACTCTCATGGGCTTTTTAACCAAATATATGATCACTTTTAAACTTAGACCAATCTATATGTTGCCTTTAATGTTTAATATGATCATTTTAACAGTGAAGACGGCATTTATATCACTGATTTTTATGGGTTTGGAGCCCCATGACAAGTTCTTAGGCTGTACCCTGAGGATAAGTCTGTATGACTGTGTGCAGAACTAGACTGTTTTACAGTTATAGACTGCCTCCTCTATCTCTTGTTCCCCCTCTTATTTTTTACTGGGATCTTTTTCCAATTGCCTTAAAATTCATATGATTAACTCTATGTTACATAGAGAGTTCAGCATATAGTATGAAGAAGAGAAAAGAGAGAGAAAGAAAGGAAATAGAAAAAAACAAACAAAACAAAACAAAGAGGATATACACAGTTAATAGTAACAATGATGAACTGTTCCTCAACAGTCAGGTCAAGAACTATTGAAGACACTGATTCTATAAGTGACAATTTTGCTTCTATAGCTTTCATTTTAGGAATGCTATTCTCCCAAATCAGGGAGAATATATGGTATTTGTCTCTTTGGGACTGGGTTATTTCACTAAGTATGAGGTTTTCCAGCTTGCTTCATTTTGTTGCAAAGGATCAGATTTCATCCTTTTTTACTGCTGTGTAGTATTCCATAGTGTACATATCCCACAATTTCTTTATCCAGTCTTTGGTTGATAGGCATTTAGAT
This sequence comes from Oryctolagus cuniculus, assembly GCF_051225735.1. Taxonomy (NCBI): domain Eukaryota; kingdom Metazoa; phylum Chordata; class Mammalia; order Lagomorpha; family Leporidae; genus Oryctolagus; species Oryctolagus cuniculus. The sequence goes on from NC_142869.1 coordinate 169,687,301, forward strand.
TGCTTCCATGTCTTAACTATTGTGAATTGAACTGCAGTAAACATGGAGGTGCAGATAGTTCTTTTGTTTACTGAGTTCATTTCCCTTGGGTAAATTCCCAGGAGTGGGATGCCTGGGTCATATGGTCGGTCTGTATTCAGATTTTTGAAGTCTCTCCATATTGTTTTCCACAGTGGCTTTACCAGTTTGCATTCCCACCAACAGTGGGTTAGGGTGCCCTTTTCCCCACATCCTATCCAGCATTTGTTGTTGGTGGATTTCTGTATGAGGGCCACTCTACCTGGGGTGAAGTAAAACACTGTGGTTTTGATTTGCATTTCCCTGATGGCTAGAGATCCTGAGCATTTTTTCATGTGCCTGTTGGCCGTTTGGATTTCCTCTTTTGAAAAATGTCTGTTAAGGTCCTTGGCCCATCTCTTATCTGGGTTGTTTGTTTTGTTACTGTGGAGTTTCTTGACCTCTGTATAGATTCTGGTTATTAATCCTTTATCAGTTGTGTAGTTTGCAAATATTTTCTGCCACTCTGGCAGTTGCCTCTTCACTTCCCTGTATCTTTTGCCAAGCAGCATCCTAACTGTTGTACCTGACCCCCTCCTCTAACAGTGTTCTTTTACATGGTCACCCCACTTTTTATTTATTTAACATTTTCTTGAGATATGCCCTAAAATTTACCATTCACTTTTGTTTATGCTAAGGGATTAACTATGATATGGGGCAATAATTGATATTATCAGTTGTCACGATTACTCACTAATAAAGAAACTAAGAATGAAATTTAGAGGTGATGTTTTCCAGTAATGTGACCTCTGAATGGATATCAGTGTTTTCAATTCAGATAATGGATTGTGTTAATAAGAGAGATTCGTGTGATACTCATTTTTCATAAAAAATAGAAGCTAATGTTGTGCTAAGGAGTCTCTTCTGTTGGCTGTGTTTAGGAGCATTGTCCAGTCCGAAGAGAAGCTTGTCATCAGTGCGTCTTGGGCAAAGGATGATGACATCAGCAGACTCTTGAAATCGCTACCCAACTGGATTAACATGGCCCAGCCCAAACAGCTGCGGCCGAAGAGAGAAGAGGAGGAAGATTTCGTAAGGTAGGAGGTCTGCTCTCTCAGCGGCAATCCCCACTCAGCTAAATCCTCTTGGAGAGGACACTTTGGCCAGTTCTCCACATCTGGCAGAAGTGCTTTGAACTTGGTAAAATCTGTTTTCATCCTGCTTCGCCTCATTTCCCATGCACGTTGCCTTTGAGCCCATGGGGAGTGTTGCCAAATCACAGCAAAACATCGTTTAACGCACCGGTCATTCTCCCCTCTTGATGGAAAATGAGGTTAGTCCATCTATTCAGATAAGTTGTATTGGCCCAGTTAGGGGCTGAACCCTACAAATGTGACAGCAAGATTCCTGTCCACCAGAGGACATTACCTTTGTTCTTATGTGTTCAGTTCATAGACCTGCTAGGTGGACTTTCTGGAGCACATCATTTGCTGCCCATGCTTGTAGACGCATTGATTTCTTTGGCCATAAACAAGGCCTCTCTTTGAACTTTTAGCACCCAGCATTTACCTGGTGTAATTTAACTTTGTTATTTAGCCATGAAAATGTGGTCTAATTTGATGAAGCTATTGGTTTCTAGATGGCTGGCTTGCCACAGTGAAACATTTTCCCCTGTTACTTTATAACTACAAAAGGTAGAAACACAGTGATAGTGAGGTTTGGTCATCTTAAAGCTACATTTATTCTTAATGTCTCTTACCTACCCAAATAAATGAATAAATGCTAAAAAATGAAATGGAAGAACTGTAAAGAAGCAAAGACCGAAAGAGAAAGAAAGAAGAACCAGCCAGTATTTCACTTGTAATTTGTCATAGCAATGGAGGACATTTAACAGAATATGGACTGTTATGGTAGATAAATCTTTACTATTAAAATTAACTGTGTTCATTCTTTATGGTGCTGTATTTTTATCAACATTTTATTATAAAAATCTGTTGTGTCATTTGAAACTTTCTCAAAATCATGATACTTAAAAAAGTTCACATATAATTAAACCTAAACTCTTCCTGTTATTCTCATTCTCTCAGAGAAACCAGTCAGTTTATTAACATGAGAATACTGTGTATGCTCTCTCTCTCTCTCTCTCTCTCTATATATATATATATATATAATTTGTATATATATATGTGTGTATATATATATACACACACACATACATATATAGCTTCTTTTTTTAATTAACAGACTTCATTCTAGTGGGAACAGCGAAGTTTATAGGAAAATAGAGCAGGAAGTAGAAAGAGTTCCCATGCGTCCCCTTAGCCACCTCCCCCCAGCCATTACCTACGTTAAATATCTTGCTCATTAGTGTGGTGCGTTCATTGCAGTGGATGAGATAGTATGGGTCCCCCCGTGAGGGTTCATTCTTTGTGCATCCTGTGTGAAATGCCCACAGCATATATCCACCACTGTGGTGCTGTGCAGAGTAACAGCTGCTCTGTGCTGACAGCCCCCCGGCTTGTCCTGATCACCCCTTTTCTTTTTCCTTTCGCACCAGTAACAACTGATGATATTTTTTTTTCTATTTCCATAGTTTTGCCTTTTCTAGAATGTCACGTGGTTGGGAGTATGTTGAATGTTGCCTTTTCAGAGTGACTTCTTGACTTGTCAATGTGTGACTCGTTTTCCCTCTTTTCGTGGCATTGTGGCTCGTTTCTTTTTATCTCCGAATCAAATCCCACTGCACCTTGTTTATTCCTTCACCTATTGAAGGATATCTTGGTGCTTCCAAGTGTCGACAATTATGAATAGAGCTGCCGGAGTATTCACGTGCAGGTTTTCGTGAATGTCGGTTTTCAACACATTTGGGTGAACACCAAGGAATGAACGTGATGACTGGGTCCTACAGCAGGAGCAGGTTTGATGTCACAAAAAACTGCCAAGTGCCGTCTTCCACACTGGCTGCGTCATTTTGCATTCCCATCAGTAGTGAAAAGGAGCGCCCATTGCTCCATATCTTCACCAGCCTCTGGTGCTGTCACTGTTTAGATTTGGGTTATTCTAATAGATGTATTGTAGTAAGTCATCATTTTAATTTGCAGTTCTTAATGGCATGGTGTGGAGCCTCTTTTCACATGCTTATTTGCAATCTATCTGTCTTTGCTAGGGTATCTGTTCAGATCTTTTTCCCCCTTTTTTTTTTTTTTGTAACTCCTCTTTTTTGTTGTTGTTAAAGATTTATTTATTTTATTTGAAAGTCAGAGTTATGCAGAGAGGGAGAGAGAGGAGAGAGAGGTCTTCCATCCACTGGTTCACTCCCCAGTTGGCTGGAGCTGTGCTGATCTGAAGCCAGGAACCTGGAGCCTCTTCCGCGTCTCCCACATGGGTTCAGGGGCCCAAGCACTTGGGCCATCCTCCACTGCTTTCCCAGGCCACAGCAGAGAGCTGGATTGGAAGTTGAGCAGCTGAGTCTCAAACCAGCACCCGTATGGGATGCCGGCACTTCAGGCCGGGGCGTTAACCCACTGTGCCACAGCACCGGCCCCTTGCCCACTTTTTCATTGTTGTGTTTTCTTTTGTTGAATATTCAGAGTGCTTTGTATATTTTGGATATCACTCTTTTATCTGACATATTTTTAAAATATTTTTGTCCCAGTTTGTGGCCTGTCTTCATTTTTTTCAGTCTCTTTTGCATAACTGAAATTTCTAATTTTAATGAAGTCCACTGTAATTTTTTTCCTTCTATGGAGAGTGTTTTTCTGCTTTCTTTCATTAATCTTTTGTATGATTCGATTTTTCTCTCCTCTCTTAGCCTTTACATTACACTTCTGGTTTTACTCCCTGCCTTTTCAGTGTGCATTTACAACAAATCCAACCCCACTTTCAAATAATACTACAGCACAGTACTGGTGATGCAAGTACCTCAGAACAAAGTATCTCTAATTGCTCCCTTCCATCCCTTGTAGCATTGCTATATTCAGTTTACTTAGCTATAAGCTTAATCACTAAATCTAATATTGCTTTCTATAAACATTTATTTATTTGAGAGGCAGAATTACAGAGAGAGAGAGAAATTCATCTTCCACCTGCTGGATATTTCCCAAATGGTTGCAACGGCTAAGGCTCGGCCAGGCTGAATCTAGCAGCCAGGAGCTTCTTCTGGGTATCCCATGCGGGTGGCAGGGGCACAAGTACTTGTGACATCTTCCATTGCGTTCCCTGGTGCATTAGCAGGGAGCTGGACTGGACGTGGAACAGCCAGGACTTGGAACTGGCACCCACATGGGACGCTGGCATTGCAGGCGGTGGCTTAACCTGCTGTGTCACAAAGCCAGCCCCTAAACCTAGTGTTTCTTTTATAATATTTAATGAACAATTTCCTGTCAGATCTGTTAAGAATAAGAAATAAAAGATTTATTTTAAAAATTATTTTATTCTTATCATTTGAAAGGCAGAGTGACGGAAAGAAGGAAATTTTCCATTTGCAATAGCTGGGACTGGGCCTCTTTTGTATCCTAGTTGTTTAAATCTGTTTTCCAACCTTCATTAGTTTGTACGTTGTCTATTGCTTAAGAGGAATTCTTCATATACCTACATGTAACTCCTTTGTGATAGATAGATCATCAGTAGGTTTTAGATAGCAGATTGATCAACTGATCTACAGATGGTAGATCAGATCATAAATACATAGACAATAAGTTGATCATTTGATAGAAAGATGGTTAGAGGACAGATCTCCCACTCTACACATTGCCTTTTGCTCTCCTGATAATACATTTTACCAAACAGACTTAGTAAGCCCCAAATGACTATTGTTTTGAAGATAAGACATTTTGTATCCTGTTAAAGAAATCTCTGCTCATATTGAAGTCACAGAAATGTTTTCCTCTGTAGCCTTTATTGTGTTGAATTTATTTTCCCCAGCATCCGAGATAAATTATAAACTTGCATTTTTATTTCCTATTCCCGTTCTGCACACTTCCTTTAATTTAGATCACATTGTCACGGCTGTCAGAGTGCAGCATTGCTGCATGGTTTTTTCTGTCAGGAGAGGTAAAGAATGATTGAAAGATCCATTGATTAGAGCCCCAAGCAAACAGAGGACAGGCCACAAGGCCGTCTTCTCTCATGTTGTCAACGTCGTATGTGCTGCTGCCGAAGTCTTAAGAGGTCTCGGTAAGCAGATTCCCACTCTTTCTCCCTGAGTGTCCTCGTTTAGCCACAGCTAATCACCTTGGGAATTATGTTAGAAGAACTTTCTGGAGGAAAATTCTGCTCCCCAGCATTGCAGGTTACATCGTAGGAGCTGTTCCTCAGTTTACTGTTATGTAACTCCTTACTTCTATGTTGCGCTTGCAGACGTCGCCTCGATCTGTGTTGTTATTTGTCTCCAGTAGCTTAGAGTTACAGGGGATAGTGCCTCACCCTATTCCAGAGCACAAAATGCTGACCCAGAGAGATGAACTTTCACATGCTACCTCCCCCTTCTGTTTTAGAATAGCTAGGATTAAGGTCCTGGCTGTCTTCCCTCTTGATTTGCTTGCTGAATGGTGTCACTCACCACCTTAAACTAAAAGGAAAAAAATTATGCAAATATTTCTTATTTCTTAGTTTTTTTTTTATTGAGTTATAATTTGCATGAAGTGTGATCTGTATAAATCAGTGAAATGCTAGGAATGATTATAACTATTGAGATCAAACACTAGATTTCAGGGTGTCGCCCCCAAAAAAGTTCTGCTCTTATAGTAATCACTATTCAGCCTTTGATCATCATCGTGTAGGTTTGCCTATCTTCCATTTTTGCACAAATTTCATCATAGTAACTGGTTTCTTGTGCTGAACCCTGTGCCTGAGAGATTTAGCCAAAGTTCTGCACATAGATATGGTTGGAAAAACAACATTGCTTTACCAGAAGAAAAATGTTTTAGATCTGTTTTGTTTTATATGTGGTTGGTTCTTTCCTCTTAACCTGTCCCATTCTCTATAATGATTAAAAAGTAAAAGTAAAAAAAAAAAAAACAGATAAGTAAGGCCTCCGTCTTTATTGATATCCCACTGTGGCGCTTGGCAGTGAGCCTTGATGAGGTATATTAAGGTACCACAGAACAAGACATGAGCCAAAAACACTGAGAAGTCACACTCTCTCCCTGTAATTAGTTTTTAGAACCCAGAGGGCTGTTTGTGTGCAGATGAATATAGAATCCAGTGCCCTTTGCTCTGAATAAAGGTTATGTTCCCTTCATTACCAATCGAGGCCCTTTTCTCTTCTTGTTTTTTAACTAAAAAATAAAATGTATTTTCCCAGAGTTAACTCTGAATACAGGGGAAAAATAGGCCAATCCAGGGCTTTAAGAGGAAAAAATAACAAATATCCTTTTGTTCCCAGAGAAGCTGAAAGCGGGCTTTCTGGCCTATTGTCTTTGCACCTGTCACATGTATGTATATGTTTATCCTTTTGAGATCAATGACAAGCTGCTGATAAAAGGCAGCCCTGCTTTATGGAGATATGATTAACAGAGGGCAAGCTATTAGGAGGAGTAAAAAGAAAAAGACGGGAGGGTGCTCTGGAAGCTGTGGAGGTCATGTTATTAGAAAAACAGTTCCCGGCCGGCGCCACGGCTCACTAGGCTAATCCTCCGCCTACGGCGCCAGCACACCAGGTTCTAGTCTCGGTCGGGGCGCCGGATTCTGTCCCAGTTGCCCCTCTTCCAGGCCAGCTCTCTGCTGTGGCCAGGGAGTGCAGTGGAGGATGGCCAAAGTGCTTGGGCCCTGCACCCCATGGAAGACCAGGAGAAGCACCTGGCTCCTGCCTTCAGATCAGTGCCATGCGCCAGCCGCAGCGGCCATTAGAGGGTGAACCAACGGCAAAGGAAGACCTTTCTCTCTGTCTCTCTCTCTCTCACTGTCCCCTCTGCCTATCCAAAAATAAATTAAAAAAAAAAAAGAAAAACAGTTCCCATTTCACCCAGAAGCCCTGGATTTCAAAGAATAAGAATCATTTCTTGGATGGGGAGATGGACTTCGGTGTAGTGGTTAAAATGCTGCTTAAAACGCTGGCATCCCATGTTGGAGCTCCCGGCTTCCGGTCCTGGCTCTGGCTCCTGACTCCCGCTTCCTGCTAATGCATATCCTGGAAAGCAGCAGGTAATGGCTCAAGTATTTGGGTCCCTACGATCCACATGGGAGGTGGCAATTGAGTTCTTGACTCCTGCCTTTAGCCCGGCCCAGCCCTAGCTGTTGTGGGCATTTGGGGTTTGAACTAGTCTGTCTCTCCCCTGCCCACCCCTCCCCAGCCTGCCCCAGTGATTCTCTTAAATTTTTTAAAAGAATCGTTTCTTTGGGGCCAAATTTGCAAGTCCTTAGATGGATAGGTGTGATTGGCAGGTCAGGACCAGATTTTTCAAGTGATAAGAGCCAAACAATATAGAAAACCTACAACTTAGTCTTGCATTGCAGCAGGCAGGAAGGTGAATGATAACGATTAAGTCTTGGGCCCAGCACTGTGCCATAATGGGTAAAGATGCCGGCGGTAGTGCCAGCATCCCATACAGGCACTGGTTCGAGTCCCAGTTGTTCCACTTCCATTCCAGCTCCTTGCTATTGCACCTGGGAAAGCAGTAGAGGAAGGATCAAGTGCTTAGGCCCCTGTACCTACACAGGAGACCTGGAAGAAATTCCTTGCTCCGGGCTTCAGTCTGGCCCAGCCCCACCCATTGCAGCCATTTGGGGACTGAACTAGTGGACAGAAGATTCTCTCTCTCTCTCTAGTTCTGATTTTCAAATAAGTTAATAAATAAATGTTAAAGAAAAAGAATTAAGTCTTGGGTGGGTGGACTGTGTAGTCCCAACAGTAAGAGTTCACAGTGCCTACCCGTACTGCCACATTGGGGATTTCGGGTGTTATCCTTATTTCCTACTGAGGTAGAGAGAGAATAAGTAGCTCTCCCCACATTCACAGAGCCTCTGAAGACAGAGCTAGGATTTGAACATACAGAGCACAGCTCCCGGAGTCACCGTGCTATGATTGGCCAGCCTAGAAAGGAGCAGGAATTCGTATTTTTGGATGTTTCAGTTGTTCCTTCCTTTTTGTTGGTCATGATAATCTTGAATATTATTTGAGTCATTTTCTGCTGATGTTTCAGACATTCATCTTAGAGGCATCTTTACTCTAGATCCTGTTTGTTTTCATTGGTATTCAGTGTGTTTTGTTATTGTGAGTTCTCTCCCTTCCAATAACAAGTTGCTAAAAAGAAAAATACAGCTATAGCTTGGGGATGAGGAGAGGGGTGGGATAACGTGCTGAGACCAGGTGCTTTAAAGACTGCTGGGTTTGTTTTCCTCTGAGTTATTTGCTGTCCCAGTCACAGCAAAGGAAAAAGAAACACTTGAGGTCCAAGGGAAAGGACGAGGCGGAGGGGGGGAGTGGTTAAATATAAAAATTGTATCAGGCAGACTGCACAGGTTCTAGATGAGGCCGTGGAAGTCCTGCACAGAGGAGAGAAAGTGCAGGACACTTGTCACACTTGTAGTTACTGAGCTATTTAGAATAGTTATTTCCTGGAGAATCAAGTGAGTGGTACGTTCATTACGACTGCTTTCTCTTATTTTATGAATCTATACTGTCGACACAATTAAATAATAGCAAAACATTTTCCCAGGCAATCAAGGTGATTGGCCATACCACTGCCAAAGTTTTTGTTTTTAAACATTTTCTTTATATATTTGAAAGGTAGAGTTTCAGACAGTGAGAGGGAGAGACAGAAAGAGGTCTTCCGTCCATTGGTTCACTCCCCAGATGGCAACAACAGCTGGAGCTGCGCTGATCCAAAGCCAGGAGCTTCTTCTGGGTCTCCCATGTGGGTGCAGGGGCCCAAGCACTTGGACCATCTTCTACTGCTTTCCCAGGCCACAGTAAAGAGCTGGATTTGAAGAGGGGCAGCCAAGACTAGAACCGGTACCCGTATGGGATGCTGGCACAGCAGGAGGAGGATTAACCTACTGCGCCACGGTGCCGGCCCCTGCCAAAGTTTTAATTGAGCGTTAAATTCTCTGTTAAATGCCTGATGGCAAAAAGAGTTGGGAGAAAAGCAGAGAGCAGGTTTTCCTTCTGTGGAACCTTTGGAGCACGCCATAGATCCTAATCAACGGTGAGCTAGCAAAATTAACTTGAAAGCTGGAAAGATCGGCCGCTCTTTCAACGAGAGCAGTCAAAAGTGAGGATGCCTCAGAGCCGAAGGCAGTGCGTCCCCTGCACCCCTGAGCACTACACACCTAGGAACTGGGAACCTCCTGCCCGGCAGAGCTCCCCGTCCTGAGTTCCGACCCTCAGCTCTGCTGTTACTCTGTTTTGTTACAGAAGCAAAGCAGAAATCTAGCTGTGCTAGAAACATACTTAGATGTAGAAATAGTCAGCAGAGAGCAGAAAGCACCTTCAGAAAAGTTCCGTGTGCAAGTTAAAAGGTTCTCAACATAACGTAGGCAGCAGCTGTTAAAACGTTCCAGCCAGACTAGGCTAATCCTCCGCCTGCGGCGCTGGCACACCGGGTTCTAGTCCTGGTCGGGGTGCCGGATTCTGTCCCGGTTGCCCCTCTTCCAGGCCAGCTCTCTGCTGTGGCCCGGGAGTGCAGTGGAGGATGGCCCAGGTGCTTGGGCCCTGCACCCCACGGGAGACCAGGAGAAGCACCTGGCTCCTGCCTTCGGATCAGCGCGATGCGCCAGCCGCAGTGGCCATTGGAGGGTGAACCAACGGAAAAGGAAGACCTTTCTTTCTGTCTCTCTCTCTCACTGTCCACTCTGCCTGTCAAAAAAAAAAAAAAAAAATTAAAAAAAAAAGGTTCCAGCCAACAGCGGCTGTTGAAGACTCTTTAGATAAATTTGAAGGAGCGAGTGAGAGGGGCGATGCTGAGATAAAGAAAGACTTCAGCTATTGTAAAATGCTCATTAGGACAGAGACTTCTATTTCCCTTTCTCTGGACACGTAATATGACTTTACAAATGTAATTCTAAAAGCAGAGACAAATCAGGAAACAGGAATATATTAAAGAAGTGTGAGGGGAGGGGATGCCGAGCTACATCCACCCCCCCCCCTCAGTTAAACAAAATGAAGGTCACGGAGAAGTGTGGGACGGTGCCAGGCAAGTGTGGGGGAGAAGCAGACTGAAATCTCAGAGTTAGACAGAAAAGACAGGCCATTAGCTGGAGACGCAGCTACAAACATATCAATTAATGTTGTGCATGATTGAATTAGGCACTTTATTATTATATCAAAATGATATGACTCTTGTTAGCATAAGATTGGCAGTAAATGGGGAAAAAAATCCTTAAAATCCTGCCTACATGTTGCCTAAACGCTCATTTGAGAATGACAGTTTATCTGTTAGTGTCTTTAAAAATCATAATGTTTTCTACATTTGATCTTTCGGTTGATTTCGGATCACGGAGATATTTAGTACTTTTCACTCAGGTAAACGTTGAATTCCATTCCTCACTCTCTCATTTAGGGTCATAATAAAAGGGGAAAAAAAAAGTGATCTTTCGGATTGACTTCCTCTCAGCCCTTGAGGATGCAAAGCTTAGATCAGTATCGTGGTGGGGGATGGGGAGCCTCAGCCGGAGCCTGGCTGGCTGGGCCAGAGGAGCATTGCTCAGCCCAGGGCAAGCAGCAAGACTCCGCAGAGCCTCTGCTGGGGAGGCCCGTGCCTGCTCCCCCATCCTCGGCTCATGCCTGGGGGTCTCCGCCACATCTAAGGACCACCGGCGTCCCTAACACCTCTGTTTCTTTCCCTTCTACGGTTCCCAAGCCAGCAGGCTCTCTTGTGCCTCTCTGTCCTTGGCACATGCCCATTCCGTCTTCTTGGCCCACCCACTACTCATGTTGGCTCCACCTCCTGGACCCGCCCACTCTCCACTCCACCAACATCTCCTCCTGGAAACAGTTCCTATTTGCTGGACCTGCGGTTCCATACCTAAGCTAGGAGCTCGGCCTAGGGGCAGCAGCCGGCTCAGCAGATAATTTACAAGGTGGTGTGTGTTACTGCTAGAGATAGGTACGCGTGGAAATTCCCTAGGGAGCTCTTCATGGACCTGCATAATATTAAAAAAAAATGTTCATGAATTTCCAAAAAATTTTCCACCAAAATGAACTCCTCTTTGAGCTCCGTTTCCCACAGTGTTAAAAGTACCTCTGTATCAGGAAGAGTGCAGTAGAAAAAACTAACTTTAAAAGTAGCTACATTAGAAGAAGGAGAAGGATGTAGGGAGGCAGAGGAGGGCCGTGCGCAAGTTGTCCTCTCCCAGCCAGCCAGCCAGTGTCAGAATTAAAATGTCCACAGTTAATACATCGACAAGTAGTTGTTTCGACAGAGCATGCACGGAGATGCGTGTAATCACTGGGAAATTCAGAACTAGCACTTGTTTAAGAAGTTGTTTGTGGTTGTTTCTGGGGCACAACACTGGGGCTGGGGCGTGTGGGGCAGGAGGGGGCAGGACGGGTCAGTGTGCACCAGTGTGTGTGATGTAGCCGTGGATCATTCTTACTTTAGTTTAAGATTTTGATTTAAAATGTTCCCCACATCTGCCAACTCTATTACTGGTTACTACCGGCTCACTAATCCTCAAAAAGATACATTCATCCTGACATTGTTACCCCTTAGGAAAAAATCTTTTCTCCCAAGCCACCTTCACTTTTCTGCCAGGTTTACTCAAAGCACCTGCTGGTGTCTCGAGTGTCCCAGTTTGCCACCCAAGCCCCAGTAGTTTCTGGGTCCTCCTCCAAGACCTCCGTTCCCCACCTTGCTGTTCCAGGAGCGCTACCCTGAAGAAGCAGTTGTCCTGGCTGGAGAGCGAGTGTGTGTTGTCTCTGCTCTGAAGAAATGTAACTTCTCCAAAAGGAACTCGTATGCCAGCGGGAGTAAGCTGGAACACTGGAAAGAAGGCGTTCGATGCTGTGTACATTATAACCTGTACACCAGAAAGCATTCTTGGTCATTGAAAAGCCACAGTATATTATGTGCTACCTGTAAGAAGTGGTTATTGGTCATTTTAATCCTATAAGCAGGTGGTCTGGTTTGAAGTGTAAGAGATATTCCTGGTGGTAAACTATTGCACACCTGTTTGAATACATAACCCACAGAAACACGGCATAGCTGTGGAGTCCCAGCACTCAGCGAGAAGTCTGGTGCCTGATGGTTTGTGACCAGTGTTGTAGGACGACGTCTCTGGAGAAGCTTCGAGGCCGGTCTCTTGGCGGGGGGGGGGGGGGGGGGGGGGCTGGGGAGGATGGGGGAGGGGAGCTTAGCTAAAGGCAAAGGAGCGCTCGTCCCACAGCCGCAGAGGGCTTTATTCCAAGCTGAGTCTGTCCCTCGGACCTCGAAGTGCTCCCGTGCTTGCCCATGGTTTCTGCCGACTCATGCCAGGATCAGGCGTCGTGGCTTTTCCTGCTGTCTTCACCCAGCGAGATGTCAGAGTGCTTACTTGCATGGGACCAAAAACAGGGCGACTCTGATCATGGAGGAAGCTCGGAGTCAGAGCGCAGGTTCCTGCCCTGCCCTGGGACTGATGTCCTGTGAGCCCCCAGCCCCTCAGCACCTGTGTCTCCTCATCTGTGAGCATCAACCATCAAGGCTAGAACTTAGGGGCTGTTTTGTAAAGGATGTGTGTGCGTGAGTCTGTAGGTGCCTGTACATTTGTATTGTAGCTATCATGTTGGGTCCTAATTAAGGACCAGCAAAACTGGGACTTGGGTCAGGTATTTATGCTTGAGATTAGGTTGGAGCGCCTGGTGGAAAAACTGCCTAGCGTGTTCTGCCCATACATCAAGTTTTGAATATAATGTTATTATTTTTAGCCAACTTCATTATGTTTATATTTATGGGATGTTTTTGCAAGCATTCATCATTTATGAACACCTCAGAAACACAGCCTTCAGTTGTAAAGCTGTTCTGTAATAAAATTTTGCCAGTTCTTTACTGATTTACTGTTTTGAGATGCTGTGTCCAGGAAAATATTAAAAGCAGGTGCTGCCCGTCTATAGCTTTTGAATCCAGCGAGTTTCTAAATCAAATCAGGATTCAAGTCTAATATTAAATGTATAGGATTAATGACCAGAATGCTTCACCACCATCATTGCTCTAGAATTTTTAGTGTTGAAAGGCAGTTATAGAATGAGTCCCACAATAGTTGCTCAATAAGTGCTTTTTGAATGAATGTTTATCTGGATTCACATACTACTTAGTCAGATAAAGGAAAGCATAAAAGAAATCTTACAGAGTACAAATAATTAACTTTTTACCTAAGAAATGAGCTTCAATTCACATTAACTATTGGAAATTAATCAGTTAATTAGTTGTTTGGGGCTGGTGTGGTGACATTGCCAGCTAAGCCACCACCTGTGAAGCCAGCATTCCATATGAGTGCCGGTTCGAGTCCTGGCTGCTCCACTTCCAATCCAGCTCCCTGCTAATGCGCCACGAAAAAACAGTGGAAGATGACCTAAGTGCTTGAGCTCCAGCTACCCATGTGGGAGACTTGAAGGAGTTCTTGGCTCCTGGATTTGGTCCAGCCCCAGCTATTGCAGCCTCTGTGGAGTGAACCAGCAGATGGAAGTGCGCTCGCGCACGCGTGCTCTCTCTCTCTCTCTCTCTCTCTCTCTCTCCCCCCCCCTCTATCTTCTCCTGTATCTGTAAATCTGCCTTTCAAATAAATAAATAAATCTTTAAAAATTAATTTAAAAAGTTAACTGTTCTGTGTGCAAACCATATAGTTAATAATATAGGTTAAATTTAAATGATGCTGCTAGGAAGAAAAAATGGCAACTTAAGAGTATAATTATGGAGAAATTCTAAGGAATTTCTTCTCATAAGTTGTGTAGGTCTGAGTCAAATAGGAATAGGGAGTTTTTAGATAATGACTGCCGTAATGCATTTGGACTACCACAGCCACGTGATTGACCTGTGATTGGACTCTTGGCCTGTAACTGGAGATGAGCTGTTTAAACTGCGGGGTGTTGCTGGCTGCCCTGGCTCCACTGGGATGGCGCCTTGTCTCTGTCAGGAAGCCTGCACGCCTTAGCAGGATGGTGCTTGTGCTTTAGGCTAAGACCTTTGCTCCTGCCATAGCCTTGGTCACTCTGGCCATTTTTCTTCTAGAAGAGGCTCAGTTGCACATAATATTTTTTTTCCTTTCCTCACAAATCAGAACACAACACGTAAACCACCCCTAATGCTTTCATGAGGACAGAAAGATAGACTGACAGAGAAGCTACTCATTTATGCCTTCATGAATTCCACATGTCAAAACATAACCAACTGTCATTCTACATCTCATCTCTCTGGATTTGGAATGAGAATAGCAGTACAGTTTGCAAAGGCTCTGATCGCTTTAGTAATAATGTTCAAGTTTTTAATTCGGTACATTAGCTCCTCCTCATATGTGTTACACCTCGTGTAAGACCTTCATTTCGAGAACCTCACTACACTGTGAAGAAACTTAAAGGGCACTGTCAAAGGACCCATCTAGAAACTGATTCCCTGGAGATTGCTATCCTAGGAACTATTCTGGGCAGGAACGGGGGAATACTGATTTTGAAAAATCCACAATTGCTCATTCTTCTTATTTTTTCCTTCAATTTAAACTTTTTTGTTCTCTAAAAAATCAGGAAAATTTTAAAACCATAGAAAAGTTAAAATAGTGGTTGCATTCACTCATATGCACATTAATTCATATATATCATTTTCTGACTGTTAATATCCTGTCATGCCTATTCTATTCATTCTAAAAGTATACACACACTTGCCTTTTGCCAAATCTTCTAAAAGTAAGCTACGGACATAATGACCCTTGGCTTTTAAACACTTAAGCATGCATCCCAAAGGACAGTCTCCTGGATACCTGTATCATTACAAGATGGTTGTATCCAGGTTGAACGTTTCTGGCAAGACCACCACATGCATGATATTTTGTTGCTACTACTGAATTGCTTTGCACAAGTCTTGCTGTACTACTACAGCAAACCCAAACTTGACCATTTGGTTCAAGTAGTAACTGTCGGATTTCCCCGTTTATAGTTGCTTTAGTTTCCTTTTGTTGTTAATAAATAAAATGTGGGGTGATACCCTGAGGCCATATGATTTTCCTGTTCTCTACAATCTTCATTGATAGTTTCAGAATCCAATGATAAACCTTGTCTGAAACATCAGCTGTCATTCTCCTGTGTGAAACAGCTTGTCCTCCATATCCATACCCCACCCATGCACACTCATTTTCTTGTACTCATGCATTTTTTAAAATTCAGTGCATTTTCATCATCATGTTTTTCCCCTTTAAATTTTTTACGGAAATGTAATTTGTGTACAACAGAATACACAGATCTTAAGTGTTAGCTAGTTGAGTTTTGACAAGTTCAGATGCAATGGAACCTATACCTCCACCAATATAGCACACTTCCATTATCCCCAGAAAGATTCCAATTGCTTCCCCACTGGACACAACCACTTTATGATGCCTTTCAAATCTAAGATTAGTTTTACCTGTTCTGGAATTTTTTATTAACAGCTCATGTTCTTGTGAACATCAGTACTTTATTGTTGACTTACACTCCATTATATAGACATACCATAATTTGTTCTTTTTTTATTTCCTGTTAATGTACATTTGAGTTGTTTCTGGTTTTGATCCCTTGTAAACCAATTCATATTCTTATAGATCTTTTTGTCTTATGCTTTTAAAGTTACATAAAAGTGGATTGCTGAGTTGTAAGTCAGCTATCTATCTAATCTTATGAAATGGCCAACGAAATCCTCTTTAATCTTCATCCTTGTCAACATTTTATTATTTTTTTCTAAAGAGCTTCCATTCTTTTTTTTTTTTTTTTAAAGATTTCTTTATTTATCTGAAAGGTAGAGTTACAGAGAGAGAAGTAGAGAAGAGAGATTCTGCACTGGTTCACTCCCCAAATGGTGCAACAGCAGAGCTGGGCCAGGCCAGAGCAAGGAGCTTCTTCCAGGTCTCCCACATGAGTAGCAGGGGCCTGAGGAATTGGGCCATCTTCTGCTGCTTTCCCAGGTCATTAGCAGGGAGCTGGATCAGTAGTGGAGCAGCAGGGACTCAAAATTTCACCCATATGGGATTCTGGACCTGTGGGTAACAGTTTAACCAGCTGTGCCACAGCACCAGCACCCAACATTTTATTCTAGTCTCTGTTTTCTGTACGAGTTTATGTAACACTGTATTAGTTCCTGCCTTAAATGCTTTCTGCAGTGAAGCTCTGTGGACATTCAGTGGTTTTCATTATTATTATGGCTTCAATTTCTTTAATAGGATTACATAGATTTGTATTATTGTGTTCATTTTGTATTTTGTATATTTTATGGAATTTGTTCATTTAATCTAAGGTTGCCAAAGTTACTAACATAAAGTAACTTAAGGTATCCCTTTATTGTCAGTTTAATGTCTGTACAACCTGTAGTAATGTCTCCTATTTTAATGATAAAATTGGTAACATGTTCCTCACTTTTTTCTTGATCAGCTTATTTAATCCAATAGTTGGCCAACTCTTTGTTTAAAAAAGACAAATAGTAAATATTTTATGCGTATAGGACTGTATAGCCCAACCCTTCTGTTGTGGAGTGAATGCATCTGTAGACTATACAAGAATGAATGAGAGTGACTGTGTTTCAATAAACCTTCATCATGGACCAGTGTTCACCAACCTCTGATTGCCAGCACCTTTATAAACCCCAAATTTATCAATTTCTAAAATCTTTTCAAAGAATTAACTTTTGGTTTCACTTTTTCTCTACTATTAACTGTTCTTTATTTCTCTGTACTTGTTAATTTTAATTCTTGCATACTTTGGGTTTAGTTTGACCTTTTACCCCTAGCTTTTTTTCTTTTTTTTAAAAAAGGATTGTTGGTTTGTTTGTTTATAATGCAGAGTTTACAGAGGGAGAGAGGGACAGCGACAGAACAGTCTTTCATCCACTGGTTCACTGTCCAAATTACTGCAATGGCCAGAGCTAGACGAGGCCAAAGCCAGCAGCCAGGAGATTCTTCCAGGTCTCCTATGTGGGTAGCAGGGTTCCAAGCACTTGGGCCATCCTCCACTGCTCTCCAGGCACATTAGCATGGAGCTGGATAGGAAGTGGAGTGGCCAGGATGCAAACTGGTGCTCATAGTGTTGCAGGCAGTTTCTTTACCTGCTACACCACAATGCTAGTCCCTAGCTTCTTATGATGAAAGCTGGTGTCCCGTATTTTAATCACTTTTTCTTTTCTAATGTTTCTAATTTAAACTTTTATATTGGTACATTTCTATCTAAGCAATACTTTAGCTGTGTACCACAAATGTTATATGTTGTTTTGCTTATCATTCCATTTAAAATGCTTTCTCTTACCCTTGGTGACTTCTTTTATAAACCACAGATTATTTAGAAATGTGTTGCTTAAATTCCAAATATTCAGAAATTGTCCAGATTTTATTTTGTTATTGATTGACAATTTAACTTAAAAAGATTTCTTTTTATTTATTTGAAAGGCAGAGTTATAGAGAAAGAGAGGTCTTGCATCTGCTGATTCACTCCCCAAATGGCCACAAAGCCGGGTTGGGCCAGGTCAAAACCAGGAGCCAGGAGTTTCTTCTGGGTCTCCCACATGGGTACAGTTGAGCCGTTCTCCTCTGCTTTCCTAGACACATTAGCAGGGAGCTAGATCTGAAGTGGAGTAGCCAGGATGCAAACCAGCACTGCAGGAGATACTGGCATCACTGCAGGCAGCTTAACCTGCTACACCACAGTGCCGGCCCCTGTACTTTAATTATTTTGTGGTCAGGTACACACTCTCTAATGAATTCAGTTCTCTAAAATTGATTGCACTTGTTGTATGGTCCAGAATAAGGTCTGTCTTGATGACGCTTGTAGATGTAACTGGAATGAATGTATATTGTACTGTTATCCAGTTGTGTATTCTGTGGTTATCAGTTGGGAGGTATACATACATATCTGTACTGATACACAGATATGTACACATATATATACATATACACATTTTATATACCAATATACACACAGGTGAATATCTTCACTGTATAGAGTCACATATGAATATACCTGAACACATGCATATACGTGTGTGTGTGTGTTTGTGTGTGAATATAGTACAGACAATGCCACCAGACAACAAGCATAGTAGCATTTATTATGTTCTTTGTACCAGGGATCAGGATGCCTGTTGTTCAACCTCTACTTAATTTTCTTTGTCTAGTTTTATGGGTGGTCCATGGCAGGAGAGCTAATGCCATACCAATTACCGTATCATAGCTAAAAAGTCATCATTACCTTTGCTTTCCTCAATATTCAAATTGTCCTGGATATAGTCATGTGAATCTTCTTTTCTCTTTTGATATGTCAACAGTAATCTTTGATGATTTCTGGTACAGCAAGCACACCTTGTATATTTTCTGCTCAAACCTGGGATCACCCTAGGTTCTCTAAGGAACCATGGTTTCTTTTACTGGAGTTGGTTACTTAGACAGTAAGATCTGGGGTGTGAGCATTGAATTAGAGCAGTTCAGACATTGGTTAAGATGCCTACATCTCACACTGGAATGCCCAACTCTGATACCCAGCTTTGACTCCTGACTGTACATTCCTGTTGGTGCAGAACCTGGGAGAAAACAGTGATGGCTCAAGTGTTTTGGCTCCTGCCGCTCACATGGGAGACTAGAACTGAGTACAGGCATTTGGGTTGATTCCATGTCTCAGCTATTGTGAATTGAGCTGCAAGAAACATGAGGGCACAAGTAACTTTTTCATATGCTGATTTCATTTTGTTTGGGTAAATTCCTAAGAGTGGGATGGCTGGGTCATATGCTAGATCTATTTTCAGATCTTTGAGTAATCTCCATACTGTCTTCCAGAACGGTTGTACTAGTTTACATTCTCATCAACAGTGGATTAGGGTACCTTTTTCCCTACATCCTCTCCAGCATATATCATGTTTTGATTTTCAGATGATAGCCATTCTAACAGTGGTAAGGTGAAACCTCATTGTGGTTTTGATTTGCATTTCTCCAATGGCTAGTGAGCACTTTTTCGTCCTTTGAAAACTGCCTGTTCATATGCTTTTCCTATTTCTTAAGAGGATTGTTTGTTTTATTTTGCTGTTGAGTTTCATGAGCTCTTTATAGATCCTGGATACTAATCCTTTATCAGTTGCATAGTTTGCAAATGTTTTCTTCTGCTATCAGTTGCCTCTGCAATTTGTCAAGTGTTTCCTTTTCAACGCAGAAGCTTCTTAGCTTGATGTAATCTCATTTATCTATTTTGGTCTTTATTACCTGTGCTTCTGGGGTCTTTTCCAAGAAGTGTTTACATATGCCAATGTCTTGCAGAGTTTCCCTGATGTTTTCCTCTAGTAATTTGATGGCACCAGGTTGTAGATTTAGATCTTTGATCCATTTTGGGTTGATTTTTATTTAAAGTGTAAGCTGGGGGCCTTGTTTCATACTTCTGCATGTGGAGATCCAATTTTCCCAGCTCCATTTATTGAACAGACTCTGTTTTCTCCAGGGATTGATTTTATCTTGTTTGTCAAAGATCAGTGATTATAGGTGCATGGATTAACTTCTGGAGTTTCTATTCTGCTCCATTGGTCTACATGTCAATTTTTGTGCCAGTGGCAGGCTGTTTGATTATAACTGCCCTGCAGTATCTTGAAGTTTGGTATTATGATACCTCTGGCTTTGTTTTTAAGATTGCTTTAGCTATTTGGGGTCTCATGTTTCCAAATGTATTTTAGCATCATTTTTTATAGATCTGAAAACAAAGTCATTAGTATTTTGATTGAGATGGCATTGAATCTGTAAATTGCTTTTGGTAATATGGACATTTTGATGATATTAATTCTCCCAATCCAAAAACATGGAAGATTCTTCCATTTTTGTGTGTCTTCTATTTCTTTCTTTAATGTTTTGTAATTTTCATCATAGAGATTGTTCACCTCCTCCATTAAATGTATTTGAAGGTAACAGCCATTTTTAGTAGCTGTTATGAATGTACTGATCTTTTTTTTTTATTTTTTATTTTTTGACAGGCAGAGTGGACAGTGAGAGAGAGAGACAGAGAGAAAGGTCTTCCTTTGCCGTTGGTTCACCCTCCAATGGCCGCCACGGTCGGCGCGCTGCGGCCGGCGCACCGCGCTGATCCGATGGCAGGAGCCAGGAGCCAGGTGCTTTTCCTGGTCTCCCATGGGGTGCAGGGCCCAAGCACCTGGGCCATCCTCCACTGCACTCCCTGGCCACAGCAGAGGGCTGGCCTGGAAGAGGGGCAACCGGGACAGAATCCGGCGCCCCGACCGGGACTAGAACCCGGTGTGCCAGCGCCGCTAGGCGGAGGATTAGCCTAGTGAGCCGCGGCGCCGGCCTGTTATGAATGTACTGATCTTATAAGTTCTTTCTCAGCCCTGGCAGTGTTTGTGTATGCAAAGACTATTGAACTATTGATTTTTGTGTGTTGATTTTATATCCTGCAACTTTACCAAACTCTCTCACGAGTTCCAGTAGTCTCTTAGTGAAGTCTATTTGTTCCCCTGTATATAGAACCATGTGTCATCTGCAGAGAAGTATAATTTGACTTCCTCATTTCTAATTTCTATCCCTCTAATTTGTTTTTCTTCCCTAATGGCTCTGGCTAAAACTTTCAGAACTACATTGAATAGCAATGGTGAAAGTGGGCATCCTTGTCTGGTTCTGGATCTCAGTGGAAATGCTTCCAATTTTCCCCATGCAATATGATGCTGGCTGTTCGTCTCTCATATTGCCTTCTGTGTGTTGAGGATTTTTCTTTCTGTGCCCATTTTGCTTAAGGTGATCATTATATGGTTTTATTCTTCAACCTGTTAATGTGATGTATCATATTTACTGATTTGCTTATGTTGAATCATTCTTGCACACCAGGGATAAATCAAAGTTGGCTTGGGTGAGTGATTTTTCTGATGTGTTGGTTTCAAATACTATTTTGAGGAATTTTGTATCCATGTTCATCAGGGATATTGTTCTATAGTTCTCTTCTTTGTTCTCTCTTTTTCTGGTTTTGGAATTAAGATGATGCTGACCTCACAGGAAGAATTTGGGAGGATTCCCTTCCTTTCAGTTGTTTTGATAGTTTGAGAAGAATTGGAATTAGTTCTTCTTTAAAAGTCTGGTAGAATTTAGCAGTGAAGCCATCTTGGGTTTTGCTTTGTTGGGAGGGTCTTTATTACTGATTCAATCTCCATCTTGGTTATTGGTCTATTTAGGTTTCTGTGTCATCATGACTCAATTTTTGCAGATTGCGTGTTCCAGAAATCCATCTATTTCTTGTAGATTTTCCAATCTGTTGGTATAAAACTGTAGTAATTTCTGGTGATTATTTTTATTTCTGTGGTATCTGTTATTGCATCTCCTTTTTTATCTTTGATTTTATTGATTTGGATCATGTTCTTATTTTTTCTTTTGGTTAGTTGGGCCAATGGTGTATCAGTTTTGTTTATTTTTTCAAAAAACAGCTCTTCATTTTTTTTGTATCATGTTTTTTGTATCATGTTTTTTTGTCTCATGTTTTGTACATTTTTGTATTATGTTTCGTTTCAGTTTTGTTTATTATATAATTTTTAATTATTTCTTTCCTCCTACTAGTTTGGGGTTTGATTTGTTCTTATTTTTCTAGGTCCTTGAGATGCATTGATACATCATTTATTTGATGTATTTCCAATTTCTTGATGTAGACACTGATTGCTATCAACTTCTCTCTTAACACTGCTTTTGCTATATCTCAGAAGTTGTGGTTTGTTGTGTTGTCATCTTTTCCAGGAATTTCTGCACTTCCCTTTGGATTTCTTCTGTGACCCACGGTTCATTCAGGCGCATGTTGTGTGTGTGTGTGTTTTCTGGAATTTCTTAGGTTGTTAATTTCCAGCTTCATTTTTCTGTAGTCAGAAAAGATACATGGCATGATTTCAATTTTTTTTGGGGGGGCGGGGATTTGCTGAGAATAGCTTTATGGGCTAGCATATGGTCTATGCTAGAGAAAGTTCCATGGACTGATGAAAAGAATGTGTATTCTGCCAGCATGGGATGACATGTTCTGTAGATATCAGTTAGCTCCATTGCGTCCATAGCGTAGATAACCTCTGTTGTTTCCTTGTTGATTTTCTGTCTAATTGATCTCTCCATTGATGAGAGTCCTCCGTTATTGTTGTATTGGAGTCTGCGTCTCCCTTTAGATCCACTAACATTTGTTTTAAATAGCCAGGCGCCCTGGGACACATGCATTTCCTGCAGCACAGTCACAAGGTGCAGGTCCACTCTGAGCCCCGTGACCCTGCCCCGTCGTGGAGAAAGCAGAAGCGATTCCAGAGCCAGCCGCCTGGGACCAGGTCCTCTGCCTTGGCACTTGGAGCCCTAAAGCCTGTGATAGAGTTGGGGGGATGGGAACGCCTCGTAGTCCTAAGTGGGTGCTCAGCCCCCTCCAGCCCTCCAGGCCAGACTCAAGTCAGTGGGGAAGGCAGGATTTACATCCCTGATAAAACCCCCTCGTTGTGCATGATTGATACTTTCTCCCTGCTGGTCGCCAGGCGCCCTTGTCAGGGGATGGAGAGGAAAAATGTGTTTTTCTTTGAAGGGTTTGGGTGGGCAGCCTGGCCCCTCGCTAGCGCTCTAGGCTGGACTCAGAGTCTGTGTGCTCTGCGGGGTTCTCCCTTGTGGGGAGCAACCCGGACTAGACTAAGTTACTGGAATTAAGACTTATTCTATGCATCTGCTCTCCCACAATATGGCACTGGGAGAGGAGGAAACAGCTTCTACGCAGCTGCCTCTTGCCAACTTGAGTGATGACCTCCAGGAGCTGATCCTGCTCCTGATTGGAGGAGAGCAGCGTACTCGGCGTGTGGGCAGCCGAGTTGGGATTGGCGGAGGAGGACTATAAAGGAGGAGAGAGACAGCATGCACCAGGAACATCTAAGGGGAACATCTAAGGGGAACACCTGTGCAGCCCCCGAGAGCGCCGGCCGGCGGTGTGCCGCTCCCCCACGGAAGTGGGGAATATGGCAGGGGGAACCGCCCTTCCACGGAGGTGGAAGGGACGGTAGCCAACCCGGGAAGAACCAGCAGCAAACCCGGGGAGGGCCGAGCAGACGAAAGAACAGCGCAGGGTCCTGTGTCGTTCCTCCACGAAGACGGGGAGCGACACTCCCTCAGGCGGGATCACCAGTGACGTGGCTGCGCAGTCTGCTCTCTCCTCGCCTCCCCAGCCCCCAGCTGCGGGAATCACAGGTGTCGTCCCCACTCACTGCCACATATGTTTGCTGTGCATGCTGCTGCGTGGCATCTCTTCTTTCTGTAGAATTTCCACTGAGACCTTCTCTCCAGCTCCTCCCCCCGAATGCACTTCCTCTGCTTTTCTGCTGCTACCTTCCCCTGGTCACAGTCAGCAAGCCTTTTCCCTCTGCAGCCATCTTGCAACCTCTGTGCACCTTCCTCCTGGTTGTCATTACTTCTGTTCCTTTTTAGGACACACACACACACACACACACACCCCTCTATGTATTACGTATACATGCAAATACACAGTGTTTATGCATATGGTTGGGGGCAGCAGAGGAGAGTTGGCAGGCAATAGTGGATATCATTCTCCATTCTCTGTTCTCCATTCTTAGAAACAACAAGGATTCCAGAATTTCCAAGATGCACATGCATTAGGCACACTCAGTTTTCTCTCTTCTATGTGTTAAGCAGTTTGTTTGAATCGTTAACAGCCTCTTACCTGCTGGAGCGTGGCTTAGGAACATGACTTTGAAAAGGGAATAACTGGAGGAGATAGGTATCGTAGGGTTTTCTGCCATTTCAGTAACGGTGCGCTCACGTCTCTCATAGTTCCTTGCTCTTAATAAAAACTCAGCATGTTTTTCTGAGCGCAGCATAATGGTGGAACTATCCCTCCCTGGCCCTCCATTAAAAAAATAATAATAATATAAAAACGAAGACCAGCTGGGCAGCTCAGTACACAAAGGATCAGGCCCCTTGTGGAAAGGCTCCGCATCGTAGCCTAGCCCAGCCCATGAAGCAGGTTGCCCATCAGGAGAAGTGACACGTCCACCCTCCTCCCTCGCCACTTCTCTTGTGTGTTCATCCACTCATTGTTTTCTTTGAGTCCTCCTGTGTTGAAATTTAAGAGTTTTGTGTCTGTCTCTGCTTGTACATAAGCTCTTGAACATCTGGACGTTGTTAACCTATCCAAGACGGGAACAAACACTGTTTCCCCGTAGGCAGCTGCAGATGCACTGTAGTGCTGGGCACTTGCCCACGAATCAAGCAAGCTGGTTCTAGAAAGAAGGAAGCCGCCTCCTGTTATGAAGGAGCTCTCCTCTGAGATCTCTCGGATCCGCGTTGCCTCCCCTCCAGCACTGCCTGACAGCTCAGTGTTCAACAACGTCCAATGCCCAGCTAAGAAACAATTTTTATATGACTTTGAGAGGGCCTGTTTGAATCCTTGAGCAAAGGGAAATGCTAAACCGACTGCACCTTGTGAGACAGCCCAGTTTGTGGCCCTGATCAATGAACGAAAAGGAGAAGTTCTGTTTCCATTTGCGCCACAATGTGCAGAATGCACACCTCTTCCTCTGTGTGCCTCCGTTTCTCTATAAAATGCCTGAAAAATGTTTACCTTCTTTGGAGATCCAGTCAGGAGGCACAGTCATAGACCCAAAGCCATGGCAGGCAATAATTCAATAAATCAGTAGCAGTCTCATTTCTAAGCTGAAGTGTTGTATGGCTTATGAATGATATTATAAATATCCAATATGATATAGATGTTATAAATATCCTTGGCAGAAAACAAGGTTCCCCATCCCTATAAAAAGACAACCCAATTTTAAAAATGAACAAAGGATTGGGTTAAACATTTCACCAAAGAAGATATATAGATAGTTTTAAAACATGAAAAGACCATTAGCCATCAGGGAAGTGCAAATCAGAACCGCAATGAGATTCTATTTAATACCCACCAGGATGAGCATAATTTAAAAAGACAGAAAGCAAATGTTGGCAAGGATATGGAGAAATCAGGACCCTCATACAACACCAGTGGGAATGTAAAGTGGTATTATGTAAAGCTATTATGGAAAGGAGTCTGGCATTTCCTCAAAATGTTAATAATGAGGTCATCATAGAACCAGCCATTCCACTCTGAAGTATATATGACTATACCCAACACAATGGAACTTAAATCTACACAAAAACTTATGCACAAATGTTCAACAGCAGCACTGTCATAATAATCAAAAAGTAGAAACAACTCAAGTGTCCATCAATTGATGAACAGACACATGAGGTATATCCATACAATGGAATGTTATTTGGTATTAAAAGAAAGTGCTGCTACGTGCCTGAACACTAATGAACTTGCAAAGCTGCCAAGTGAAAAGAAATTAGTCACAATAGATCACATAATACTTATTGTATAAGTAAACAGAAGTCACGTTTGAATATTTGGCATCTGTAGAAACAGAAAGTAAGTTAGGGTTCTGGGACATGGGTAAGAGCAGAGTCTAATAGATACTGTGTTTCTTCTTAGGATGTCTCCGTCATCCTAAGAAGCTCTGACTAATATAAATACAGGACCTTATTTATTTATTTGAGAGAGACAACATTTCCACCCACTGATTCGTTCCCCAAAAACCTACAATACCCAAAGCCAGGAGCCAGAAACTTATTCCAGGTTTCCCGTGTTGGCAGCAGGAAATCAGCTCTTTGAGCCATCATCCTGCTTTCCAGAGCTGCATTAGCAGGAAGCTGGAGTCAGGAGCCAGAGCCGCCAGTCAAATCCAAGCACCTGATCTGGGATGCCGGCATCTTAACTACTAGGCTAAATACCCACCCCAATCCGTACATGTAAGTGAGTGAAGTTCATGGTATATGGATTATATCTCAATAAAGCTGCCTGAACCTTACTCCTGACCAATTGAATCAGAATTTCTGCAGGTGGAGTTTGGCATCAGGTATTTTGTTTAAGCCTCCTTTGTTAAGCTTGTTATATATTTGGTATAGCCAGGATGCAAATCACTGTAAACTGATTGCAAAGAGATCTTTCAGAGCCAGAACACGATAAATCCCCGAGTCTCGTGTTCTGTGCCTGTCCCAGTGAACAAGCTGATTTAAAGGCACAAGGGAAATGATGTTCACGGTTAAGTTCTGTGGCTGTCTCCCCTGGGTGAGCAGACACCAAGAAACCCAAATTCCCCTTCAACCAAGAACAAATAAAAGAGTAACTGAATGTTGTTCCAAGTCCTGAGCAAAACCGGAGAGAAGAGGAGTGGCTGGTATTTTCCCACCTGCAACTTGATTGTCAGAACACACCAGGGACCTTGCTCCTTCCTTCCCAGGCTGCCCTTGCATGGTGTGGGGTTGCTCAGCCCCATCTGTGAGTGAAGAGCATTGCAGGTGTTTCAGTGGCGGAAGTGATATGGGCCTGTATCAGAAGAAATGGCAGAGAAAGCAAGTAGAAAACCCATGACGACCATAATTGCACAAGGAGATAGGCTTCTGAAGAGGAACCATTACTTATTTTTATATATCTTTCTTTCTTTTATTTATTAATTTATTTACTTACTTACTTACTTATTTACTTGAGAGAGTTATAGACGGAGAGAGGTAGAAGCAGAGAGAGAGGGCTTCCATCTGCTGGTTCACTCCCCAAATGACCGCAATGGCCAGAGCTGGGCTGATCTGAAGCCAGGAGCGAGGAGCTTCTTCTGGGTCTCCCACGTGAGTACAGGGGCCTAAGGACTTGGGCCATCTTCTACTGCTTTCCCAGGCCATACCAGAGAGCTGGATCAGAAGTGGAGCAGCCGGGACTCGAACCAGCACCCATATGGGATGCTGGCACCACAGGCAGAGGCTTAGCCTGCTACACCATAGCACCGGCCCCACCGTTACTTATTAAATATAGATACGCTCAATGATAGTGGGTCATGAAATACATGTATGTGAAAACCATTGAAGACAGACTTAGGGAAGAGTTCTTCCAAGTTCCAGGAGGAAAAAAAAATAGTATTATAATCAAGATAACTGGACAATTTTATTACTCCCTATTTATGAGGGTTTGGCTAAGATTGCTTTAGGAGAGCGGTTTTCAGAAGCCTGATTTAAAAAAAAAAAAAACATCGGAATGATACTGCCCCCATTATTTTTGACACAGACAAATTAGACAGATTTTGAAAGGGCTGGAGATTGAGTGGTTGTAAAAAGCGGAGGTGCTAAATGGAAGTGTCCCTGTCACATCGCATATGAATCAGTCAGTATTGTTGGGAATCCAGACAAGTGACCTGACCTTTTAAAATCCTTCCTTAGCTGAAGGGCTGCCATGTAATGGCTGAGTGACATTCCATAGGTCACCCTACCATGTCCCAGTGTCTCTACCTGTACAACAGAACTAATTAGCCCCTGCGCAAAAGAATCCAATCAGTTCCCACCAGCATTGAATATAACCAAACATCGTTATGAGGTTTTGTATAAATGAACATCTAACATGGAAACCGGGAGCCATGTCCAGTGCAGGGGGCAGCTGGGATGAGGGGCATTGCTTATGTAGATTAACGAGGAGCTGAGGGCCAAGGACTTGAAGGTAACCCGCATGCTGACAACCACAGGTGTCAGAATCCTGCAGGGGCAGGAGAGGAGAGTGTGTCACCCAGAAGGCAGGGTGGGTTGTGGCAGGAGCCTGGAGCCGGAGCCAGGGGAAGTTTAGCGCTTTGCTGCATTTCTAGAGACACCACCCAGCCAGGCAGGGAAGGGCCAGTGCCAGGCCACTCTTTGCCCTGCTGTTTCCCACCAGGGCCTTCTCTTGTGGAGACCCAGCTGGGAGCCTGGAGAACAGGTGCCTGGGCCAGTTGCCTCCCCCACAATGTGAGCACAGCCAGGAAGAGCTGAGGCATGGGTGGGAGAGGTTATCCCTGGTGTTACTCTGTGTCCATTCTCACCCTCCTGCACCTAGCTTGGATGTTGTCTAAGCTTCTGTTTATTACAAGATAGGGTTCAACACCTAAAGACATTCTCCTCTCTGCCCAGCAGGGGGGAGCCACAGTCTCATCAGTCACAGTTTTCACCCCAAATCCTGGATCTCCACAGTGCTCCCTTTCAGGTCAGACACAGTTCCTCCACTCAGTGACCTCCAAGCTAGCCTTCAATGTCAGTCAGTCCTGGTGCCCCCATATAACACAGTAAGGGAAATGCCACGTCATAGCCAGTAGGATGGCTGTCATTTAAAAAAAAAAAAAAATGGAACATAGCAAATGTTGGCAAGGACATGGCGAAATCGGGACCCTTCTTTGTTGCTGGTGGGAATTGGGAATGTAAAATAGGGCAGCCACTGTAGAAGACAATTTGGCTGTTCCCCAAAAAGTGAAACATGGATTTATGTGACCCACCATTTCCACTCCTAGGTGTATACCCAAAAGAACCGGAAGCAGGTCCTCTAATGGAAGCTTGTATGTTAATGTTCGTAGTGGTATTATTCGCCCACACCAAAAGGCAAAAATAACCTCAATGTCCATCAGCAAGTGAATGGATAAGCAAAATGTGGTGTGTACATACAACGGAATAATACTCAGTCAAAAAAATAAATGAAATTCTAATATATACTACGGCAAGAGTGAATGTCCAAAACATTATTATGCTAGATGAAGTAAACCAGACACAAAAGGACATATGTTGTCTGATTCCCCAAATAAAATCTCTAAAATAGGTCAACTCG
This sequence comes from Oryctolagus cuniculus, assembly GCF_051225735.1. Classification (NCBI taxonomy): domain Eukaryota; kingdom Metazoa; phylum Chordata; class Mammalia; order Lagomorpha; family Leporidae; genus Oryctolagus; species Oryctolagus cuniculus. The sequence goes on from NC_142869.1 coordinate 169,716,075, forward strand.
TGGACACAAAAGAGAATGGTAGATGTCAGGGGCTGAGAGGAGGAGGGACAGGGAACTTAGTTTAATGGGCCCAGAATTAGTTTGGATGATGGAAAAGTTGGGGGTCAATATGATATATTTTGTTACAATGTATATTTTGCCAGAATAAGAGAAATAGGTGGAAAGTGTAAAACAGAATCCCACTGGTTAACACATGCATTAAAAGGTGAGGCTGGTGCTCTCCCCATTTCTGCAACTGGTCTCAAGGCCACAGGTGCTACTTAGCACTTTCTTTGCCACCACCATCCCTGGGGCTCTTGTCCTCTTCCTGCACCTCGACTGGTCAGAAGTCTTCACCTATCTGTGTTTACCAAGACTTTGCTCCTTCAAGAGCCAGGTTCTCGGTGGCCCTGGCTTTATGAATGTGCTGTGGTTTTCCTATCATTTTACTGTGGACTTGGAAGAGCTCAGAGGGCTCCCAGTGACTCCAGCATTGTCCAGCCTGCTCTTACCACATAGCAGCAACTTACTTTCTCATTGGCAAACCACATCACTCAGTCCAGGCACTGGTAAAGGACAGGGCTTCAAAGCAGCCCGATGACGACCTCTCCTTCCAATGTAACGCACTCATCGTTGTGTCCTCCAGGGGTAGAACTCTCTTCTGGGTACCTCTAGACCTGTTTGCCCAGAGTTGCAAGGACAGGAACAAGAGTTCCATGAGTAGTTTTACTAATTAAGTCTTTGGCTCTCACGCTCACATTTTCTTGATTATTGGGAGAAGAGGGGGAGGGGGAGAATGTTGATTTCTGGGACGTGGTATTCCAGCACTCCAGGCTTGTATGTGCTGCCGTCCAATGGGAACCATAGCCCGGTCCTGCCCAGGTCATTTAACACTTCTGTCATCCAGCTCCTCCAGGGCCGTCCATGTCCAGCAAGAGGGTAATTCATGGAGTGTGGCCCATGCCTCACTTCTTTTACTGTAAAATAAGGCTCTTGGTTAGAAACATGGTTGAACGGGACACCATGATTATGATTAAGTCCTTGAGTAAGTCAGCCGACAGTGGAGCTGGCAGAACTATTTGAGGTGAGGGAGGCAGTTTGATACCCAGAGTGTCTGTTACAGTGTGGGTATGACACCGCTCCCCAAAGGGGCAGGTGCTGTGCCGCCTTAGCCAGTGCTCACCCTTCCCCTGTGGAATTCTGACACTTCAGGCAGCTGTCCTAGGCTCTTGGACTCAACAGTAGGAAGCAATGGTAGAAAGCTTGGGGGAGGGGTCAGGGAGAGAGGAATGGGTCTGAGTCTATGCGTTAAGGGCAAGATAGAGCACAGATCTGCAAATCAATATCTTTGAAACCATTTATAATGTTTATTTCACAATTGCCTGGAAAACATGCTAATAATGCAGATTTCTTTGCCCTTCTTTCAGCAGATAGCAGAATTATTTAAAAAGCTAAATGGAGACAATTTCATACATCTTTGGCAAGATTCTCAAAAATGAATTCTTGTCAGATAGACTTCTTTAAAGATTATAATTATGTGGTAAAACTAAGTTAAACAGGTTGAACAATCTTGGCAAAATGCTCTTAAAGTCTTGTCAGAATGAGCTCTTTAAAGATTTTGACTGTGTGGCAAAAATTAAGCTTTGCAGGTGTAACTCCTTCTTCAGTCTTACAGGCTTCCATGTGAGCATGTTGGCCAGCCGGCTCTGCGGTGACTCCCCCTGCAGGGCTCAGCACCTAAAGCCTGCAGGCTTTGCATTCGATGTCTGTTCCTGGCTGTGTCAAATCATCTTTGAGCAAACACTGAGCTCCTGTGATTTCTGGGTTTCTATTACTTTACATTCTCGACATAATGATTTTCCTGTTGCCCATGCCATGTCTTCATTAAATAATACGTTTTCTTAATAAGTAGAAGAGGAAGAATATGTAAAACTCGAGACCTAGAAGCGGGAAATAATACTGATCCGGACGCCGGGTGGGAGTCCCCCAGCAGTACAGTCCTTGGCCGCTGGAGCCGCAAGTCCAGGGCAGTCTACAAGCCTACCAGCCACCACCTCCCTGTGACACCCACGGCCTGCACTTTTCCATGCTGGAATTCTGATGGGCCAGTTTGAAACTTTTCTCATTTGTGCTGGGATTTCCAATTTTTCTTTTAGTTAAAAACTTTACATGTTTCTTAGGAAAAAAAAATGTGGACTGCATGGAAAAAAGCACAAAGCATGATTGAATCACAGAGTTGGACATCTTGGGATTAGATAGCCAATATTTTCTTCATCTTGTATGCATAATTCTTATGAATACCATATAGCACAGTTTATAACACTTTATTTTACTCAGCTGTATATCATGGCTGAAAATAACCTATACCAAGCATTTGTCTATGGTGTCAAATATTTTCTACTATAGAATTTCCGATGACTCCATATTTTTGTGTAGTGTGGATATACCATAATTTATTTAATAAATCAGAGGGTTTAAAAAAGATTTATAGTCGAGCAGTAAGGCCATCCCTCTAATGCTATTACAATATATAAAACTTCGCCAAGCTCTTTGACACACATAAATCCTCAAAGGGATGATTGTGTGTGTGTGTGTGTGCACGCGCGCACAATGCTTCTGGCTGTCAATCAGTTCTCCTCCATGTCATGGTTCCTGCACTCCTTCCAGGTTGTTAGGGGGTGATTATGGATTCTGTCAAATGAGATGTCTACTATGTATTCAATGGGAGGCAGTTTGTATTTTTCTGCATCTGTTCTCTCCCATCTGAGGAAGTTAAGGGAATCTCAGTGAGCCGACGGGAAACTGGGTAGACATCTAGCTAGCCCTGAAGGGCACCACAGACAAGCCCGAGGCCCAGAGATCCCCTGACGGAGGATTAGTCTTCTACACAGACACATTTGTCTTGATTGTCACATTCCGCCCACGGGTACACCTACATGCATAAAAATGGCTCCAAGCCTGGCTTTCAAAGCTGTGTGCCTCCCCTGTTGCTTTTCAACCACCCAGCTCAGAGGCATTTTTTTGTGTGTGGCTGTTATATCTTTCAAAAGTGATTAAGGGGCTGGAAGAATTGATATATAAGGGCAGATTAAGAAAACTAAATATTTACAACTTGACTGAGTGACAGCCCAGGGAATGATATTCTTACTGTCTTCTGGGCTCATATCATAGAGGAGACAGCGCTCTGCTTTTCCCAGGAACTGGATTTTAGGAATCTCTAAATTCAGAGCAAAGTTTTCTGCGGATGACATCACTTATGTGAATGAGATAATGGTGTGGGTTAGAAATTGCATTTAGCAGCTAGTAACAAGAATTCAAAATAGCAGTAGCTTAAATAAAAAGCATCTCACTTTCTCTCCTGTGACGGGAAGCCCGGAGGCATGTTTTTGGGGGCTGCATGGCAGCTCCAGGAAGTCATCCGGGTGCTGGTTACTTCCTCTCTTTCGGCTCCGTGATTCCCAGCACTGACTTCCATGTAGAGAGCTCTGATAGAATTAGTTGCTGTGGCCACATCCCAAAGAGTGGGAAGGCTGGGGAGGTCCCTGCCAATTGACATTGCTGGAGGGACTTTTCTTATGATGCTATCTTTCGGTCTTAGTTTATGCATCCCATTGGCCACCACATCTGCATGACACAATGAAATTTTGTGGTTTTTTTTTAATTATTATTTTTTTATTTTTAAATTGGACATAGTGATGACTCAAACTATCAGTTTCTTTTTTTAACCAAAAAAAAAAAAAATGGGACAATAGGTACTTGGTAGGCAGCGAGTGCTTTCTGTCACAGTTATTAGTTTCTTGAGATTCTGACCAATCTGCATGGAGAGACCAGTGATTTATGTGTGGTATTCCAAGATTCCATGTATTAACTAGTCCTTGAGATCCAACTAATTTCCTCCCGCTCACTCTTACCCATTTAAATGTATTCACTGTCACATACCTGGGGTTGATGCTAAACAAAGCAGCCATCTCAAGATACCTAAGAATAACATTAGGTTCTTCCAAGTTCCATGCAGTGTGTTAAGCACACAAAGGCATCTCCTGAATGCATTACTTCAGTATACTCCAAGAGGGAGCCAGATGGAGTAGAATTCACCGTGAGTGGTTGGTAGTTGAGGCTGGGAGACGGACACGTGGGCATCTGTTACACTTCTCTATTTTGGCAATTTTTGAAACTTTCTCAAGCAAAAGCTTTCTAAACCACCTAATGACTCCTTACACTGCCTCCTGTGGGGCTGCTACCCCTAGGCCGCAGCGCCCAGGGAAGCTGCAGCTGCGCAGCCTCACCCAGCCCTTGCTGTTTGAGGAAATCCTCTCAGAGAAGTAGCCTGAGCATCACCACCAGAACACCAGTTGGAAAGGCAGGACTGGGGGCCCAAGCCCCCCAGGTCAGGTTCAAGTGCTGTGTTCTTCATCGCCCCTGTAGCTGTCACTTAGCCGGATCACTCCATCACTGTGGCTGCTGAGATGCGGTTAATGCTGAGTCACTCCTTAGGAGCATAACCATCTTGAGTAAGCATTTAATTCCCAAAAGTTGCTTCTGCCCACGATGACCAGCAGCCCTCGTGCCAGGTGCTACATACCTGTGCGTCCAATACGCATCTCTGACTGTGTTTCGGCGGTTATTAATCATTGCTTACTTGGAAGTTAGTTTGGCTCATTCTGCTTAAATAAAAGCCCTCCGCTCCGCTCACGTCAGGTGTTTGCAGTCCGAAAAGCCTTGGGACTTGAGGAAAACCCTCCAGGGGCCTGAACCATCCAGCCTCCTCTGGAGACCCCTTAGCTTGCCCTCTGCGGGTAACATCCCTGAAAAGACATGATTTTTTTTTTCTCCCTCACATCCGCAGGCGTCTTTTTCTCATGTTAGCTTTCTCTCTTTGTGAAACAGAGAGCTGTGGAAAGTAGGCAGTTTGAGCCGCAACTTCGCCACCCACGTGCTACGTAGGCCGAACAGTTAGCTCTCTGAGGCTCTATTTCTCCATCTCCTTAGAGGCCGTGCCGTACGCCTCCAGGGTCCCTCCCAGCCCCATCCTTTGTTACCCTGTGGAACTTGACCTTTCAACCCCAAAGGACATTTTGAAGACACTGGGCGCTCTCTGAATCTCGCCTGGTTATGTTCTTCAAGGTAGTAGAAAGATCGCAACGTTGATTTTTATTGGTCTCTTTTTCCAAATAATGACTGTCTTAATTCTTATTTCTAGTTTGCCTCAGATCCTTCCTAGAATAAGAAAATGAATAAAAGAGTGAAGTCAGTCGCGCATCTCAACTAAATTCTCCCTTAAGCAGGCTGGATCCTCTTTGCTGTTTAAGATTTATTTGTTTATTTGAAAGTCAGAGTTACAGAGAGAGGAGAGAGAGAGAGAGAGGTATCTTTTATCTGCTCATTCACTCCCCACTTGGCAGCAATGGCCAGGGCTGGCCATGCTGAAACCAGGAGCCAGGAGCTTCATCTGGGTCTCCTATATGGGTAGCGGGGGCCCAAAAACTCGGGCCGTCACCTGCTGCTTTTCCAAAGCCATTAGCAGGAAGACAGATCAGAAGTGGAGCAGCCAGGACATGAACCGGCGCCCATATGAGATGCTGGTGTCTCAGGGGGCATCATCATCCTCTCTGCCATAACACCGGCTCCTGCTTTTAGGTATTTAAAATAGTTTCAGCAGGCATATTAACTGGGTTGTTTTATTTTTTTCTGTAATCATCTTCAAGCCAAGTACATGTTTAACACCCTCGGACATTTACCAACCTCCACTGCTGGAGGAGAGGCGAGGAAAACACCCAGCAGGAAACAGCACAGAAGCCGACCCAGGGACTGCCACCACCTGAGGCATTACTAGTTGCTGTCAGAGATGCAACCATTGCGGTCACTTCTTTCTTCTTCGAAGAATTCTGTTCCATGTTTGGATAACTTTAAGCAGGCTTATGAGCATTTCCCTTGAAGTTAAACCTGGGGAAAAGCATGCTAACTATTAAGTAGTGCCTGTGACAGTGCAGGGCTAATCATGCCTTACACAGTGTTGCACGCCCAGCCTTTTCCCTGTGAATGTAAAGCATGTTTCTGATCTCACTCTCTCTCAGGGCAGCCTTTGGCAAGGAGTCTGAAGTTCTCATTGGGAACCTGGGTGATAAACTCATCCCTGCGCAGGACATCCTCCGTGACGTCAGCGACCTCAAAGGCTTGGCCAACATGCACGAAAGCCTGGAATGGTTGGCAGGCCGAACCAAGTCCGCTTTCTCCAACCTTTCTGCATCCCAGAGTGAGTATCCACGCGACAGCTGTAGCGCGGACGACCGGGGACCCAGGCTGAAAGCATACACCTGTCACCGCATGCAGGCTTGTGGGCACCTGTGGCAAATTGTCGCAGCATGCGTGTGTGTTGCCCCTCCTACCTTGTGCTTCCGGGAAAGAACCTAATCCCAGTGTCCTTGTGTGGGGTTGGAAACTCCAGGAAGGGTCCATGCTAACATAGCTTTATTTTAAACCTTAGAAAACCTCCTTTGCGTTGGATTGAAGCACTGTAGCTCAGGGCAGAAAACAGCATATTCTGTCTTCCTTCTCCCAGGGGAGAAACTGAGTGCTTAGGGCTGAATGCATAGCTGATGTTCTCACTGTAACTTGATGTAAAGCTAATAAAGAATGTCTAAAAGAGAAGAATAGAAATGAATCAGGTGCCAGAAAACACAGACAGTGGAGACAAGAGTTCTGGGAGAGAGATGGTTTCTGGATAATAATAATAAATTTCAAGGAGATTAGGGAATAGGGTATGAAAAGGGAAATACTTTTTTCTACCAAGGACCGATGACTCATAGAAAAGTAATTTGAAAACTTCAGGGTACATAAACTTTTATAACTCTAAGGTAAATACTTTTTTAAAAGCGTTACCTCAGAAGTATGTTTAAGGCAGTTAAAATAGTCAGAGGGAAAAATGAAAGAATAAAGCAGGAATAAAGGAAAGGCAGTTTTGAATAGCTGAGTGGAAAGATGAAAACTAGATAGAAAAAAATAAAGCAAAATCATGGCTGGAAGAAAGAAGCAAAATCAGCCCTGCATCTAATATTAAGGTGATCATCCGAAAGAATATACTTCTATTTGCACTGTGCACTTGAGTGTGAGTTACAGTCACCCCTGCTTATCCGCTGTGGGAGTGTCTCCAGAGCCTCTCCCCTGAGACACTGAGAGCTGCCCAAGTCCCCCCACTACGGAATGGTGTAGATCTTATGTAAGCCACACACAAGCTCCAGTTGACGTTCAGTCATCTCTGGACTGCTTACGTACCTAATGCTGGGTAAATGCTATATGAGCAGTTGTTACACTGTATGGCTTAGGGGGAAATGGCAAGAAACAAGAAATCTCCACAAGTTCAGTACAGGCACAGCTTCTTGGTTCTGAATACTGAGTAGTATTGATCCATAGGTGGTTGAAAAGGATGACCGGGTGTATTTGTAGGGAGTGTCCCTTGAGAAGTTACTCCTTGATCAGCCATGTTTCCAACCTAGAGATGGACGAAGCGTGAATTAAATTCACCCAGAGCCAGAGCCTGCAGAGTCCCTTGAATGTTCACCACACCTACAGGCTCATGATGGCCACCTACCCAGCCCCAGGGAGGCGGGAAGGCAGGGCAAGAGTGGGCCTCTGAGGAAGACCACATAATCTGCTTATCAATCTAATCAAAGAATACCTCTTGTTGTAAACATTTTTACCTGATGATAAACGTATACATATTTAGTCTCAGAAATCTATAGAAGATGTATCCACCCATCACGTATGTCTTGGGCACGGCCTTGAGCAGGCTCTGCGTCGGGAGGTATCCAGTTAGGCTTTTACAGTCCCATCATGTCAGACAATTCCATTACAAGCAGCAGTTTAAGTTATCCATTTTATCCCCTAGACCTACTGCATTCCCTTCTTAAACACGCATGTGCACACTTACACACACATACAAACACACACACACACACATACAAACACACACAACTCATTTTCTCTTTACTAACTGCAAAACACTACACAGCTCTGAAAAGGGACCCGTGTCTGTTTTCCTGGTTTCCTCTGACTCTCAGAAATACAGGGCTCCTTGGGTAGGTCTGTGAGCGGCGTTTGCAAGAGGCCCTGGCACTTAGAAGAGCCGTCAGTGTCTAATATTTAATAATCTCATCTCTTCTTTGTAATGGCACAGTATTCTGGATTTCTATCCTGTCCACCTCAAAAGAGCTCCACAAGGCAAGGCCGTGCCTTACCTGCAGAGCGAGCCACCCCACCGGGGATTCGCACCTGAGCTGGCATCGACCGTTCCGAGGGAGAAGGTGCCCTCTGAGTCACACCGAGCTTTGTGGTCGCACAGGCTAGCTGTTGTGTCCCTGTCACTCAGAGTCCCTGGTTGAGGGGACGCCTGAGCCATAGCTTTAATCAGGTCCACTATCTGGCAGTGATCTCTTCTGCCACACCCGTTCACACTCGATTGCATGTGCTCCACCCTGTTTTATAACTTGTGCCGTCTCGGTTCCTTTCGGGGTGATCATTCCACCCAGTGAGTGATTTAAGTGCACACCCAGGTGAGCCGTAGTCACCACCTGTGGTGTCTCTGCTGACACACAGCACCCAGCGTTGTGGTTTAGCCCACTACCAACAAGCCGGGCTCGCACAGGCCTCTCACGGAACTCCCGGGAGAGATGCCCATTGACGTTTATAATCTGAACAAAGCGGGAGACCCTCTGATAATCGGCTACTTTGATTGCTCCTTGTCAGTGTGGCTCTAGCAAAGGAATAAGGGACAGCTGGTTATTATTCTTTTGAAAAATGAAAAATGGTTACCACACCAGAAGCGTTTCCGAGCCTGGAGACGGGATAGCGTGAAGAAAATGCTGGCCTCTTATCTTGCACTTGTGGGTACTCAGTGGTTTGGGAAGAAATCATGATAAGATTTTAGGTTTATTTTCTTGTTCCACATCCTGTTCGTCTTAGTACATTTAAGAAGGTATTTATGTAATGGGCAAGAGGAAGTTTGCAGAAGATCGTTTTCGTAGTAGAAGATCTCATCGGGTAGTAGAGCAGGACTCTCATCCATCTGAAACATTTTATGTCATCCTGAAGAAAGTGTTGAGTTTCTGGGGCAAGGCACAGCTGGCCCTGCACTGCCCTGGAGAATACAGTGGCTAACAGGTAGGTAATTTTTCTCCCTCTCTTGGTATTTATCTAAATGCTACTCTTTCTCCTTTACACGTAAGAGAGTTTCCTTGCTGTATAAGGCACCACCCTTACTTTTGTGGTACTACAGTGCTTGGTTCCTGTTCCATATCTTCTGAGATTCTCCCCCTTAACCTTCCCTACACCTGTTCCATTTAAAATCCTTTTAGATGAAAGTTGCAAGCTAGTCAAAAGAAAAGGAATGCAATGGATCATCAGACTGGTCATTGAGAGGCTTCAGGTGTGGTGGGATCCGGAGGCTCAGGAAGTCCCATCACATCACAGACCACCTGTGCACCACGTCCTCTCCCTACCCCGTCCCCTACCCCCTTTCCCTCCTGGTGTGTTCTCCTTTTTGCTTCCCACTGTAGGGAAGCATTTCCCCTATTGGCTAGCAGCAGTCCAAGAACCATCAGATCCCAGACCAAAAGAGCATTCTTGGCCAAGTGCCTCAGAGACCCAGAGAGGGCTGGGGTTGACCTTGCCTGACCTTCTCTGGAGGGTCTCTCTGGTTCTCTTTGTCTGCCCAAGTCTTGTTGTCTGCCTCATTCTCCCCAACCCCAACCTAGTCTGTCTGCCATCCCCACCTCTAGAATACATTCCTGTTCAGGGTCTGATCTAACAGGCAGGGATGTTGAGAAGGACCATACACAGCATTGTGAATTCGTGATCCAGATAGTTATTTTCCCCATTGATCACCACTGTGACCTTGTAGTAAAAGTACAAAATAATAGGTGCTGCTTGCCAGAGAGTTAAATGAAGATTCTTTCCTTAAGATTTATTTTTTATGTAAACTTGAAAAAGTTACAGAGAGAGAGCGATCAATCGATCGATCGATCTTCCATCCACTGGTTCACTCCCCAAATGGCCACAATAGCCAGAGCTGGCCTAAATCAAAGCTAGACGTATGGCACTCCTTCCAGATCTCCCATGTGGGTGGCAAAGGCTAAGGCTTCCTTACCAGGTGCATTAGCAGGGAGCTGGATCGGAAGCAGAGCAGCCAGAACTCAAATTGGCACCCATTTGTGATGCAGGCATCAAAGGTGGCATACGAACCCACTGTAGGTTGGCACCCATATGTGACACGGGCTTCAGGGGTGGCGTCCTAACCCACTGTGTCACAAGCCAGCCCCTCTGACATCACTTTGATTAAGAAAAATCTCAGAGCAAAAATGTGACCTACATAAAAAATCCTGAGATTATACCCCAATTTTAACACTAGTGACTTTCTTTTCAGTTTATCTTTTGTTTTAGGATGCATTACTTTTAGAAATAGACTACAGGGACGTGGAGAGGGGCTCAAGAGCTAATTTTGTCTGCATTGCTTCCTTGGGGAGGCCTTCCTTTCTGTCCGGGGTTCTGTAGAAACCTCTAGTAGAGATTCTACAGCTTCCTTGATTATATACTGTAGTTCTGCCTCTTAAGCAACTTTACTATCTAAAGAGGACATCTTATCATTATTATTATTATTATTATTATTATTATTGAAGCCCCCATTGCATGGGTGTAAACATTTTTCCTGTGTTGTTCTCTCTTCAGAAGTGTCTGTAAACTACTTTAATGTACTTAAGAACACTTCCGGCCGGTGCCGTGGCTCAATAGACTAATCCTCCGCCTTGTGGCGCCAGCACACCGGGTTCTAGTTCCAGTCAGGGCACCAGATTCTATCCTGGTTGCCCCTCTTCCAGGCCAGCTCTCTGCTGTGGCCTGGGAGTGCAGTGGAGGATGGCCCAAGAGCTTGGGCCCTGCACCCCATGGGAGACCAGGATAAGCACCTGGCTTCTGCCATCGGATCAGCGCGGTGCGCCAGCCGCGGCGGCCATTGGAGGGTGAGCCAATGGCAAAGGAAGACCTTTCTCTCTGTCTCTCTCTCTGTCTGCCTGTCAAAAAAAAAAAAAAAAAAAAAAAAAAAACACTTCCCCAGTCCCATACCTGCCCAACTCTGGATCGTAAAGACTTTTAAGCTGCAGGTAGGTCCCAGTCCCTGGGCCGAGGGCACCCAAGCATAGTAGGATGAGGAGCCCAAGTCAAGTGCATGCACTCTTGGCTGGAGATGCGGCTGTTGGCCTTTGTAAACGTGGGTCCTAGGACACGTGCCCCTGACACCCAGCTCCCTCACCGCCAGCTCCTAGAGTTCCCATTTCTGAAGTATTTGCTGAGCTCACATGTCCAGGTGATAGGAAGTCATTCTCGGTTTGAGCAGCCACAGTTCCCTCTAACTACCAAGGCAGGTATCTCATAATTTTGGTTGTTAGGGCTGATTCAGGAATTGTAGTTTTAGTTACACAATTATTTGTCTATATTTTTCTGAAGGCAGAATTGTGAGGGATCTTAGAAATCACCCGGTCCAACTCATTTTTCTGCACATGAGAAAATTAAAACCCCAGAGCGGCCACCCCTGCTCCTCCGGACCAGGGCAGTTTAGGTAGATGTTGCAGAAATGCTGCTGCTTCGGCGTTTGTAGAATGGTCTTCAGTATGGGTCTGATTTCTTTTCGTGACTGGACCGAATCATGGGTTTGGGAAAGAAGAACCAGGGGTTAAGTGCCATCCTCGTCACGTGATTTCAGGAGTCCTCGTGGTAAGCGTCATTTACCACTGGTGATGCTCTGGGACTGGTTGTTGTGCCTCCATTCTTGAGGTCCTCTCTAGGCAGCTCCTTCCGAATTCTAGGTCAGCTCCATTTTCCCATCCCAAATTGCTTTTCTTTGTCTGTCCTTCTAGTGACTAGTTTTTGACCAAATGAATGCATGCTATCATAAGACCTATTTAGACAAGTTGAATACTTGCCAAAAAACCAATTCTCTACCTTTAACAATTGTGCAGTTGGTATTCCTGGTAATCTTGTGAGTCTGAAAGGCTCCGTGTGGGAGAGGCTTTTTCTACTGCCCTGGGCCACTGTATCAGGGTGTAAAGCTTTTTTGTTGACATGTGTGCTACACAACTCTTTGTTTTTTAAGATTTTATTTATTTGAAAGGCAGAGATACGGAAAGGGAGGGAGGGGGAGAGAGAGAGAGAGAGAGAGAGAGAGAGAGAGGAAGGAAGGAAGGAAGGAAGGAAGGAAGGAAGGAAGGAAGGAAGGAAGGAAGGAAGGAAGGAAGGAAGGAAGATCGGAAGATCTTCCATTTGCTGGTTCACCCCCCAAATGTCTGCAATGGCCAGGGCTTGGCCAGGCCAAAGCCAGGAGCCTGGAGCTTCTTCCAAGTCTCCTACATGGGTGCAGGGGCCCAAGGGCTTGGACCATGCGTTAGCAAGGAGATGAATCGGAAGTAGAGCAGCCAGACATGAACCAGTGCCCGTACACTCCACTCCACTGCTGGTGGAGGCCTAACTTTCTACACCACAGCACTAGCCCTGCTAAACAACTCTTATTAAGTGTACATAACCATATTGCTTTCAGATGAAGCCAGGCTACAATTAAAAGAAATTAATTTCTTCACTAAAAGTCATATGTATTCTAACTCATTTTCATTATATTCTGATATGCAATGTTGACTTAAAACTCATGTGCAAGTGAAACTTGGTTCATGAGATAGGTCCTTTAGAGGAGCAGTTCTCCAACGTGGCTACATATCGGTGATACTCAGTGGGGAGCTTGAAAAACACAGACACTGGGCCCCTCTCCCAGAGGTTTTCATTTAATTGTCCCAAGTTCTGGGCTGGGCATGGGGCAGCAGCCTAACCAGTCTGATCAGATGGAGAACCACACTTCTAAAGGACTGATTCTCACGCACCTTGACTCGTATTAACATCACTGAAGCTCTTTGACATCTCCTCAAGCAATTTCAACAAACAGCTAAGGTTGACAGCCACCGATCTAGAGCCCCTAGACATCTCTTCTTCAGTTCCCGTAGGTCTTTATATCTGAGGGATACTCTGCAGTCATCTTGCTTGTTCTTATTTTCTCAGAAGTTTAAGGCTAACGTGACTTCCCACTGTATGGACAAGAACACCAGGCATCACATTACCGTATGTTATGTCTATGCAAGAGTCAGGACAACACCTGCTGCAGCTTAGTAGCTGCTACCCCAACTGTCACCCAAGACAATTAACAATTAGAAGTTCCTCTCACCCTTTTCAAGTCAACTGAATAAGAAGGACGTAAGGAAGCGTGGATTCTCTTAACACAGAAAGCTGCCAGCCCTGAGGGGGTGAATGTGGACGTGTCGGGGATGTCATTGAAAAGGAAGACAAGCTCCTGGTGTGTGCCCTCTCCCATGCCCCGAGCACACGGCGGTGCAGCACGCCTGGATATATTGTGGGCACTGCCCATTCTGGTGCAGCGTTTTCTGAAAGACGGAAAACAAATCCTCTCGTGCTCCAGCTCAGTACCACACACTTCTGTGCGCCTTGATAGTAAAGGAAAAATAAAATGCAAATTCCCTCATTGTTTGTTTGACTGCCTTGGCACAATGAGAATAAAAATTTCCTTCGCCAGGATCTCATGGGAAACTGTCCTGTTTCAGCTTTGCCTTTGTCAAACCACTAGGCCAGAGTTTTCCTTGTCATAATTTCATCTGATTCTTTCTAATTAGAACTCTACGCATGGTAATTCCTCTCTCGCTTTGGTATTTACAAGTTTCAAATATTTGTAGACTGTTATCGGAAGCAGACAGCTCCGCCACAGCAGCGCTCAGCCGGCCTCTGCACGCTCAGCTCCTCAACCACCTCTCTGCGCTCGGCTTCCTTTGCCTTCGCTCATCTCTCTGTCTTGGTATAATTTTCTCAGGCTGACTCATCTCACAGCTTCATTCATTTCATTCTTCTTTTATTGATGATGCCTTCTGAATTCAGTTATTCATTTATTTTATCATGCTGTTTACTAAAAATATAATAAACAACCATTGATACTATAAGGTGTTCGTGAGCTGCACACCCACTGTTCAACTCTGAATTTGTTTTGGTCTCATTTAGTTGACGCCACCTGTATGCGGCTTTCTCGATTTTAAGTGATGCCTACATATATGTCCACCCAGTTTCACAGTTAGTCAAGTTTTTGAGGAACAGAAATTCCAACTGATAATTTTATGATGATTCCATTCCCTTCCTTCTCAGTCTTAACTGTGCTCTGCTGATATTTAGCAACTCACTGCACTTTGCCCCAATGAAGAAAGGACTGTGTGTGAGAGCGCTCACCTGCCTGCCCTCAGGACTCTCTGACAGCCACACTGTGACTGGGAGCGGGGAGCCTCCTCGTTCTTGTGTTTGTGTCAAGGGGATTGCCTCAGCTCTCTGTCTCCTTCTCCACCTTGAGTGTTGCCCATCCTCCAGGGGTCAGGCTGACCCACGTGCTGTCCTATACACCAGGTCTGTTGACTGTTGGCCACACCACAACTCCATTCAAACTTGTGACCCCCAGGGGGTTCCTGGGTTCCATCGCTCTAAACATGCTTAAATGCTGAGACACAGGGATTAGTCTCCCCCCGCCCCTTCAAACATTTCCACACTATTTGTTTTCCCTTCCCTCTCATTGAATGCCCTCCCATGGCTTCCCAATCTTGGGCATTTTTGCCTTTCTCCACACATCTCTGTTATCTTAATTCATAACGTATTTCCTATTCTCCCTTGCTCTAGGAAGCATATAGAAAATACTCATCTTGAGGTTAGACATTCTTGAGGACAAATCAGGCAAACTACTCCGTCACTACGTGGAAATTATTTAGCCTTTCTCAGCTAAATAGTTCTCGTCACTTATTAAGTAGAAATGACACATACTCATTGGGTTGCTGTAACCACTGAATGAGATGATGGACTTGGAGTTCTAAGCAGTGTCCGGTTCACAGTGGGCAATCAGGATGGGGCTCCTGCATTTCCTGCTGTGAATCTTATCACAGGAGCTGTCATTCATGCTACTGGGTCTTCCCCTTCCTCCTACCCACCCAGGCTTCTCTGCAATCTCAAGTCAGATGGTTTCTTTTTTAATTATTTTTTTTAAGATTTATTTTTATTTATTTGACAGAGTTACAGAGAGAGGTAGAAACAGAGAGGGAGGGAGAGAAGGGTTTTCAATACACTGTTTCACTCGCCACATGGCCACAACAGCCCAAGCTGAGCCAATCCGAAGCCAGGAGCCAGCAGCTTCTTTCCAGGTCTCCCACTGGGTGCAGGGCCCCAAGGACTTGGGTCATCCTTGGCTGCTTTCCTAGGCAGATTAGCAGGGAGCTGGATCAGAAGTGGAGCAGCCGGGATTCAAACTTTCACCTATGTGGGATGTTGGCACTGCATGCTGGGGCTTTAGCCTGCTGCATGCATCTAGTTGCTTTTAAAACTCTATTCAGGGGCTGGCGCTGTGGCGCAGCATGTTAACACCCTGGCCTGAAGCGCCGGCATCCCATATGGGCTCCATTTCTAGTCCCGTCCCGGCTGCTCCTCTTCCAGCCCAGCTCTCTACTATGGCCTGGGAAAGCAGTAGAAGATGGCCCAAGTGTTTGGGCCCCTGCACCCACATGGGAGACCAGGAAAAAGCACCTGGTTCCTGGCTTCTCAGCTTCGGCCTTTGCGGCCATCTAGGGAGTGAACCAGCAGATGGAAGACCTCTCTCTCTGTCTCCACCTCTCTCTGTAACCCTTTCAAATAAATAAAATAAATATTTTTTTAAAAAAGAAAAAAAACCTCTGTGGAGATCTGTGCCCCTGATTCATTGCTGGTAAGTCATGACTCTTGCTCCCTGGGTTCCCAGATGTGTCCAAGTTCATGAGAATGGACCTGCAAGCCTACAAGGGGTTGTGTGACAAGCAGGGTTAGATGTGAAAAGGATGCCTTTTTCTTCTTCAAAACCCTAAAGAGCGGGCTCAGCCATTAAGAAAAACATGCCAGACACACACACGGCTCCCTTCTGTCAATCTGCTGGTCATCCGTGGAGTTCCTTGTCCTGTGCTGAGTGCTGATTAAAAAGCAGTGCCATCTGCCTCTGCAGGGAGCTATGGAGGCTGGAGCTGTGGGCCTCCCAGTGTAGTGATGGAGTTCTGAGTATCTGACTATAAAGACTTACGTGGCTGGGCTTTTGAAAATACCAACACTGTATCCACCAGGGAAATATTTTATTAAAATATGATAATAGCATGGATGCTTAAGTGTGATAGCTGGAAGCTTTCTGCTGAATGATTGTGTCTGCAAAGAGCGCTGTAAAACGGATACAGGAAGAAGAAGTGCACGTGGGAATCTTTGGGAAAGAGAGGAGACAGGGTGAGCTGGGAAGAAAGAGCAGGCTCAGTAACGGCAGCTGCAGAGCCAGACCGAGTGATGGCAGGGACGCAGGGGACTGTTCCTGAGCCGATGCCGTCAGGAGCAGTGAGGCCACGTGGCCGCCGTAGCAGTGTGACCCGAACAAGAAATCTGAGGGGGCTGATGGGGGTACGAAATCGGAAAGCGTTTCGCACTGCAGAGCGGTGGAATATTGAACCTGAAGGCACAGATTGTACTATTAAATCTGAGCTCTTATCTAGCAAAGCCCGTGGACAGTTGGATGCTTTGAAACTTGAGATAAGCCCAGAAACCCATGTGAAAGCCTGACTTAATGAACTCCTTAAACTAAATTTACGTAGGCTCCAGAATGCAGTGGGTGAGGGGAGAGATGAATCCGGACAGGGCACTCAACAGGAGGGTGCGGGGCCAGCCAAGGTTTCACGGGAGAACTCTCTGTCACTTGGTGGGGTTGAGTTCAGAAAACGGTTGTCAGTGTGAATTGGATCTGCTTCCCAAGAGAGCTTACTTATGCATCAGCAGTGAACAAAGACCTCTTTTCCCACAGCCAGTCCCACGAAAGGGTGGCCAAGGGGGAGCGTATCCAAACGTGTGTGCCTCCACCAGTCGCAGGGGATACCGTGATGATGATAAAGGCGTGCAACACTTGGACTGCATTTCATTCTTCCAAGGACCTTTGCCAACTTTAATTCTTAATCTCTCAACCCTGCCTCAAACTTCGCTTGACAAGCCAGCCTTTCTTCTCTCAGTTTTGCAAAGCATGGTCTTGAAACACTGAAGTTTTGGCCATTTGCTGAAGGTCAGCATGGGTCAGTGACAAAACCTAGTCTAAACCTGACTGTTCTGACCGTGCAACCAGAGTGTCTGGAAACAGCAGGATCACCTTTGATGGGTGTGGCTCAGACACTGAGCCTGCGTGCCATCATTCTTGTAGCCAGTGTTCTTTGCCTACAGCTAAAACCTCAGCCAGAGGAATGCAGTGTCATGTCCGTGGTGTGAATGGCGCTGAATCCACTTTGAAGGGGGCAGTGGTGGGAATTCTTGCATTTAGCATGTTCGCTCTTATTAAATGTCACAAATTGCACCCTAAAAATTAAGAGACCTCCTTCTTCATATGAGGTTCCAATAGGTAGGAGCAGGGTCTCCCAGGCGCGGCACCGCTAGTAATAGCAGTTCATTCTGTGCACTAACATCTTTGAGCTTTGGTCATTGAATACTAGACAGATTTGACAGGCGTTCCTAACTAACATCTTAATCCAATTTTTATGAAAGGAAGAAAAACGAGGGATTTTCTGTAAGCCTGATGAAAAACCCAAGTGTCTTTGCAGAAACCAAGAACATCTGATCAGATTCTTCTTGGAAGCAAAACTCCTAGAAATGTCCGCAAGCTGGTCTGGGCTGGAAAACCCCTTTGGTCACATTCATCTAAAGAAGCTACTATTTGTAGGTGACTTTTCAGCAAGTCTGTCAAAAGCTTCTTAGTGCAGATAAAAATTCAATAACCTTTCACTGTGGATGTGCCACAATTATCACTCATTTAAAAACAGTCCCTCTAATAGAGTATTTTATCATGCTGGACAGTCTCTGCATTGTTCATTATTTAGTGTTTGCTAAGCTGATGGCACTTCCACTGCACTTTTCTTATCTCTCCTTTTTCAGAATTGGATTTTATATTTCCAAACCGGTCAGATATGACAAGTCATTTTCTTCCCTCTTGTCTTTTAAGAAACGCAAACTTGAGTTCTTTTTTTTTTTCCCCCAACAATCACCACTTAAAGATTAAAGTTATTGGAAATGTCTGTATTAGCTAGCATGGGTTATGCAGTGGAGAACAATTGCATTTTAATTGCAATTGGGTTCTCACCCTTCTTTTTCATCCTTTCTTCCCAATGTAAGTATGTTCGGTATCCCTTTGGACAATAGCCCTCCCTGTTCCATTCTGCTAAAACACACAGTTATGGCAAAGATGAGGTGGTATGAAGCCTGCCGTGGCTGGAAGGCAAATCAAGAAGGTATTGTCACGATTATTAAATTGTAGAGCCCCAGTGAGGTGGTGATAAGCCAGGTAAGCAGCTCTCTCTGTAAATACAGACTGTCTCCATGTGAGAAAGGAAGACGATGAAATCATTAGCCTGACACCTGGGTGAGAGATGCCAGTTGACACAGCATCTCTTTCTTTCTAGAGCTCATTATTAAGAATTTTAATGATTTTAAGTCTGAAAAAATTCTACTACCGCTGGTTCCAAAAGAACTTTTTTTTTTAATATCCATACATTTTACCCAAGCTTTGCACTTTGTCTATAATACACACGTTTAGGTGTTTACCATTTGTTCCAGATTTTATCTTGGGCACTGCCATGGAATAAGGCTGTAGTTAAGACCAAGTCTCTTCTGCTGACAGTGCGCTAAGCTGACGGAGACCTAAGTGAGAGGAACAGGATACGATGGCCATACGTCTCCCTTACCGGGAATTCTCCTCTTGGGCCTCCTGGGGACTTGGGCGTTTTGTCCATGTCTAAGGAAATGCAGAATTCATTCAGGAACCTCAGTGACAAGATTCTGACCTTTTCAGGTACAGTCTTTCAGCAATGATACCAGGATGCTGAACGAGATTGTGGTCAAGAGAAAATCTCCCCAAAATATAAAATGCTAGGATTTTATGGAATATTGTCGTCAGCATCAAGCCGACAAAACCCTGGAGTTTTTCTTCAAATGTCAATAATAAGAGTCATCTCTTAGGATTGTCTTTATGAAGAGACAAAAAATATTTGCTCCAACTTCACAGACAGAGGAGATGCTCACAACTCCTGTCTTTTCTGTTTCTAAAAGAGGGAGTGTGACTCAGAATCCACCATCATAATATTTGTTTCAAGGTACCACAAGCCCAATTAACGCATGTGTTCGAGCCAACAGCCTTTTAGCTTTTCACAGAAATCTTGGAAATGTGCTAGAGAAACACCCCCACGAGCCAGTTCTGCATATGCTGCTGTCGCTGCCTCTCCCTGGGAAGACAGCACAGGTCACGAGCCAACAGATGGCTGCCAAGCGCCACCGTGGCTGGGACTCCTCCCACCAGCTCCTCCCCCCCCCCCCGCCCCGGAGCACACCGGGAGAGGTGCTCTTCTTCAACATTGCCCAGACTTTTCTCTGCCTTGACCCAGCTTCCTTCACGGCAATATTGAGACAACTCAGCATTGAGCATTGCACCCCAGCCTTATTTCTGTTCCTCACTTAGATCTACAGCAGCCTGGCTCGACAGAGGAGGATGGGCTTGTCCTTGGACAAGGTACTTAGCCCTGCTGTGGCATCCTCTGTGTTACACATCCCTCATAGCACTGTACAGAGGATCAAGTTGACTAACGCATTCACAATGCCTATTGCACTGCCTCACACCCAATAGCACACAACACTTCTGCTGCTTCTCGTTTTTAAGCTTCTTTTCCCGCCCCCCTCAGTCCTAGCCATCGAGCCTGTTTTATGTCTGACTGTCATTGTGCTACCAATGCTTGCCTGTCGTGGTACCCAATGTGAAATCCCAAGGACTACCTCTTTTTTTTTTTTATTTTTGATAGGCAGAGTGGACAGTGAGAGAGAGAGACAGAGAGAGAAAGGTCTTCCTTTGCCGTTGGTTCACCCTCCAATGGCCGCCGCTGCAGCCGGCGCACCGCGCTGATCCGATGGCAGGAGCCAGGAGCCAGGTGCTTTCCCTGGTCTCCCATGGGGTGCAGGGCCCAAGCACCTAGGCCATCCTCCACTGCACTCCCTGGCCATAGCAGAGAGCTGGCCTGGAAGAGGGGCAACCGGGACAGAATCCGGCGCCCCAACCAGGACTAGAACCTGGTGTGCCGGCGCCACAAGGTGGAGGATTAGCCTATTGAGCCACGGCGCCGGCTCAGGACTACCTCTTTTTTTATCTCCCCTTCTCCCATACTCCCTGTTGATGGCTGAGCCATTCTGCTTGATAATTTAATTTCGCTGTCAACGGATCTTTTGTGTATTGCATTTGAAATTAGACTTTGAGCTCTTGAGTTTAACAGCCTTCCAAAAGCCACGTGGCCTCGGAATTTAGGCACAGGGTAAGATGACATTTATTCCAGGCCACAAAGAGTGAAACTTGGGTGAAGCGTCCAGCTCTTTTTTTTTTTTTTTTTTTTTTTTTGACAGGCAGAGTGGACAGTGAGAGAGAGAGACAGAGAGAAAGAGAGAAAGGTCTTCCTTTGCCGTTGGTTCACCCTCCAATGGCCGCCGTGCCACCACACCGCGCTGATCCAAAGGCAGGAGCCAGGTGCTTCTCCTGGTCTCCCATGGGGTGCAGGGCCCAAGCACTTGGGCCATCCTCCACTGCACTCCCAGGCCACAGCAGAGAGCTGGCCTGGAAGAGGGGCAACCGGGACAGAATCCGGCGCCCCGACCGGGACTAGAACCCGGTGTGCCGGCGCCGCAAGGCGGAGGATTAGCCTAGTGAACCGCGGCGCCGGCCCTCCGGCTCTTGTTAAACAACTTTCTCTGTAAACTTGTACTTCAGTGGGTCGGGAGCCATGGAAATGAAGAAGTGGTTTCAATGAAAGCTGTAACAGAAATGGCAGACCCTCTAATTCTGGAGCCCCCAGTGGCTCTGGAGCCCTTGGGCCTTTCCACATCAAGGCTCCTGCTTGTGCTGACGTAGGCTCGTAGCAGCACTCTGAGATCTGCCTGGACCTCAGCCGCGCCCGCCCCACAGCGTAACCAGTGATCTGGCCGGCAGCTTGCCCCTGTCCTGTGCACAGATTCGAATGCTGAGGGGAGTTCTGGGAGTGCCAGTTCTGCTGGGATTTTAGGAGCGCTAGGGAGCAATGAAAACTAGTGGTTTGTTTTAGATTTGTCATGTTAACCATTTTTCAATGTACCCTTGAGCGCCTTTAAGTATGTTCATGTGGTTGTATAAGCGTCACCATTGTCCCTCGGCAGAACTTGTCTCATTTTTCCAACCTGAAACTGTACCCATTAAACAGTAGTTCCTCGTTTCTCCCTACCTCCAGTCCTTGGAAGCCACTGAGGGTTCATCCTTGCTGTTGTACATGTCAGAGTTGCCTTCTTTTTTGTTTTTAAGGCTGCATGATAGTCTGTTTAGGGATATGCCATATTTTTTTCCACTGTCTATCAATGGACACTTAATTTGCTTCTTTTTTTTTTTTTTTTAAGGTTGTATGTATTTATTTGAAAGGCAGAGTTACAAAGAAAGAGGGAGACAGACAGAGATCTTCTGTCTGCTGGTTCACTTCCCAGATGGCTGCAACAGCCAGACCTGTCAGGTTGAAGCCAGGAGCCTGGATTTCAACCAGGTCTCCCACGTCGGTGCAGGAGCCCAAGCACTTGGGCCATCTTCCAGTACTTTCCCAGGTCCGTTAGCAGGGAGCTGGATTGGAAGTGGAGCAGCAGGGTCTTGAACCAGTGCTCATAAGGGATGCTGGCATCACAGGCAGCAGCTTAACCCACTGTGCCACAGCGCCAGCCCCCAGCTTCCATCGTTTGATTACTGTGAATAATGCTATGGACATCTTTTTAATCTTTTCTTCTATTTTGGGGGGTTATATACCCAGAAGTACAATTACAGAAAGTAGTATTTTAAGATCAGGTATACTTGACTTTTTCTTTTCTGATTAGTACTTCCCAAGCCAGATTCTGGAGCTACTTACAGGATGCTGTGTGACATTTCAACATGATGTGTACTGATCAGATCAGGGTACTTGGCATATCTATCCCCCAATATATGCCATTTCTTTGTGCTGGGAACACTCATAATCTTCTGATTTAGCTGTTTTAAAATGTTCAGTTACTTGTTGGCAACCATAGTTATCAGTCTATGCTGTAGAACATTAACAATTATTCCTCCTGTACCCATTAAACCATTAACCATCCTCTCTTTATCCCTCCACCACCGCATTCTTGCCAGGCTCCGGTAAATACTGTGCATTCTCTACTTTGAGACTGATGTTTTAGCGTCTGTATGGAAATGAGAGCATTTGTCTTTCTGTGCCAGACTTCCTTCCATTACCATAATGTCCTCCACTTTCATCCGTGTTGCTGTAAATGACAAAATTTCATCCTTTTTAAAGGCTGAATTATATTCCATTGTGTTTATAAATCACATGTTCCTTACCTATTTTTCTGTCAATGGATACGTAGGTTGATTCTGTATCTTGGGTATTTTGATAGTACCACAAGAAACATGTGAGTGTAGATGTCTCTGTGACATACTGGTTTCAGTTCCTTTGGATGTGTACCCAATAGTGGACTGCTGAATCATAAGACAATTCTATTTCTAGATTTTGAGAATCCTCCATACTGTTTTCCATAAAGACCGTGCCAATTCCACCAACAGTGTATAAGAATTCCCTATCTCTGAAGCTTTGGCAGCGTTTGTTATTTTGATAATGGTCATTCCAACTGAGATGACGTAATAGCTCACTGTGGTGTTGATTTGCATTTCTCCAGTAATTAATGATGTGGAGTGTTTTTCATGTACTTGTTGACCATTTGTATGTACTCTTTTGAGAAATGTTTAATCAGGCTATTCGGGGGTTCTTTGGTTGTTTTGTTTTGTTGTTTGCTGTTGAGGTGTTTGAGTTCCTTATTCATTCTGAAAATTAATCCCTTGTCAGATGAATAGTTGGCAGATATTGTCTCCCATTCAGCTGGCTATCTCTTCACCCTGTTGATTGCTTTATTTGTTGTACGGGAATGTTTTAGTTTGGTGTATTCCTGTTTGTCAAGTTTTGCTTTTTTTGCCTATGGTTTTGGGATCATGTCCACAAGATTATTTGCCTAGAACACTGTCCAGAAGTGTTTCTCATCTAGTAATTTCAAATTTTCAAGTTTTACACTTAAGTCTTTCATGCATTTTGAGATGATTTTTATGCTTGGTAACAGATAAGAGTCTAGTTTCTTTCCTCTGCATGTATATACCCACTTTTCCCAGCACAGCCAACTATAAGAGATTCTCACTCGTCCAATATGAGTTCCTTTGCCTTTGTTGAAGATCAGCTGCCTATAAATACATGGATTTACCTGTCGGTTCTCTATTCCATCGCGTTGGTCTATGTGTTGATCGGGGTTACCATAACATTATATTATGTTTGGAAGTCAGATATTGTCATGCTTTGTACTTTTGCTCAGGATGGCTTTGGTTGTTTGGGGCCTTTTGTGGTTCCATACTTATTTCAAGAGTGTTTTTTCTATATTAATGAGTATTACTGGTATTTTGATAGGGATTACATTGAATCTGCAGATGACTTTGGGCTGTGTGGACATCTTAACATCAATATTTCCTCCAGTCCATGAACTCGGCATGTTGCTCCATCTTCTGTATGTGTCCTCTTCAATTTCATTCATCAGTGGTTTTGAATTTTTATTGTAGAGATCATTCACTTCCTTGGTTAAATTTATTTTTAAACATTTTTATAGCTATTGAGAATGGATTTGCTATCTTGATTTGTCAACAATTGCGTTATTGATGTATAAAAAAGCTACTAACTTGTATGTTTATTTTGTATCCTGCAGCTTTACTGAATTTGCCAATTCTAACAGTTTTTATGGTGGAAATCTTTTAAGTTGTCTCTAAACAGAGATGATTTGATCTTCTCCTTTCCTACTTGGATTCCCTTTCTTTCTTTCCCTTTAATTATTCAGTGATTTAGATTTCCAATACTATATTGAGTAAGAGTGGCAAGAGTGGATGTCCTTGTCTCCTTCCTAATCTTAAAGGAAATAATTTCAACTTTCTGATATGATTCAGGCTGAGTTTTTCATATCTCTTATTGTGTTGAGGTACATTACTTCTCTGCCTATTTTTTGAGGGCCTTTATCATGACAGAATGTTGAATTCATTTGGATGTTCTTCCTACATCTATTGAAAAGACCATACAGCTTTTATTCAGCATTGTGTGTATATGATACATTGTAATTCTTTTATTTATATGTATTAGATCATCCTTGCATTGCTAGGAAAATTCCCATTTGAATGGTATAGTATCTTTTTGATGTACTATTGGATTTGATTTTCTAGTATTTTGGAGGAAAACTTTCACATTAATGTTCATTGGGAATATTGATCTGTAGTTTTCTATTTTTGTTTTGTCTTTTTCTGGTTTTGTTATCAAGGCTAAGCTTGCTTTGTTAAATGAATTTGGGTTCCTCCCTTTCTTTTTTTTTTTTTTTTTTTTTGACAGGCAGAGTGGATAGTGAGAGAGAGAGACAGAGAGAAAGGTCTTCCTTTTGCCGTTGGTTCACCCTCCAATGGCCGCCGCTGCAGCCGGCGCACCGCGCTGATCCTGGCAGGAGCCAGGAGCCAGGTGCTTTTCCTGGTCTCCCATGGGGTGCAGGGCCCAAGCACCTGGGCCATCCTCCACTGCACTCCCTGGCCATAGCAGAGAGCTGGCCTGGAAGAGGGGCGACCGGGACAGAATCCGGCGCCCCAACCGGGACTAGAACCCGGTGTGCCGGCGCCGCAAGGTGGAGCCTCCCTTTCAATACTTTGGAATCATCCAACCCCTGATGTCTTGTATAGGTGATTGTCGCTCCCCATCTTCGTGGAGGAGCAACACAAGACCCTGCGCTGTTCTTTCGTCTGCTCGGCCCTCCCCGGGTTTGCTGCTGGTTCTTCCCGGGTTGGCTACTATCCCTTCCACCTCCGTGGAAGGGCAGTTCCCCCTGGCCACATTCCCCACTTCCGCAGGGGAGCGGCACACCGCCGGCCGGCTTTCTCGGGGGCTGCACGGGTTCCCTTAGATGTTCCCCATAGATGTTCCTGGTGCATGCCGTCTCTCTCCTCCTTTATAGTCCTCCTCCGCCAATCCTAACTCGGCTGCCCACACGCCGAGCATGCTGCTCTCCTCCAATCAGGAGCAAGTCCTACAGTTTATTAGTTGAACTGGAGGCAGCTGTGCGGAAGCTGTTTACTTCTCTCCCAGCGCCATATTGTGGGAGAGCAGATGCATAGAATAAGTCCCAATTCCAGTAACTCAGTCCAGTCCGGATTGCTCCCCACAGGTGATATCTTTAGGTATAGGTGATGTCTTCTGAAGAAAAATTCAGCATTTTTCTCAGATTGGTAATAACAACAATAATAATAATAATTTGCAGGGATGGGCATTTGGAGCAGCAATCAAAACCTCACTTGGCATGGTGTACATCCCATATCAGAATATCTGAGTTCTAGTCCCAGTCCTGTCTCTGCTCCCGATTTCAGCTTTCTGTTCTATGCACCGGGGATGCAACAGGTGCTCAAGTACCTGGGTCCCAGCCGTCCGTACAGGAGACTCACGATGAATTCTGGGCTCTTGGCTTCAGCATAAGCCAGCCTCACCTGTTCAAAGCATTTGGTAGTGAACCAGTAGATGGAAAATCTTACTGTGTCTGTGTCTGTCTCTGTCTCTGTCTCTCTCTTTCTCTCTGCCTTTCAAAATAATAAAATTTAAACATAATATGTGCCAAGCTATTTATATTATTTCCTCTAATTTTTGTGACCTGTAACCTATGAGGCTCATTTTTTCTGGCTGTCAGTAAGGGGGTTAGTCTGCAAACCCACATTTCCATGACATGAGAGCTCATGCTTTTAATCATCATACCCTGTTGTCTTCAAATTAATCATTATTCCTTACCACCTCATTAAATATAAAATTTAAAATTTTAAGCCCCAAATATTGCCCTCTTTTTGCTCCTCAAAAACTTAAAATTTACAATTGAAATTGAAGCTTACTATTCTGTTTCCTAGATCAGCCATTGTCAACATGAGCTGTATGTGCCTCCCCAAGAGTGTATAAAACAATAATGCTGGAGCATAGAAACAAATCTGTTTAACTGGAGCTTGTTCTATCTGATGGCTAAAGATAGCAGTGGATTTTTTCGTATGTTGATTCCTTTCATTTGGATTTTTTATTCTCTATTTTCTTCTCTTCCCCATCTCCCTTCCCTAAACTTTGTCTTGAGATTTTCTGGCATGTTTCTGGGGGCTTCAAAGGAAATGAGTGGTTCATAAAAAAAAGAGAGGGAGAAAAGGACCATTTATTGATGCTGTTTTATACCAAAACAATCAGTAATTATGTCTGTTTTATGAGTATTTAATAGGAGGGATGACATGGCAGTCTTTATTTGGACCATTTGCCAGATGCTATTTGGGAGGTGTCCTGAGAGAACTCCCAAGCTTTAGAACCCAGAGATGTTGACTGTGGCATCCTCTGGCATTTTTCTTTTTTTAGCTTCAGCGCTTTGTTATATGTACCTGGTAAAGTGAGGTTTATGGCTTCCATTTTCTAGTTTTTACTAAACTCACCTTCATAAAATGGATTAATCACTTTAAAAGGAAACCATAGACTGAGGATGTAAGCAAGAATGGACAGTGAGAACACGACAGAGCTGACTTGATCTTGCTCCCGGTGGGCTCGTCATCAGTCCCAGTGCCTTATCTACGTCTTAACTGGAGACTGACAGACGAACTTGGACTTGTCAGGAGTACTCTTCAGAATGTAGATTTTTATCTATAATAAACTATGTAACATAAACTGTAATAAACTATATAACATGAACTATTATATTACAGATAATATAACAAACTCCATCCTAGGTATATATGTGCCTTGAGATACTAGGTAACATGAATTTGAAGCTGGACGATTAGGAAAACATTTAAGAACAGCTTTGCTCCATCTTCAGCTCATCTTTTAATGGTCTCTGTTTTGGTCACCTTTTCAAATGTACCTAGTTTATTAGTGCCACAATAGGTGTGTTTCATGTATAAATAGTGAGTGATCTGGGCTCAGACACACCTTGCTGTTAGATATCGAGGATCATGGATCCAGAGAGAGTCGTCTGCACATGGAGTGTTGTAGCCCTGCCATTGCTTTCTGTGCTGTTCTGCTCTCTTTCGTAGTTAGATGAGAACTGTGAGTTGCAGCTGATGATGTAACATAATTAGGGTTTCAGCAGCCTCCAGATTTCTTCCCACTTGAAGTAACTGGGAAAGGATAGAAGCGACTCCCAGCGGGAGAGGACTTTCTGACGGAAAAGCAGAGATGGCGATTCTTCTGAAGCATGGCGGGCCAAAGGGAAAAGGCACCGGAGAAACTCGGTCTTCTGGTTGCCGGCGATCTGTTCCTAGATAACAGGAATGTCTCTCTACATGCGGGCGGCTCAGTGGGCACTGCTCATCCAGATCAGCCGGGCCTCTGCCCCCACACAGCCTCTTGAGCAGGGTTGCTCCAGTGGACAGGGGTACGGGGTGATTCCTGGAAGGCAAAAGCGGAAGCTGGACTACCTGAGGCCCTGGTTCTAGAATCCTACCATGTTTTCCAGCCATATTCAGGAGGCCAGCATAAGCCAGTAGGCCAGCTGAGGTTCAAAAGTGGGGAGAAGACCCTGCTCCTTAATGGGAAAAGCAGTAAAGAATTGTGACCCCGTTTATTCTACCACACCGGTGAATTGTGAGGAAATAACACCAGAAAAGATTCATTACTTATTCATAACAAATTAACCACTTCAACCTGTACAACGAACATGTTTTCTCTGAATTACTTTTTATTTTTCAAAAATATTTATTTATTTAAAATCAGAGTTCCAGAGAGTCAGAGAAAGAAAGAGACCGACCTTCCATTCTCTGGTTCACTCCTCAAATGGCCACAATGGCCAGGGCTGGGCCAGCCTGAAGCCAGGAGCCAGGAGCCAGGAGCCAGGAGCCAGGAGCCAGGAGCCAGGAGCCAGGAGCTTCATCCGGGTCTCCCACAGGGGTGGCAGGGGCCTGCACAGCTGGGCCGTCTTCCACTGCTCTCCCAGGCACATTAGCAGGGAGCTGGATCAGAAGTGAAGTGGCCAGGACGTGAACCAGCGCCCCTGTGGAATGCCAGCATCGCAGGCAGCAGCTTTACCCGCCGCACCACAACACTGGCCCCGTGCATTTCCTTTTTTTTGAAAGCTATTCCAGTGGAGAATATATTTTCTTTTTTCCTTTTTTTGTCTTGTCCACCTGAGGGCTGCATAGAGAACTGTAATTCACAGTCATTCCTCTTTTTAGTATTCTCTGTCTTTTTAAAAATTTTTTACTTAAGGTATACAAATTTCATATATTTCATAGATACAGATTTAGGAACCTAGTGCTACTCCTCACCCAACCCTCCGTCCCGCCCCAGTCCCCACCCTTCCTCCTCCTTCCTCTCTTTTTCCCCTCTTAATTTTCACAGTGATCTGCAGACAGTTTATCTTCTTAGTATTCTCTAAATGGCATGCTCAAAATGGTGTTTATATTTTGGCTTACAATTGACTGAATTAAGTTTCCATTGCAAAAGTGGGTCCCTAACGCCTGAGTTCTTCTTCCTGTCTGCGTTAGAGATTAACTTGTAACATGTGCCATTGAATGGGCTCTTCATAGAGACGTTTTGCAGTTGGAGCTCGTATTAATAGTTTAATTTTAGGAAAACAGAGCAATTGCAGACTGCTCAGTGTCTGAGTGACCTGGAACAGCCCTAGGAAGGCATGCAGAATACCGATTCCTCAGTAATGCCACGTATTGTGGACGCTTTAAAATAAACATGCATTCATTTAAAATACTTACTATAACTTAGAAGTACTTAATTGCTAATAACTATAGTCCTTAGTCATCAGTGAATGCCTGGTGGATTAACCTAGTCTAAGCTGGGATTTTCCTTATGGGGTCTCATGAGTTGAAGCCACTCAGGTCTTGAGATGAGGAAGACCCCTAAATGTGAATGAGGTGTTACAACGGCCCACTCGGCGGGTAACGGAATAGTTCACGGTTTCCTCTGTGTACCAGCACTGTACAGAGGATTGTTTCTCAAGGCTTCCCATGCAACGGGAAACAGCAAAGGGCTTCATCGTCAGGAGCTTCCGTGTGCTTCGGCAGAACCATTTGGCACATCCAAACCTTTGAGAAAGGCATCCCCGTAGTCCACGTGGAAAGGTGGAAGGCTGGATTAACGATAACAGCCATATTCACTTGGGGTCAGTTACCCACGTTGCAGTCCACCTCACTTTCTGCTTTCCACCCTGACTTAGTCACGCAGATGAGTTAGGAAGCCACCACCACTACCAGGCCAGTAGAATGAAGTAGTGCTTCGTAGTGACGCAGACTGCGGCCAGGGCACCAGGTAGAAACTGCAGCCAACCTACGAGTGCTGCCCGGGGCTCCAGATCCTCCCACTGGGCTAGCTGTCGGAACCAGCTGGTTGGCGGGGCAGGGTGACTGTCGGTGTCAGTGGCAGAACCAGGTCAAGGCGTAAGTCCTAAGACACAGCAGGGGCTCCGCAAACGTTTACCAAGTAGAATTCAATTCACAGAATGTTTACAGTAAGAGCCAGAAACCTGTTACCTGTTTCCATTGGCTGAACTGGCTGCTACAAGAGAGGACCCACATTTTCCTCATTTCTGCAGGCACTGCTGTTCTTTTCTCTCCTGCGCATTTTTCAGCACTGATAGTCACAAGTGTCCTACTGCACAGGAGGTTCTTCTGGACTCTTCCGTATATCTGTGTTGAAAATTTCTCTCCTAGGATTAAATAGTATGGTTACATTCGAATTTTCACAGTCTTTCGCTCATTAACTTCCTTATTTAAAGCAATATATTTAATTATATGTCTATTTTATCCTTTGCTACCTGTGGGTTTTCCTTCCTGAAAAATGTTCTCTCTGACCTTCTGCTGTCATGTGTTGCTACTTTCCTCGAACAGTCTTTCCTTCGGCGCCGACTTTGGCAGTAATTTATGTGTGTGTTGCAGAAGTTTTTTTTTAACACCCTAAAATTGGCATAGCTAATTACCAATGAGAGAGGAAATGAAGGTGAGGCTAAAAACAGGACTCACTGAACGTCTTTAGGAGATATTTGCCTTCAGCTGGTCTTCCCAGTTTACACAGCTCTGCCATTGCTCCTGTCAGAAATTACAGCCAAGCACTGGGGGTTTAGTCTCCGACAGGAGTAAAACAGATTCCTTGAACACGAGGGTGGATGTAGGTAGTAGAAGAGTGTAGGAGCTACCCTACTGGGATTAGGCAAAGTGTGTGTTCATGATTATTGAGAATGGCCTTCTTTCTCCCATTGATTAGCATATGCTGATCAGACAAGAGACTGGAAAGTTTTCTCTGAAAAATCCCATTAACCCCAGGGGGTGGACACTTGAAGAGAGCAGCCAGACTTGCTATCACCTACCAGGATGACCACAACCCATTGGCACCACTTCCACAGTCACAACACTTGAGTTAGCTCCTTAAATACAAGCAGAGGGCAAGCGTTTGGCACAGAAGGGAAGATACTACCTGGGACACCTGCATCCTGTATCAGGGTGCCTGGGTTCAAGTCCTAGCTCTGCTTCAAATTCTGGCTTCTTCCCAGCGTGTACCCTAAGAGGCGGCAGGTGATGGGTCAAGTACGGGGGTCCCTGCCACCCAGATGGGAGACCTGGATTGAGTTGCAGGCTCCTGGCATCAGTCTGCTGCATCCCCAGCTGCAGCAGGCATTCGGGAGGTGTGCCAGTAGAAGATTTCTCTGTCTCTCTGCTTTTCAAATAAAATGAAAATTTAAAAATTTAAAAACAAGCAGCCAAGGGCAGTGAACATTTGAAGAGACTGCATAATATGAAGTCCAGAGAACAGAACAAATAGAAGAAGTAACATAGAAGAAACAGGAATTATCCAGAAAGATTAAAAAAAAAAAACCATAGTGTATATCCCTAGAATAAATAAGATGTTGCATCCTTGAACAAAGAACAGTGTACTGTACTCATGTGAAGGGAACTTTCAGGGGAAAAAATCTGGAAAATAAACAATGACAAGGTAAAATAAAAACCTCAGAAAGATTAGAAGACAGAATTGAAGAAATAGGAAAGAAAATGAAACACAGGGACAAACAAAAAAGAACAAACTACCCTGTAGAAGAGTCCAGGGTGTTCACAACTCAATAACAGGGCCAGAGACAGAGGCGGAGGGAAAATACAGGTAAGAGAGCCATGGAGAATTTTAAGAAAACTTTCCTTTTTTTTTTTTTTTTTTTTTTTTGACAGGCAGAGTTAGACAGTGAGAGAGACAGAGACAGAGAGACAGGTTTTCCTTTCCGTTGGTTCACCCCCGCCAAGTGGCCGCTTCTGCAGGCTTGCCGCGCCAATCCAAAGCTGGGAGCCAGGTGCCTCCTCCTGGTCTCCCATGCAGGTGCAGGGCCCGAGCACTTGGGCCATCCTCCACTGCCTTCCCGGGCCACAACAGAGAGCTGGACTGGAAGACGAGTAACCGGGACAGAACCGGCACCCCAACCGGGACTAGAACCCAGGGTGCCAGTGCCGCAGGAGGGGGACTAGCCTAGTGAGCTGCGGCGCTGGCCAAAGAAAATTTTCCAAAGTGGAAAATGTGTGACTGAAGCCAGACTTGGGATCTCACCAAGGTAGCCATCACCAAGCTGTAGAACTTGAAATAAAGAGAAACTCCTAAAACTGTTAAAAATCTTTAAAGGAGGGACCGGCACTGTGGCAAAGCGGGTTAACCCCCTGGCCTGAAGCGCTGGCATCCCATATGGGCGCTGGTTCGAGTCCCAGCTGCTCTTCTTCCAATCCAGCTCTCTGCTGTGGCCTGGGAAAGCAGTGGAGGATGGGCCAGGTCCTGGGGTCCTGCACCCACATGGGAGACCTGGAAGAAGCTCCTGGCTCCTGGCTTCAGATCGGCGCAGCTCCAACTATTGTGGCCAACTGGGGAGTAAACCTTTGGATTGAAGATCTCTCTCTCTCTCTCTCTCTGCCTCTCCTCTCTCTGTGTAACTCTGACTTTCAAATAAATAAATAAATCTTTTAAAAAAAATCTTTAAAGGAGTAAAAGGAGAGAAGCAGTGACTGGCCAGAAATAAGGAACCAGGAAGCTCAATGACAACAGGAAAATGCCTTAAATTTCTAAGAAAAATTATTTCCAACCTATAGTTATTTATCTACCCATATGACCAGTTCAGTTTGAGGGAAGAAAATGGACCTTTTCATACATACAAGGTCTCAAACGCGTCCTTTCCATGCTGTCTTCCACAAACTCTACCAGAATGGAGGTGTTTATATGTAAAATAGAAGACACAGCAAGCAACGGGGATTGTGGGGTACTTACAGAAAGAGCAGGCTCCCCAGGAGTACACTGACTGGACATGCCAAGGAAAGCAGCCCTGCCAGAGGCCCAGGGACCCAGGAGCCCAGAGAAGGGCAGCTGAGGCCTCAGGAGGGCTTTGCTCAGGAAGGTGATGGCGACAGAATTCCCGGTGTGCCTGTATTTATAAAAGGAGAACTGTGCAATCCAGGGAAAGCATGTATGTTGTATGTGTATGCCTGTATGTTGTGTATGCAGGCCTAAATGAAGAAATACACATATATGAGAAAAACTGGCAAAAGCAACGCAAGTGAGTTTCGTATTTGGAAATAAGATGTTATGAACAATTGTTCATGGTATTATGAACAGTTCAGCATGGGGAGGGTATTTCCACAAGCTATTGGATGAAATCTTGGCGGCAAATCCCCCAGGGGGCATAACAATCCTGCTAGGAGATTTAATTTGCCTCAAATTGCTATCAACAGATCGACCAGAGTTGCAAATATTATATTGTTATTATATTCTGGCTGTTAACAGATACAGGTTTACATATAAATGATCAGGACTTGATTTCTGCTTCCTTACGATCAAAGTATAAAACTATTAGCAAAATATTTTCCTTTGTGGTCATAGAACTTCCGAGTCTGATGGGCCTGTAGCCACTAGTCAGCTCCAGTGATGAACATTGGAGAATTTGATCCACAGTTGTTATACTAGCAGTTTATTTTATTTTATTATGTATCAAATATTTATTTACTTATTTGAGAGATGGAGTTATATAGAGAAGGAGAGATAGGAAGAGAGAGGAGAGGTCTTTCATCGCTGATCCACTCCCAAATGGCTCTAATGGCCAGGGCTGGGCCAGGCTTAAGCCAGGAGCCTGGAACTCCATCCAGGTCTCCCAAGTAGGAGCAGAGGCCCAAGGACTTAAAGGCCATCATTTGCTGCTTTCCTAGGTGCATCCGTAGGGAGCTGGACCAGAAGTGGGGCAGCTGGGACTCGAACCAGCACCCATGTGGGATATACAGTCACTGCAGGCGGAGGCTTAACCTTCTACCCCATAGCACCCGCCCCTCATATCCCATGTGGGATGCCGGCATGGCAGGTGGCAGCTTAACTCACGAGGCCACAGTGCTGGCCCCAATATACTGAGTGTTTTAGAATATCATCTCTGATGTTCATAACCCTGTACAGATTACTGTGGCAGGCAGAATAGTGGATCACCAAACATGGCTGCTTCCCCATGCCCAAAAGCTAAACCTAGGTTAGGCAAAGGAGAATTAAGGTTGCTAATCCGCTCACCTTCGAATAGAAAATTTGTCCTGTATTGTACAGGTGAGCCCCATGTGGGTTCTTACTAGAGAAAGGAGGCCGAGGAGTTGGTTAGAGTGATGCAGTGTAAGGAAGACTCAACCCATCGTGGCTAGCTTTGAAGGTGGTGGAAGGGGCCACCAGACGGGGGACATGACTACCTCTGAATCCAGGAAAAAGCAAGAAAGCAGATTCACGCCTGCAGTCCCTGGCACCTGTTATGGGCCAGGAAGATGCGTGTTGAACTTGTAATCTCCTAGGTTGTTTTAAGCCCCTAAGTATGCGCCACTGTGGAATGAACACAGTATGCATTATTGCCTCCATTTTTCAGACAACAAAAAAGCAAATTTCCAGGATGGAGTAACTTCTCTGAAGCCACGAGATAGTAAGTGGCAAAGCTAGAACATCGTGATTGCCAGACCCGACTCTCCCACCTGCCGAGACAGCCAGCATGCGCTGGACACCAGACGGGAGACAGGTTCAAGTCTGCACACTTCAGTGTGTGTCTTGCCCGTACAGCCCACTAGGAGGCGAGCGCTGGGTGCCCTCATTTTTCAGAATAGACACTGAGGTTGAGAGTGGTGGAGGCAGGGTTTGAGTCTGCGAGGCGTGACCTCAGGGTCCCTACACTTTCTCCCCACCACACCACCATCTTCTTGAAGTTTATGAATGAGAAAGGCGGGTCCTGTGTCATGGCAATGCCACCTGCCTCCCTTGGGGCTTCATCCCCTTGAAGAAGGAACCCGTGTGGGGCTAGGGCTGAAACCAGCACATCAAGCAAAGAGAGCAAATAACAGCTCTCGGGAGAAAACGACACATTTGCTCTCTACGTCCGTGAGAGCCACTGAGAAGTTCTGCACGCACCTGAAATCTTTGCTGGGAGAACCCATGCAGCCGGCCCCCGAGGAGCTGTCCTGTGTGTGTTGCTAGCTGGGCTCCCGGACATGCCTCTGACCTTGGATTCGTTGGCGGTGGATCAGTGGCTGCACAGCCCTCGCCCCGGCAGAGCCGCGCTGCCTCTGACCCTGGGATTGCCTCCAGCAGCCTCTGTGGGGCCGCAGCCCCAGACACTTAAAAGGCTGCGCTCTTATTTTCTGTCGCTCTGTATACACAAGCTAAATCTTCCCACACAAACAACACTCACCGTGCAAGTTAAACAGATTCAAATTTAAGCAAAATGGAATGTCACCACGTGTGCCTGTGCCAGATCTGTGTAATTCGTTTGAGGTTTTTGGAAACATGAACTAAGCCATTTATGCTTCATAGGAACAGATTATGTCATTTAAAATCCTCAATAAAAATGCAGTCTCATATTCTACAGATGGGTGTCATTTAATTATAATATGTATTTAAAATGCAAAGGGCTACATTAATTCCGCACTGTGGCTGAGATTTTAATTGCACTCCAGTTAGGAAATTCTGAGTTAATGTTCCCCTGGCATCTCTTATTCCGCCTCTTGCAACAGATGTATTGTGATCCGAGGAGGATTTCAATATGTTTCTGCAGGATGTGCGTGCAGAGGGGGCTTTGAGTCACGTCGGTGTCCAGCGTTACAGGAACAAGGTTGATCGTAAGAGAGGGCACTGGGCAGGCCATGGCTACCTTCCGTGGCCTGCATTTGACCACGGGGCCCCTGCTGAATCACTCACCCCACCTGTGTCTCTGAACTCCCTGAGATCAGTTCTCCAAGAGAGGTATTCCTAGGGGCCTCGTGTTTATTTCAGTGGAGGTACATATATTTATAGTGCTCTGAACTTTGACCTGTCATGAATTAAATAAATAATACTGAATGCCTCTTAGCTAAGTGTTTAATCCAGCAACAAAACCACCGCCTAAGAGCCGCTGTGATAGAATAATCTGAACCCTCAGGGACTTCTCTGTAGACTGGATTTAGCCCAAGAGCAAGAAACAGCAGCGCCCCAGGGTGCTTCCTAGAGCTAAGGCAAAGCGTGAAGGGAAGGTGACAAATAGATGATGTAGGCACCCAAGCCCCTGGGATAGCTGCATTGTCAAGGATTTGGGAGGAAGACTGATTTTATACGGAAATTATTAGAGAGTAATCCACGATATTAAAGTGTCAAAAAGGAGAAAGACGAGAAAGCCTGCAAAGGGAGAGAGGAAGATAAAACTGGCGCCAGACAAGAAAGGATATTCATTCCGGGACTTAGGCGTTCAGCCTGCTCTGTGCCTGGAGCTGTGTTAGGCTGGGGGGAGGGGGCGGGGGTGATGACAGTGCACCACGGATAAGTGGCCCTGGCCACTCTGGGGCTTTCAGCATACCAGGACTGTTATCCACACACGGGCGTGAGCTCAATTAATGCACAGGGTTTTGTTTTATTTTTAACACAATTACCTAGGAAATATTGAAGATTGGGGAGAAAAAAATAAATGGGAGTTCATCTTGAAAGGATGAACGTTAAGAATGTTAAGTATAGCAATAGGAACTTGTCTTATATATTTTATGAGAATGTTTTTATTATGTATGTATGCCCCTGTGAAATCTTTTTAATTAAAATCTGCAAGGCTAATAAGAGGTAATATATGGGAAAGAACTTCATGTTCTTGGGAAAATAAGCAGTATATAAATCTTCAGGGAAGAAAATAAATCTAAAACCCTTAGAAAAACCAGCAGAAGAAACAGTCGTAGGAACCAGACTTCCTAGCCCTTTGTCTGGCTCTTTATGGCAGAATCATAATGTTTTATATGAGAAAGGAAAGCCAGCTGGGTTGAAGAACCAACCTTATCTTTCTCTCGAACTTTCCAAGTTCACGGTCAGTGTGGGCCCCGCTGGTTCGGGATCGTCAGCCTCAGAGCAAAGAGCCAGCAGGGGGAGACTCCAGCGTCCCAACAGCGCTCTTGGCTCTGCTGCACCTCGTCATTTCCCCCCAGAACCTGAAGGGCTCCCCACCTCGCCTGTGCGTCCTTTAGCAGTGCCTTTGGATGAAGAAACCTCAGAGTAGCTGGTTGCAGGCTGCAGAGAGAACCCCAAGAGACCCAGAGGCTCGGTGTGCCCCATTGGTGCGTGAGACACCCGGGCTGGGGTCTGCAGCTCTACGGGGTGGAGGTGTGTGGGCCTTGGCCGGTGGTGGAAGGCTGCTCATGGGCCTTCCTGCCTTGAGACTTGACTAGGGAGATATTCCTCCCTCTCCGCTGTGCACAAGACCACTGGGGCGTCAGGGCTGTTGGGTTTGTAAGGACATCATTCTCACTGGTATCGGACCTCTTATGTGGAAGATAGGAAGAGAGATAGGCAGACTTTTGTTTATGCAAGGTGACGGATTTTCTGTTGGCAGGATGTTTGCAGAAACTAATGGAAAACAAACCTCCGCTAAAGGAAAGATTGCCTCCTTATAAGCGCTCATTTCCATGTGAAATGGATGCCTTCTCTCAGTAGTCCCCCAGGCAGCTGGAAGGCGACAATTCATTACGGAATGGTGTACACAAGGCATGAAGGACATTAATTCGCAAAATGAAAAACTAATAGAGTGTTTAGCTGGCTCTTCATCACCAGTGACAGTCTGCCTCATCTCCATCATCAGTGTTTGCTGAGCTGACGGGGACCACGGTCAGGCCCGCTTGTCACAGCTCATCTCAAACGAGCGTATCACTTTCTGAGCCTCGCTGGGCACCCCTGCTCTTTTATGGAAATGCACGATCCAGGGGACCCACAAGGTGTCCCTTTGGAAATTCCCCCTCCCTTTCTCTTCGACTTTGTGCTGCGCCCCCTGCAAAAACTCTGTAGGCCCACGCATTTGTCCTTTACACCACAGTCTTCCCTGGGTTAAATCCCACAGCCGCTTTCGGAGCCAATGATTCCCATTTTACGGATGGAAAAACTGAAGCATGAGAGACACGGACTGTGCTTTAGCAGTGACAGAGCTAAGCTATGGCTCTCACAGCCGTATCGGTGTCCATTAAACCAGAACACTGCAGTTCTGCCCGTCTTTCTACATCTATGCAGCATTTTCCAGCCTTTTAGTTCTCCTCACTGTAGACAATTATTCTGTCCACTAATTTATGACGGATGCATTCTCACGTGATAGATGCTTACCACTCCTTCACCTGTCGTACAAAGATGTATTTTCTTCTAAACATCTAATGATTCTTGGACCTGCACTCTGCTTTCTGGATTAAAAGTCCTCTGCATCTCTTCTTCTGCATTTAAGTTGTTTCCTTACCTAGTAAACCCAGGTGTTACACACAGTGTGTAAGGAGATGCCGCGGGCGCACTGTTTGTCTTTGTGTTTGGATAAGGCCATCTTTAGCTGAGCACTGTGGATGTGGAAGCTTAGGGATTTTTACTCTGCACATGAGGGAGTTTTTCTGGAACGTTGTGTGTTGTGGGCTCTTTGAGCTGCAGAGACTAAGGCAGGCCTGGAAGAGGTGCAGTGTGGGAGAGGACTTGGACTTTCCTGGCTTTGCCCTTGACCTCCGAGTTGTCCCCTGGCTTTGCCAGAAGCTTCATTCTCCCTCTTCCCCAGGTGGCAACCCCTGCTGAGGAGGCAGAGAGACCCACAACCAATGACACGCAGAGATAGACAGGGAGCCGTAAAACACGCGTTCTATGGAACTCATCCAGTAGAAATTAATCTGGACCATTGAAACGCTATCTTATGGGGCCATCAGGGGTTGTATCCATTCATTCTGTAAAAATTTATGGATCAATGCAGTGTTAAAAAAAAAAAAAGCACCAGTTATGTGCTCGGCTACAGGGACATAGGCGGGCCAGCGCCTGCCTCTGTCGGCAGCGGCTTTCTAAGCCAGGGGCAGACAGGAAGTAATGACACCATATTGATTTGCCGGCCGGGGAGAAAGCACACATGTGTTGGAGATACATGAAATATACATCTTAAGGGGACTGTAAGTTTCAGGGAAGCCTTGCAGGGGAAGGTAACTGCTGATCTGGGTCCTCAAAGATAGATAGTACATAGCCAGGCACAGAGGCATCAGGTGGTCCCACGGTGGAGGACAAAGCAAGCGAAAGAAAGAAAAGGCTCTGCAGTGAAAAGCAAGCGTGTTGAGTTCAGGGGGATTCGGGCACTCAGGAGGGCCTGGAACTCGGGCTCACTACAGGGGAGCAACCAGCGATATGACCAGAGATGGGGGAAGGCCAGCTGCGGTTTTACATGGAAAGATTTTAGATGTAAGAGAGCCATTCAGGTGCTTCTTTGGAATGGTTTCTCCGCCACGGCTATAGGGGAATAAATTGGAGAGAAGCAATTCTCCAGGCAAGGAGGTTAGTTAGAACCGGACTCGTGAGTGTGGGTGAGACGGTGAGGAGTTGTTGTCTCCTGCTCTGTGCTGCCCCAGTAGAATACCCGAGAGTGGAGGACTTAGGAAGAATGGAGATTGGCTTCCCATCGTTGTGGGTGCTGGGGTGTCCGGGACGCAGGGACCTGTGTCCGGCAAGGGCCTTCACACTGCGTTATCCATGCCAGAAGGCAGAGGGAAAGCTGGGGGGGGGGGGAGCATGGGCAGGGGAAGGGCAAGAAGTCAGCCCTGTATGATGAACCATGATAATGGCCTTTATCTCTCCTCGAGGGCGGAGCCCTTGTGCCCCAGTCCCCTCGGATAGGTCGTGCCTCTTAATACATCTGCATTAGGGGTTTCCCAGACATGCGTTCTGGGAGACATGCCCAAACCGTGTCAGAGCTTACCACAGCAGAGGAATAGAGGTGGTTGTCAGATAGTTAAGAAAGAGTGATAGGGCGTGCAGAAGTCGGAGGCATCACAGGTATCTCCAGCTTCCTTGTCTGTGTAGCTGGGTACACTACTGAGGTTGCTAAGCAATGTGCCGGGATGCGGACTTAGCTCCGCCAAAGAAAGCCATGTGATGAATGATGTGCATTGAAATGAGACTTCATCTGCACATTACAGATGTGCAGTAAAACTTAAACCTCAATATAAGCATCAAAGTAAAAAAAAAAAAACTATCCACATTCTCCAGTTGAACTAGAGCTTTATTATATAAAATTTTCTTGCACAGACTCGGGTGATGCGTAGAAATCTTATTTTTATAGAGATTTTGTAGTAATATTACTTGATCCGTAATGCACAACTTTCATCATAGACGCTACTCTCCTGGCTTCCCAGAAGTAACAGCATGGATTCATTGAATGTCATTTTTCTCATGCCCTGGATTTGTCCCGGGTTAAGAGACAGAATGAAATCGGAGTTCTCTTGTGAGGTTAACGGGCACCATTATAAGCAGGTGACCTACCTGGAAAGGTTCAGTCCAAAGGCAAAAGAAAGGAGCCCCCACACTGGGCATCGGGAGCTAAATGCCCCCTTAAGTAGCTCTCAACTTGGTGGCAGTCCCTGTGAACGGCTTTATGGAGGAGGAGCCTTCTGTACATGTTCTCTACGTGTTTCCTTTAGAATTAGCTCGACTCTTGATTTGCTAATGAATTAACATCTTTTCTGTATATACAATACTGTCACCTGAAATTATGGCCAAGTACAAAATGGACCGTTTGCAACAACAACCAAGTAAATTTTATGTATAAATTCCCGTTCCTCCTGTTTGAGTTCTGTATCATGGAGGAAAACATAACAATTTAGCGAACATCCTTATTAATGGATAAAATGGGAATAGGTAAAATAAATAAATAAAATAAATGGGTAAAAACAGCAAGATCCAGTGTCCTATACACAATTCTGCCCAAAAGGAAGAATTCTCTGGGAAAGTTAAAGTTACACTCATCTTTGGAGAATATTAACATATAATGTTAGAGTTTACACATCAAAAAAAAAAAAAAAAAAGAAGAAGAAAAAGAAGAAGAAGAAAAAGTAAACAGCAGGAAAAGCCAGATGTCTAGTTCCCAGAAAGTTAAATTTCCAGACATCGAAAGAAGATATAGGTGGGCCGGCGCCGCGGCTCACTAGGCTAATCCTCTGCCTTGCGGCGCCGGCACACCGGGTTCTAGTCCCGGTCGGGGCACCGGATTCTGTCCCGGTTGCCCCTCTTCCAGGCCAGCTCTCTGCTGTGGCCAGGGAGTGCAGTGGAGGATGGCCGAAATCCTTGGGCCCTGCACCCCATGGGAGACCAGGAGAAGCACCTGGCTCCTTCTGCCTTTGGATCAGTGCGGTGCGCCGGCTGCGGCGGCCATTGTAGGGTGAACCAACGGCAAAGGAAGGCCTTTCTCTCTGTCTCTCTCTCTCACTGTCCACTCTGCCTGTCAAAAAAAATAAATAAATAAATAAAAAGAAGATATAGGTGGGAGTCCATGGTTAGAGCCTACCAAAGGCAATACAGTTCACGATGAATTAGGCAGAAGGGCAAGATGGAGAGACCTGAGATGGAGCGGTTAGGAACCTTCCAGAACACCGTCTGCGCATCCTGGCCCGGGAGGGCCCACCACGCCACTTACAGGAAACCCCGGGGCCCCTGGCGAACCTTCAGCCCACTCCCTCCTGCCCGGATGCTCTGAGTGGAGATGCCCCAACTCAGACACAGCTCAGGAAACAAAGGTTGTCGGCGTTCATCCAGGCTCAGTTAGGAAAGCAGAAACCATGAAAGGTTTTGCCAGCAAGGAGGAAGGTAATACGAGGGATTAAATATCTTAAAAACTGCTGAAAGGCTTAGAAAACAGGTGGAAGCCAAAAGCAAGGAAGCGCGTTGCCGGCTTTCAGGAAAACCGAGAGAGGCAGCGTGGGGCTTCAGCTCCACGCCGCCAGGAAGCGTCCCTGGAAGCTGCTGCAGGTCTCTTACTTACAAGCTGCTTGGGTCCCTTTCTTCCACTGCAAACGCAGAGTGATGCCCTCCTTTTTGCATTACACATCTTTTGGGGGTACCACTTAGTGGCAGAATCCAAAATCCAAACCCTATGACCAAGAAGCGGGAAACTGGGGCAGGTATTGTGGCACAGTGGGTTGCACTGTACCTGGGATGCCCCCCTTCTGTATCTGAGTACAGGTTCCAGTTCTCAGCTGTTCCACTTCCAATCCAGCTTCCCGCGAAAGCATCCTGGGAGGCAGTGGGTGATGGCCAAAATGCCTGGGCCCGCCACCCATACGGGAGACCCAGATGGAGCTCCAGGCTCCCAGCTTCAGCCTGGCCCTGCCCTGGCTGTTGCAGGCATTTGGGAAGTGAACCAGCAGATGGGGAGATGTCCCTCCCCCTCTTCCTCTCCTTCTTACCCCTCCCCCTCTCCCTCTCCGCATTTCAAGCAAAATAAATAAACATTAACAAAGCAGAAGTTGGGAAATGTTGCTGTGTTTCCAGGAAAGCAGCTGGGTGTGCCGCTGAGCAGACATCACACAAGGGTACTTTCCAGTTTCACTTTCTACAATAAATTTAGTCCAGAGGAACATGAAGGGAACATATTTCCAAGAAAGCAAATAAAATAACAAGATTCCTAGGTAGTAAACATGAAAAGTGTCTTTCCAAAATAATCCCAGTGCAACTCTTTTAGGCCTTCAGAGAAGATCTGATTTGTCAGTGTCTTTATGCTCGTACTAAAATTATTTACAACCTAATTTCTGTCTTTTCGGGTGAAAAAAAAAACACATCCTGCCATTTTGGGGCAGAATACCCTGGGTCTCTGCAACTCTGACACGTGGAACCACAGCCACGTGCATTCTCTGTCCCCTCTCCCCACGGTGCCCTTGGCAGGAGGGAAATAAACAGTGGTGGTGAAATTAATGCTGACGCAAAGCATGCCTATAAATATGGCCTTTCAGGTCCTGCATGAGGAAGGCAAACCTCATCTCTCAAACACAGGAACACGTTCAGAGCTTTTGTCGAATGCTCTTTTGAATTCCGAAAATAACTGCCAAGTTCGCTGTGCTAAGGACCTGAGCCCCGGGCGCCCTTTCTTCGGAGCAGTCTGCGGGGCCGGTGGGCCTCCAAAGTCACCCGAGAGAAGCCGTCCCTGAGAGCCAGCCCTTGCTTGCACTGCAAACTGCCACTTCCCTCCTGCTTAAACCACCCTCTCTGTGACCGAACGGGCAACTCTGGGGAAAGTCATTCTCTTTCTCAAGGACGAAAAGATAAACTTAAACCTGCTCCCCCTAATCCCTCTCCTGCGCATCCTCACTGATTTGAGCACCGCTAGTGATCTGTACTGTTCTCAGACCTTTGTGGTTCCTGATTTTAAGTTCAAAATACCATCGTTTTACACAGTGTACATGTCATAATATATCACTTCCTTTCTGACCATTAGCCACGTGAACAGCTAAGCCCACAGCTCTCAAAAGTTTTGCAAGGTTTTTTGGTGAGAAGATGAATCCAAGAAGCTCACCCTCCCAAGGTTGCCACCGTAACTTAGCTTAGCTAAGCACTTACTATGTGCCAATCGTTGTTCAAAATGCTTGATGTGTTTTGTCTCGCTGAATTCTTACAGTGAGCTTCTGAGGCTGCAAATGTGGTTCGCTTCGATTCACAGGTTTAGTGATTTGCCCAGGGTTATCCAGTTAGTAAGTAGCTAAATCAGAATATAACCACTATTTTCTGGGTCAGCCCCAAAGATTGGCCACAGATTCAAAAGAAGTGTTGTAGACAGAAAAATTTGGTTCATAATTAATGTTAGAGACCTCATATCCTAGTGCAGAAAGTTACTTAGATTTTTTAAGGCAGTATCCTGAAATTATATAGTCAACTGATAGATAACTGATTACTTCTCTCTGTAGCTTTTCCTTAATTGGTCATAAACACAGATTAGACTCTTGTTTTTTTTGAAACTTGATTCTTGAATCATCTATATGAACTATTAGTTACTCTAGGGATTATATGGGAAAACTAGAATGGTAATCAGTATTTATATATTTATTTTTTTAAAGATTTATTTGTTTGTTTGAAAGTCAGAGTTACACAGAGAGGGAAGGAGAGGCAGAGAGAGAGAGAGAGAGAAAGAGAGAGAGAGGTCTTCCATCTGCTGGTTCACTCCCCAGTTGGCCTCTATGGCCAAAGCTGCACTGATCTGAAGCCAGGAGCTTTCTCCAGTTCTCCCATGCGGGTGCTGGGGCCCAAGGTCTTGGGCCATTTTCTACTGCTTTCCAGGCCATAACAGAGAGCTGGATCGGAAGTGGAGCAGCTGGGACTCAAACCAGCACCATATGGGATGCCAGAACTGCAGGCAGCGGCTTTACCTACTATGCCACAGTGTCGGTCCCTATTTATATATTTCTAATGGATAGACAGAAACCTGGTACATGTTACTAAACTTCACAGGGCATTGGCGAGTATGTGTGTGACACCAGTATCATAGATGCAAGGAA
Source organism: Oryctolagus cuniculus (assembly GCF_051225735.1). Lineage (NCBI taxonomy): Eukaryota > Metazoa > Chordata > Mammalia > Lagomorpha > Leporidae > Oryctolagus > Oryctolagus cuniculus. The sequence goes on from NC_142869.1 coordinate 169,760,056, forward strand.
AAGTTCCTAACTCATACCTTTACCATACTGGAGACGTGGCCACCCTGAGTAGAAATCATCTTTGCAAGATTCGCACCTGCAACTTCCCTACCGTACATCAGCAAGTTAATTCCCTCTGGATTTCTTACGTCCACCGTACCTCTTAGGGGATCTCACCAAACTCCACAGCTGTTCTCAGGGATGGTCTTTGTGCTCGGCGGCAGAGTCAGTTCCATCGTCCCCCAGACAAATCAGTCATCTGTATGTCGTCCTCACAGTGACAGGATTAGAGTGGCCATGACTTACAGGAGTCCGCCTCACTTTCTGCGCTCTTCATAATAGCTCTCAAGTTTCACAATCAAGTGTATAAAGCCAGTGTAACTGTTCCCACGCTTACTTAAAACTCTAGGTAGAGGAGGGTACTGGGATTTTGCATTCACTCAGCACAGCTTTACTGGATAAGTAGGAGTAGTAGGGGTAATAATTGTAACGTGTTAAGTACTTGTGTGTTGAACATGAGTGCTAAGCCTTTGTATGTTTTGTCATGTAATCAAAAACCCGTGATGTGTGTATGAAGACCCTCCTTTTAGAAGTGGAGAATCTGTTAGCGAGAAATGCGTCCAAATAGTACACAGGAGAACGTCACCATTTGAACTCAGGTCTGTCCAACTCCACAGGGCACCCTCCTGCTCACTGTGCTTGGTACTCACCTTCCATGCAGACAGACAGGTACAAATAAGATCGGCCTGTGCTCAGCCAAGGTGACTCAGGCCCAAGTTCATGAATGGTACGGCTGCCGAAAAAAGAAACCCATGCAGAGAAAGGCAACTGGAAAAAGTTCAACTGAAGAGGGACTCCATAAAGGACTCTGAATCCCACACCTTTGCTTCCGTCTCTCTTCGTGGCACCTGCCTGCTGTGTCATGTTGGGAAACACGCCTTATTTCTGTTTGGTTCGACTTTGCCATTTGCAGATGAATCTCATGTTCCTAATTTACGCAGTAAATAAGCTGTCCCCGAGGGGCTCTGGAAGATTCACAAATGCTAAAGCTAGAAGCATCCAGTCTGCACAGACCTCCCTGAAAACATAGCTCTGTGCCACTTCTTCACCCAAAATATCTGGTTGAGTGTGCGTTAGCACTGTTGCGATGCGCTCTGATGCGGGGTGTTGCTCCCACACAAAAGGCTCCCGAGGCCCCGGCGCGTCTAATGCGGCTCCACAGCTGTGCTTCTCAGCAGACGGCCTGCAGTTTGTTCATTAGCTGCCTTCCCCTCCCTTCTGCTTTCATACCCGGTGGGAGCTGAATTGGCCACGCCACACGCCTTTTTAGCCAATGATGAGGTTTTTACCAAGCCTCAGGGAGGATTATTTGGAATAAAAGGGCAAAAAAATCAATCTTCATGTTTTTGCCCAGCACCGAAAGACACTGAAGACTGCTATCAGTCACAAGGTCTGGAAATCGCATGTCTGTGCGGATTTGCACCGTACGTGGATGGACCCTGAAGCGAAATGCCTTGTGGGTCTGGGCCTGCTCAGACGCGCTGCCGTGAGTCACTGGATGCAGATCTGTGCGTGTGCAGTGCACCCGGCTGGCTCCGACTCGGCCCCTGCCCCTGCCCCTGCCCCTGCCCCTGCCCCTGCCCCTGCCGGAGCCTCAGGAAACGGCCATCACGTTTGACCTTGGCGCTTCCTTTAGTTCTGCTCATCAGAGTGGGTCCTGCGTGCTGCTCCTCTGTTCTTTCTGGATGTTGTTATTTGGAGTGATTCCCTAGTTCCAGATGCTTGTTCCCTTTCTGGGGAATAATATCACAGGTGAATGAACTATTTGGAAGGTGTGAGGTTAAAGGATTGTGGAGATATAGTGAAAAAAATGGATAGAAACATCCGGCTTGTCCTCAACTCAAAGATTAAATTCAGGAAGCATAAGAGGAGGCCTGCTGGGTGGGAGGAGGCGCTGTATACTGAGAGATGCGGGAAACACAGTTCTTGTTTTCGTTATCATGGATCTCACAATCCACCAGGGATGCCCTAGTCCAAAAAAAAGAAAAGACACACACACGCGCGCGCGCACACACACACAAAATGAATTATGCTAAGACCGTAGGAGAGAGGCGTAGTGTTGTTGAGAGTTCAAAGAAGGGCCCCTAACCGTATGGCAGGCACCGTACAAGGTGCCACAGCACCACATTTGGTCCTCACAACAACTGAGAAAAATGAGGCTAAGAGTCATTAAGTAATGGGTTCCAGAGGTAAGGAAAGGTGGAAGAATCCATTGTATTCGTCTGGGAGGCCACAGGAAAGAGCCTAGGTTCAGAGAGATGGGAATCTGTCTTCCGCAGCATCTTTAAAAGGAAGGGGAGTTGTTTGCCACACTTTGGGCTTTGACATTGGGGGCAGGAGGAAAGGGTAAAGGGGACAGGGCTCCTAAGAACACATTCTCAATGAATGTCATTGAACATGTTGCAGAGGAAGAGCGGCAGTGAGTGGAGCAAGCACGTCTTGTCTTCCCCCAAAGCGCTGCTGTCTGTCATTAGGGGAACATGGCATCTCCGAGAAGGCGTTCTAAGGAAGAACACTAAGCAGTGCTACTGTCCATGGTCTCAGGACCAACAGCAGGAAGAGTGGTAACCCTTGTTCATTTCATAACAAATTGTAGCACAGAAATGAAAGCAGATCTCTGTCTCTGATACCCACATACAAAGTGTATGTTCAAGGAGTGTTAGTTTTAGGTTTTTTTCTTAATGTCAATTAGGTAACTAGACCACACCCTGCCCTCTACCTCCAGTTCCTGTATCTTTATCTCTTTTTTTCTTCCTGGTAATGAATTTCCTCCACCCTCCCCAACCCCATGCTTAGCTCCATTTTTTAAAAAAATTCTTCCCAGTTTCCTTTCCTCCCCTGTACGAGTGGAGAGGTGGGATGTTCCCTCCAGAGGCAGCCGTGACAAAGCAGGGAGCTCCTGCTGCACAGCCAGCTGGATCCCATGAAGGATCCACTGGTTAGCTGCTGTGTCTCAGAGAGCAAGTCATATTTCCAGAACCAGTTACACACTTGTGTGGGCACGTGCGGGGTCTAGTCTGAGACATGGTTTGAATCTTGGCAGTGAGAATTCTATTGGTCAAGGAGCTGTCTCAGTCGGCATGTTGGTTTTCAAAATCAATGGACTCTTCTCGATCAAACTCAAAGTAAATCTGGGGTAGTTATTAATGAAGGGGTAGTTATTATTGAAGGCCAGAAAAATCATTGCTTCTGAAATAGGATATATGCAAAATGAAGAGAACTTGCCCCACGTGTTTCTTAGATAATGTCCATCTGTATGGAGAAACTCAGCAAAAGACCTTCCAACTGAACCTCATGGTTTGGGAGATGGGCAAGAGCAACTAAATAAATGAACTATGATAATAACAGAAGCTGAAGATTTTGACAAAGAGTAGCTGGGTATTGGAAAATGGATCTGGACAAAGAGAAGGATCCAAAAGAGTTACCATGGAATTTTAGTTTGCAGTAATTGACATCTTTATTCTAAGAAAATTCAAATTAGGTGTTAAGATGGTAGACACTTTAGGGAATAAAGATCCCCTATCCATTCCAAAAGCCAGTAAGCTTCATAAATCAATAAATAATTTATTTAGCAAACACTTATTAAGTGCCTACAGTGTACAAAGCACTGGGGAAGGTGAATACTAGTTTGTATACATTTATGAATAATTCAGAGGAACAAGGATGAGGAATCTTTTTCTGTCAAGGGCCCTTTGGATATTTATAACATCATTTGCAGGCTATACAAAACAATCAACGTAAAAATTAGCCTGCTATAGACTTATTATTTGGAGTTGCACCCATAGTTGCCCTGGCAGGGCCAAAGCACATCCTTCCATGGTCTGTATACAACCTGTGGGCCAGACATTCCCCACTCTTGGAAGAGTAGGGATAGCAAGGCAAAGAAATTATGAAGACTGAGGATAAAGCCCTTGGAGTTCAAGTTCTACTTGGAACAGTGGTAATTTTGAGTCTGACACTTTTAAACCCAGCCCTAGTGCTAAGGCTCGATGGCAGCACATCGCACAGGTACTGCAGGAGCGAAAAGAGGTTCCAATGAGGTGCTGCATCACCAGCCCCACTGACTCTGTAAGCCCCCTGAATTCTTTCTTATTTCCTTATTTAAGGGTCTCAGAGACATACAGTGAGCGCTTCCATCCATTGGTTTGCTTCCCAAATGCCTGCAATGGTCAGGCCTGGACCAGACCAAAGCTGGGAGCTGGAACTCAATCCAGGTCTCCCGTGTGGGTGACAAGGGACCCAAGTATTTGAGCCATCACCCCCTTTGAGCCATCCCAAGGTGTGCCTAGCAGGAAACTAGAACCAGGAGCAGCGCCAGGACTCCAACCCAAGCACTCTGACATGACGTGCAGGTGTACCTCCCATGCCAAAGGCCTGCCCAGTGTTGCAGACATCATCATCACTCTTATTTTTATTTTTTTAAAAAGTATAGGGCTGTTTAAGGCATTCGGATCCAGCAAAAAAAGGCCCATGAGAGTATTTCAGGCATGGAAAGCCAAGACACTGTGGCTAAAAAAAAAAAAAAAAAATGACCAAAATGAAAGATCTCTGTGAGTGAGATCCCAACAGAAAGAACAGGCTATCAAGGAAGGAGGTACCTTTCTCTGAAGGGAGGAGAGAACTTCCACTTTGACTACGACCTTGTCTAAATAAGATTGGAGTTGGTGAACTCAAAAGACTTCCATAGCTCATGACAAGAGCCTCGGGTGATTACTGACCCCATAAACAAGAGTGTCAATTGTTAACAACAGGAGTCACTGTGCACTTACTCCCCATGTAGGATCTCTGTCCTTAATGTGTTGTACTATGTGAATTAACAGTATAACTAGTACTCAAACAGTACTTTATACTTTGTGTTTCTGTGTGGGTGCAAACTGTTGATATCTTTACTTAGTATATACTAAGTATATAATTGATCTTCTGTATATAAAGATAATTGAAAATGAATCTTGATGTGAATGGGATGGGAGAGGGAATGGGAGATGGGAGGGTTGCAGGTGGGAGGGAGAGGTTATGGGGGAAAAGCCACTGTAATCCAAAAGCTGTACTTCGGAAATTTATATTTATTAAATAAAAGTTAAAAAAAAAACATGTGGGCCTGGCATTGTGGCATAGTGGGTAAAGCTGCCCTGTGATGCCAGCATCCCATATGGATGCTGGTTCGAGACTCTGCTGCTCCACTTCCGATCCAGCTCCCTGCTAATGCCATGGGCAATGCAGTGGAAGATGGCCCAAGTCCTTGGGTCCCTACCACCTACATGGAAGACCCAGAGGAAGCTCCAGGCTTCCAGCTTCAATCTGGCCCAGCCATGGCCGTTGCAGTCATCTTGGGAGTAAACCAGCAGATTGAAGATTCTCTCCCTCTCCGGCTCTCTCTGTGTAACTCTGACTTTCAAATAAATAAATACATCTTTCTTTAAAGATGTGTTTAGCCAGGTAACAACATTTAAGGAGCCCAGAATTATTTACAAAATCTAATAACACTTGAGGAGAAGATATTAGTGCCATAATTTTCTAAATAGAAAACCTGAATATTAGAAATAAAATAACTTTATCCCAGGTTAGATAGAGATCATTATATGGTATCTGCCGCCTCCGTCCAAATAGGAAGAGAATTCAGCAATGATGATTATACCAAAATGTGATCATGTAAAATATTTCCAGGGCCAAAGTCTCCTTGGATCATCCCTCGCTGTCTCTTTCTATCTTCTAAAAAGTTTGAATTCACAGAGTTAACCTTTTTTGCTGCCATGATAACCATCTTTCGCTTTTCAATTTATCACTTCCATGACAGCTGATAGCAGTCTAAGCTAATATTGTAACAATTTTAGATAATACTGCAGATGCACAAGGACCTCCTCATACGAATCAATTAAAGAAGTCACAGTAAGTTGCCATTGAAAGTGTAGCAGCTGCATCCTTGAAAACAGATGCTCTTCCGGGTCTGAATGCGTCCAATTTTGACTAATTTTAAGACCTAAACAGATTTCAGTCTGGTTAATGTTAGGATGTGGAACCACTTGAGACATCCTAATGTCCTAGACTGATTGCTTCGCCCTGACAGCTAGTGTGTTGGCTTTCCTGGAGAGATGCTGGGTATCTGACATGCCAGGGATTTTATGTCAGTAGAAGAGCCCCCCCCCCCACAACCCCCCCCCCCCCAAGTCCCAGCCATAGCGAGGGAGACTGACTACACATGAAGTTACAGTGCCTTCTAAAGGCAACCCAGTTTACAGGAAAGTACTTGGGCTGCAAGCATTGACCACAATGGCTTTAAACCGTAATCCTGGATAGCCCAGGGATCTGGTTCCTCCCCCTCCCTAGACTGCACCCAGGAACCAAGGAGAAAGTCATAATCATAAATGGAAAGTTCTTCCTTCATTTTTCCCTGATCTTTATCAGTCTTTTGTTATGTGAATCCATCATCAAATTATGCTGGCCAATTAAATAATTTGTTCAGTTTAATGAAAAGACCATTGATTAAGTTCTGTAATGCCTCCAGGTATTGTGCTGGCCTTAGAATGGTAGAAATATAGAACATATATATCACCCCTTCCCTGAAAGAAGTAATGATGTGAAAGGGAGACATTCTGATAAACAGATAATATGAATGGAATGTGATTACTGTGCTAGAGTTGTGCAAGGGGTAAAAAAAAAAAAAAATCTAGAAGAGCCGCTGATCCTGCCTGGAGCGTCAGGAAGGACTTTCTACCTAGAGAAAGCAGGAATAGTTTTTTTTTTTTTTTAATTTTTTTTTTTTTTTTTGACAGGCAGAGTGGACAGTGAGAGAGAGAGACAGAGAGAAAGGTCTTCCTTTTCCGTTGGTTCACCCCCTAATGGCCGCTGCAGCCAGCGCACCGCGCTGATCCAATGGCAGGAGCCAGGTGCTTCTCCTGGTCTCCCATGGGGTGCAGGGCCCAAGCACTTGGGCCATCCTCCACTGCACTCCCTGGCCACAGCAGAGAGCTGGCCTGGAAGAGGGGCAACCGGGACAGAATCCGGAGCCCCGACCGGGACTAGAACCCGGTGTGCCGGCGCCGCAAGGCAGAGGATTAGCCTACTGAGCCACGGGCACCGGCCAGGAATAGTTTAGAGAGAGGAATCAGAGCTCTCAGAAATGTGGAGTTGTGACACAGCATAATGTCCACGTCATACTTAGCAAAATTTCTCTGAAACGATGGCCAGAGGCCGCGACCTGGCAGGACATGAGCTGGAGAGGAAGGAGCCAGAGGTGGGAAATGGAGGAAAACTGGAGAGTAGGGCAGAATGGGAAATCCTGGAGACCCTGGCTAAGGAGCTGGTCTAACCCCTAGGCAGTGAGACACATGGGTGCTATTGAGACAAGAAGTCCACACCGTTCAGTGTGCGTTTCAGATCAGTAACTCTGCTTTCCTGATATATTTAATTAGAGAAAAAGGAGCCAGGCAAGAGGACACGATGCCACTTAGACGACTGTTGCGGTAGGAGCTGGATGTTGCAGGAGCACCTGGAGGAGATGCAACCTAAACCAAGAACGTGGCAGTTGATACAGAAAAGGAAAAATAAACTGTAAGAAAAGATTCGACCAACAAAGTCGGCAGCAGTTAGCGTGTGCTGGAGAGGAAAGGGTCAATATCTGTGACTCCCATTCCTAAGCTGATAGAGAAGGAGAACACTGTAGTTGAGGTGCCCGCAGGGTGCACTGGTAGAGGTATCTTGTAAATAACCCGATAAGCTTTAGGAGTCATCATTTCAGAGATAAAGATACAAATGCTAGGGGCTGGCGCCGTGGCTCACTCGGTTGGATGCAGTGCCGGCATCCCATATAGGTGCCGGGTTCTAGTCCGGTTGCTCCTCTTCCAGTCCACTCTCTGCTGTGGTCCAGGAGGGCAGTGGAGGATGGCCCAAGTGCTTGGGCCCTGCACTTGCATGGGAGACCAGGAAGAAGCACCTGGCTCCTGGCTTTGGATCGGCGCAGCGCCAGCCATGGCGGCCATTTGGGGGGTGAACCAACGGAAGGAAGACCTTTCTCTCTGTCTCTCTCTTTCTCACTGACTGTAACTCTACCTGTCAAATAAATAAATAACTAATCTTTAAAAAATTAAATAAGAATACCAAGGCTAAAGGTGGATGCGCTCTTTGGAACATCATGGCAAGTGAGGAAGACCAACATCCCTGGAGACACTAGCATTTGCAGTGGACCAAAGTAAGACGATTCCATGAAGGAAGTCTGAAAGAAATGGCAGAGAAGTCCGAGAACACTCAGAAGAACAGGATGTCACGAAGAGCAAGCGAAGACGTGATTGTCCAAGTCATGGCCGGTGACGTCACAGGTAGAGGAGAGCTTTTATGAGAGTGGCACTGACGGGCACCCAGCAGATTTGGTGGCAAGAATATCACTGATGACCATTATCAGAGTAACTGTTAAAGAAGTGAGTGCAGAAAGAAGGTTGGCGCACACAGAAGAGGGAATGGAAGGCAAGTGTGGACAGTTCTCCGGAAGTCGTCTTCCTAAGAACCCTAGGGCCTCAGGAGAGGAATAATAATAGCAAGGAGGTTGGACAAAGGGCCCAAGGAGAGCAGCATGGACTTGGAAAAGCTCTGGCGAGAGGACCAACAAAGTGGCACTGAAAGGTCCTTAGGAAAAGTCCAGGACCCGTTAGCATCAACGTCGTCTTTTGTTTTCTGGCAAAGGATGGACGGTGCTATCAGCCGATGGTTAGATGGAATTTTCGGGAAGGTAGGGTAAAAGAAGAGGATCCAAGACAGTTGAGGTTTCTGGTGAAAGAGTAGCTTGTGCAGTCCCTGGTGAAGGCCGGGAGGAACCGAGGGGACCAGACACTAAAGAGACTGCAGAGTTAGAGCAGAACACCAGGAACCAGGGGGGCCCAAATAGCTGGGAGAAGAAACGTTTTGATCTCAGAATATGACATTGGAACTTCACATTTCACAGGCTGAATGGAACTGAACTTGGCAGCAAGTGCTTGGTGTTTTGGTTTGTCATTTTGTTGTTTAATTTTCAGTGACTGAAAGAGGTGCTTGTTTTCCCAATTTAACAAGAAGTCTGCAGTCAAGCGCTTGCTGGCCTTGGCCATTGGCCCAACAGTCCCTCGACCAGCTCCTCTCGGAGCCGTGGTCCTTCCTCTCAGTGGCAAGATGGCTGCTGCAACGTCGGACTTCACAGTCAAATCCAGGAAGGGGACGGTGGGGAAAGGGGCACAGCTCTTTCAGCTTTTATCTGGAGAAACCAAAGCCTTCCCTGAAGCCACAGAAGGCTCTGCTCAGGGACCACCGGCCGGAATATAATACGTGGCCACCTCCAACCACAAAGAGGGCTTGAAATGCACACATTTGGCCTTCCAGGGGTTAGAGCAAAGTGGGTCGGGGAGAAGGGACCTGGCTCATCAAAAAGGCACTGACTGCTCCAGAGACCAGAGTTCAGCTTCCCCATATAGACTAATCAGCTGAGCACAGGAAGCCCCACAGACACTGAGGAGTCCTAAAGGCGCGTGCTTCTGGGGTGGACATGTTACAAAGTGGTTACAATGCCACTTGAGACACCCGGTCCACACGGAGTGACTGAGTTCTAGTCCCAGCTCCACTTCTGATTCTCGGCTCCAACCAGCGCATGTGCTGGGAGGGCAGCAGGTGTCGGCTCAAGCACTTGAGCTCATACTACCCATCCAGGAGATCTGGGCTCCTGGCTTTGACCTGGCTTTGACCTGGCTTAGCCCTGGTGGGAATTCAAGGAGGAAACCAGTAGATAGAAGCCCTCTGACTCTGTTTCTCTGACTCTCCCTCACCATCTATAAATGAATAAATACAATTTTTAAAACATCACTGTGGTACAATCAGATGTTAAAATATTGAAAAAAGATGTGTGTTTTTGTGCAGTGGTCATGAGAGCAGTAAGAGACAAGAGTAAGTGTCTGATGTCACTCATCCTGTTTTAGAAAAATGGCTTAAGGGACGTGCCTTAATAAAGTGATCAAGTACGAATATTTTTAAACCCTGGTACATGTGAACTGTGCTTGTGTAAAGAGCTATGCTAGAGATAAAAATACAGCCACGCTGCCTCTAAGTGTGTGTGTGTGTGTGTGTGTGTGTTCCGTGACATATCTTGACTACAATATCCCAGGCCAATTCTGTCAATTGCATTTTTGTAGATTTCCATTTGACATTTCGGAGCTAGTTCATTGTTTTGTGTTGTCCTTGTTTGCCATACTCAGCATTTCCTTGTTCAATATAGTAGACTCCTTATTTAAGAGAAGTTTGTAAATTTCATGGAACCCTCAGGAATTCACAAGACAGCTTTCAGTAGAGCTCTGGGCTTAATGTTCCCTGTTGCTTTAATGAAGAGCTTTGTTTTTGCTATAAACTATAATCAAACTAAATGTACAGTGTGCTGCTATCCAAATGCCTCTTGCCTTGCTATTCTGGCTTTTACCTGGGCAGCTAATCTTGCTGTTGACTTACTCCGAAGTTATGTATTTTAATAGGAAAGGCAGACTGTTTAGTTTGTTGGTGGGATTCTTTTCCAGAATACCTTTCTAAAAGATTTATATATTGGGCTGGTGCTGTGGTGTAGTGGGTAAATTCACCACCTGGGCCTCCAGCATCCCATATGGGAATTGGTTGGCATTCTGGCTGCTCCACTTCTGATCCAGCTCCCTGCTGATGCATCTGGGAGAGCAGCAAAGAATGGACCAAGTGCTTGGGCCCCTGCACCCACTTGGGAGACTCAGAAGCACTGCTCCTAGCTTTAGATCAGCTCAGCTTTGGCTGTTGTGGCCATTTGGGGAATGAACCAGTAGATGGAAGATCTCACTGCCTTTCATTTTTTTTTTAAGAGAGAGAAAGAGGAAGCAGAGATCTTCCAGCAGCTATTTCATTCACCAAATGCCCACAACAGCCAGCGCTAGGCCAGGCCAGTCCAAAGCCAAGAGCCAGGAACTCTTATCTAGGGCTCCCATGTGGATGACAGGGACCCAAGTACCTGGGCCATCTTCTGCTGCCTTCCCAGGTGCATTAGCAGGGAGCTGGACTGGAAGCAGAGGAGCCGAGACTCAAGTTGGCTAATATGGGATGCAGGCAACAGCCTAACCCACTACACCATAACACACACACCCAAAGTGCTTGTGATAGAATCTGGTCAGTCAGTATAGCTTTGAACCACAGATCCTCAGAGTGCAGGGTCCTCTCCCTCCCTCTTCTCACTGATACACAGACAGTTCTTATCAACTGAGGGATCCAGGGCCTGAAAGGCCCTAAAATCCTCAGAAATATTGGAATAGTGCAGCTACGTTGCTTTTCTCTAGCCTGCCACACGAAATATGAAGGTGATGTTCTTGCCTTGCAGGCAGACACTGAATAAAAACAGGAGCAGAGAGGCTAAGGGTGGTGTTGGCAGTGTCCATGCACCCAGCCTCAAGCAGAGAGCAATCGTGAATAGCCAGGATGATGCCAAAGCTGGGAATAATTTAAAATCTACCTTGCTACCACCCCTTCCTCCTTAAATATCAGTTCCTTTGAACAACTCTTTTTTTATGTTTGCCATATTATTTTAATTTATTAAAGTGTGGATTCCACACCAGAGAAATTTAGCCTTGGAAATTGTAGGGCGTAGTTGTCTATATATGGACCTGGGCTTGACAAAGTCCAAGAGCAGAGACAGCCATGGCTGTCGACACTGTTGTAGCCTGATGTTGACTCCCTGCCATGTAGGGTTGACCAACATCCTGAGTAAGTCAGTGATGCCTTGCCAAGTCCCATATGCCCTAAGTCCACACAGCCTTGTTCCAAAGGTCTCTATAGCCTGTGATACACAGAGAAACACTTTCAGACAGAAAGCTAAAAATACTGATAACTGAAAGATTAAACATCAGGATGAAGGGAATTATATCATAAGCATCTTGTGGCTGTAATTAAGAATTAACAACAAATCACTAGCGAAAGAATAATACTTGTTTATGGTTTGATTTGTTAATACTGGGTGAGTTTTATATGCTGTTGTTAGGTGTTCTCTAAATTATCTACTCAACCCCAGGACATAGGTACTGTGAACCCCATGTAACAGAGAGAACTTGAATAATTAGCTCTTGTTCACTGAAAACGAGTGGTGGAGACAGGCCTCAAAGCCAGCCCTGAGGCTCCAGAGAACTAAGTTTTGAATGAGACTGACAAAGTATGCCTAACGATCTCTGAGAAGTTGTAGAGAACTGGAAGTACAACGAAGTCTAGAGATAAACAAATGTGGTTATGTACTTGGCTGTTTGCTGTTTTCCAGAAGAAAGTATCCAAGCATCGTTAAATATCTTACAAATGATTTTGGAAAGATACAGAAGACAGATTTATCAAATTTTCCCAGAAGGCCTTTGTAGGGCTTCAGCTGGCCACAAGGCATACCTGAGTTAAAGTAGAGCGCAGCACCCACCACTTGCACCCTCAGGTTTGTAGCTCCAGGGCAAGCTGCTGGCATCCAGACAGGCCCGACCCCTCTGGTGTTTCTTTTTCCTGGGGTTGAGTCTCAGATTTCAAGGGAGATAGATACGTAAGAGCTGTGATGTTTCGGTTGGTAAATTCTGAGAATTAAAAAATGATTCAGTCCAATCACTTGAAGAATGGTTGAAGAAGTGGAGACATTTAGCCTAGAAAAGTGAAGCCTTTAGGGTAGCCTGAAGAGTTATCCTTAGTACTTGAGGTTCTTACACACGAAAGAAGGACTGCCGAGTTAGATGGAATCAGAACCAATGCTTCCAAGTTCATGAAGACAGGCAGTGGCTTTCTGTAAGGTGGTTGCATGAAAACAATCTGCCACAAAAGTATTTCACGAGTATGGGTGTGAGTGTGCACCCACTTGAAGATGGACAGAAGACACAAGCACACCAAGTGGTTGGCACACACAACTGTTAAGGCCACTTCCAACGCTGAGGTTCTATCATCCTGTGAATTGACTCTAAGTAATCATCTGAGCTTCTACCAAGAACAGCACTAGCCTATCATGACTCGCATTTCTAATGCTTCCAACGCTAGCATGGGGCAGGTTGGTGATAAGAACAACATCATCTCCAAAAATTCTGTATGTATCTGATTTGTCCCCGCCCTTTCTTTCAGTACTTTCTCCTGCTCAGGAGAGCCACGTGAGCATGGACCTCCCCCCAATGTCAGAGCAGATCATGCAGACCCTGAGCGAACTCGCCAAATCGTTCCAGGATATGGCCGACCGCTGCCTGCTCGTCTTGCACCTGGAAGTGAGGTATGACACGGCCAGGCACAGGACCGTGACTGGAGCACTCTGGGGTTCATCAGTCACTTGCTTATTTCCAGGGGGTATCGCCATCAGTTTTATTCTTACTGTTACTGCTGTCCTTTGGTTGGTAGCATTAATCAGTCACTCTTTGAAGTATTTGAGCACCTGCTGTACCATGAACGTGGTGACTCAGAGCTGGCATGGCCCAGGAAGTCGTAATGACCTGCACCTCGGTGTCCATCTGAGCTGAGTCAGAGAGCCTGGGTCCATGAATTAACTTTACACACCTTCCCTTTAGTTGTCCTAAAAAGGGAAATATTAATTCCTAACTTACATGGCTTTATAAATGGAATCATAAATAATTAGCCTACTGCCTCCACATGGTAAGTGTTGAAAAGTTGGTAGCTTTGCAATTACTGTGATTTTATTGTCATTGATATTTTTGCTAAGATAAATGTCAGAAGGGGAGTGAATATGCAGATGCAAGAACCATGCCCCCTTTAAAGGACAATGCAACCCAAATGGAGACATTATGTTAAATAAAAATTGAAGAAAACAGTTTTTAAAAAAAGATTTATTTATTTATTTATTTATTTGAAAGGCAAAAATATATGGAGAGAAGCAGGGAGGGAGGGAGGGAGAGAGAGAGAGAGTGTGTGTGAAAGAGAGAGAATATTCCATTTGTTGGTTCACTCCCCAAATGGCTGCAGCAGCCTAGACTGGAGTTAGGAGCTCCTTCTGGGTCTCCCACGTGGGTGCAGGGGCCCAAGGTTTTGGGCCTTCTGCTGCTGCTTTCCCAGGCAGATTAGCAGGGAGCTGGATTGGAAGTGCAGCAGCCAGGACTCGAACCAGCACCCATATGGGATGCCAGCACTGCAGGTGGTGGCTTAACCTACTATGCCAAAGCACTGGCCCCTCAAGAAAATAGTTTTAAAGATACCATATTTTTGGTCTCTTGATCCTTCCCCTCCTTTTTTAGAGTATTTCTGATTAGCCTTGGTAGCCTGTGGAAATGGAAATGGTAGGTAAAAAGGACTAAGAAAGACATTTTTTTAAAGATTTATTTTGTTATTTAGTTAGTGGAAAGGCAGAGTTTACAGGATGAAGGTGGGGGATAGAAATCTTCTGTCCACTGGTTAACTCCCCAAATGGATGCAATGACCAGGGCTGGGTCAGGCCAAAGTCAGGAGCCTGTAACTCCACCCATGTGGCCCACAGGGATGCTGGGGCCCAAGCACTCGGGCCATCTTGCATTGCTTTCCCAGGTGCATCAGCAGGAAACTGAATCAGAAGCTGAGCATCTAGGATTTGAACCACTGTTCACATCGGATGCTGGTGTCCCAAACAGTGGCTTAACCCCCCGCACAACAATGCTGGCCCCTAGGAAATCTTTAATTGTTCATTCACTCATTCAGCTAATACCGGCTACTTCAAAATGCCAGTGGAAGGGGAGGGTTGTGGGTGGGAGGGACGGTATGGGGGGGGAAGCCATTGTAACCCATGAGTCGTACTTTGGAAATTTATATTCATTAAATAAAAGATTAAAAAAAAAAGGTAACTTTATTTTGGTGCAGAAAAATTTTGAAATCTTTGCATCTTTTTCATACCATGCATTTCTCAGGAACTTTTTTGAAGGCCCATCCTATGCATGAATTTCAAAATTTTCACACCAAAAGTAAACTTCCCTTTTAATTCTGTGTACACGACTTTTTGTATATCCTTGTATTTATTGAGGGCCTTCTTTGTTCCACACAATGTTTTTTGTTTTGTTTTGTTTTTGTTAAGATTTATTTATTTGAAAGCAGAGTTACAGGGAGAGACAGAAAGAGATCTTCGATCCATAGCTTCACTCCTGAAATGGCAACAACAGCCAGGGATGGGCTCGCTGGGGCCAGACGCTCTATCAGGGTCTCCCCTGCGGGTGCAGGGGCCCAAGCACATGGGCCACCTTCCACAGCTTTTCCAGGCACATTAACAGGAAGTTGGATCAGAAGTGAAGCATTCAGGATTTGAATCTGTGCCCATGTGGGATGCCGGCGTAACAGGAAGCACCTTAACCATTATGTCGCAATACCAGCTCCCCCCACCCCTCCGTGTTTTAAAACTTGGGAGACAGCAATGAACAAAGCATTTAAAGTCCTTGTTCTTGTGGAACTGCATTCTAAAAGGAGGAAACAACCAATAAGTAAACAAAAAAAAGACAATTTCAGGTAAGTGCAACTACCATAATGAAATAACATAATTGGAACAATCAGTGCTGATAGAAAGATAATGGGAACTGTGAATGCGAGGTACTTGGGTCCTTTACCTTCTTCTAATGCTGGCTGAGCATCCCCAGCGTGAAATCTGAAATACTGGGAAACCTGACCACGTTCAGATTTCGGATATTTGGATCAGGGATGTGCAAATGGAGAAGTATGTGCAGATATTCCCAAATCCCAAAACTTCAACATCGGAATCACTTCTGGTTCCTTGCATTGCAGACGAGGAACACTCAACTCATAGGCACATTTTGAGGGAAACAAGATAAATTATAATAGTGTATTTTTTAACTTAGTATACCCAAAGAATTCTTATTCCAACATGTAATTAAAGTAAAAGTAATTAATGATATGTTTTTCACTATTTGGACTAAGCCTTTGAAATCTGTGTATTTTACCCTCATAGTTTGGACTTCGGCCTAGTTCAAGTGCTCAGTAGCCACATGTTGCCAGTGCTGCCCTACTGGACAGAGCGAATTGACTGGAAAGGGAGATTTGGGTTGCTGCTGTTCTTGTTTTATGCTGAGTGGTAGGAAGAAATGTGAGAAGTAACGTGAAAGAGCCACCTGAGAAAAGACAGAGGAAGATTTTCAGACAGAAGGAGAAGCACCGCTTGCATAGGTCTTAAAATCAAGCTTGGCAGCTCTGAGGAAGAGAGGGGAGCCCTCTGAGTGCAGCCTGCAGAGCAAGGCAGGTGGGGAGGCCTGGGAGGATCAGGCAGACAATGAGGTTACCGCCTGATGGCAGCCTGACCTACCCTAGGGTCTGACAGGCCAAGCGAAGACTACAGATTTTATTCTGAGCGTACTAAGAAGCCATAGGAGGATTTTAAGCAGAGGAGAGACTTGAACTAAGAAATGAACACGGTTAAAAGACCACTCAAGTTATTGCATGGAAAAGGGATTGCGGGTGGAAATAGGTTGACCAGTGAGACCAGTTATGAGCGCCAAGATGGCACAGGTGGCAGTGTGAGAAGGGCTGGGTTTAGGACGAATGTGGAAGACACTTTGTGATGGATGGGAGTGGGTGCAGGGGCTGGTAGCAGTGAGACACAGAAGGAACCCAAGAGGGGCCACCAGTTTGGGGGCCAACAACTGAGGTGAGAAAGGTTGGGGGGAGGCGTGGAAATTTAAAAATCCCATCTTCAAGATATTGGTCTGGTGAGACACTCGCTGGGTAGCGATGTCACATAGGCAGCTGGATGCACACTTTGGAAACTTCAGCATCAGAAACCTCAGATGAGAAAGCACATGGCACGGTGTGACATTTTCTTGAGAATTACCGGGGAACGTTATTAAAGTTGATAGAATATTTTTGGTTTCTTGAAGTCTTTACTAGATTTAGGTTTAAAAACATGTAAATAGGACTTTGGGTCTCAGATAAGGCCGGAACTTGGATGTCCTTCAGGTGTGTGTCACTTTTTTCCCATTATCTTGCTCGCTGGCTTTTCTTTTTTTCTTTTTCTTTTCTTTTCTTTTCCTTTTTTTTTTTTTTTTTTTTTTTTTTTTTTTTTATTGCTTCTAAGCACCATGAGAGGAGAACAAGAGAAAATAGCATTTCAGAGTCAGGATTTATTTTTCTTGGTATTATTTCTGATCTTATTTCTTCTATAAAGCTGCCCAGCACTAAAAGCCCTTGCTCTGTTTTCTGATAATTTTGAGATTTGTTTTCTATTTATTTACAAGCTGACAGTGAAATAAACGAGGTGTTTTCTAGGAATAGATTAATGCGGTAGACAGAAGCAAAAGAAAACACCTGACGCCTCTGTTACCTGGGTTGCAAAGAAAAACAAGGAAGGCCAAGTTCGTTGATATCCCTACTCTTGTCTTCATGCCACTGGTTGTGTGGTTGCCATGATGTTGTACATGCAGAGCCATAGTGTGGCTAACTCTAAGTGGAATGTTTTCAACATGTTTGAGTGAGACCTTTTAAATCCTTAACCTCTGTTCTGCCCTTTATATTTCTGCACGTTTTGGCAGTACCATCCTTTTTTTTTTTTTTTTTTTTTTTTTTTTTTTTTTTTTGACAGGCAGAGTGGACAGAGAGACAGAGAGAAAGGTCTTCCTTTGCCGTTGGTTCACCCTCCAATGGCCGCCGCGGCCGGCGCACTGTGGCCGGCACACCGCGCTGATCCGAAGGCAGGAGCCAGGTGCTTCTCCTGGTCTCCCATGGGGTGCAGGGCCCAAGCACTTGGACCATCCTCCACTGCACTCCCTGGCCACAGCAGAGAGCTGGCCTGGAAGAGGGGCAACCGGGACAGAATCCGGCGCCCCGACCGGGGCTAGAACCCAGTGTGCCGGCACCACAAGGCGAAGGATTAGCCTAGTGAGCCACGGCGCCGGCCTGGCAGTACCATTCTTAATGACACTGAACATGTTTTGGTTGTTATTTATTTATTTTTAAAGATGTATTTATTTGAAAGTCAGAGTTAGAGAGAAGGAGGGCCAGAGAGAGAGAGAGAGAGAGAGAGATGTATCCACTGGTTCATCCCCTAAATGGCCGCAACAGCCTGGACTGGGCCAGGCCAAAACCAGGAGCTTTTTTCAGGTCTCCCACGTGGGTGCAGGGGCCCCAAGGACAAGGGCCATCATCTGCTGCTTTCCCAGGCCATAGCAGAGAGCTGAATCGGAAGTGGGGCAGCCCAACCCCCTACACCACAGCGCCGGCCCCTGGGTGTTATTTATTAACTTTACAATAAGCCATACGGCTGATCCTAAATCTCCTTCAATATCAGCTTAAAAATAGAAAGATGTAATTTTAGAATGAGTAACAAAGAAGACTGAGTTTTAGGGCTCGGTGTTTGCGACAGCGTTTACGACACGACGTGAGAGAGTTGCATTCCATATCAGAGTGCCTGATGGGAGTTTCAGCTCCACTTCCAATTCCAGCTGCCTGCGGCTGTGCGTGTTTGGAAGCTGGCCCAGTCCCGGCTATAGCAGGCATGTCGTGGAGTGAACCAGCAGATGGAAGATCTGTCTCCTGCCTTTCAAATAAAATGAAAGTAAACAAATGAAAAGTTTTTAAAGAGGAAGACTGAATTTTAAGTCCTGCACGCTATCTTTCCTTGACTTTTAGTGAGACAACTAAACATGATGTTAAAGTTCAAACCAAAACACACTCTCGAGTGCAGCAGGTTCTGGATGAAGGACTAATCCGGAGCACGTGATATATCACCCGCGTCTCTGTGGGTCACATTCAGCCACCAGGCAGCCCCCTCCACAAGGTACAAGACACCCCCAAGAGAGGAATCACGTGGTGAGACCATCAACGATTTTGAGATTTTTTTTTTCCTATTTTAACTTTAGAAAAATAAAACCGTCATTTGAATCCAAGGTGCCAAGAGGGTCACCTTTATCAGCTGATTTCTCTCACCATCAGGAGGGCTCTAAGTGGGTTCAGCAGCCACTTCCTGTCACCCTGTCACCGTTGGGTTCCTCCGTGTGCAGTGTCAGAAAAGCACCCATCCCGCTGTGCAGTCAGCAGTGTTTGCAGAAAACTTCAGTGCCAAAGTCATGTTGAGGTCAACAGCAACATGCCAGAAATTAAAAGGAAAAGAAAACTTTATTGAATTTTATATTCTTTGGTGACTATTTTGTTTTGTCTCTGCAGTCATTTGTGAAGAGGAAGTTAGTACCATAAACCTTGGTTCTCTCTCCTCTCGGCCACTAGCTTCAGGATCTCATAAGCTCACTCCTCCAATTCCTAAGAATTTCCTAACTAGTCTCTCTGAAGTCCGGATTCCTTACTGACCTTAAGAACCTTTGATGGCCTGGCCCCTGCCATCTCCCCCAGCTCACCCCAGGCCTCTGTCATGTGACCTGTGTGAGGTAGAAATGAGCCACTGCCTATCCCCAGAACCATCCTCCATGCACCACCTCCTGCCTTTCCCATGGTCTCCCATCATCTGTGGCAATGATGGCTATAGTTTACTTTAGAAATACGTCACACAGGCTGGCGCCACGGCTCACTAGGCTAGTCCTCTGCCTTGCGGCGCCAGCACACTGGGTTCTAGTACCGGTCAGGGCACCGGATTCTGTCCCAGTTGCCCCTCTTCCAGGCCAGCTCTCTGCTGTGGCCAGGGAGTGCAGTGGAGGATGGCCCAGGTGCTTGGGCCCTCCACCCCATGGGAGACCAGGATAGGTACCTGGCTCCTGCCATCGGATCAGTGCGATATGCTGGCCGCAGCGCGGCGGCCATTGGAGGGTGAACCAACAGCAAAGGAAGACCTTTCTCTCTGTCTCTCTCTCTCACTGTCCACTCTGCCTGTCAAAAAAAAAAAAAAAAAAGAAAGAAAGAAAGAAAAAGAATAAAGAAAAAAAGAAATACGTCACACAAAGCTTTGGTTCTGTTTTCGACTAAGTGCCCACTGCATTTAAGTTCCAGCCACAGTTGCAGCAGGTAGTCCTAATCACAAATCCCAGTCTGAGGCTGGTCACCTTCCATGGCCCCAGGAGGTCATGTTCCAGAGGGTTCCAGCCAGTGCCATTTCTGGTGTCTTGATCACAGCTGTCCAGTAGCCCAGCTATCACATGAATTTCAGAGGGAGTTTTTATGGGTGAAATTAGTCATTAGTTAGCAACTGTTAGGATGAGCACTGAATGGGGAAAATGAATAGTTAACATGTTTGGATTTCAATCATGAGCTGGTTATGAGACCATAACACATCTAAAGTCTAGCTCATAGATCTAGATACAAAACCTAAAACTGTAAAACTTCTAAAGCAAAACATTTCTGTGACCTTTTTAGGCAATGATTTCTTAAAAATGACACCCAAAGCACTACTCACAAAAGGTAAGATAATAGTAAGTTGGACCTGATCAAAATTAAAAACCATTCTTTGAGTGACATTGTTGAAATGAAAGAATGAGAAAGGATCTGTATCTAGAGTACATAAACAACTTTTAAAACATTTGGCTACCAAAGAAGGACGTACTTTTCTCTGAAGGGAGGAGAGAACTTCCACTTTGCTTACGGCTTTGCCGAGTTATAGATCCAAAAAGCTTCCACGGCCAAGGCAGCTCATGCCAAGAGCCTTGGGTGATTACTGATGAAGTAGTACCTTGACAGTAGGGACTCCATTTTGGAGCACTTGAGACTCCATTCTGGGAAAGCACCCCCCGCCCCACCGTGAGACTCTGGTCTGAAACTATGATCTCAAATAGCCAGACAATAGCAGTGCACTACATCACCCTTGGCAGAGCACAGAAACCCCCTAGCATGATTGCTCAAGCTTGAAAGTAGAAAGGTTGCACCTGGGTTAATGATAAAGCTGTGATTCATCTATGTCTTACCTATAATTTGGATTAATTTCAAGATCATAATTGTAATATTGTAACTGGTATTGTCAAGATTATAATGGATATTAACTTCACTTAGGACTTGGGTTATGTTGACCCCAGTAACTATGTACTCTCTTTTGATTTTAGCAACCGTGTATCCTCCCTCCTGATTTTGCGGTTTTTGCCTTTATAAACCCTATACTTTAGTTCCTCGGGGCTCCTCTGTTCTTGCATGTTCAGAGAGCCCCAGCATGCTGGATCAATAAACCCTTAACCCTTTGCTGATTGCATGAGAGAGTCTCTTGGAGTCGTCCTTGGGGGCAGCGGACTTTTTTTTAACTCTAACACTGATGTCACAAGTGACAGTGTTATTTGTTAAATAAACAACAGGAGTCACTGTGCACTAACTCCCCATGCAGGACCTCTGTCCTCAAAGAGCTACATTATGAGACTTAATAGTAAAAATGTTCCCAAAGAATGATTTCCTTTTATTGAACGGAGGGTATTCCTATGTCTCCTAAGTTATGGTTGTATCTAAGAGCTCGCAAAAGATGTATCATTCTTGGGTTCTTCTTTAAACACAATTAAGTTTAAAAGGAAAGTGGGGAAGGAAGGAAGAAAAAAAGGAGAAAAAAGCACAGTTACCTTCGAGATGCAGTAAGTTTGAACAGCCCTTGTCTGTACTGTTGAGGAACAGGTTTGGCTCTTTTTTCTGTTTTTAATTTTTTTTCTCTTTTTTATTCTTTTTCTTTTTCTTTCATACAAAGCACTCAGCTCTTTACCTAGAATAGAGTTAATTCTCTGTATATAAAGTTAAATGAAAATAGATCATAGTAAAAAAACAAGACAGGGAACAGGAGAGGGAAGAGGGATAGGAGTGTGGGTGGGAGGGGGGTAAGTGGGGAAAATTACTATGTTCATAATGTTGTATTTATGAAATGCATGCAAATAAAAAAGAAGAAAACAAAAAAAGAGAAAAAAATGGGCAAATGATATGAACAGATACTTCACCCAAGATAAATAGATGGGAAAATATATTCAACATCATTAGTCATTAGGAAAATGGAAACTAAAATCAAAATGAGATACCATTATGCATCTAGCAGAATGACTAGGAACTTCTTAAACAGCTGGCCACAGTGGGGCTGGTGAGAATGTGAGCTCCCGTGCACCACAGGCAGGAGAGCAAAAGGGCGTGGCTCCTTCAGAAAGAAGCCCGGCCACATTTTACAAAATCACACATGCTC
This sequence comes from Oryctolagus cuniculus, assembly GCF_051225735.1. Lineage (NCBI taxonomy): Eukaryota > Metazoa > Chordata > Mammalia > Lagomorpha > Leporidae > Oryctolagus > Oryctolagus cuniculus. The sequence continues at coordinate 169,782,110 of NC_142869.1, forward strand.
TTGCCACGTGATCCAGAAAAGTGAAAATGTATATTTACACAGAAGCCTGTCCATGAAGTGCTTTGTGAGCTATATGCTTTATGCAAAGTAGCTCCACACAGCACCCTAGAAGGTAGATGCTACTGATAGCCCCATGGCATGGATAAGGAAACTGAGTCAGAGATAAAGCAACTTGCTAGTGTACATTGGAGCAAGGAATTAAAGCCAAAGTTGTTTCTTTCCAAAGCCCGCACTTTGAGCATCCCTGGACTCTGCCTCTCATTTTCATTGCAACATTATCTCTTGAAAGACATTTGTGATGCTTTTCACCCTGTGCACTCAATACTGTCATTAAACAGAATTTCTGAATTTCTGGATTCATCTATTTCTTTCTAACACTGTAAGGATTAACCAAGCAAAGATGATAGAAGCTGACTTAATCCAGATCACTCAGTTGTGCTATAGAATACAAAGGTAGATTATGGTTTCTTTTTTTTTAAAGGTGGGGGGGGCAGCACTGTGGGATAGCTGGTAAAGCTGCTGCCTGCAGCACCAGCATCTCATATGGTGCCGGTTCGAGTCCCCACCGCTCCTCTTCCAATTCAGCTCTCTGCTATAGCCTGAGAAAGCAGTGGAGGATGGCGCAGGTGCTTGGGCCTCTGTACCCACATACCCAGAGGAGGCTCTGGGCTCCTGGCTTTGGATTGGCCCAGCTCTGGCCATTGCAGCCATTTGGGGAATGAACCAGTGGATGGAAGACTTCTCTCTCTCTCTCGACCTCTCTCTGCCTCTCTAACTCTGCCTTTCAAGTAAATAAATAAGTAAATCTTAAAAAAAGAGAAAAAAAAAAAAAAAAAAAAGAGGTACAGCAGTTGGGCAAACATAAAAATTCAGAAGGCTGCTATTGCTGCAAGTACTTGGGAGATCCCCTACAACAGGATCACCCTCGTGCCTGGAAGGATTCAGTATTATCCGCGCTTCCCCTCTCTCTGTTTTTCAGGGTTCACTGCTTCCACTATCTCATCCCTCTAGCAAAAGAGGGGAACTATGCCATTGTCGCCAACGTGGAAAGTATGGATTATGACCCCCTGGTGGTGAAACTGAACAAAGACATCAGCGCCATCGAGGAGGCCATGAGCGCGAGCCTGCAGCAGCACAAGTTCCAGTACATCTTCGAAGGTCAGCCCCTCCTCTGCCTCCGGGAGCCTGGGAAGGGGGAGGGGGGAGGTTTCCCGATTGTCTGTGTTCTGTGAGTTCCCGACGTCTGCGGGGTAGGGGGAGAGGTTTCCTGATTGTCTGTGTTCTGTGAGTTCCCGACGTCTGGGGCGGGGGGTGGGGGGGAGGTTGTTTGTTAGGCATAAAGCTACACGACCTGCCTCCCTGTTGGGGTCTGGGTAGACCACAGTGTGGCTGCACCTGCTCCTGGGGGATAAGGAGAGGTACCCAAGCTAAGGCAGGTGGTTACCCGGCTGCTTCCCTGGCGCGCCACTCCTAAGACTTGGTAAATGTGCAGCGTGGGCTACCAGTGAACTCCAGGGGAGCTCAGAAGAGAAGGAAAGCACAGGGACTGTGAAGGGGGAACCCTGAAAGATCCCTCGTCGTCCACACTAGTCACAGCAGGGGAGGCTTTCGCTCAAAGGCTCCACGAAGGCATTCTCATCTGGAAAGAACAGAAGCCTCTGGCCAGCAGTGATTTTTTTTTTTGGGGGGGGGGGGGGTTGTCTCCATTAATGCCTTCCGAAAAACCAGAGTGCAGGCTAGCCAGGAAGGCTGGCAGAGGCAGCAAGTGTCATCTGCAGATTCTTGCCTTCACAGCTTGGACAAACGCCGTGCTGGCCAAATAGGTTCTCACGCTGAATTCCACCTCTCGTACCCCTGTTAGGATTTCAAATTATCGCCTCATTTTACATGTTTCAGTGTGCTTGTGTGTTCTCTCACAAAACTAAACCAGTTTTACTTAAAAAATTTAAGAGGGTGCACTGTCCAAAGGACTGTAGTCAACTAGAGATGGCAAAGAAAGTGTCAGTGCATGGCCGATGCCTTTGTTAGGAAACAGTTACATTCCAGCAATCTTAACACCCAAGCCCCCAAACCGTATTTTCCCATTAAATTATAAAGATCCAGTCACAGAGATGGAGACTACACTTTTGGGCAAGCCCCCTAAAAGCATGGCAGAACAAAATTATATCTAAAGTTATAGGCTTGGGAGAATGGCATTAGAACTCGACCTACAGGTTTGTTTTGTTTTGTTTTGTTTTGTTTTAATATAGTTGTCTAGCTTTAGATGTAGCCTCCATGGTCCTGTTTCTTTTTCTTCACTTTCAAATACAAGTAGTTGCACCGTCAAGTTGGTGCTCTTGAAACATTAGGTGAGTGAAGTTGAAGCAAAAGAGAGTGCATACTCCCTCTCCCTTTTCTGCTTTGATTTTTTTTTAAATATTCAGACAGATGACTTTTCAATCCAACTGTCAGATTTCTACTGTCACCAATTTTTAAAAAATTTTATTTTCATTTTATTTGAAAGAGACATAGACAAAAATCTCCCATCCACTCCCCCAAATACCCACAATAGCTAGGACAAGGGCAGGTCGAAGTCAGGAACCTAGAATTCAGAGTCCCAACTACTTCACCCCTCATCTGCTTCCTTCTGGGGTGCACGTTAGCAGGAAACTCTGTCGGAGGTGGAGCCAGGACTTGAACCAGGTGCCTTGATATGGGCAAACCAAGCAGTATTGTAACCACTGCTGCAAATGCCTGTCCCCTCTACTTTCACCTTAATTTTGAAGACAGAAGGAGCCACTGAAACAGCAAATGTGACCTGCACTGTGACTTTAGAAGAGAAAATAACAAAAATAACACGGGGTCTTCAAAAAGTCTGTGGAAAATGCATATTATCAACAAGCTATGCATGGATTTCAATTGTTCTTTTTTTGTTGTTGTTGTTCTTTTTGTTGTCTTTCACCAAAATAAGTTCATCTTTTAAATCTATTTTCCCAGGAACTTTTTGAAGTCTCCTCATAGTAGACTACCTGTGACTATTCAGACCCATTTTACCCTGCTAGGATCCAACTTTGCAAGAATATGATACAAAGGAGAAAGAAATGTTGATTTGATTCCCAGTGTTTAGAATTAAAATATTTTAAAATGAGTAACCCAGGTACTGTTTGGACCCAGCACTCCTCAAGTTCATTACAGAGAATAGTCTGAAGGGACAGGGACCCTGTTAGATTGCTGGTGTCCTGAGCTGTCCTCTGCCCAGTTTCATGGGACCCTAAGACAATCCTTCAGGTGAAAGAGCCAACAACTGCGGGACCCCAGAAATGTTCGTGGGGGTCTCATGAGAACTCAACAGTTAATGCATGATCTGCTCTTCCCTCGACCTTTGTCTGGGATGACAGTCTCTCCTGTTACAACTTGAGGAGTCTAAGAAATCAGGGCCTGTGTCGTGATGCAGTGGGTTAAGCAGCTGCTCGCACCACGCAACATCTCGTATCAGAACGTCGATTCCGTTCCCCGCCCCCTCTGCTTCCAGTACAGCTCCTTTCTATATATGTGCCTGGGGGAAGCAAGAGACGATGGCCCAAGTTCTTGAGCCACTGCCACCTTGTGGGAGACCCAGATGGAGTTTGGGGCCCATGCCTTTGGCATGGGACAGCCCCAGCATTGGGTCATTTTGGGACGTGAACCATTAGATGAAGCGTGTGCTTTCTGTCTGTCTCTCTCTCTCTCTCTCTCTCATGCTAACTTTCAAATAAACAAATCTTTTAAAAAACATATTAGAAATATACCCCATTGCCAGTGTTGAGGTATATTAACATTATTATCAGCAACCCTATTTATTTATTTTTACTGGTCAGTACTGCGGGTATATTAGCAGTGTTGCCAACACCTATTTTTCTGTTGATTTATTTTTTTACTTACATGGATTGCCCATCAGCTTGGGAACCAAAAGTGTCTGTCTCTGCTCTCTCTGAGGGAGGAGGCCTTACAGGTCATTGTACATACGTTCTCTGCTTCCCCAAGTGTCTGTGCAGGAAAGCAGAAGCTCTTAGGTACTTTAAGAGTTTGCAGCAACTTGGCATATTATCTCAGCCCTTGGCATGGTAGTTCTCAGTGCACATGGCAATGCCAGACCCCTGGATAGGCTAGGTTTTGTGGCCAGCAGGAAGTCCTCCCATTTGTAGTAACCACTAAAACAATGAAGAAATGCTCTGATACTATTGTAAGATCAGCTGATGCAGCCAGCAAGAGATGTGTTTCCTGTGGTCATTTCAATCTGTGGAGGATCCCGAGGGAGCCATCCTGTGTGCAGGTTCCTGAGGGATGCCACTAATCTGCTGTTTCTTTTCTCCCCACTGCCCTGTGCTGACCCTGCAGGCCTGGGACACCTGATTTCCTGCATCCTTATCAACGGTGCCCAGTACTTCAGGCGCATCAGTGAGTCTGGCATCAAGAAAATGTGCAGGAACATCTTTGTTCTTCAGCAGAATTTGACCAACATCACCATGTCCCGGGAGGCAGACCTGGACTTCGCCAGGTAGGCGGGGATACTGGGCCCGGCTTCTCGTACCAAAGCCAAGACTTCACTCACTGCACAAAGTCGCCTTTTAAAATAGATTATTAGTACTTTTAAAAAGCTTCATTAGAAACAAGAAAGAAGGTAATTCTACAAGGCTATTAAATGGTTAAATTCCTTAGGCGGAGAGTTTTTCCTACTGTCCACTCTAAGTTCTTTTCACTACAAAACTAACTATTTTTGCGTGAGAATAAAACTACCAAGTGCTCCTTGCATACAATATGAAATATAAAGACTATAAACATCACTCATAAACCTTTGATCTAAAGACTGTAATGTTTAGTATGCTTTCCCCTGGCTGTTGGGCACACACTGTATGTCTGTGTGACTTTTCACACATCTATACCTATATGAATTCTCTTTTCACAAAGTTGGGGCTAATAATATAATTTTATATTAATTTGATTGCATTTTCCTGTACAATGTTGAGAACATTTTTTTCCACATTCATTAATATTCCTTGCCAATATCACTTTCCATGCCTGAACAAATATTCTGTGGTCTAACTGAATCATTTGGTTTAATCATTTGCAAAGTTTGTACACCTGAATTTTCCTCTCATTGTTCATAGCCAGTGTGGTGTTTTTACATTCATCTAATTCCTCATCTCTTCTGTCTTGCTCCAACAGAAACCCATCTTCCCCTCGGATTTTCAGGAGTGAAAGTGTTTATTAGTGTTCCTTCTCTTTTCCAGGTTGACTGATCTCTACTTCTAATGTTTCTTTATGAGGCACTTTTTCAGATTTGAGACTTAATTTTGTTCTCTCTTCCTTTGGTCTTAACATTGTCTATACTTGACTTCAATCATCCAACCAGTAGTGTTTCAATGAGTTTTAATGAGTTTTGAAGAGGACAGATGATGATTATGGTATCTACATGTTCTGTAGCTATTTCTACCTAATTGGATTATTCCTTAAACTCCTTAATTTTCCAGAAGTCTTTATGGCTAAAAAGCAACTTGTTTTCAGTATTCCAGAATGTTCTCGCCTGCTACTCCTGTGGCTTTTCATTTGATTTTTTGAGACCTTGACAAGTTCAGAAAAATCTGAAACAACCCTTCAGGCATTCAGGATGATGAACTATTTTGTCACATTGCCAGTTATAAACATACATGTATACACACACACACACACACACACACCCTGATCTTTGCTTTGAAAATGAACCATGTAGGGGCTTCTGTTGTGGCACCGCAGGTTAAGTTACCCCTGGCAACACCAGCATCCTTTATCAGAGTGCTGGTTTCGAGGCCTGAATATTCTGCTTCCTCTCCGGCTTCCTCCTATTACCTGGTAGGCAGCAGATGATGGCCCCAGTACTTGAGTTACTGTAGGAGACCCAGACGGAGTTTCTGGTTCCTGGACGTAGCCTGGCCTAGCCATGGCTGCTGCGGTCATTTGGGGAATGAATCAGCAGATGGACGATATTCTCTCTCTCTCTCTCCCCCAAAGAAATAATCTTTTAAAAGTTGAACCACATACTAATATGTTCATTTTTAATATTTCCTAATCTGTTACTCCATTTGTTCCACTGCTACCCAGTTCCTCTGCTTTTCTGTCCTTCTTCCCTCTTTCTTATTTGCAAGAAAGTGTGTATGTGTGTGTGTGTGTGTGTGTTCATTACATTTCCTGATTTAAGCTAAATTTGGGAGAAAGCCTTCCTTGTTCTGATTAGGAAAACCAGGTGTGACTGAATGCTGTATGTGTCTGGCCGCTCTTGTGGGAAATGGGCTCATTATTGAATTACTCCATTCATAATGACATTGACAAGGGGAAGTTAAGAACGTAAGACACTCAGGAGACAAAGAGAACCATTACTGATTCTCTGAGGAATGTCTTTCCTAAAGTCAATCATCCTTTCTTAAATGATTTTTTTTTTTTGAAGTTTAAGTAAATTAACATAGTTTATATCTGACAGTCAGGGGCCTGACTGTGTTCTGGAGAAAACGGGCATCTGAATCATGAAATGCTGCCTGGGCGGCATCAGGGGGCTGCGTGCTGATGAAACATTTCTTTGGGAAATAATTGGTTGGCAACCCAGTCATGCCTTTCATGGTTGGGTCTGTGAATTACACACAAGGGAGTCGGTGTAAGCTGAATATTACCACTGGAGAGAGGAAGTTACTAGTACTCCTTTTTCTTAAGTGGATTCTGAAATGAAGTAGGTAGAGTGGCATAAACAAATAGCATTAGAGGACCTGTCCTTCCATATCCTGCCCCAGAAGGCTCCTCCCCCCTGGACTGTAAGCTCCAGAGGCCAGGACTGTTTGTCTGGTGCCTGGATGAGAGTAAGTGCTCACCGTGTGCGCTGAATGAATGAATGGAAATCAAAGCCAGGCTCATTTCGGCATTGATGAAGGGCTCAGATAACGGTACATTAGGTTATGTTTTGTGTCCTGAAAGTTTTAGCCAACTGACACGGGTCAGTTTTCCTATAGTCTCATGAGAAACAACGCATCTCCCTTGCAGTTCTCTCTGTGGAGCAAAAAGCATTATATATGTATATAAAAAAACAGTGCATCCCTACTATTCTACTATTCATAGTCTCTTTCAGTCTCATTTTCTCTTGCTCTCATACAGACACACTTTATAGCCTTATTTTTTCCCTCCTTGTGTTTGGTAGGGACAGGTTTTGTGAAATGGGCTCCATCAATTCTATTGAATCTGAAGCTATGTAAAATAAATATAACAGCGGCACCAAAATAGGCAGGAATAACAGACTGCTGCAGTGTGCCTCGGCACTCCTTAAGCAACGTCTGATCGAGCGTGGACAGCATGCGTATTTCCAGCAACTCTCTGCAGGAATGGTATCATCTAGCACAGCAATTAATCACTCGCTGCCATGTGTCAGAAAACTTACTTAACAAGAAGTTGCAAAGCACTTGTGGTTTTTTTTTACTTTCAAAATCTTCCTGGCCGGTGGAAAACAGAACACCTCCCTGTACGCAAGAAGTAAAGGGGCTGGAGTGATTGCATTTATGCAGGTTCTTCTACCTGAGGTTTCTGCTGTCTCTTTTCATGCATACCTTTACTCATCTCCAACAGGAGGATGACCCTGGGCTGAGCCAGGAGGAAGACGAGTGTAGCACAGCCAGCGTCACAGGGAGCCCTGTTCTCCAAGGTTACGATCACTGAAGCTCTACCATGGCTTTTGACCATTATGACCCCATCATTCATTTTCAGACTCTTCCAGGAAAGTCACTGCAGATCAGCTAAAAAGTAGAAGGGCTCTGAGTTGCCTTTTACTTCCTTCCATCCCAGATCATCTTAATTGAGCTGCCATCTGTTTTTCCAAATGGAAGTCACTGTAGCCAGCTGGGTAGAGGTGATTGAGAAGAGAGGTCTGAACAGGGAGGAAAGCCCCCAAGGAGCATTCCTTCTGAAGCGAAGCCATTGTGCAAGAAGGCTGTCCCAGAGTTTTCTTTCCAGTTCTTGCCTCTCTCCCATTTTCTCTTTCGTGTCCGTCTCTCCCATCACAATAGGTAGCCTCTGTTTTCCTCTCTCCCTCCTCTAACTCTACTTCTGCCTTTCTTCTCCAGGGTTTCACCATTGCTCACTGTCCCCCCTCCTCTTGTCTGTGGACAGGTATCTCTTTTAGATGTGGCGAATGACACGTATGGAGACGAAAGCCAAGATTCAGTATGTTCTCAGGAGAGTTCTCACACACAAGCTTTCTCACCCCCTTTATTCTGTCATTCATTCAAGAGATATTTATTGTTTATGTGTGTTCCTGTCAGGTCCTGCCCTCATGGCACTTGAATTATCGTGAGCAAAACAACAACAAAAAAAAACTGTAAATTAGTAAAATTTAAAGTATGGGGCCAGCACCGCGGCTCACTAGGCTAATCCTCTGCCTAGCGGCGCCGGCACACCGGGTTCTAGTCCCGGTCGGGGCGCCGGATTCTGTCCCGGTTGCCCCTCTTCCAGGCCAGCCCTCTGCTGTGGCCAGGGAGTGCAGTGGAGGATGGCCCAGGTGCTTGGGCCCTGCACCCCATGGGAGACCAGGAAAAGCACCTGGCTCCTGGCTCCTGCCATCGGATCAGCACGGTGCGCCGGCCGCAGTGCGCCGGCCGCGGCGGCCATTGGAGGGTGAACCAACGGCAAAAGGAAGACCTTTCTCTCTGTCTCTCTCTCACTGTCCACTCTGCCTGTCAAAAAAAAAAAATGTAAAGTATGTCAGATGATGATGTATGCTATGATGGAAACCCCATCATGGGAAGAATAGACAGTGCCAAGTAATATGAAATTTTAGATGTTCATGGAAATATTTGACGAGAAAATAACACTTAAGAATGGTCTTGGGATCAAGCCATTGGGCATCTTGGGAAGGAGCGTGTGGGAAAGTGAATCTAAGGGTAAAGACCCAGAGAGAGGAGGACGTTGGACACCTGAGGCCCAGCTCGAAGACGGCAAGGAGAGATGAGGCCAGAGGTTTAACTTAAGAAATTGAGATCACTCATTTTAAAATTTATTTATTTTGAAAGAGAGGAGAGACAGATCATCCACTGGTTCCAGGGCTGGACCAGAGCTAAGCCAGATGAAGGAGCTGCATCTGGGTCTCCCATGTGGATAACAGGGATCCAAGCATTTGGGCCACTTTCTGCTGCTTTCCCAGGCCATTAGCAGGAAGCTGCATTGGAAGTGGAGCAGCCAGGACATGAACTGGTGCCTCTACGGGATGCCAGTGTCACAGGCAGTGGCTTTACCCACTACACTGCAGTGTCAGTCCCAGGAGTTGAGATCCTGAAGGTCATTGTAATGATGTTGATTTTTACTTTGAGGAAGGCAGAAAGGTGTTAAAGGGTTTGAAGAGAAAGGATAGCGTACTCTGAATTACTCTGCTTGCTGTGTTGAAAATGGACGATTGGAGAGGGGAGACTGTAGGTAAAGGCAGAAGCAGAGAACCTATTAGAAAACCATGACAATGATCTTCCAGGTGAAAGGCAGTGGTGATCCAGCCCAAGAAGGTGGCAGTGGAAAAGGAGAAGTGTCAGAGTGGACTGTATTTTAAAGTAGAACTGACAGGATTTGCTGAGGGATTAGAAGTGAACCAGTGACTCCTGGGTTTTTTTCCTTGAGCAATTAAAAGCCCAGAGTTTTCATTTACTAAAATGAATGTGAAGTAGGGTATGAGAAAGCCCAGCTGAGTATGTGGAGGGCAAGAGGGAGGGAACATCAAAAGTTTGAGTTTGAAATGTTAAGTTTGAGATGCCTATTATACATCCAATTAGAGATAAAAAGGAAATTGCTGGATGTACAAATCCACAGTTGAGAGAAGAGATCTGTGCTGTGGAGAGAGGTCTGGGAATCATTAGCATATGGAAGGGATTTAAAGCCATGAGAAAGGGTGGGAGGTGAGATCTCAGTGGGAGCGCAGTACAGCGGAGAGAGAAGCTGTTTAAGAAGCAGGTCTTGGGTGCCCCAACCACTTAGATGCTGGAGAAAACGCAGCAGAACAAGCTGAGAAAGCTTAGCCAGAAAAGGAGGAAGGTACCAGGAGAGGGTCATGTCTCAGAAGTCAAGTGAAGACTTTGCAGAGGAAGGTGTCTTCACCCCTGTCAAATGCTGCTGCTAAGTTACATCAGCTTCAGCCAGAGAACTGGCTGTTTGGTGGGATTCACAAGAGGCCTGAAATGCTTTGTTTTACATTCCTTTATCTTCCCTACACGTCTTTTTTATTTTTAATTTATTTGAAAAGCAGAATTATGGAGAAGGAAGGAAGGAAGGAGAGGGAGGGAGGGAGAATCTTCTGTGTGTTGGTCTACTCCCCGGATGGCCTCAATGGCTGGGGTTGAAGCTAGGAGACTAGAGCTTCTTCTGGGTCTTCCATGTGGGTGCAGGGGCCCAAGCACTTGTGCCATCTTCTAGTACTTTTTCTTGGGTGCATTAGCAAGGGTCTGGATCAGAAGTGGGGCAGCCAGGTCTAGAAGCCATGGCCATATGGGATGCTGGAGGTGCAGGCAGAGCCTTAGCCTGCCTCGCCACATCTCTGGTCCCTTCCCTACACATCTTACCTGAAGTAGGAACAAGCTTCAGATCTATGCATTTGGAACACTCCTCACTTCTGTAGTGGGGTCTGATGCAATAAGGGCAAACCAAAATGCAATTAGAGTACGTCCAGTGTCATCTATGAGAAACCAAATTGGCAGCCATCCTGTCTTTCTGAAGGTTGGTATCAACAAGCATAAATCAAGTTGACAGTAGATACCCCTTGATAGAATGTGATCAAGATGCCATTGCCCCCATGTAGTTGTCTGCTCCAAGACCCATAGCGCATGTCAACCATGAGAAAGACATTAGAAGAATGTCCTTAGAGAGGCATCCTAGGAAATAGCTGACTGTACTCCTCCAGGCTGGACTGATGACAGGAAGATCAGCAGTAGCCATGATGAGTGGAAGTTGACTGCGGAACATCCCAGTGAAGTTGTCTAACAGGCAACGGGCCCTATAAGCTAGAAGCTGGGACTGAGGTGAACAACCATCATGGAGTTGTTTACAACCATTATAGGAAATAATACGGTGGACAGAGAATGATCCTTCAGGAAGACCCAACAGTAAAAGGCCTGAGAAAGAAGATCTGAACCCCTAAAAAGGACAGGGAAGGAATGGATGCTTAGGACAAGGGTCAGAAGGCCCAGGCAGTACATAAAAGCCAAAGACAGGGCATGACCCCCATGGCGGCCTGCACAGAAATGGTACTTTCCCTATAAGGCACAGCGTCTTTCTTCCCAATGCATGAACTCATTCTCTCATCTTCATTTCTCCAGCTCCTGCTGGAGGCACTCTCCAGATGCCTGCCTCAGAGTGACAGTGAATGTCAGAGCCCGCCTGGGTACTGTGCACACACTAATTTGGCTTCAGCTTTGTCCCTGACCCTGTACCCTAAGGCCAGGAGTATCTAGCATGGCTGAGAATGTCTAGATCCTCCCCAAGAGCTGTTACACAGGCTTATTTCCTACATACCTATTGCATGGGAACATGAGTTTTGTTTTCATATTTGGAGTGACCAGGGCCTAGTCTGGTCAGGGGGTATTAGCAATGACATGCTGCCACCTGCTGGAAGCACCCTCAGACAGCCAGGGATCTGTGGTCCCCTGATCCCTGTCACGCCTCCAAATCAAGAGTGGGTACTGCCCCTGAAGCAGCCCTCACAGGCGACTTGGCTGTGAACGTGAACTGCACCCGCCTGTCCATCATAAGGTCCTTTGGCTTCCTCGCTGGAAGAGCAGTTTAGTTTCTGAGAAGGAATCCTTTTCTCTGTTTTTCTCAGCTTTTTTCTGCCACTGGGCATATGTGCCTTTCTAATTCTACAGCAACCTACCTCTTGTCCAAGCTTCACCTGTCAGACCCCACATTTCTGACTCCAGATGATTAACCATGCGGATTTGTGATTAATTTTATAGGAGAGATTAGTCTGCTGGCAAAAATTTTTTGAATGATACACCCTCAAAATTCTATTCAACCTAATTTAATCATGATCAAAAGGTAGCCCTGACTTCCCTAAGGACCAGAGTGACTTGGGAAATATGATGGCTTACACAGATCTTGCTGCCTGGTAGAAGCAATACACTAGTTAATAAAATTTCAGAAAGAAACAAAAATGAGTATGCCCGCCCCCGGGAGAATCCTCTTGCAGATCTGTGTGAGTGGATTTAAGTAACGTCGCTCCTAGCTCAGCCTCCATCTGACTCTGCTGCCACATTCTGACCATGCTTCTTTCTACTAATTCCCTTTTCTATATTTATTGTACTTACAGATTCCAAAGCTTCTGACAGTTAACAGATCTGTTACTTAGGGGCTCCATTCCTTACTGAGCTACATTAGAACACCTCCGAACCACGAGTACTCGTCAGTAACTGGTACTCAATGTCTTACATATCTACCATGAAAGGCTTTAAGAGGCCAGCGCTGCGGCTCACTAGGCTAATCCTCCGCCTTGTGGCGCCGGCACACTGGGTTCTAGTCCCGGTCGGGGCGCCGGATTCTGTCCCGGTTGCCCCTCTTCCAGGCCAGCTCTCTGCTGTGGCCCGGGAGTGCAGTGGAGGATGGCCCAAGTGCTTGGGCCCTGCACCCCATGGGAGACCAGAAGTACCTGGCTCCTGCCATTGGATCAGCGTGGTGCGCCGGCCACAGCACGCCGGCCGTGGCGGCCATTGGAGGGTGAACCAACGGCAAAGGAAGACCTTTCTCTCTGCCTCTCTCTCTCACTGTCCACTCTGCCTGTCAAAAAATAAAAAGGCTTTAAGTAAGATTTCTGTTTTTTATTTTTTAAAAAATTTGAAAGGCAGAGATCTCTCATCTGCTGGTCACTCTCCAAATGCCTGCAGCCACCTCGGCTGGGGTCAGGCCAAAGCCTGGAGCCTGGAACTCAGTCCAGGTCTCCATCATGAGTGGCAGGGATGAAGTGGACTTGGGCCATCACCTGCACTCTTCCAGGGAATGCATTAGCAGGAGCTGAAATCGGATGCTGAGCCGGGATTCAAACCCAGGCACTGTGCTACAGAAATAGGCGTCCCAAGCAGCAGCTGCTAACCACTGTGCCAAAATCCCCCACCCCATAGGGTTTCTTCTGATTATTCTCATCCCCGTACCTAGCACAGATAGGAAACCAGTGTATAATTTAGGGTTGGGAGCCCCAGCAGAGAGAGGCAGTCCTCCCTTCGTGGCCCATATGCTGGAACCGGAATGATGGCAGAGCACAGCACAGATAGCAGGCAGTATTGTTGTCCAATAAAGAGCCCAAGGAGCAGGAGTCAGAAGTGACCTGTCCAGAATCTTTCCTGTTAATACATCCTCTAACACCTCTATAGTCATCACTGCGGAGGTAACTGTATTAACCTACCCTGTGAGGCTGTCTGTTGACCAAGGGTGGGGAAAAGTGTGTGTGTGGCATCGTATTGAACATACATGGAGCATGCATGACTACAGCCCAAGAGTGAACAGCTACTTCCTGACTTCTCACTGGACGCTGGTGACTGCAAGCTGACCTTTCTTGCTTTCTAAATAAAGATGCAGTGCTTAAATTTGGGTGCTAAAAGGAGGAACTAGGATACTTTGCTGTAGCTGTAAAAGCAGAGCTCCCAACCGTGTCAGAGCTGGACGTCCTATGTCCAGCTGCTCCCTCGTCCACCCGAAGGCCTTCTCTTGCCTCCCCGACCTGCTTGGCCTCAGGGGCCGCATGGCCCCAGGGAACAACCTGGTCAGCACTCAGCTGAAACCCCTTTTGCACTGCACATCCTTCCCAAATGTACCTGGCCCTGTCAGTTTCTCTCTCTAATCCTTTCTTTCTGCCTTGGTTTTCTATACTCCAAAGTTAATACCTGGGGGTGTACCATCTTGCTTGTCCATTTCCCATCATTCAATATTTTATCGCTGTAATTGTTATGAATATTTTCCCTCTCTCCACTTAGTTATAAAGTGACTATTTTTCGTGATTGAGTTTTTTGAAAGCTTTTAATTAATACTGTCGCTCCCCGTCTTCGTGGGGGAACGACACAGGACCCTGCGCTGTTCTTTTGTCTGCTCGGCCCTCCCCGGGTTTGCTGCTGGTTCTTCCCGGGTTGGCTACCAACACTTCCACCTCCGTGGAGGGGCGGGCCCCCTGCCACTTTCCCACTTCCGCAGGGGAGCGGCACACCGCCGGCCGGCTCTCTCGGGGGCTGCTCAGATGTTCCTCAGGTGTTCCTGGTGCATGTTGTCTCTCTCCTCCTTTATAGTCCTCTTCCACCAATCCCAACTCTGCTACCCACACGCCGAGTACGCTGCTCTCCTCCAATCAGGAGCAGGTCCTACAGTTTATTGGTTGAACTGGAGGCAGCTGTGTAGAAGCTGTTTCCTCCTCTCCCAGCACCACATTGTGGGAGAGCAGATGCATAGAATAAGTCTTAATTCCAGTAACTTAGTCTAGTCCGAGTTGCTCCCAGTTGCTCCCCACAAATACATATGAATTTCATAGGTACAGCTTTTCGGAATATAGCAGTTCTTCCCCCCATACCTGCCCTCCCAACACCACACCTGTCCCACCTCATTCTTCATTAATTTTTAATTATCTTTATATACAGAAGATAAACTCTATACTAAGACAAGATTTCAACCATTTGCACCCACACAGACACACAAAGTATAAAATACTGTTTGAAGACTAATTTTACCGTTAATTCTCATAGTATAACTCATTAAGGACAGAGGTCCTACATGGGGACCAAGTGCACAGTGACTCCGTTGTTAATTGACACTCTATTTATGACATCAGTGATCACCCGAGGCTCTTGTCATGAGCTGCCAAGGCTATGGAAGCCTTTTGAGTCACAAACTCCAACATTATTTAGACAGGGCCATACTCAAAGTGGAAGTTCTCTCCTCCCTTCAAAGGAAGGTACTTCCTTCTTTGATGGTCCCTTCTTTCCACTGGGATCTCCCTCACAGAGATCTTAAGCCATTCTTGGCTACATGTAGGCCATTTTTTTTGCTACAGTGTCTTAGCTTTCCATGCCTGAAATGCTCTCATGGGCTTTATAGCCAGATCCAAATGCCTTAAGGGCTGATTCTGAGATCAGAGTGCTGTTTAGGGCATTTCTCATTCTATGAGTCTGCTGTGTGGCCTGCTTCCCATGTTGGATCATTCTCTCATTTTTAATTCTATTATTATTAGCAGACACTTGGTTTTATTTATGTGATCCCTTTGACACTTATTCCTATCTTTATGATCAGTTATGAACTTAAACTGATCACTTTAACTAGTAAGATGGCATTAATACCTGCCAACTTAATCGGATTTGGAGTCCCTTGGCAAGTTTTTAGCTTTACCCTTAGAGGTAAGTCCGTGGGAACGTGTGTCAAACTGTACATATCCTCCCTCTCTTATTCCCCCTCTTATTTTTCACAGGGATCAATTTTCAATTGGATTTAAACACCTAAGAGTAATTCTGTGTTAAATAAAGAGTTCAACCAATGGTATTAAGTAGAAAAAGAAAATACTAAAAATAGTAAGCTGCTCCTTGACAGTCAGGACAAGGGCTGATCAAGTCATTGCTTCTCATAGTGTCCATTTCACTTCTACAGGTTTCCTTTTAGGTGCTCAGTTAGTTGTCACAGATCAAGGACTGGCTTATTTCACTCAGCATGATGTTTTCCAGGTTCCTCCATTTTGTTGAAAATGACTGGATTTCATTTTTTACCACCATATAGTATTCCATAGAGTACATAGCCCATAATTTCTTTATCCAGTCTTCTGTTGACAGGCATTTAGGTTGATTCCATGTCTTAGCTATTGTGAATTGAGCTGCAATAAACATGGAGGTGCAGACAGCTCTTTTATTTGCCAATTTAACTTCCCTTGGGTAAATTCCAAGGAGTGCGATGGCTGGATCATGTGGTAGGGCTATATTCAGATATCTGAGGAATCTCCAGACTGACTTCCATAGTGGCTTTACCGGTTTGCATTCCCACCAACAGTGGATTAGTGGAGCTTTTTCCCCACATCCTCACCAGCATTTGTTGATTTCTGTATGTGAGCCATTCTAACAGGGGTAAGGTGAAACCTCATTGTGGTTTTGATTTCCATTTCTCTGCCAGCTAGTGATCCTGAACATTTTTTCCTTGTGTCTGTTGGCTATTTGGATTTCCTCTTCAGAAAAATGTCTATTTAGGTCCTTAATCCATCTTTTAATTGGGCTGTTGTTTTGTTGTTGCAGAGTTTCTTGATCTCTCTGTAGATTCTGGTTATTAAACCTTTATCAGTTGAATAATTTGCAAATATTTTCTCCCATTCTGTCAATTGCCTCCTCACTTTTCTGTTTCTTTTGCAAGTAGTATTATTTGATGTAATCCCAGTTGTGAATTTTGGCTTTAACTGCCTGTGCCTCTGGAGTGTTTTCCAAGAAGTCTTTGCCTGTGCCAATATCTTGCAGGGTTTCCCCTAGTGTTCTCTAATAATTTGATGGTGTCGGGCCATAGATTTAGATCTTTAAGCCATGTTGAATAGATTTTTGTGTAAGGTAGGAGTCTTGCTTAATACTTCTGCATGTGGAAACCCAGTTTTCCCAGCACCATTTGAGGAATAGACTGTCCTTGCTCCAGGAATTGGTCTTAGCTCCTTGATCAAATACAAGTCGGTTGTACATGATTGAGTTTTTAGTGTTTTGGTTTCTGAGTGTTCTCTACCCCCCCACACCTGCTTTATTTCTCTATAATAGGCTCATAGTGAGCAGTCCCCTGTACTTATGAATGTGATTTGGGTTTCAAAGTATGCTTGGTATATATGATTTTCCACATATGTTTCAGACAGCATCTTTAGCTAAATACTAGGCTACTTCAAAAAGTTTGTGGAAAATGAAATTAAAAGAAGTGTATTTGGTGCATAAGAGGGGTCTTCAAAAAAAGAAAATGCAGATCATGAAAAAATATGCATGGATCTCAAAACCTTTTTGCACAAAAGTAAATGCATGTTTTAATTTCATTTTTCATACAATTCTATTTTTCATAAAATGTGCCTTTTCAAATAAATTACCAAGAAACAGTTTTTGTGCCTAGCCTTATAGAACTTTGAACCTAAGCTGCTTTTTCTAAAATAAGGATAGCTCCTAGAGAAGACAAGTGACTTTAAGGTAAATTATCCCAGTACTTAAATTGGTTACTTTCTCTCTGTGATAATGATGAGGATCTATTACTGTTCCAAAATAAGAGTAATTGTTATTACTGTTGTAGAGCTGAACTCAGTACGACATGAAGTATAGTAAATGCTTTCTCTACATTGGGTCACTGAGTCCTCCCGAAAACTGTATACGTAGTTGTTATTGTATTTTATTGATGAAGAAATTAAAGCTTAAAGAGTTAAGTACATGCCCGGTTTACAAAGTAATAGAGGCAGGGGCTGGCACTGTGGCATAGCGAGTAAAGCTGATGTCTGCATCCCATATGAGTGCTGGTTCGAGACCCGGCTGCTCCACTTCTGATCCAGCTCTCTGCTATGGCCTGGGAAAGCAGCAGCAGATGGCTCAAGTGCTTGGGCCCCTGCCCATGTGGGAGACCTGAAAGAAGCTCCTGGCTTGCATTGCAGCCATCTGGGGGAGTGGACCAGCAGATGGAAGATCTGCCTGTCTCTATAACTCCTTTAATTAAATACATACCTACATATATACATACATACAGTATTCAAATTTAATCAGTCCACCCACAAAGTCTATGTATACTCCTAACCATGTGAAGCAATACTACCATTTTGGTAAATATTGGGTCTTTGCTTTTACTTTAATTAAAATGATTTCATTTTTCAGGTAGGCTCTTGGCTGTCAGTCTTTCCCCTTAATCTCGGGGGAGCTCTGATGGTTGGTGGTCTCAGTTTATTTCATTAGAAGCTTAACTGCTGGGGGCTCTGCAGACTCCTCCCACGGTGGTCTGTTGTAGGGGTTCCATTTGCTCGCCCTTGCGTATCTGTGCCATTCATCTGTCTTCTGCTGACCTTCCAGGCACCTGTCCTGAGAACTAGCACATGACCCACTCTCCCATAATCCCAAGAGCTTCCCCGGTACTTTTCAGTCAATAAGCAGCTTAACCAAGTGGTTCTCTAAGCCCGGAGGGGATGAGCACTTCCTGGAGAACTTGTTCTAAGCGGCAGCTCTCTCACTCAGTCCCTGAAAATTCTCATTTAGAAGGGTGAGGCTGGGGGCCTGGCAGCTGCACTTGAACATGAGCTCAGATCATAATGCAGGTAGTTCATTCACTCAGAGACGCAGTGGCCTGCCCTCATGGTGAGAGTCAGACAATATCCAGGCCACTTTTCTTCTAAAAAAGCACTCCTTTATCTTTCTGATTTTTTTCATTTTTGTTTAATTGTTTGAAAGATGGACACAGAGCCAGCTGCCATCTACTCATTCGCTCCCCAAACGCCGAGCACACCAAAGCTGGGGGCCAGGAACGCATTCCAAGTCTCCCAGACACATGGCAGGAACCCAGTTACTCAGGACACCACTGCTGCCACTAGCAGGAAGCTGGAGTCAGGAAACCAACCCAGGCACCGCAGTGTGGGACATAGGTATCTTGACCACCAGGGTGAACACCTGCCCTATACTCCTTGTGCCTTCTCTTCCTCCTCCTATTACAGATAGTCAAAGTAAAAATAACCTGAAAACACCTTTCTGGATGAACTTCAATCGTCATTAAAACTACCTCCTGCCTTTCCCCGCCCCGAAAGTAGTGGCCATTATTTTCAGTTTACGTAAAAAGTTGAGGCAGTCAGCTTGTGTTCTTCGGAGTGTTGGAGTGGAGTAAATAGTATTTCACTTAGTTGAAATACTATGTGGCTGATCAACAAATTCAATCCTGAGCAAGTCACTTCAGCTCTGCAGACAAGGGGTTTGACCAGGTCAACCCTGGACTCTCTGGTGTCTGTGAAGTGCCTGGGGTTTGTGTGATGTCAGCCACCCATGGGACCACTAGCTCTCAAAAAAGACACTATCACAAGCAAAATTTTTTTTTTTTTTTTTTTTTTTAAAGGAATGCATCTTCAGTTGCAAAAAGATATTGGGAAGATTTCTGAGATTCAATAGTACATGACAGGGACTTTAGTATTTGCTCTCTGATCAGATGGACCAATGTCCGGCTGTATGGATGAACGTGGAAGGGAGAAATGCAAGGCCCGTTCTTCTCATGGCTAAGCCCATGCCGGCAGCATTTGCTCACCACACATCCAGGAAGAGTCAGACAGAGGCAGGAGCTGGCTACTGCTTTCACATGACCTCCAAGGTCTTCCAAGGCTTGAATTCAGAAAATAAACCTGCAGCTACTCCAACAGCAATGCCACATGGGCTCCAGCTCTCCGTCTCCTTTGCTGCGCTGTGGTTTTCCCGTAGATGCAAAGGTTTTATTCAGATCAGCCATTCCCTCTCTCCTGGAGGCACTCGCTATCTTTGTGCTCTAACCTTTAAAGACACAGGCCTCGTGGCTCAGTAATGATTTCCACTGCCTCCCCAGAAGTGCGCACACCTTCTATTCCTCTCAGTTGCAAATGCGGTCAGATGAGAAACACACACATGGGGGTGGAAGGGGCGGGCTCTTGATTGACTTCCCTCTCCTGATGCACAGGTCAGGGGAGGGAGTGGATCAATGGCCCCACCTTTCCAGTCCCTGTTAATGCCACCTCTCACTCTCCTCCAGGCAATCTGCCTCACAAAGACGCTGATTAAACATTTTCAGGTATTGGGGACTGTGGAGGGAGGGAGAGGCGGGGATTTCTACTGGCTAGAGCCTTTTATTGACAACATTAAAGGCTTCGTGATATATTCGACCAGAAATTAATTACAGCCAAGTTCCCCGTTTCTCCCTTAGGTGACGGTTTTCTGTTCATGTGCGCCGCTGTGAGAGTAATAACAGGTTTCAAATGTTTGTGAAAAACATAAAGTAATTACTCGCTGTGGCAAATCAGTCATTTGAAGCTCCGACGTCTCTCTGTGCCATGTCGGTAGCAGTCTGTCTGTTTCTTTTGTTAATTTTAATTATATAGCATAGGAGAATTTTTTGCCTTTCAGTTCTGGGGAATTTTGCTTTTTTTTCATTTCTTGGTTTCAGAGATCTCCAGGGATACAAGTATTGAAATGACAATGGCACATAACATTTCTTTTCCTTTTTTTTTTTTTATTTGACAGATAGAGTTAGACAGTGAGACAGAGACAGAGAAAGGTCTTCCTTCCGTTGATTCACCCCCCAAATGGCCACTATGACCGGTGCTGCGCTGATCCGGAGCCAGGTGCTTCTTCCTAGTCTCCCATGCAGGCGCAGATACCCAAGGACTTGGGGCATCCTCCACTGCTTTCCAGGGCCACAGCAGAGAGCTGGACTGGAAGAGGAGCAACCGGGACTAGAACTCAGCACCCATATGGGATGCCAGCGCCACAGGCAGAGGATTAACCAAGTGAGCCATGGCGCTGGCCCCCATAACTAACATTTCAACAGGGGAAGCCTGTGTGCCAGGGAGCTGACGTCCTAGTTAAGGTTTGTAGATGTTGGCTATCAGCTGTTGACCAAGTTCTCTGATGAACGCTAAACATTTACTCTGTTGTTCAGGGGGGAAGAAGTTGCCTTCCACCGATGGCATCTGTTTAAATTACAGGCCGTCAAGCCAGAGGATCTGTAATGGCTGTTTGCCCTATTTTTAAACTTATAATGAGTAGTTCCCACCCACCAAAAAAAAAAAAAAAAAAAAAACCTCTCTCCTTTCCTGGACTCCCCCCTTCCTATAGGACTATAGGACATGGTGTACAAATCGTCTTGGGTAGTACCAACCCCTGCATCAGCTCGACCCTGGCAGAGGAATTCCCCTGTGGCTACGCTCTCAACAGGGATCCTTACCCGCGTGGATACAGTAATGAGGCACATACACCAGGCAGCGTGACACACACGACTTCTCGCACATCATATCCTGCTGTTTGTACACAGGCTGGCTCCGGCTTAAAAATATAAACTATACAAGCACACATTTCAATTCTAATAACTCAGGTTTAATCTTCCTATTCTGCCTCATCAGCCTTGCCCAATCTTGATTGCGGAGCTATTGTTAAGTCTAACTTCAAAGGTTGCTTAATCTCCTGGACCAAGCTGCACTTCTCTTAGGACAGTAAGTCTGTTCTTCCCTTTCTAGTGTTACACTCTTCCTTTCAACTGTTCTTCATATTTAGAACCAAGTGTACAAACAGAACTGATTATCAGTTATCCTTCCATGTGGCGAATCATGCTCACTGGACTTCTGTGCTCTTCCATTGCCGTAACTGAGGTTATAACATTGACCCCCCAGTCTAGAAGATCCTATCCATGGTCAAAGCAGCAGCATTGGCCGGCGCTGTGGCTCACTAGGCTAATCCTCCACCTGCCGCGCTGGCACTCCAGGTTCCAGTTCCAGTTGGGGCGCCGGTTCTGTCCCGGTTGCTCCTCTTCCAGTCCAGCTCTCTGCTGTGGCCCAAGTGCTTGGGCCCTGCACCTGCATGGGAGACCAGGAGGAAGCACCTGGCTCCTGGCTTCGAATCGGCACAGCACGCTGGCTGTGGCGGCCATTGGGGGGTGAACCAACGGAAGGAAGACCTTTCTCTCTGTCTCTCTCACTGTCTAACTCTGCCTGTCAAAAAAATAAAATAAAATAAAGAAGCAGCATTATGTAGATTTAACTATATCTTTGAAGGATGGGAAATACAGTATGCTATTTCAGTATAAGTCAGAATGCTTAGTTAACTATAGCTCTTGATTCTCTTCATACTGCATCATGAAGTTTTTATATCTCCCTAATTCTGTCATAGAATTTCATTTTTTCCATCAGACTAGACAGTAATAACCAGCCGCTTAAAATAATTTCATTTGACAATTGTTCATATTAGTTCTAAGTATTATGTATTGTGCGAGTCACTCTATGTATACAATTTATACACATCTCACTTAATCTCATGCTAGCCTAATGTGCTTAGGGATTAGCATAGTCATTAGACAAGCGGGTAGATTAACTCGAAAGTCTACACTACTGGTAAATGATAGGATTCATGATTCAAAGCCAGGTCCATCTGTGGTTTAGCCATGGTGCTAGACGGCTTGTGCAGTGTGCAGTGTTAGCATTTCAAGACAGTCTACAACAGCTTTGTTTTTTCATGGACTAACAGTGTGACGGGGCATTCCTAGTTGAAACGACTTCGAGGGGCGGGTGTTGGGTTTTGTCCCCCAAGAAACTGAAAGGAAATACTATATAGTAGCCTGTGGGGATAAACACTAAAGACCGAAAGACCAGGAGAAGGGATCTTAGCAGGCACCTAAGGTGTCTAGGAGTCAACACGACCACCGACAGGTCAGTGGGAGCATGAAGGACTGTGAAACCTCAGACAGCCCAGGCCGGGCAGGGCATTAGGCAGGGAGCCGAGGCAGGGAGCCCAGCTGCACAGTGAGAGCAGGGCCGCTGCCACACGCAAGCCTCCATTGCCACAGTGTCAACAGAACGCCCACATACGGCAGACATCTAATGGCCAGCAAAGCTGCCTCTAAATAGCTCTTCAGAAGCTAATGCAATGCACTTTTTCTCCAAATTAGCTCCAAATATGCAAAAAGGCCCAAGAAACTATGATTAGTATCCTATCAACAGAAAATCTGGTCATCAAAAAATAGCGATGCATGATTGACATTTGTCCTTGTTTGGCTACCCAGCTGCTGAATCTGTGTTTAGGGAATGCTCTCGTACCTGGCCTTGGAAGGTAGCAGAGTCCAGATCCACACACCAGAATCCAGGCTTGTGTTCTGTGGGAGCAGGGAGGAGGACACTCCTAGTACAGGGCTGACGCACAACCGCGTGAGGCAGTGTCAGGAGCAGCGACAACTTCTGGTTGCCTCAAGCGGATGCAGCAACAGAGGACGTGGCGTGGCCACCATCCAGTTCTGCGGGCAGCGGAGCGACACCTGGTGTTCCGTGTTCACAGCGGCAGTGGTGCCGTCCTCCTGAAGCTGTCTTTGAAGAGAGCTTCAGGAGTGATGTGGGCCATGATCCCAGCTGCTGCCTTGCTACTGCTCACTTTCCAAGCTTCGTCCTCTGCTCTTGCTGGCTCACTGACTTAGGAGGTACCTAGTTTCTGTTCAACAGTTCCCTCTCTGCAGCTGTTAGATACTTACACAGTAAAGTCAGTCTTTGGTCAGTTATCTAACACAATTTTCGATTAAGAGTTTCCACCTTTTTAAAGAGAAAGCAAATGTGGCTAGATCGCATCCCTGAAAGCTGGCTACCCACACCTGGGCAAACGTTTGTTTCCATGATCTGGTGCTGTTTGATAAATCATCCCAGGCTTAGTACATAGAACAACCACCATTATTGTATTAGACTGCCCTGGGGTCCTTATCTAAATGGCTGCCACCCACATCTGGTGACTCAGTGGGGAGAGCTGGAACGAGGGCGAGGCACCTCCCACCCAAACTCCACGTAGGCTCAGAAATTCCCTTCCCTAGGTGGCTTTTCCTTCACACTTCTTACATGATGAGTTAGAGTTCCCGAAAGCACAAAAGTAGAAGCTTCCAGGTCTTTTTAAGGATTAGACCCCAAGACTGACACTAAATATTCCTGTTTTTTAAATATTAATTGGGGCCCAGCACTGTGGCTCACTTGGTTAATCCTCCGCCTGTGGCGCCGGCATCCCACAAGGGCACTGGGTTCTCATCCCGGTTGCTTCTCTTCCAATCCAGCTCTCTGCTGTGGCCCAGGAGGGCAGTGGAGGATGGCCCAAGTGCTTGGGCCCCTGCACCCACATGGGAGACCAGGAGAAGCACCTGGCTTCGGGCCAGCGCAACACCAGCTGTGGCAGTCATTTGGGGAGTGAACCAGCAGAAGGAAGACCTTTCTCTTTGTCTCTCTCTCTGTCTATAACTCTACCTGTCAAAAAATATATATATAAAATATTGATTTGAAAGGCAGAGCAAAAAGGAGGGAAAGAGAGAGGGAAGGATTTCAAGGACAGACTCTTGATGGGCCTGGACCGTTATGATTCAACAGCCCACATCGCCTGTCCACATCTGTGGCACAGTGTTGGTTGTCAACAATCAAAAGAAGAGGGGTGCGTGCTGGATGAAAATAAGCAGCCGCACAGGGCCAGCACTGTGGCACAGTGAGTTAAGCTGCTCCCTGCAATGCTGGCATCCCATAGGAGCATGGATGTGAGTCCTGGCTGCTCTTCTTCTGCTCCTGCTCCCTGTTAATGTGCCTGGGAAAGCAGCAGAAGATGCCCCAAGGAACTGGAGCCTCAACTCAAGCGGGAGAACCAGATGGAGTTCTAGGCTCCTGGATTTGACATGGGCCCAGCAGTCGCAGCAATGTGGGGAGTGAACTAGTAGATCAAAGTGCCTCTCCTTCTCTAACTCTGCCTTTCAAACATATAAATCACGCTTTAAAGAGAGAGAGACCCACTATTCTCAGCAGTTTGCTGAAAGGACAAAATTTAAGTAACAAATGACAGCACAAGTACAATAAAGCAATGTGCTTATAAGGTGTCAAATAAGATAGACATTTAAAAACAATTTTATGGAAAGACATTTTCTTGGAAAGAGTGGGAGTTGCTGCTGGGAAATTATTCAGAATGGGCTGAAATTGAGAAAATGTTGAAGAAACAGTTTGAGTTTTGAAAACCAATTTTGAAGTTCTTAGGTTCTTCTTTTAAATTTTGAAAAAGATTTTTTTTTTTTTGACAGGCAGATTTATTTATTTGAAAGCAGAGTTACAGAGACAAGAGGAGAGAGAGACAGACAGACATCTTCTGTCTCTCAAATAGCCACAACAGCCCAGGCTGGGCCAGCCTGGAGCCAGGAGCCTGGAATTCCATCTGAGTCGTCCAGGAGGGTGGCAGGGGCCCCAGTACTTGGGACGCCTTCTACTGCTTCCTAGGTACATTACCAGGGACCTGGATTGGAAGTGGTACAGCCAACCCTCAGACTGGTGCTGGCTTGGCAGGCAGTAACTTAACCTGCTGTGCCACAATACTGGCCCCTAATGTTTATTTTTCATCTACTTGAAAGGTAGAGTGACAGAGAGAAAGAGATCTTCCATCTACTGGTTCATTCCCCAAATTTTCCTAACAGCCAAAGCGAAGCCAGACCAAAGCCAGGAGCAGAGAATTCCATCTGGGGTTCCCATGTGGGCGGTAGGGGGCTCAAGCTCCTGGGCCATTAGCTGCTGCCTCCCGGGGGCATTAGCAGGAAGCTGGATTGGAAGTAGAGTAGAAGGGACTTGAACCAATGCTCTGATGGGGACACAAGCACTGACCCTGCCCACTGCACCACAACGTCCATCCCTAAAGCAGTGTTTGAACTGTACTTTGAAGAGTTAAGATTGAGAAGGGATATTAAAGGAGGAGGAATTGTTACTTTCTCAAAAATTAAGTGCTGTTTTAAAGAGAAGGTTACAAGTATAGTTGAGATACTTCTGCCCTCCGGAAACCGTACTTTTGAGACCACCAAGCGCCTGATGACTGCAGTATATTATTCTGTGCAGTTTCAAATTTAGTTGGTTCCAAGAAGAATGTCTTTTCAAATCCTGGATGTAACAAGTAGGTGTTTTAGTGTTTAAGGGATTCGTATAAAAATAAAGCTTGCAGTGATTTCTATCAAAGAAAAGCCTGTGTAAGATACTCATCTGTTGCCCTGTCTGGCTGATTAACAAGATGCTGAAATTACCAGAAATAATAGTAGTAGTCTATATCTACATTCCTGCTATGAAGCCGAAGGTTTACACAGTGTGCATTAATTTAGCACCACTCATGAGCTAAGAAGGAAAAGACAGTGAACTGATCTCCACCCCTTCAGTCTCCCTCTCTCCTCTCCTCTCCTCTCCTCTCCTCTCCTCTCCTCTCCTCTCCTCTCCTCTCCTCTCCTCCCCGCTCCCCTCTCCCTTCTCCCTTCTCCCCTCCCATCTCCTTTTCCTCTCCCTCCCCACCCCTGCCCCGGTCTGAGAAACCCAGTGAAAGGGGATTGAGAAGCAAAGCAGGAAGGGCTGAACAGCTGAGCTGACTTTACGCTCTGCACGGCATTGGTGAGGGAGAAAGCAGTGGGAGGGCAGAGACAGAGCTACCGATTGGGGAGAATCCCAGTCGGCTGAGGTTATGTAGATCCTGTTGCCTGAGACCTGGGAAGTCTTCACTGGACAGGACCCGTGAGATGGCCCCTGGAGCCCCGCCCTTTAATAGGAGGAAGCTGGCTCTCAGAGGTGGCGAGCTGGCCAGCGAATGATCCTGACAGGACGAGAACCCAGGTTTCCAGACTCCTAGTGCTAAGCTTCCTCCTGGAGGTGACCCTGCTGCCTACACAGACCGATGGCAGCCGCTCTCACCCCCTTCACATTCTTCACAGAAATCCTGGGGCTCCCCATGCAGCCACAGGCACCTGCAGAGAAGAAGGTGACAGGCATCCCCTGGAGAAGGGGCACCGGCTTGTGGTGTGAACCTCTTTCCCTGTCTCTGCTACACTCCTGATAGCATTTTGTTGGGGTGGGTGTTTGGTGCAGCAGTTAAGGTGCCATTTGGAGCACCCACATCTTCATACCAGAATGCCTGGGTTCCAGGATGGGATCCACTTCCGATCCAGCTTCCTGATAACGCATGCTCTCCGGAGCAGCAGGTGATGGCTCAAGTAACACACATGTGGGAGACCTGGATTCTCTTCCTGGATCCTGGCTTTGTCCTGGTCCAGCCCTGGCTGCTGTGGGGATTTGGGGAATGAACCAGAGAATGAAAGATACCTCGCAGTATGCTGGCTCACTCTGTCTTTCAAATAAATAGAAACAAAAAAAAATTAAAAAACAGTACCTTATTAACCCCACTTACATCATGTCTGACTTCTCTAATACTACAGCAATATTGCTGAGGACACGTCTCTACAAACAGAAATGACCCTGTGATGCTAATCATGACTTCAGCTCACCACCCACACACACTCAGGTCCTTGTTACTAAGTAAATGCAGAAAGCTGATTAGTTTTATTAGCTTTTGATATTGATACCGCTGAATTCTCTTAGCTATAAATATCCGCTCTGCCCACATCACTTTGGATCTTTTCTCCTCAGGAAATTAAAGTAGAAAGTCGAACACAATTAATTGCGATCTAAATTCTACTAAACTCCTAAGTCAAAACAAAAATATAAGAAACCATGATCATGTGAGAATAAGACATGGTAGGAGACTTTGCCTGCAACTAACTCACAGAAAGTCAGCTATGTAACAGAAAAGCCTGCTCTTCTTAGGTCATTGTCAGTCCTGAGGGTGGCTGGACTGCTCTGTGGCTATCAGTGGGCCTGCTGCCACTGCCCAAGCTTGGAAGACGACAGCTGTCCTTCATCTTGTCAACTGCTAACCTAGTACTAATCTTCTGCCTCCAGTGAAGGTTTCTCCCCAGGGTCTACAGAGCCCCAGAGTCCATGATCCTAATGTAGGAAACACCCTTGAAGTGCCAGGTGAAGGGCGAGAATCTGTACATCCCGAGCCATCTCGAAGCAGGGCAGAGGGGTGCTGCTGGCATCACCCACACGTAAACTTCCAACTCTCCTTCTCCATGAGAGGAACCTAGTCTGGTCCAGAAACCTGCTGACTTGAACGTTTTCAGCTGCATCAGCCAATCCAGCCGGTGAATAGGCGTGAGGGGACCCTCCGACCCCTGTAGTGGTCTGTGTGAAGAGTTAGGAGGGACCAAAGGGTAGCGGACCTCATGACAACACGGGGTCTACACGGGTGGTTTTGTTTAGTGTGACAAAGGAAGCAGACGTCGTCTACACTGAGATATTCATCCCAGGTGTCCTCTCTCCTACACTATAGAATGGTTTACCCTCCTTATCCAAAGTGTTTGATGTCTCCCTCGTCTGTTGTCCACAAGCCTCTTCCTGACTGTATGACCTTGGTGATCCTTTTAAAGTTCCCTATTCTTGGACTCTTGACCAGCTTTGGAGTCCTCTATCACTGGAAATGTCTTTCCACTAATTTCCTTGATGTACATATCCATATATACACATATAAAACATGTCATTTTCCTAGAGAAATCACCTGCTTGAAGTGTATGGCAGATAGACCATTTGTGGCCAGTCATCCCATTTGTACCTCAAGTATCTCTTTAAATGATTTTTTATTTGAGAAAGATAGTTACAGAGAGGAGGAGAGACAGAGAGAAAGGTCTTTTATCTGCTGGTTCACTCCCTAAATGGCTGTAATGACCAGGGCTGGGCCGATCCAAAGCCAGGAGACAGGAGCCTCTTCCAGGTCTCCCACACAGATGCAGGGGCCCAAGCACTTGGGCCATCCTCCACCACTTTCCTAGGCTATCAGCAGAGAGCTGGATTGGAAGAGGAGCAGCCAGGACTGGAACTGGTGCCCGTGTGGGATGCCGGCGCTGCAGGTGGAGGCTTAACCTATTTGTTCGATAGATGCTTGAGGGGGCCGGCACTGTGGCAGACTGAGAACCAATCATTTTCAGAGCTACAAAGATATGGTTCCTGCTTGTCCACAGTTTACACAGCAGGCTCAGTGAAGGAAGCAGTACAGTGCATTGAGAACGAGAGCAGAGAGAGGATTAAGAAAGGACATTAAAACCTCCTAAGAGTCACTCCTACATAGATATCCTAGAGAAGCAAGAGACCACATCCTCAAATAAACTTGCACACTAATGTTTATAGCAATGTTATTTGCAACCAAAAGGTGGAAACAGCTCACGTCCAACAGTGATGAATGGATAACAAAATGTGCTATACCCATAGACTGCAACATGGTTTGGTCAGAATAGAGCTGAGGTACCGATACCTGCTACCTTGAATGTGGATAAATCTTGAAAACATTACTCTAAGTCAAAGCAGCCAGTCAAGATCAAGTGCTCTGCAATTCCTTTCCTACCAAAGTCCACACTAGGAAAATTTATAAAGACAGGAGGTAAATTAGTATTTGCTTAGGGCTGAGTGGTGAATGGTATGGAAAGATACAAGGTTTCAGTAAATGTTCCAAAATTCACTGTGGTGATAGATGCATTTATCTCTAAATATGTTAAAAGTCAATGAATCGTACCCTTTAATAAAGGGGAAGATTGCACAGTGAGTGATAAAGACTCGCTGCTTTTTTATAAAAGGAAACAAATTCAGAGTAGCGATAAGGATGACAGGGAGTCTGTCTCTCTTTCCAAAATGGAAAATCTTACATGGTTGCGGAAGGACAGACACAAAATTTGTAGCATTGTAGCATCCAGAAGTAAAGGAATGCTTTTAGTAGTCCTGGTAACTTTGCTGTTATTATTAAGAGCTGGGTGTAGAGCTAATTAGGATCAAGGAGAGAGATGGTATTACTTGTTCAAAATCCAACGAACACCTCAATCCACCTGGAAGACAACTTCCCTGTACTTGAAAAGGACATTGTAGCATAGTAGGTTAAGTCACCACCTGCATCTCATAAGGGCACTGGTTCAGGACCCGGCTATTCTACTTTGGATCCAGCTATCTCCCTGCTAATGTGCCTAGGAAAGCAGCTGAAGATGTCCCAAGTGCTTAGGGCCCCCATATCCACGTGGGAGACCACCCTGTGGCTCCTGACTTTGGCCTAGGCCAGCCCCTGCCATTGGGGATGGAATATCTGTCTCTTCCTCTCTCTGTGTAACTGTTTCAAATAAATAAATTTTAAAAAGACTCCATTATGGATCCATTCAAATTAAGAACTGCTTAATAAGTGTGAAAAAATCCTTTTGGTTTGTATTTGCAACAAAATTGTGGTTTTTTTTTTTTTTTTGATAAGTTTCATTTATTGCTGAACCTCTCCTTTGTACTTATTTTAACAAGAAGGCTGGGTTTATAAAGTCTTGATTTAAAGTACTAAATGTTTGATCTCCCTTGTAACCCCAACCATCGGGGATTAGAAATTATGACTCTTTATTGCCACCTGATGACAACAGAGTGTACAGCCATTCTAGAAATCCTGACCTTTCTGGAAACATATTAACTCCGTGAAAGCTGAACTTAAGAATCAATGACAGACAGATAATGACAAAGGCTTTTTATGAGATCCTGACCTTGGTATCATAGAGCAGTCTCTTGTCATAGGCATCTCTAAGTGTACGAAAGCCTTTTCTTATCACAACATTAGCTAGAAAGCAGTATCTTGTGTATTGAAAGTGATCTTCAATCTAGTCATGTTGTATCAAAGAGCCAGCTGGGTGTTGCCTTCAGTCTGTCAACACGGACTCCTGCAGCTGTAGCTGCTGTCATCACCATCACACGAAAGCTATCACCCTGCCACCATCTCCCTGCTGCCTGTGGCACTGATTGGAACCTGTCTACACCACTTTCTTCCTGCTGCTCATAGCACTGACTGGCATCTGTCCACACCACATCCAAGTTCAGACACTACTCGCCCTGCCTGCTCAGAGACACCTGGCACCCTCCTCTGCCACTGCTCATGGTAACCCCCACCACAACAGTCCAGCTGTGGGCTGAGTGGCCTCACTGATGAAGGGACTGTTGGCGGTCACCTTGCCACATGTGGCAGCAGTTGGGCCTCTCAGTAGGACTGGGCCTGGTAACTCAAACAGTCCCGCATTTGTGGAGGTCAGCACAGTACAGCCCAACACATCTCTTCTGGAGACGGAAGCAATTAGAAAACCATTCCTTCTTGCACAGTGGACAGCTCTAACAGCTTCCTCCTCACCACGTGCTTGCTTCCATAAGCACCCTGCTCCTCCCTGACCACTGGGTAGAGGTTAATGCCATCCACTGAAAGTTGTTCTACCGTGTCTCTATCATTGCTTATTTTCTAAAAAGGTTTATTTGACACACACACACACAGAGAGAGAGACCTTCCATCAGCTAGTTCTTCCCCAAATGGCCACAACAGCCAGACTGAAACTAGGAGCCACACCAGGGGCCTCCCCAATGGATGGCAGGGGCCCAGGCATTCAGGCGATCCTCGCTGCCTTCCCAGGCATGTTAGCAGTGAGCTGGATTGGAAGTGGAGCAGCTGGGATCTGAATGGGTGCCCACACTGGACGCTGGGACTGCGGACAGCGGCCCACCCCACTGTGGCCACAACACTGGCCGCAGTGATCTTTAATAATTAATAGATAAGGTATGGGAAGTCAGACTCCACTAACACAGAGCCACAAAAGGGAAGAAATCTACAGCCGAGACAAAATGACAGTCAATTTACCGGTGAACAAAAGATGCCAACATTCTTCTGGAAGATGGGAAAGCATGTGGGATACTGTTACCAGGTAAACCAGTGGAAACACCCTCAGGCTGGCACGTGCAGTGAGAGCCCCCAGAGAAGTTCTCGGCTCATTGTTGACAGTTCAGAATAACGTAGGTATGCCAAGAGAAACTGAAAATAAAGGAATGAATGAAAATTTTGTAGATGTGAAAATACTATTCACTCCTCCCAAATGGTGGCATCCAGAATTTATGGTTGCAAGAGCCATCTTAGGCACAAGTTAGGGACAGTGAAGGCTTCCTTTGTGGATGTGGGAGCCCTTCCAAATGAACTCCTCCTCCCCCGGCAGTGGGGAAGAAGCGCCCTATGGCCAGGTCCCATCCTACCTGCTTGCCTTAGGGAGAATCCCACCTCTTCGCACCCTCCCACAAAAGAGGGGGTATTTTAGGAACAGGAGCCTGCCCCTGTGTAATTAAGGCCCAGCATCCACTAACTGGCATCCCAGAAAAAGAAAATGACTCAAGAATTTGTAGAAAAAACTTTTCTGGATGTGACAGAGGGCACAAGTGTTCATAGTAAAAGAACCTGTGGGAATCCCAGAATAGGGAATGAGGAAGTTGTCAGGCCTAAACGTGGCCTTGTGAGTTTTCACAAGGCCAAAAGTAAAGTGACTGAAACCCCCAGAGAGACGGGCGTCAAACGGCAGCTGGCATCAGTCCTGGGATCAGCTGCACCCAGTGTGAGAAGATGATGAAGCTGTGTCTTCCCAGCTCTAGGGAAGGACATTTTCGACCCAGAGGTGGACATTCAGACTGAGTGCCAGCCCGTTCTAAGGTCTAGATAGAGACGTTTCAAGCTTACAAGGGCTCAAAGTTTACTTCTTGTGATCTTCTGCCTAGGGAAGTAATCGATGATGCATTCCAGCCAACAAGTGAATAAATTCAAGAATTAGAAAACATGGCGCCTAGAAAACACTTCAGCCCTAGTTAGGAGGACCTGACAGGGCAGCCAAGGGCGGGCCTGGAGAAAACTCATCCAAACTGGAGTGATAGGTGGAGGAGGAGCTCCTTGCAGGGAGAGGCCTCTGGCAAGAGGGAAGCCTCAAGAAAACAGGTTGTGTGATTGAGAGGTTGGAAAAAGAATAACTTAAGGCATGACCCATATAAGGAATGCAAGAAAATGGAAAGTCAATGGGAAATTTTCAAGGAAGAACAGACTATAAAAAATTCATGGTTCACATACAAAGCAGACTTTATGAACGAGTCAATAGTGTTTGCAGGACAGTAAGTAAATGTTTATCTTCACACAGCGCAAGTAAAAACGTGGCTGAGAGAACACAGAAGATGGGGGGACAGAAAGAGGACTGAAGGGTGGAACAGTAGAGGGATCAAGAAAGGCTTAGGAAGGGTTAACTAATAGCCTCGCCCTGAATGTAGAGATTAGACAAGAGATTAGTTGAAGTAAAAATAGTGGACTAGGTAATTAATTTAACTTACAGTGTTGAAAAAGACCACTAGTTGGTTTATTTGAGCTACAGAAGGTTACCACTTCAGACCAGAGATGGTTCTGAATGCCCACATGCCCAGAAAAAACAGGAAGTGACATACAGAGATTACCTAATTGGGCTGCCTTCTTTGGGTATAATTCGGAGACGTTCTGCCTGGAATTGGCTGAGGCGTGTTCCTACCTGAAGTTACAACTCGGTTCCAAGTCCAGCTGGGTGGCTGCACGTCACCGTATTAGGAGGCTGCCCTAAACCAAGTGTTGACACCGAGGACAATGACTGGCTTAGGCCAACTTCAATACAAAGGCCAGCATTTTCACGCTAAAGTTACAGATTATCAACAGTGAAACACTAGACGAAGGAGAGCAGTAGTGTAGGTGAGCCCTAGCTTTATCACACTAGGAGACTGAGCTATTAGGCTGCTTTTGGACACATGTAACCAAGACCCCTGACCTGAGTGACTTAAACATTGATTTTTATAAAGATGTTTTCTCTCATATAATGTTAATAAATACCAAGGGGGGGGGCTGGAACGTTGGCTGATTCAGTGGCCCGCTGGTGTCATAGGGACCACGTTTCTCGTCCGCTCTGCCCTGCCTCCCAGAAAGCTGCCGTGCTAGGCCCCCGGGTTAGCTGTCCAATTCCCAAACATCGCAACAGCTTCCTGCCGAGGAAGTGTGTCCCCCTGCCCGGCCTACACTTCCTGCAGTCCCTCAGCTGACTTCCTGTCCAGCTGTCTGCACCAGGATTTTGTCGCACAGCTTCCGCTACGCCAGCTGCTGGCAAAGCAGCCTCCTTGGGGCCACTCCTCTGCAAACAGCACTATGTGTCGGTAGGAATCTGAGACACAGGACACTGTCACTCTCATCGCCCCTTCACTGGAGTTTGCACACCGACACATCTATTAAAGAAAGCCGTCTGTTAGCCCTGAACTCCGCTCAGTCACATTCATAGAAACAAGACCACAATGACTGTCTGGTTCCCTCATTCAGTAATTCTCCCTTGAGATCTAAAAATAGGATTTCCTTTTTTTCTAGCTTAAGTATCAAACCAGGAACCTCAAAAGCTGCTAAGTGAATTTTTTTCCTTTGATTAAACAGCTTTCTATAATTCACAGATCCTAACACAAAAACCCCCTCTCTTTCCATCATCTATAGATTTCACGTAATATGTAGATGCTGCAGAGTCCAAAAGGATTCTGTGCCTCTTCTCAAAACTTCCTTGCTTTGCAGCCTGGCCAAGTGGGAACAACACACGCACCAGCACTTGCATCGCGGCTGGACCACTCACTAGTAGCTGTGTAGCCCTAGGGGTGTCTGCAGCCTTACCCATCAAACAGAGATGATGTGTTCAGACTTGAGGGTGTTTGTATGGACTAGAATGAACCTGCACGTCGAAGGCAGGGCAGAGATCAGTGATCATTCATTTGCTTTCCTCCTGCTGTAGCACACAGGAACATCTCTGGCTGTTGGCTTCCCACTTAGTATACTTTCGGTAGTAGCTCAACACTGCTGAAAAGCGAGTCAAATTAGGGGGCAAGGGAGCGGAATTGCATTCTCAATTGAAACATGAATACAGGAACAAGAGGAGAGATGAAAAGCGCCAGGATCAGGAGCAAAGGGAGACGATGTCAGTGGTGTAGACCAAGTTTTCTCAATCAAAGACTGCCAGCTGCTCCCACATTTCCCTGGGCTGCCTCCTACAGAGCTGCATTGAAGGGGATTTCGGCAGAATGGTCTCCTCCCAGAAGGAGACCAGGGCAACCCTATTTCTTTGCTGGAACGCTTTGAATTATAAAAAGAAATCAAATGATCAAAAAAGCAAGAGCTGATGGGTAAAATATCTTATAGGATTATAATTCAATGATAATTGAATTTCTCTAGCATGTCTCCCTCACGGAGAAGCTCAAAGAAGTTCAAATGTATCATCGCAATTGGTTAGGATACACATCAGTAGACATGGCGTATCGGGCCCTCCCTTCTTCACAGCCCACCAAGCCGGAAGACGGGAGCGTGTTCCTGCAGCTCGAGCATCTGTGGCTTTCTACACTGCACCACAAATGCTTTGGGCACAATTCAGAAGTGGGTTAATCCCATTCCTCTCGGGTGCTGTGTGGGTTCTGAGTGGAAGCAGCATCTTCTCAATCCCTTCTCTGAATGGCCTGGAGTCCTAACAGCTTCTTGCACAGAACTGCCACAACAAACCAGACTGAAGACTTCCTGTGATTTTTTTTTTTTTTTTTTTTTTTTTGCTAAGTTTTTATTCCCCAAGGATAGCCGGAAGTTTCTGAAAAAGCACGTGTGGATATGATTCTTCCCATATGGTATTCCAATTATAAAATGGTAATCCTCAGCAGCTTACAATGTATCAATGCAGTTTCTGATCCTGAACCTAAGAAAGTTCTTTACAAAATGCCCAGAGAAATGTATAACAAGGACCTGAAACAGGCACCTTGCCTTCCCCCTGCCTGTTTTTACAAGGCCAAGAAGGAATGAAGTCCGGTGTTGCGCAGGCCCCCACGGCAGAACGGCCAGCACGCCTTCTGAGGCAGGGTGGAAATGCACGGGCTAAGGAGCTGCAGTGTGGACCGGATGGGGATTATCATATCTGGCAGGTGGGACTGCCTGAACTCATGCCGCTGAGAGGCGTCTGCACCAGGCGGATTGGCATTGCTGAACTTTCACAGGGCACATTTAGGATTTTAGCATGCAGCCCGAGATGCAGCAGCCTGAGCCTTCTCCCGTGGAGATCCGGGGAACATGGAACAAGCCTTTATTAGTTCCAGAACATGCTAGGCATTACAGAATAAACATTTTCCCCAGGCACCACGGTGATCTATGCATCCCTATTTGCATGTACATTCTTCAGGAACCACTATGCGTAATCAGTTATTCAGGGCGTGCTGGACCCTCTGGTTTGTCTTACATGTCTTTTTTTCTTTTCTTTTTTGAATAAAGAGAGAGACAGAGAGGGAGGGAAAGTCAGAGGTCTTCCATTTGCTGGTTCACCCCCCCAAATGGCTACAATGGCCAGGGCAGGGCCAGACTGAAGTCAGGAGCCCGGGGCTCCCTCCGGGTCTCCCTCCGGGTCTCCCACATGGGTGCAGGGGCCTAAGGACTTGGCCCGTGCTCCTCTGCTCTTCTCCCGGGTGCACTAGCAAGGAGCTAGGTCAGAAGTGGAGCAGCCGGATCTTGAATTTGCACCCATATAAGATGCTGGCATCTCAGGTGGAAGCCCAACCTACAACTCCACAACACCAGTTTCCCTTACATTTCCTTTTTTTTTTTTTTTTTTTTTTGACAGGCAGAGTGGACAGTGAGAGAGAGAGACAGAGAGAAAGGTCTTCCTTTGCCGTTGGTTCACCCTCCAATGGCTGCCGCAGCCGGCGCGCTGCAGCCGGCGCACCGCGCTGATCCGATGGCAGGAGCCAGGAGCCAGGTGCTTTTCCTGGTCTCCCATGGGGTGCAGGGCCCAAGCACCTAGGCCATCCTCCACTGCACTCCCTGGCCACAGCAGAGAGCTGGCCTGGAAGAGGGGCAACCGGGACAGAATCCAGCGCCCCAACCGGGACTAGAACCCGGTGTGCCGGCGCCGCTAGGCGGAGGATTAGCCTAGTGAGCCGCGGCGCCGGCTACATTTCCTTTTTTTTTCTTTAATTCTTTGACAGGCAGAGTAGACAGTGAGAGAGAGAGAGACAGAGAGAAAGGTCTTCCTTTTTGCCGTTGGTTCACCCTCCAACGGCCGCTGCACTGCGGCCTGTGCACCGCGCTGATCCAAAGCCAGGAGCCAGGTGCTTCTCCTGGTCTCCCATGGGGTGCAGGGCCCAAGCACTTGGGCCATCCTCCACTGCACTCCCGGGCCACAGCAGAGAGCTGGCCTGGAAGAGGGGCAACCGGGACAGAATCTGGTGCCCCGACCAGGACTAGAACCCGGTGTGCCGGCGCCGCAAGGCGGAGGATTAGCCTACTGAGCCGTGGCGCCGGCCCACATTTCCTTTTAATTGTTGTGGGGGGCTGAGCTAAATTCTGTGGGTAAATTAATATTTTGGTGAAAAATCACTCATTATACATTAATTTTATTCTCTGTTGCTTCTTTCTGATCCCTCTTCTGTTTCCCAGTCTTCTCATTCGTGTCTCCATTGTACTTTTTCCCTTTGTCAGCCTTGCTGCCCCTACACTGCATCTTCCCAGATCATGTTGTGAGGCCAAGACCAAGTCGGACAGGTGCACCACAAGCTCCTCCCAGTCTGCATCTGTTACCACCTGCAGTAACTAGACAATCTTGGACAATTCCTGGGCTGTACCTTTGAAACAAAAGATTTCTAGGGCTCAACCATGTTGAGGTAAAAGTGCTAACAATTAAGATAAATGCACATCTTACCCAGCCATTTCAGAGCACCCAAAGTACCCATGTGAAGATACACATATCTGTGTCTACATAATAAATCAAAACCCACTCCTGGAAATACCGAGGTTTCTGCCTTCGTTTTCCATGTTGCCACAAAGATCCACCCATCTTAACATTGCTCTACTGTCCTGCTTCCTCCTGGTCTGAAAACAAAGCCTGATTGATTTTTAAAAAATGCAAGTGGATAAAAGAGCACTACATTAGGCCTTTAATCGTAGCCAGTTCAATAGCTAGGTAGCTGTGTAGATGAGTGGGTAGGTGGCGGATGGACAGATCAATAGGTAACTTAGATTTCCTCAGATAGGTATGGTGCATATTCATGTAGAAGAGATGAATTCCTCCCTGTAGAGATGTGTCTGTGTGTGTGATGTTTCAAGGATCAACCATGTAACCCAGAGTGCATGATGAAATTTCTGGAGTCCACAACACCCCAATATTTACGCAGAATCTGAGTTTATAGATGTGAATTTTTTCTGGCCAGACAGTCCATGATTTTACCAAATTTTCAAAAAGTGCTATGCAATTCTGAATCATTTAACTTTAGACCTCTATATTTGTTCTCATTCTTGGAATTCTGGAAAAAAAATTTGGAAGATCTGAACAGACCGCTGTACTAATGCTAAAGTGGTATCATCTTGCCAAGTCTCTCCACTGACCTCCATTGTAGTCCTCCATTCTGAACTGACTACAGATCCTGAGCTGTTTGTATGGTTTGCCTAGCTGCTCCCATGTGAATGAACAACCATGGGGAAATAGCTCAAAAAACAGTGTTTTTGCTGTATTGACAGATTTACATTCAAAAGGAGCTCACCATCTTTCAAAAAGCAAGTCCCATCTGTAACTCTGACAGGGGTTTCCACTTAGAAGGGAAGTCTTGGATCGTCTGATTCCTAAGTAATCTTTCATGACCCTTCTCTGGCCCTAGCACTTCTTCCTCTAAGTTTCCAGACTAGCAGGTTCAGTTCCCTTTGGGTTTAGTTCTCTGTAAAAACAGACTCAAGAGCTGCCACATCTGAACCGTAACTCTATTCCCCATGCCTTATTCTTAGCCTTCACATTATAGAGCTCGGTAACACTGGGGCTGGCATTGTGGCGCAGTGGGTTACGCCACTGCCCTTTGATGTGAGTGGCTCATCTCAGAGCGCTGGCTGAAGTATCAGCTACTCTGCTTCTGACATAGGAAATCTGTGTCAGAATGGAGTTCCTGGCTTCTGGCTTTGGCTTGGCCCAGCCCCAGGCATTGCAGCCATTTGTGGAGGGAAGCAGTGGATGGCAGACGTGTGTGTATGTGTGTGTGTGTCCCTCTGTGTTGCACTAATTTTCAAATAATCTTTTTGTAAAAAATTCCTAACACCTGTCTGGCTCTTCCATCTATTTTATCAACCTTTTAGATCCACTTAAACAAAGACTTGTTGATTCTTTCTTCCTCTGAATGGTTCTCATTTGATTTCTGTTTTAGCATTCCCAACATAACCACCTGTCATATCTGTAGCAAAGCAGTGATCCTTCAGCTGATGGTCATGCTCCCAGTGTTTTTCCCTTCAGCCACATCATTTGTGATGTGGTCACATTAACCATCTGGGAATACCACTTCATGTTTTGCCTAGTCCTTAGAGTGACTTTCTTATAAATACCCTATCCAGACCAGTCTCTTCAGACTTCAATAAAATTTTACCTAATAAATGTCCTTTTAAATAAAAATAAACAAAATTGACACACCATTGGCCCAACTAACCAAAAAAAGGAGGGAGAAGACCCAAATCAATAAAATGAGAGATGAAAAGGAAATGTAACAACAGACACCACAGAAATAAAAAGAATCATCAGAAATTACTACAAAGAGCTGTATGCCGACAACCCATGAAACCTAGCAGAAATGGATAGATTCCTGGACACATACAACCTACCTAAATTGAGCCATGAC
Organism: Oryctolagus cuniculus; assembly: GCF_051225735.1. Lineage (NCBI taxonomy): Eukaryota > Metazoa > Chordata > Mammalia > Lagomorpha > Leporidae > Oryctolagus > Oryctolagus cuniculus. Next base: position 169,821,159 of record NC_142869.1, read on the forward strand.
GACATAGAAAACCTAAATAGACCAATAACCAAGATGGAAATTCAATCAGTAATAAAGACCCTTCCAACAAAGAAAAGCCCAAGACCAGATGGCTTCACTGCTGAATTCTACCAGACATTGAAAGAACTAACTCCAATTCTTCTCAAGCTATTCAAAACAACTGAAAGAGAGAATCCACCCACACTCCTCCTATGAAGCCAGCATCACCTTCATTCCTAAACCTGAAAAAGATACAACAGAGAAAGAGACCTGCAGGCCAATTTCCCTGATGAACATAGACGCAGAAATCCTCGTCAAAATGCTAGCCAATCGAATGCAACAACACATCAGAAAGATCAGTCACCAGGACCAAGTGGGATTTATCCCTGGTATGCAGGGATGGTTCAATGTTCACAAAATCAATGTGATACATCATATTAACAAACTGTAGAACAAAAACCATATAATTATCTCAACAGGTGCAGAGAAAGCATTTGGTAAAATACAACATCCTTTCATGATGAAAACTTTAAGCAAATTGAGTATAGAAGGAGCATTCCTCAACACAATCAAGGCAATTTACGGCAAACCCATGGCCAGTGTCTTATTGAATGGGGAAAAGTTGGAAGCATACCCACTGAGATCCTGAACCAGACAAGGATGTCCACCTTCACCATGGCTATTCAATATAGCCAGGAAGTTTTAGCCAGAGCCATTAGGCAAGAAAAAAAAAATCAAAGAGACACAATTGGGAAGGAGGAAGTCAAACTATCCCATTTTGCAGATGACATGAGTCTATATATAGGGGATCCAAAGACTCCACTAAAAGACTATTGGAACTCATAAAAAAGTTTGATAAAGTGGCAGGATATAAAAGCAACACACAAAAATCAATAGCCTTTGTATATACAGACAATGTGATGGCCAAGAAAGAACTTCTACAATCAATCCCATTCACAATAGCTACAAAAAATATCAAATGCCTTGGAATAAATTTAACCAATCAAAGATCTATACAATTAGAATTACAAAATGTTAAAGAAATTAGAAGAAGACACAAAAAATGGAAAAATCTTCCATGTTCATGGCTTGGAAGAATCAATATCATTAAAATGTCCATACTACTGAAAGCAATTTACAGATTCAGTGCAATACCAATCAAAATACCAAGGACACTCTTCTCAGATATAGAAAAAATGAAGATAAAATTCATATGGTGGCACAGGAGATCCAGAATAACTTAAGCAATCTGATACAACAAAAAGAAAGCCGGAGGCATCACAATACCAGATTTCAAGACGTACTACAGGACAGTTATAATCAAAACAGCCTGGTACTGGTACAGAAACAGATGGATAGACCAACAGAACAGAACAGAAATGCCAGAAATCAATCCAAGCATCTACAACTAACTTATATTTGAAAAAGGAGCTAAAACCAATCCCTGGAGCAAGGACCGTCTCTTCTACAAATGGTGCTGGGAAAACTGGATCTCCACATGCTGACAATATGAAGTAGGACCTCTGCCTTACACCTAACACAAAAATCCACTCAAAATGGATCAAGGGCCTAAATCTATAATCTGATACCATCAAATTATTAGAGCACATTGGGGAAACCCTGCAAGACATGGGCACGGGCAACGAGTTCTTGAAAAAGACCCCAGAGGCACAGGCAATAAAAACCAAAAAAGACAAATGGGATTTTATCAAATTGAGAAGCTTCTGCACTACCAAAGAAATTCTCAAAGTGAAGAGGAATGAGAGAAATTATTTGCAAACTATGCAACTGATAAAGGATTAATAATCAGAATATATAAAGAGCTCGAGAAACTGAACAACAACAAAACAAGCCAGCTAAGAAATGGACAAAGGACTTAAACAGGCATTTTTCAAAAGAGGAAATCCAAATAGCCAACAGACCAACATGAGAAAAGGCTCAGGATCACTAGCCATCAGGGAAATGCAAATCAAAAGCACAATGAGATCTCACATCACTACCCACCCCCCCATCAGAATGGCTTTCATACAGCAAATCAACAAACAACAAATGCTGGTGAAGATGAGAGAAAAGGTACCCTAGTCCACTGTTGGTGCCACTGTGGTAGACAGTATGGAGACGCCTCAGAAATCTGAATATAGACCTACCATATGACGCAGCCATCCCACTCCTGGGAATTTACCCAATGGAAATGAAATCAGCACTTTAAGAGTTATCCATACCTCCTTGTTTATTGCAGCTTAATTCACAATACCTAAGATGTAGAATCAACCCATATTTCTTTCAACTGAAGACTCTATAAAGAAAATATGGGATATGAACACCATGGAATACTACACAGTGTAAAAAAAAAAAACAAAACCCAGAAATCCTGTCATTTGCAACAAATTGGATGAAGCTGGGAAACATCATACTTAGTGAAATAAGCCAGTCCCAAAAGGACAAATATCATATGTTCTCCTTGATCTGTGGTAACTAATAGAGCACCTAAAAGGTAACCTATAAAAGTGAAACTGACACTTTGAGATGTGATGACTTTGAACAGCCTTTGTCTTGACTGTTGAGGAACAGGGTTTTTTTTTTTTTTTTTCATTCTATTTGTTGTACTCTTAGTATAGAGTTAATCTTATGTGTATAAAGTTAACTGAAAGTAGATCTTAGTAAAAAAAAGTTTCTAAAATTGTATTTATGAAATGCATGAAGTTCGTATACCTTAAATAGAAGGTTTCTAGGGAAAAAAAAATGAATTCCCTTTCTTAACTGGCCAGCTTCTTCTCTCATTATTTATTCTAGATCTTGTTTCCCCTGACAAGTGACTGATAGTCCTACCTCCATGCCTCTGTTCTGGCTCTTGTCCTCTTCTAACTCCTAAACTTCTCACCCTTCAAATGCATTGCTCTTCTACCTTTTTTCTGACATGTTGATCATTCTGGTTGACCCTCATTTTTCTGTTCTCTAAAGTCACTGGCATATTATTCATATACCGCATAATGCAAGCCTATGATATATAACAGATATTTAGTACAAATTTGATAATTTTAAGATAGTCTTCCAACCAATGGAACCCAAGAGTAATAAAGATGTCTTGAGCAAAGCAGATAATGATAATGGTAATTACTGCACAAAATTTTACTACTGTGCAGCTAATCACGAGGTCACTGAAGCCCAATTAACAATATGTGTACTACTCATATCTGTGGATGTCATCAAAGAGGAAGACACAAGCACATTTAAGGCTGATGGCTCTCAGGTGTTGCCAGTCACTTGTGGAGACCACAAATGATGCTATTACTGATCAGCTTATATGGTATAGGTGCTTGGGTCTTCCCTTGACTGGTGGGGTGAATATGTAATAAGCCTGCTCCTTGGCTAACCTGTGCAATGTGATCAGCTGGTGAGCACCTTTATCCTCTGATAAAACAAAGCTACGCATTTGCCTTCCCCTCCTCAAGCCACCTGTCCCTCCGATTATGGCATCAGATGTTTATGGCTGGTTCCATTCCAGTTGATCCTAAATAAGGGAGAATTTTACCATTGTAATTGCTCTTCCCACAGGGTAACATAAACTGCTTTAGTCAGCAAAATGTCATCTTTGCCTTGCTACATACTGAATTGCTGACTGTCTCTTCTTGAGACCCAACAGTCATTTCCTCGCCTCCTTAATTTATGCATGAAGCCAAAAGAAAAATCACTTAGGATTCTTAATCAAATGGCATAAGGTTTAGATAATTTTTTACTATGTGCAGTAAAAATGCAAATGTGTGTGGCTTATTTGCAAATGCAGACATTAATAACTGATATTTAAACAGACTGGACTAGCAATTTTACTGATATATATAAGAGATTTTTCCAATAATTTGCACACTCAAAATCAATTTGAATACAACATGTAAATTGAATTTAATTTTTTGATATAAAATTGTAGTTATCAGCTTGAACCATTAAATTTACTATTTAATATATGCTTTCCAGCTCACTTGGCTAGAATTTCATTGCGCCTTATCTATATAAATTTAATTAGGCTTGATATCATCAGTATATTATAGAACTAATTAAAGATTTAGATAAGTGCTGAGGGTGCTTATTGAAAACTCCATAAAGTTCTATTTGGAAAATGAGATATTCTTCCTTCAGTTCATTGTGAGAGAACGAAACAGCAAGAAGTGTTTCTTGCAGCACTTCTGAAAAATTACTTAACTGGATTTAATGGACTTATTCTGTTCTTTGAAGAGCTTTTTAATTACTCAGTATCTTTGTGTACTCCAACAACGGTTACAATCTTTATTTAAAGCCTTTAAAATACTCATTTTCCCCTTCTCCCCCGGGCTTGCTGTCTATGTAATGGTGGGTGTGCACACGCACGCGCGCGCACACACACACACGTGGACAGAACAGATTTGTGGACCCTGATTGAAATCATGGAATATGCAGCAGTATTTTTGAGAAGTCTATCAGTCCTCGCAGGTAGAATAACCATTAAGAACAATCAGCTTGCTATAAACACAGTAGGAAAAGAAAAAAGATAAGCAATGCCGGCCCAAGAGTGTACCTGGGCAGTACCAAAGAGCCTACTCAGAGACCTGGTGATTTTGAGTAAATCATTTTGTAGAAACCACTTTTGAAGCCCCTTGTATCTGTGTCTCTGCTATAGCATATAAAGCAGATTAGTTTAAAAGACTCTGATTTCAACTAAGTGCTTTGTGTCTTCATTACAAAGCACAATAAAGCTTTTTATTACAATGAAGCTGCTATTACATTCAATTGAATCGAGGCTGAAATAAAGCTGCATCAATTGCATTTCCCCACGTGCTCCATGCGCTTGTCAAAAGCACTTTTGGGGGCAGGGCAGGGTGCAGGCCGAGCGACACAATGCACACTGGGGGAAAAAAAAAAAAAGACAAGACAAATGACAAATGCAGATCACCTGGCTTTTAGTACAGAGTCGCTGAGGAAGCCAGCGAACCAGATAAATTGTCGTGAGTCCCTGAGTCTAATAGAAAGGTGGCGGGCTTGCACGCAGGAGATGCGGATTTCTGTCCCACCCTGCCGCTGATGAGCTGTGGGACCTGGGGCCTAATCTCTCCAGCCTTAATTGCATTTTCTGGGACATAGAAATACTAGTACTACTGTTGCCCCTTCCCTCCGCTCCCGTCTCGGGACTCATGGCACCGGTCACAGCGGTTTTTAGATGTGGCCTATATCCTAATCTAACCCATGGACTTTCCTAGCTAGGGAACCCAAGATCAAATAGGCAACCGGTCAGCCAGGGACGGGGCAAGGACCAGAACAGTGAGCACTTCGTCAGTGCCCTGCCACGGTGGAATGCAGAGGCAGGCGTGTTCTGAATGCCATCCTGGCTACTCTTGGTTGGTGTGTTTTGTCCCCAAGCGACTGTTATTGAAACCTGTCACTGCAGTTCTTCCCCAGTGGTCTGTAAACATTCACACCTGCTAGGCTAAGGCAACATTCGTAGAAACATTTGGGACATTCAGGGGCCTCTGGGCATGGCTGCTCCATCCTGGCCCATCCGCGAGTTAGACCTCGGCTCCTTGGAGTGCTGGCTGTGAAGTCGGAGCACCTGCTGAGAAGGGTTGGTAGGGAAAGGAGGCAGATAACCTCAAGTATGCACCCTGCCCCTGGATGAGGCCTGGTGGAGTAGAGGACTTGTAGGGGCCCAACCAAAGTTGGTCACCACCATCCTCCCTCTCCCGCGTCTCCCCTGACAGGTGGCACAGGGAGCAGCCTTTCCTCTGAGCCATAGGCCAACAGTCAGTAGGCCACATCCTGCTCACCGACGTGCCCCCTGGAGTGTGGGCCAAGCACCTGTGCAAGTTCACTGGCCTCATGAGAGCCCCGGAAATTAAGAGGCTAATTCTGAAGATAGCAAGCGTGGAGAGAATGGAGTTAAGTCCTTCTGCTCAGTCCTACGCACCCCTCTGTTGGCCGCATTTGTAAGAAACTAGGGTCAGGCTGCCCTTTGAATAACTTCTACTTTTCCTACCAGGAATCTGCACACATTTCCTTTAAAACCTGGATCTGCTGAGATCACAGGTCCTCCTGTCCAGTCCCTTCCTCTTTAGCACAGCCTCACCTCAACCATGTAGGCATTCACGACCGTGAATCAAGATTGGAAGGCCAGCTGTGTCCAAGTGTGGACCACGGCAAGGCGTCTGGTCCTGTTTCACTTTCACAAGGTAGCACAGCCGTCACACACTGAGCAATCATCCACACCTCAACTTCTAAGATCCCAATCCAAAATACTCCTTACTGCAGGTTCCTACCCGCAGAGCTTTCCATAGTTTCCACAGTGCTGTCACAAATATGCTCCTATGGGGTCTCCTGATGAGTAAACATCTTAATTTCTCCAGCTCGATTCTGACTCCTAACTGCCTTTTCATGACCCAGCTCAGCACTGTCCTGAGAAAGAAGTGGGGGAAGTAGGGTAGACAGTGTATCATTTCAGAATGCAATCCTGGGGAAAAAATGCATTCCTGGTGCTGTCCATCAGCCAGGTGACTTGAGGCAGTTATTACGTCTTTGTGAGCCTCAGCTTGTGTGGACTGAATCAGGCATATTTGGGAAGCACCTGGCATGTGATAAATGTCCAGTGTAACAGTTCCCTTTCATTAATGTCCTTCTCTTTGACTCAATTATATTTCTATTACTCTATAATTACACATATAGATTTTTTCCCAATTCTAGCCTATGTTTCTGGTAATGGTTATTCATCACTAGTTGTAACAATTTTTTTTGAGAATACTAATATAGTGAGTTCAAAGGCATTTAATGCAAAAATGCTGGGGGTCACTTAGCCTACTAAAATATGGAGGCCTTAGAAAGGGTTTAGCACATTTCAGGGGCACTTAGTGAAAATGTCAGCTGGCGAAGTGCTCCCCTATCTGTGATCTTATGCAATCTTTCTGCAATTGTTGCAGGAGGACGCCGAACTGCACTAAACGTTCTGATGAGCAGATCCATCTTCCGTAAGAGTATTGGCTGTAGACAAATGCCTTTTGTACAGTTAAGGAGTCAGGGTTCTAGTTCATAAAATTTGCATTTTTATAACAGCTTTATTGAGATATAATTACACACCATAAACAGTAACCCTTTTAAAGTGTGCAATTCATTGGTTTTTAGTATAGTCACAGGGACGCAGCCATCACCACCAGCTAATTTTAGAACATTTTCATTGCCCCCCAAAGAAACCCTGTGTGCATTAGCAATCACGACCCATTCTCCCTCAAACTCCACCCCTGGCAACCACTAATCTCCTTGCTGTCTCTGTGGATTTGCCTCTTCTGGCTGTTATCATATAAATGGAATCATACAATATGTGGTCTTTTGTGACTAGCTTCTTTCAGTTAGCATAATGCATCCGGGGTTCATAATACCGATATCTGTCTCCATATTAGGCTATGAAACTGAATTAAAAATATAGGTGCAGGTTCCCATCCCAATACCCGGCCTATTGCCTGCTCTTTTTCTCCTTATTTTGGGGGTGGGAGGGAGTGCTGGGGGATGGGATGGGATGGGGAAGAAAGGGCAGAAGAAGGTGATGTGGTTTTCTTGAATACAGTAGACGGCACAAGTCCTTGTACACAGCTTGGTTACTAGTACAAAATGCATGTGCCCTTTTACTTCATTCACATGCAAACAGCAACACAACAGTAACAGCACCCCTGTGCCCTGCTCCTATTCATCCCCACCCCTACCACCACCATAGGCATTTACTCTGAGTGTTTCCTTGTACATCTACAGGCAATGCATGGTCTCCCAACCTGGGGCTGCCTCATTCTGAACAAATCTCCACTCATCTCACACACACACACACACACACCCCTGTTAAGGTTGATTCCAGGGGAGACAGGGCAGCACAGCCCCTGCACAGCCCCTGGCTGCCTGCATCCTTCTCACCAGGCCCCTGCCAGTCTCTGATTCCCGACGGCCGTCCATGGCGTTCCTTCTAGATACTGGTGCTCTCCAGGCACAGGTCAGTTGGGAGGGCAGGAGGGTGTGAGCATCAACCTCCGTGATGTCCACCACGTGGCCAGTGTACCAGGGAGAACTGAGCTGTGTGGCAGAGGCCTGCCCTGGCTCCCTTCCTCTGCTCAAAGGGGCCTTCCCCTCTGAAACCCCCTCCTCAGACATCATCTTTTCTTCAGGAAATTAAGGTTCCAGTTTAAATTCACTTCATGGGTATTGAAAAACTGTAGTTTTTGTGTGGTCCAGAGCTATAGGTTAACATTAGCATTTAAATAGAGGCATTAAACTTCTGAAAGACCTTCCTCTCCTAACCTTGCCCTTTTTGCTAGGTTGTTTTCTTCAATCAAGATATTTGTTCTTTTCAAAGGAAGAATGCAAATGCCATATGTTTTTCCCATCAAAGGCCTTTCTGTCTATGTGCGGACTGGGGAAAGCAGCACTGTTGAGCCGTCTTGGTCTTAGCTTAGTTTTACATGGAAGGACCCATTTAAAAAAATTTTCTGTTCTTTCCCTGGATGCCTAATTTTCTCTGCTCTCAGAACGTATTTTCCTATTCTATCTGCCCAGACTCAAATTCTGATTCTGAACTAAGCATCTGAGGTGGGCATTTGGTACAGCAAATCAGATGCCCCTGGAGTCCCAGCTCCACTTGGGATTCTCGCTGCCTGCTGTTGTGGGCAAGGCTGGCCTGAAACTCCTATTTCAGGCACTTGCCTTTCTCTTAGAGAAGGATTCTAAGTCCAGGCCCAAACATGACGTGCAGCATGATAAGGTTTATTGAGAAAGTGTGAGGAATACCCAGGAACAGGAGGCCTTTATCAAGGAAGAGTGGACCAGGAAGGAGAGAGGCGAACCTCATACCAATCTTTCCCTGGGTCCACCAGGGGAGAAAAAGAGCGAGCAAAGAGAGCCCCCTCTCCTTTCCCAGGCAGCTTAATCGCTTCCAAAAGGGGAGTGGTTACATATTCTGATTGACGGGTGGGTTGATACAGGTGGGATTACATGGGGCCCCCGGAGGTGTGCTATCTCCTTGACTTTTCCCACATCACTGCTAGTGTGCACCCTGGGAGGCAGTAGGGGATGGTTCAAGTAACTGGGTCCCTGCTACCCATGTGGGAGACCCGGATGCAGTTCTAGGCGCCACGCTTTGGCCTGGCCCAGCCCTGGCTGTTGAAGGCATTTGGGGAGTGAACTGGTAGATGGAACATCTCTTTCAAATAAAATTTTTTACAAAGAATTTTAACTCGGAATCTGGTGTAAGTTCTTGCGGTACACTGATGACTCCTGGAGATACAGGTGCCCCTGTGTTAGCTCCCACAGGTTTAGCATAGCACTGCACCTTGAGCTCTGGAGTCACACAGACCAGGGTCTGATCCAGCATCGGCCACGCCAAGGCTTTGTGACCTTCTCCGACCTTGCATTTATCTCCCAAATTAAGGCTATCAGACTTTTCTTCTGTGGTTGTCAAGAGATTAAAGACCTTGATCATGCACCTGTGCATTTTATGGCCCCGCCCTCATGTGTGAACGAGACTCACTGAGGGGGAAGGAGAGAGGGTAGCTTTGATTCAGAGGTGTCCCTCGTGTTTCTCATGTTCCCCCCACGGCCTTCCCTTGCCCCCCCCCCCGGCCCCTGCCTCATGTCGGTGTAGCCATATGCATTTATGGTCCACGCAAGCACTGACCCAACAGAAGACATCAGAACAGGGTGTGGTCGTGTCCTTTTTGGAGGTGGCGGCACCTCCGCTCTTTGAGGTTGATTTTGTTCATCTCTGAGCCTGGGGACATGGGATTGTAGGGAAACCTTCCAGAAGATTCATAGGATCTGACTGAGGGGAAGCAGCCCAGGGCACAGCCGGGTTGTCCCACAGACTGAAGGCCCCCGGGCCCCACGGAGTCAGACTCTCCCCTGGAGAGGCCTTCTGCAGGCACAGCTGTCTGCATGTGGGGTCTCACCCTAAAATCATCCATCCTCAGATTTCTCCCCATCACCTACAGCCTGGGTTCCCAGATGCCCGGCGATGGTCAAACAAAAGCCAGACAACCTGCATTACAGGAAAATTAGAAAAAGAAGACAATGAGTTTGAGTTTTTCCCCCCAGAATAAAATATGTGGCCTTTTTGTCCTGAGATTAGTTCCTTATGTTACTAACTGAGATAAGATAAAGGGTTAACAGCTCCAGTCAGCCTCAGCCTCACCCTTTTCCACCCAGGAGACCCCAAAGTCCCCAGCCTGCCCTACAATGTGTGTGATGATCTGGCCCCAGCTTACCGGGCTACTCTCCTTCCACTCCTTGCCCTCTACACCCCTCTGATGCTGCACTAAGGAATAACCCAACTGTGGGGCCCTAAATGCCGTGTTCTTCCTACTTCCCACCCGCTTCGCTCTGCTCTGGGAGGACTGTCACCTCACTACCAGTGTGGCTCCCAGGACGCCCTCCGGGGCCCCTCTGATGCACCTACAGCCCTCTCTGTCTAACCCTGGAGCATCTCCCCGGGCTCCTATGACGGCCACCGTCACACTGCTCCCAGCACATGGCTGCCTCCGCACTAGGCAAAAGGAGCAAGGCCTGTGCTCCCCTCATTTCTGCATCCACAGGGTCTACTCTGTATCACCTGGTATGCAACTGAGGCCCAAATGTTTGCTTAGCGAGTAAACAAAAAAGGGATTTCGAAAGGCACCAAGGATGAAACTGGATCATAAGGCACACTCTTTGGCAGCAAGGAGCCTGCATGCTGGGTGAGGATAGCACATACATCTCATGGCGCGTCCATAGCTGAATGCCGTGCAGCCATTGAGAAGAATGTGGCAGGTGCATAGGGCTGAAAAGGAACCGTCTCCAGTATATGTTGTTCAGTAGGAAAAGTAAGATTTTTTTTAAAAAAAAGATTTACTTGTTGATTTGAAAGGGGGAGACAGAGGTCTTGAGGAATCTTCTGCTGCTTTCCAGGGAGCTGGATCAGAAGCAGAGCAGCTGGGACTCAAACTGGCAGTCTGAGAGGGGACGCTGGCAGTTTGTAGGCAGCGGTTTCACCCACTGCCACATGCCAGCCCCACCATCTATCTGTAATGGGTGTACGTGTATGTGCACACAGACACACACAAAAACCAAGAGGGAACCGTGCTAGGATGCATTTGGAAGGGTGCCCCAGAAACTAGTAACTAGGAAAGGAACAAGGTGGGGTACCCAGGGGCAAGGAAAAGGAGAGACTTTGCACTTTTTTGTGCCTTTTATTTTGCTTAACAAAAACTTACATTGTAACTATTATGCACTCAGCACTATTCTAAGTACTTTATAAATATTAACTCACTTAATCCTCTTTACTACCCTATGATTTAGATATTATCAACAGCTCCACTTTACAGATGAGAAAACTAAGGTGCAGAGGTTAACTTTCTCAAGTTCCTACGGCGAGTAAACACCTAGTAACTTTTTTTTTTTATTGTATCACAGTTCAGAGTGGATCTTAATTTTAAGAAACAGACATTACTCTGACCGACCCCTGTCTAGTGGGTCACCCACGCAGGAAGTGACAGGGAATACACTGCTCACGACAGCTTCATAGACGATACAGGGTTTGAGCAGTCTTCACAAAGACTTGGGCTTCGCATAGAGCAGAAGGGACAGAGAGTAGCTCAGCTGAGCAGGGATGGGAGAAGACGAGGGCAGAAGTGGGAGAAAAGGCAGAATGGGGCCCAGTCATCACAGGGCCTCAGATGTCAGCCAGCCCTGGGAGTCTGGACCTGATCCTGTTAGCACCAGGACACACACAGGTCGTCTGTTGAACACAGAATAATCACATGACCCAATGAAGACTGGAGGTGAAGAGGAGAGGCAGTCAACAAAGGGCTGTAACAAGCCAGTGAGAGGAGCCAAGGATCTGTGATAAGACAGCAGAACGTGAACATGCGAGGTGTCACACCGACAGACCTGGTGACAACTGGGCAAAGCAGAGTGACGAGTCAAAGGCGACTCTGGGATGTTAGCGCATTAGGTCTGTTAGAATTCCAGAGGTAGGGAGGCCACCTGATAAGGGCATCTGGTCGAAATGTCTGGAGACCCATCTGCAAAAACAGCGCTTTGACTATCGAGAAACCAGATCTGAGCAGTGCGTGTGCAGATAAGACTTCTGGAAGCAGAGAGAGATGGGAGTGCTGCCCGCTGACTGGGACAGACACCTGCAGCAGGCAGACAGAACAGGAGCCAATAAAACCATCAGTGAAGGCACTGCGGGGGAGCTGGGAGAAGGACCTCAAAAACGTGGCTCGAGCAGAGCTGAGTTTCAGATGGAAAACTCTCCAGGAAAGAGGTCGACACAAAGGCCACTGCGTTTGTCCACTAGGAGACTGTAGTCCTTTTCAGAGACGAGCAGCTTTGGAAGGCCGGTGAATACCAACAATTTGTTCAAGAGAGTCGGTCATGAAAGGGAGAGAAGACGCAGGCGAGACAGACTGGATGAGGGATCAGAGGAAGGACTGGGCTATCTTGTTTGAGTTACTTCTCCAAAACAAGGATCTTTGAAGTGGAACGCCCGAGAACCAGCAAGAAGAGGAAGATACGAGACAGACGCAAGAATTAAAAACAGAAGTCCAACAGAGCCCCGAAGGCATTAGAAGCATTGGGATCGACAGCACAGGTTAACCTCAGGAAACAAAGAAGAAAAGAAACTGTTTTCTGAGTCAAGAGGAAGGATTAAACACAAACACACATACACACTCTTCAGTGCGGAACACGCAAATGTGGGGAAATGAAGGTTCAAAGAGATCAAACAGGCGTGACCCAGGGCCAGTGTACAGCACACACTTGTAGGACAGGTGAGCATCCCTCATCTGGAAATCTGAAATGCCTCAAAATCCAAAACTTTTTTAGCACTGACATATGACACAAGCCTGATGACTTAATGTACATAAACTTTGCTACATGTGCAAACTGTTAAAAATATTGTATAAAATTACCTTCAAGTTCTATGCATAAGGCCCATAGGAAAGAAAAATTTTGCATTTACACTTGAGTCCCATTCCCAAGATATCTCACGCGTGTGTGCAAATATTCCAGGACCTGGAAATATATGAAACCCAAGACACTTCTGGTCCCAAGCATTTCAGATAAGGCATATTCCACCTGCAGTGTTTGATCAAAGCTACCTCTTCTTTTTAGCCTTCTAACACAGCAGGTATTCTGCCATGTTGCTTCCTGTAATCCTCAGATCTAATGGTCAGTGCTGACTTACTGACCCCATTGTACAAATGAAGATGCCCTCTTTTCAGAACAGCAGAGAACAAAGCAGACCCCAGCCCTGAGCTCACAGAGCAGGAGGCAGATGCTTATCTGTGGACTCAATGCTTACACCACCTTGTTGTAGGCAACCACTGCTCTGCATGCTCTAGGCCTTCTTTTTTTTTTTTTTTTTTTTTTTTACAAGCAGAGTGGACAGTGAGAGAGAGAGAGAGAGAGAGAAAGGTCTTCCTTTGCCGTTGGTTCACCCTCCAATGGCCGCCACGGCCGGCGCACCGTGCTGATCCGCAGCCAGGAGCCAGGTGCTTCTCCTGGTCTCCCATGGGGCGCAGGGCCCAAGCACTTGGGCCATCCTCCACTGCACTCCCCGGCCACAGCATAGAGCTGGCCTGGAAGAGGAGCAACTGGGACAGAATCCGGCGCCCCGGCCGGGACTAGCACCCAGGGTACCGGCACTGCAGGCGGAGGATTAGCCTAGTGAGCTGCGGTGCCGGCCTCTAGGCCTTCTAACAACCTCATATGAGGATTTCTTCTTCTCAGATGAGGATTCACAAAGATTAATAAATTGCCCAGAGAATTACAATACAGTAAAAGGCAGAACTGGAATTGGAACCCAGACCACTGGCTCTTGGGTCCATGATCTTAACTGTCGTGCTGTGTATATATGCACATACAAAATACAAGTTACAATGAATTTCGGGAGTGGGCATCTGACTTAGCAATTTTTTAAAAAAAGATTTATTTATTTGAGAGGCAGAGTCACAGAGGGAGAGACAGAGAGGTCTTCCATCTGCTGGTTCACTCCCCCAAATGGCCGGAGCTAGGCTGGTCCCAAGTCAGGAGCCTCTTCTGGGTCTCTCACACAGGTGCAGGGGCCCAAGAACCCAACTTCCACTGCTTTCCCAGGCCATTAGCAGAGAGCTGGATTGGAAGTGGAGCAGCTGGGACACAAACTGGCACTCATATGGGAAGCCATTGTGGCAGGTGGAGGCTGAAGGCCAGCCCCTTAGGATTTAAGTCATGGGTTAAGACACCTGTGTCCCACATCAGAGTGGCCTGGGTTCTCGGTCTGCCTCCAGCTCCTGATGCAGTAGGTGATGGCTTGAGTCACTGGCTTCCTGCCACTCAAGCGTCCTCAGCTCTCATGTTTGTCCCCGCCTGGCCTCGCCATTGTAGGGATTTAGGGGCTAAACCAACAGATGGAAGCTCACTCTCTCAAATGAATAAATTGTTAAAATATTTTTAAAAAATAAGATATACTTGGAATTATATGAGATGGAAATGAACACCAAGAAGAAAACTACAGCTAAGGAAAAGGAGAAAGCTTGCAAGGATGGAGCAGGGATCACTTTAAATAAGGTGGTCAGGGAAAACCTCACTTACTGATAAGCTGACGTTAGAGCAGAAACTGAACTGGATCTCTTTTAATCTTCTACTTTCCTCCAAGCCCCCTGTCCCTTTAATCCCATTTCATGGTATTTTCTTTCATTTGACGTTCGGTATAAAACCAAAAAAGCACTACGAAGTACAACAAAGACAGGATTATCATCACTTCCTTGCTCTGTAACTGGTACTTTTTATTTTTTTATAAGAAATAAGAAAATGCTCCTGTCCCACGGTCCTCACTCCCAGACCCCATGTACAATTTCACCCAGTCCTGTTTCTCTCAAATATTGAATAGAGGAGGTAAGGATTTCTCTCAAATTTTTGTGGGTTTTTCTAAGACGAATCTGCTTTCATTATCTGTTTCCCGTAATTCTCGATTCTCTGGAGCCCTTGGTATTATTTCTCCTTTTTGCTGCTGTTCCCGGCCCTCCCACGTTCACTAACATTTGCCCTTCCCGCTCCTCTCTGTACCCTCCTGCACGTTAATGAAAGTATTAAAGAAGATCAGTCATAAAGCCCGCGTCCTTAGCGTTCACCAGATGCTGTCTCCTCCGAGTTGGTTGATTTGCCTCTATCATTACTTGTTGTTTTTCAGCCTCTGTCTTTTCATGGGTAGCCATTCAGAATAAATACATTTTGTTGGTTATATTTTGTTTAGAGGCAATGTATCAAATGGTTCACTGACATCCAAATATATATCAGCCACAGTGGTCTTTTTCATCCACCAAATTCACACTGCTACCCAAGCTATCCATCACGTTTGTCAGAGTGTTTGGGTCTTTAATTAAACCCTGCTGGATACTGTGCATACTTCCATTAGCTTCTTCCTATTTAGTCCATTATTTTTCTAATTGACATCCCTTCTGAGTCACGTGTACGTCAATCTCAGGTGGCCCATTTGGTAGCTGTGGTTTATTTAGGCTTATTCTCTTTCAGAAATAACCTAAGGGCTTAGTTAATACACACTCAAGTATCTGCTTTTTGGGACTTGCTGATTTGCATATGCTCACACTTTTCCAATAATTCAGATTTTTTTGTTGTTGTTCCTCTGCCAAACTTTCTTCTTTTCTGGCCCTTCAGGCCTAAAAGATGTGGTCTTTTGTCTCAGCAAAGTAGAAAAATCCCATCTAAATTTCAAGAGGTGGACTGCTCTCATTAACTAGGACCAAAAGGTCAGGAGTGGGAGTTTGAAGGACACAGCCAGTTGATAGGTGAATAGCAGTCCAGCAGCATGCATGGATCGCAGTGAACTCTCCTTCAGCCCACCTGGCCCCTCCCGGCTAGGGACGAGAAGTGAGCCAAGAACAGAACTGAGAACAGGACTTGGGCAGGATCAACCCACTCCCTTGGCCTCGTCGGCAGGATGCTCCGCTGAGCGTGTTTTCCCATCACAGCCCTGCAGTGCAGGCCTTGCCCAGGGCAGACTCTCTGGAAGCACAGAACCCCAACACCAGTACCCTTGTGCTTCCCCAGCCCATCACTAGCTCTGTTCTGAACGAGGAGCAGCCCCTTCCGACTCTTCTTCCTCAAGTACCCAGGAATGGGAGCAGGATGGTAGGCACACTGGCAAGTCCCAATTTTGTTCTGCTTTATAACATTTGCCTCATGCCTGGGGCACTTTTGATCTGGGCTTGCACTGGGCTCGTGGGGGCTGAGAGGGGGACCTAAATGAAGAAGCTTCTTGAAGCCAAGGAATGTGCCTGTCTGAGTTATGTTAACATTTGCTGTTGTTGGCACTTCCTAAGCATCGATGAGAACATTAAGCTCCCCATGGAAGAAATCCTGTCCATTTCATTACTTAGAACCGAAAGAGCCGAGGGCCTCTGAGTATACCTTACTCAGCGCTCTCAGCAGTTGTCTCCCACACTACCAGCCCAGGAAATACAGGTAATAGACAGTGTGAGAGTTGCGTGCTGTGGTGAGCAGTATGAAGCTTTGTGTCAACGTATGGTATTAGATAATCATTTTTAAAAATTGAAATGACTCCCTGAAATGATACTCAATACACTTTTTTTTTTTAATTGAAAAGACTCTCAAGTGATATTCAGTACAGCACAGCTCTCCTTAACCTGGGTTCACCTTTAGATAATCAAAAGAGCATTTATAGAAGTATGAGACAAACACAATTATGAAAGTAAAATGAAGGACCTAAATAAAAAATCACAGAACAAGAGGGTAATTCTATTCACTCTTTCATATTTCATTATTTGATAACATCAGAAGATGAACCCATCAGAATTGCTTTGGCAAGTGCAAACAGAAACGTGCCTGATCAATATTTATTAAAACCTTCAAAATGGGAGAAGGAGTTGAGCAGACTTCTTAATGGACTGAATAATTATTCATACAAATGGGCTTTGACCAAAGGCAGTGCCAGACCAGAGAGACACAGTTTTAATTGTTCTGAATTTAAAATGCAGATCTCCCTCCAGCCCCGTCATAGAAAACTTAATTTAAAAAATTATCTGATGTGGCAGAGAGTGACATACAAATCCTTTAAGTTGTTGAAGAGGAAATTTCAACCATGGATATTTATAAATGTTGAATGTCTCCCGAAGGTGGGGAGCGAAGTTGCTAGCCAAGGCAACAAAATGAAATTTTCTCCCCGTTTCAAAAGTGACTGTCGCCAAGCTTGAGGTTGTGTCTCCACGGAATCGCAGTGGGGACGTCTCGGAGGGATTCCTTAGCTGTGAGTGGTTGTTTCTTCCGAAGAGAAACAAAGAGTGCTCAGGCTGCTCCTGACTGTGGAGAACGTCAGGCTGGCCTCCTGAGAGGAGGGAACACAAGTGACTGTGACCGTCAACTCCTCCCCAGGAGATACAGCTGAAGCGTGGTGGTGATCAGAGCCAGGCTAGCATGCGACTGCCCTTCAAGTTCAGTGCCATGGGTGCTGGTGGTGTGTCACTTCAAAGAGGAGGGAGGTGGGTGACCTAACAGATGTCTGAGCTAGGTGGTTTTTGTTGTTGTTGTTTTGACAGGCAGAGTTAGACAGTGAGAGAGACAGAGAGGAAGGTCTTCCTTCCATTGGTTCACTCCCCAAATGGCTGCTACGGCTGGTGCGCTGTGCCGATCTGAAGCCAGGAGTCTTGGGAAAACTCAGCATCAGCTGGTTCTGATGGACACCCCATTATGTCAAAGGATGAGCAGGCAGCAGGTGCTGTAAGGGTTTTAAAGTCCAAAACTGCCAGTGCTTAAATGGTATCTGCTGTAACCGGACTTTCATGGCGGAAACAGTCAAAGAGCCACCAGCATGAGGGGGGAAGGAAACACATGACCGGAATCTGAGCTTAGTCATCTCTTGAGTGTGTACTTCTCTAAGTCTTTTAGCTTTGCCCAACTCTCAATTTTTGGAGTGATTATCTAGTTTATGGATTATTCAGGTCTTTTCCTTTCTTTCCATTTCCACGCTTATTATCGTATGTACCACTGCATGGACAGAGTCAACAGGGGTTGGAGGTTTCACCCTAGAATTTCCTGGCCCATCTGCCACTGGGTTTTGAATGCTCAAATTAACCCAACTGCACTGAACACCCCTAAGCTGAAATACAAATTCTGAAGGGCTTCCAAATCCAAAACTTTGTGAGCACTAAAATGGCCCAAGTGGAAAATTCCATGCCTGCCCCACGTGACAGATCACAGTCAAAACACAAGCTCACCAATAATATTCTGTAAAGTTGCCTGTGTCGCGGTACAGCAGGTTAAACCACTGCCTGTGGTGCTGGCATCCCATATCGGAGTGCCAGTTCAAGTCTCTGCTGTTCTACTTCTGATCCAGCTCCCTCCTATGTGCCTGGGAGGTGGTGAATGGTAGCAGAGGTACTTAGGTCCCTATCACCCATGTGGGAGCCCAGATGGCATTCTGGGCTCCTGGCTTTAGCCTGGCCCTGTCCTGGCTATTGAAGTTGTTTGGGGAGTGAACCAGCAGAAGGAAGATTGATCAATTGATTGTTCTGTGACTCTCTCTGTAACTCTGCCTTCCAGATAAAATAATATTATTTTAAAACGAAATTACCTTCATGCTATGTGTATAAGAAATATAAAAGACTTTGTGCTTAGACATGGGTCCCATCCCCAAGGTATGTCATATGTACAGGCAAATCCTCCAGAATCTGAAATCCTTCTGGTTCCAATCATTTTGGATAAAAGATACTCGACTAATCACTAAAAATAATCTGGGTAGGTACAGTCAATATTAAGTTATATCCAGACCAGTTTTTCTTTCTTTCAAACTTAAATTTCAGAAGTCAGCCTCAGCACCTAATTCTCTTGTTGACAGTAATGCTGGGTTTATTTCAGGAAGAAGTAGAAGACAAAGTCTTTGCCATGAAAATACTTACCGCACCCCCCCCCCCAACACCACCACCAGGAAGTAATGAATCGTAAGGGCAGCCCCCATCTGGAAGGAAAGGTTGCCTCATCCCTTATCTTGGAGGGGCAAGAAAGAGAACTAAAGAGAGGTGACAAAATCAAAAGGCTAGGGCCTTGTGCTGTGGCACAGTGGGTTAAGCTGCCGCCTGCAGCACCACCATCCCACTGGGCACTGGTTAAAGTTCCAGCTGCTCTATTTCTAATCCAGCTCCCTGCTAATGTGCCTGGGAAAGCAACAGAAGATGGTCCAAGTGCTTGGGGCCCTGTACCCACGCGGGAGACCCAGATGAAGCTGCTGGCTTCAGCCTTGCCCAGCCCTGGGGAGTGAACCAACAGATAGAAGATGTATCTCTAACTCTGACTTTAATTAAACCCTTTTTAAAAATGAAAAGGCTTGCCCAGTGCTCTTCTGATTTTTCCATTTTTAATAAGTCCTTTAAACCATTTAAAATAAGAAAAAGTATCCAAATTTACGATTTAACATTTTATTCTGTTCTTCTAAAGTTATCAGAAGTTTGGTTAAAAAAAAATGAAAAGGCTAACAGTCTATTCTATCACTCCTGAATTAAGTGCTCAAGTTTAAACTTGGAACACTTAATTCCCAGATCAAATCCAGTGCTATTCAAATAGAGCTGCAAAGTCTGCATAAATGAACTGTGAACAGCCACAATACTAGCTCATTCCATTGCAATGGAAGGCAGAGAAGACATGAGTTAGTGCAGGAATTTCATTTCACTTTTATTTCCAAAATCACGACCAAAAAAATGAATTAGCTATGCAAATATCCTTTGCAATTAGTACTTCTGCTGCTTACAAGTTCACGTATTTCTGTGTGGTGACAGCTTTGGAGCGGGAATAGAGACCTTCATTTTGAGGCCTTCGACTGTTCCCGCTCTGTAGCTGTTCGCTCGTCGGCAAAAGGTAGATAATTGAAGCACCTATTTCAAAGGGTTGAGTACGTGGATGCACTTCAAGTTGGGCGTCACTAACACTACCAGAGTCAAGACGGAGCCTAAAACCCAGTCGCTGCTGTGTCTGTAAAAACACATTGCCATTTGGAGATCCAGGACTCTGATTCCACGGAGAGCAAGTAGACAGATGGCAAAGCTTTCTCTGGGCACTTTGGACAGTTCCCCAGCCACGGCTTGCCTGGCACCCCCACCCCCAGACTTTATGGAACGCCTGTGGGCACTGGAAGGAGAGCTGCCATGCCTGAGGACAGCTGGGGTTCGTGGCTGCTTCCTCTCCCAATTTACGGAGAACTGAAACTGTTCCCAGTCACTTTCAGAGACGTGCTTTTGTGTGGATTATGTCAAAGAAGGGGGTAGAAGGAGGAAGAGACCCAAATGCTTTGTTTCTTGACTATGAACCTTTATGAAGAGCTCTGAAAGTCAGAAGAGCATTCTCAGAATAAAGAGATCAACGACTTGTTTATACATACATGCATACTTACAAACATTAAAAGCCAAAAAAAAAAAAAAAAGTTTGGCAGCATGTCCAAATGTCCTATGCAGTGCACTCGGCTTCTCACTACTGCTGTTAGAAATCTATCCTCAGGAAACAAAGTTTTATCATTGAAAGCTACCGAAGTATGCAATTGTGTTTCAGCCTTACCCTGACATCCCACATGGGTGCCAGTGTGAGTCCTGGCTGCTCCACTTCTGATCTAGCTCCCTGCTGATGTGCCTGGGAAGGGAGTGGATAACCACCCACATAGCTGGGCCCCCTGCTACCTATATGGAAGAGCAGGATGGAGTTTCCATCTCCTGGCTTTGGCCTGGCCCAGCCATCTGGGGAGTGAACCAGCAGATGGACGATCAATCTCTGTCTCTAATTCTGCCTTTCAAATGAGTAAGTCTTAGGAAAAAAAAGAGACAAGACAAAAGAAAGAAGTCCGTTAACTACCTGACAGGTACGGGGCATAAGAAAATACGCCAAGATGCAGGGTCTTTATGATGGAATTACTTGAGTCATCCTTCTTTCTCCATAATCATTCTGTGGGATCCCATATTTTCTCTATGGCATATGCATTAAATTTCCAAAGAAAGATAAAATAAACTTTATTTTAAAACCTTGGAAAGGTCCGTCCACCTTACCAAAACACCCTTCCTATCTCTACTGGTCTAAATGTAGAGAATCAATGGGGATAAAGTCAGGACACCGTCCAATCATGATACCTTCAAGAAGAAGGAAAGAGCAGTCTGTCCTTAAAGCAAACGTAAGATAAAATGATGCAGCTGCGCCAGACCAGGGTGCCGGGGAAGTCATGTTCCAGGCTGTAGCCACGAGATCTCTGTGGGACACGTCAGGCCACTGCTTCTCTATCCCTGCAGCTGCCCTCTGCTCCCAGCCCGGGGACTGCTGGCCATAGGGGCACAGCCAAGGGTTCCCGAGACTCACAGGAAGGCCCCTCACAGAGCGTTCCACGCCCCAGGCCCACCCAAAGCTCTCTGGTCTTCAGAATGCAATGTGTGGCCCACATCCAGCAGTTGGGCCCTGGATAGGATGTGCCATGAAGAGACTCACTCTGCAAGTCATGAACTTGAAAATGTCTCAATCAACTATGTGTTCACTGATCCCAACCAGGCGGCAGCATGACAAGTCTAGTATCAAGCAGGATGCCCCAAAAGCCACAGCCACCGTTTTCCTGCTTGATAATAAAGACCAGGCTTTTTTCTTGGGGCCTCAATAAATGCTGATAAATTATTTATCCCTGTCGGGTTACAGGATTTCATCTCCGTCTGTCAGTGTTTATCATGGAAGCTCATTCTAATTGTATTTTCTTGTTTTCTCTTTGGGGCATCTGATAGCACCCTTCCCCTACCTCTAACTGTTGCTATGCCGATTTACTAGATTTGCTACTGGGTATCATTCTGAAAGATAAATGAATCTCATTCTGTCTTTAAATATTTATATTTCTTTATGATCTAATACATCATCGTGGTTATGGGGAAATTTTTCCCCCTAACTATAGAAAACACGCCATCAGTTACCTGTCAATTTTGTTGAATAACTTGCTTTGCAGTTCTGAGGCATTGTTCATCTAGGGCTCTTGAGGGCTCTTCGTGGTTTCTCAGGCCACTTGTGTCGTCCGGGGATTACAAAGGTCTTCCTTGCACAGAGGACACTGGGACACGGAGGGTGTAAGTGGCATGCCCTTTCCACTTCTCACACTGGAAGCTCCAGGACCAGAAAGCGAGGCCGCTTTGTGTTGTTGTCAGCTCCCAGCACGGGAACAGCAGTCTCTGCTGAACACCAGCCAGTATCCCTGGAAACGGTTCATCTGATTTTTCAAAAGAAATCCAATTTCACCTGAGCTGATGGGTCCAATGTTATTTCTGAAGATAAATGATGAAAATATCAACATCATAATGGCCAGGAAACCCAATTCTTTGGGTTTACTCTCATTGAAAAGCGTCAGAAACCATTTATTGCTGCTGTAGCTCTCTAGTGCTGGTAGGTCCCTGGCTGCAGGAGATCGGAATGCGTGTGTGATTTCCCTGCCAGACTGGGGTGCCCCAGAAGGAAGCACTCTGAAGTGTAGGAACCAATACTCCGGAAACCACAGCTTTCAGGTCCTAGCTTTCGAAGAATCATGACCCCTAAAATTCTCTCATTCCATTCGGTAACCCTAGATTTGCACACAGGTTCTTCAGCAATTCAAAAAAATACATATGTTCTTTTTAAAATATATGTATTTACTTGAAAGGCAGAGTTACAGAGGGGCAGAGGCAGGGAGGTCTTCCATCTGCTGGGTCACTCCCCAGACGGCCCGAACACCCGGAGCTGAGCAGATCCAAGCCAGGAGCTTTCTCTGAGTCTCCCACGTGAGTGCAGGGGCCCAACGACTTGGGGGCCATCTTCTACTGCTTTCCCAGGCCATAGCAGAGAGCTGGATTGGAAGTGGAGCAGCCAGGACTTGAACCGGCACCATGTGGGATGCCAGCACTACAGGCAGCAGCTTTACCTGCTATGCCACAGTGCCGAATGCAGAAATACATATATTCTTAGAGCATTCTCTAAACAGGTAGCTTTCTCCCTAACTTCTGTGTCTAAGGGAAACAGAATTAGATGCCACAGGGCCTCATTTCTCCAAAGGCGGCACCAGTGTCTGAGAGGAAGGCATGGCTGCCGGGGCACACGTGAAACCGTAGAATAAACATGATGCATCTCCCTTTAGCATCGAGTTCTCCTTTACAATACCACTTCTAAATACCTGAAGATCCACTGATAAGTAGGGCACAAAGCTCATTTGGGTTTCACAGTAAACATGAAGCCTCAAAAATGTTCCCCACCACAGCTTTTACTGGGCACCTAGACCTCTGGAGGTTAGAGTTCATTTCCCTCTACTGGAAGGACTTCTGGAGTGGGCCTAGTAGCGCAGCAGGTCAAGCTGCCTCTTGGGACACCAGCCTCCCCCATCAGAGTCCCTGGGTTCCAGTCCCAGTTCTACTTCCCATCCAGCTTCCTGCTACCGCATCCCTTCAGAGGCAGCAGGTCATGGGCTCAAGTACTTGAGTTCCTATCACCCATGGGAAGACCCGCATGGAACCCCTGGCTCCTTTTTTCAGCCTGGCCAGGCCTCACCTGTTGCAGCCTTTCAGGGAGTAACCAGAAGATGGAAGACATCTGTCTTGGAGAAATCAGCAAGTCTTTTTTTTTTTTTTTAAAAAAAGACTTATTTACTCATCCAGGTCTCCCACGTGGTGGCAGAGGCCCAAGCATTTGGGCCATCTTCCACTGCCTTCCCAGGTGTATTAGCCAGAGAGCTGCATCAGAGTGGAGCAGCCGAGACTTGAGCCAGTACCCAGATGGGAGACCAGTGTTGCAGGGAGCAGCCTAACCCACTGCACCACAATGCCAGCTCCGTGGTTTTTTGTTTTGTTTTGTTTTGGTTTTTTTTAAACAAAAGCACATCTGTTCACATTCAAAGTTACCCTTTATAGTGATTCCTAAATCAGTTTTCATATTCATTTTTCCCTTTTTTTTTTAAATACTATGTTGGGGTCTGTGTTGTGGTGTAGCGGTGTAGCGGGTCTTAAGCCACCACTTACAATGTTGATATGCCTTATCAGAGTGCCAGTTCCAGCCCCCACTGCTCTGCTTCTGATCCACCTCCCTCCTAATGCACCCGAGAAAGCAGCAGCAGATGGCCCAAGTACATGGGCTTCTGCCAGCCATGTGAGGGACCCCGACGGAGTTACATGCTCTGGCCCAGTCACGGCTGTTGCAGCCATTTGGGAAGCGAACCAGTGGTTGGAAGATCCCTTCCTCTTTGTGTCACTCTGCCCTTCAAATAAAATGATTTTTTTAGGGCCGGCGCCGTGGCTCAATAGGCTAATCCTCCACCTTGTGGCGCCGGCACACCGGGTTCTAGTCCCGGTCAGGGCGCCGGATTCTGTCCCGGTTGCCCCTCTTCCAGGCCAGCTCTCTGCTATGGCCAGGGAGTGCAGTGGAGGATGGCCCAGGTGCTTGGGCCCTGCACCCCATGGGAGACCAGGAAAAGCACCTGGATCCTGGCTCCTGCCATCGGATCAGCGCGGTGCGCCGGCTGCAGCGGCGGCCATTGGAGGGTGAACCAACGGCAAAGGAAGACCTTTCTCTCTGTCTCTCTCTCTCACTGTCCACTCTGCCTGTCAAAAAAAAAAAATGATTTTTTTAAAAAGTATGTTTATTAGAAAAGGAAGTTTAACAGAACAGAAAAAGGAACTATGTCAGCAGACAAAAACTCTTCTTGACCATTCCCATCGGATAACATTTTACCAGCTGTTCTCGGTACTCTGCAGTTCCTAGAATGTGTCTCTTACCCTAAAGATGGGTTTTTCCGGGGCTGACGCCATGGCTCACTTGGTTAATCCTCTGCCTGCAGGGCCAGCATCCCATATGGGCACTAGGTTCTAGTCCCAGTCCAGCTCTCTGCTGTGGCCCGGAAAGGCAGTGGAGGATGGCCCAAGTGCTTGGGCTCTGCACCCTCATGGGAGACCAGGAGCAAGCACCTGGCTCCAGGCTTTGGATCAGTGCAGCACCGGCCATAGCGGCCATTGGGGAGTGAGCCAACAGAAAGAAGACTTTTCTCTGTCTCTCTCATTGTCTAACTCTACCTGTCAAATAAATAAAAAATAAATTTAAAAAAAGATGGGTTTTTCCATAGGATGTCCTTTGTTGTTGTTTTTCAAAGATGTTCCTGACAACAAAGAAATAAACCCCGAGCTCTGAGTCCAATAATACAGGATTTCCTGATCCAAATGATCTGCAGGATCCTTGTTTTTATTTTTAGATTTATTGTATTTATTTGAAACAGTGAGAGACAGAGAGAGAGAGAAGAAAGCAGAGACAGGAAGAGGTCTTCCATCCACTGGTTCATTCCCCAAATGGCCACAACGGCCAGAACCGAGCCAATCCGAAGCCAAATCCAGGAGTTTCTGGGTCTCCCATGTGTTTGCAGGCGCCCAAAGACTTGGGCCATCCTCTCCGCTGCTTTCCCAGATGCATTAGCAGGAAGCTGGATTGGAAGTGGAGCAGCTGAGACTCAAACTGGCACCCATATGGGATGCTGACACTGCAGGCTGGGGCTTTAACCCACTGTGCCACAGCGCCAGCCCCTGTAGGATCCTCTTACCTCCAAGAATTGGGTTGACTTATCTGCCTGGTCCTATCCCCTCTATCCTGGCAAAGCCCCCTTTTAGGGTAGGGGTTCCCTGGGAAGGCTCTTCTGTTCTTTAGCCAACAGACTGTAGTAGCAGAGCTGGCCCAGAGTGTACTGAACAATACCTCCTAGGCAATCTTCAACGAGGTCGTGGCCTGCAATCCCAGTGGGCTCACTGAGGGGCAGTAGTCAGTGTCGGCTTTAGGAATGGCCGGTGCTGGCCTTCTCCCTTCAGCGAGTCCCAGCTGCACCTTCTCCCTGCACTGCAGAGCCACTCTGCTCCACTTTCCCATCGCAGGCATTACTCTTCACCGTCGAATGGCTCTCCAAGTCCCCGCGTTTTTGCTAGAATTATAGCCAGTTCCCTCCCCAGCCACTCTATATTCTGCTGTCACATTAGTCTTCCAGAAGCGTGACTTTGAATGGTGCTCTCTCTCCACAGAGCCTTGGAGGTATGTGTGTGTGTGTATGTGTTTGTGTTGGGGGACCCTCTATTGGCTTAACCAGGCCTGCATCTGTAAGTCTAGGTTTCAAGCACTCTACCTGTGGCTTCACTTACACCACTGCCCATGCTAACCAGGTCACTTTTTTCTTGTCTGCTTTTTCCCTTCCTTCCACCTAGACTTTCCTTCCTGAAATCCTAACAAAAATATCTTATTCCATGTGAAGTCTTCCTTAGCCCCGAACCCTCCCCTCTGTCCTCTGCTAAAAATTCACGGCACTTAATCCTCACAGGTGGGGCCGGCACTGTGGCCCAGTAGGCTTAGCCACTGGCTGCAGTACCAGCATCCCATATAGGTGCTGGTTCATGTCCCAGCTGCTCCTCTCATCCAGCTCTCTAATGGCCTGGGAAAGCAGAAGATGGCCCAAGTCCTCGGGCCCCTGCACCCATGTGGGAAACCTTAGAAGAAGCTCCTGGCTTCAGATTGGCCCAGCTCCAGCCACTGTGGCCATTAGGGGAATGAACCAGCAGATGGAAGAACCTTTCTCTGTCTCTCCCTGTCTAACTCTGCCTCTCAAGGAATTAAAATCTTAAAACAAAACCACACCTCACTTGTGGCACCAGGAATCTTCTCCTTCTAAGTGCTTCAGTGCTGGACTTGAAGGCAGAAACCTAGTTTGTTTCCTGGCACTCAGTGCCCTTGTGACTTTGGCTAAGTCCTCTAATTCTCTGTTTCAGTTTCCTATCTCAGAAAAGGGAGTGACAGCCTCCTCCCTCCCCCATATACAGCAAAGGTGAACTGGCCCAGGGTGCCAGTCTTTGTTTCTCTGCCTTTTGCCACCTTTCCTGGTTGTCTGAGCTCCTTGAGGGAAGGAGCCACGTCTTTCTCATCATGACATCCTATCGCTACTCTCATCACAGCACTGTTGACACACTGCTGCCATGTTCCTAGTAAGAGCGAATGTTTAGGGAGTACTTAGAATTGTGCTAGGTGCTGTACTAAGTGCTTTATGTACTTACTCGTTTAATTCCTTCCAATAACCTCAAGACGCAGGTACGGTAATTATCCCATTTTACAGAGGTGAAACCATCGGTTTCTCAGAGCCCCCAATGCATGAGTGAGTGGGAGATTAAAGGAGACAAAAACTATTGGCAGTGCCTGCCAGATTATTCCCCTCCTCGGTTCTGCACCCCTATTTCTCTTTCTTCTCCTGAGGTCAGCGCGCAGGGGTGCTGAGCAGTGTCCTGTCTTGCTCCCCCAGACAGTACTATGAGATGCTGTACAACACGGCCGACGAGCTGCTGAACCTGGTGGTGGACCAGGGCGTCAAGTACACGGAGCTCGAGTACATCCACGCTCTGACCCTGCTGCACCGCAGCCAGACGGGCGTGGGCGACCAGACCACCCAGAACATGAGGCTGCAGCGGCTCAAGGAGATCATCTGCGAGCAGGCCGCCATCAAGCAAGCCACCAAGGACAAGAAGATCACCACCGTCTGATGGGGCGCGTGGCGGTGGGGGGGCGGCTGGGGTTCTCTCTGGTTTGCTCAGCCCTGACTTGTTTCTCTGGCATGTTGCTTGGCATATTCTGAGCCGACTTAGTTTTCCCCCACTGATGCTTTATGAACACAAGGTGTGAGGGTATGTGTCCTTTAGTTCTGGCTTTCCGTAGGAACCCTGTAGGATGTGTTGACCTGACAGTTACTTCAATGCGGTCCATTCCAAGAGGCCTGGAGTGGCCCAAGTAGGAGGGCTGTGTCCAATTGGTGGGCTCTGCCATGGATCAATTACAAAACTCCTGTTTTGTTTATTGCCCAGCATAGCTAAGATTCCAGCCTTGGAAATCAGACTAAGTTTGTCTCTTCCTAAAACCATTTACTAGCTTTCTGTTACATAAATGTAATCCCTTAACCTTGTCAGTTTACAAGTCAATGAAATAAATATGTGTATTGCTTTCCACCTCTTGCCAAAATCAAATAAATGACTTCAAGTAAATGGTTTCTCTACTGGCTCAAATTTCCCTAATCAAACAGAACCTCTTTGAGGCTTAAAAGAAGATGCAGCAGTCCTCTTATCCCAGTCCCTGGGAGAAGTTAGTATTCTACAGCCAGTGCACGGGTTAGAGGTTGGTTTATTGCCTTTCTGTCTTATTCCCGCTGTGTCAAAACCAAGCGCCATAAAATTAGTGACGAAAATGGAAGAATGAAAGGTGATTCAACCCTGTGCACAATTTTCCCCCTTCTAGTTTTAGGAGAAAATAGTTACACAACTTTTCACCTGCCTTGAAACATGGTTTGGGGGCAAATGGTTCTTAGGTGCTCACTTACTGTCCTTGCAAGCCCCTTAGGTGCCGTCTCCTTAGGGAGCAGCCCAGGTCTGCTCGGCTGAGTGCAGGGGAGATGGGGCAGCCGCAGTGCTTGTCTGTGCGGCCCGCAGCTGAGGCTGTTCCTGGCACACTGGCCTTCACCACCGTTCCCATGACACAGAGGCAGCAACGCATGGACGGAGGTAGAGCTTGAAAACTCACAGAAGGCCTTTGTCTGCACACGGTCATGTGCCATTCCCCGCTGGCTGGGAATCTTAGACCTCTTGGTACAACTTCCATCTTGGTGGGGAAAACAAAAATTAAAAATGTTTTGGGAGGCTTATATATTTTTCTTCTCTAATATTCTGTAGCCAGCATACATTCCCTGGGACCCAAAGAAGTGCCCACTGCTGCTATGCATAAGGTCCAATATACACTTATACAAAGAGGACAGCCTTATTAACAACGACTATGGGAACTAGACTTGAGCCCAAACCCACCGTTGTACAGTTGGGCTGAGTTACAAGTCTGTTCAGACAGTAGAGCAACTTGGGAGTAGAGCAACAGTGGAGCTGGAAGATGGCCTTCCAGGTAGTCCAGCCAATCTCTGCAGAGACCTGATGAGGAAGACATTGACTCTGTAGGAAACAACCTTGGAAAGCATACTCCCAGTATGATTACTGGAAGGAGCCCACTCAAGAATTAGGGGTGGGAGGAGGGAGATTAGGGTAGACATTTGTTGGGAAGCTCCCTCGGAGTGGCTGTGGCCCCCAACCTAGAGTCTGTGCCTTTCTTTTCCTCCTTGTCCACTCCAAGTGGAGAACCCCAGGTGGCGACAGTGATGCCTGGAAAACCAGCATGGGAGTGAGGAGTGCTTAGGCTAGTTTTACAGGATGTGGGAATGTTAGGTAGAAAGAGAAATTGGCCGGCGCCATGGCTCAATAGGCTAATCCTCCGCCTGCGGCACTGGCATCCTGAGTTCTAGTCCCAGTCGGGGTGCCGGATTCTGTCCTGGTTGCCCCTCTTCCAGGCCAGCTCTCTGCTGTGGCCCGGGAGTGCAGTGGAGAATGGCCCAGGTCCTTGGGCCCTGCACCCCATGGGAGACCAGGAGAAGCACCTGGCTCCTGGCTTTGGATCAGCGCGGTACGCCAGCTGCAGTGGCCATTAGGGGGTGAACCAACAGAAAAGGAAGACCTTTCTCTCTGTCTCTCTCTCTCACTGTCCACTCTGCCTGTTAAAAATAACAAAATAAAAATTTTTAAATTTTAAAAAAAGAAAGAAATCAGCCTGTGTGTGTGAATGGGAGGAAAACAAAGCACCTGCCAAAAGGAATGTTGCAGCCTCAAGCACCTTGCAAGCAGCCCAGTGTTTTACACCACAAAGTCCCACGGACACCCCAGTAACTCTGTAGGTGGTCCCAGCCTTCCCCTCAAGGACAGGACTGCAGGAGAACCCTGTCTGCTGCCAAGTGAGCTATTCAGCCCGATGACACTGGATAACAAAATTCTGGGAGGAATTTCACCTATTCCATACCCAGCAAACCCTTTGTCCAGGTAGAGGGAGGCGGGAAGGAGAAACAACACTTAGTGCTGGGCCCCATTCCCTTCTAAGCTCCACTCTGAATGCATACTGGAGTGCACCGCTTTGCTGAGACGCCCACGTGGCCTGCCAGGTGTATCCTCACCATGAAACTATCACCTTGCTGACCCCAGGCTGGGCACTCCCACATCTGTCTGGAAGGTGCCCGTCCGTCCTGACCAATGTCCTATCAAAATTAAACCTCGCTGCCTTGCTTCCCACTACTGTCTGTCTCACGTCTGAATTCTTGCGCAAAGACAAGAGCCCCTGGGTAGCCATCTCCACTAACAGAAAGGGACCAGGTGTAGATTGAGGTGAAGGTCAAAAAGCACTGCCTTTGGGAAAGTGGAATCCTGCTTTGCCTACAGCAGGGATGGGATTGGGAAAATGTCGACTCCGCACAGAAAAGGGTGTCTGGAGTTCTTTGTCCAAGACAGTGAAAGCAAACTTTCTTGAAGACTGGCACATCTGTCTTTATTCTTCAGCAGGTCGGAGACACTCAGGAGGGTCCAGCTCACGTCCAAGCCCACCTTCAGCTGGATGGAACACAGGCCTTCTGCACGCTAGGGTCCTACCTGGGGATACCCTGTGAGACGGCTTTTGTGCTGTTCACAGCCATGCCTGGAAAGGGCTGGGGCATGCCAAGGACTAGCGGGCTTTGAGGCTACATCCTCCATCCTGATTCATCATGTCATAGTGTTACCGGTGAATGGCAGGGTTCAGGCATGAGACAGAGAGTAGTGGAAAGTAAAATAGCAAGGTTTATTAGGGAAGGGACATCTGTAAGAACCGATGGGCACCTCTCCAGACAGAACCTGAGAGAGAGTGCCCAGTCGCTCCTACTGGGGGAGAGCGGGGTTTCATGGTTGAGTGGAGAGAGTACACTTGGGCAGGCCAGGCAGGCGGCTCAGCAGCGAGGCAGAGGGCTGAGCGCACAGTCTGGGGGGGGGCAGTTTAAGGGGATGGGTCTTGACTCCCCACCTCTGCTCCACTTGGAACAAAGGACTTTTTGGATGTAAATATGAAAAATTCCTATCTGAGTTTTCCCCCTCAAGTTATCAGACAGGGGGAAGCCTGGCTGGCTTCGCCTGCCTTAGAGGAAGGATGGTTATCAGGTGAAGGGGCTGGGTGAGGGTGTGTTTGAAGTGCAGATACTGGGCTGCACCTGGAAGATTATCAGGCAGAAGGGACAGGGACCCCCACCTGGCAGGTTATCAGGTAGAAGGGGGAAGGGCAGAATGCAAATACTGGGCTGCCCCTGAAACTATCTGGATGACCTTGAGATGCAGATGCTGGACCTAGATGTCAACTCTTTAGGCCTTTGTCACACAAACATAAGCTCATATCTGACTTCCTACCTAACAATAGCAGCGGATCATCAAGCAGTGAACCCGCAGATGGGAGAGCTCTGTGTCTGGGAATCTGTCTGGCTTTCAAATAAAAATTAATTTTTTCAAAGAGATTACTTATTTCTCCATCTCTGGTTCTCTCTGCCTTTCAAGTAGAAAGTAATTTTTAGAAAAAGATTTATCTGGAAGGTAAGAGAAACAGAAAAATTGATTTTTTTTCATTCACTGATTCACCCCAAATGGCTTGCCCTAGGCCAAGCTATGAGGCCAGAACTCCATCTTGGCCTCCCACACGGGTATCAGGGGCCCAGGCACATTAGCAAGGAGCTGATGAGAAGCAGAACAGCTGAGACTCAAACCCATGCTCCAAAATGGCACGCAGGTGCCACACATTGTGGCCTAACCCGCTGCACCCCGACGCCAGCACCAAAAATTAATTAAAAAAAAAAACTACTCAGAGAGTCTAGGCAACTTAGTCACCTTTTGAATTCATTCTTTGGAAAAGAAGCACTAGGGGCCAGCAACAAGACGTAGTGGGTAAAGCTGTCTCCTGTAGTGCCACCATCCCATATGGGTGCTGGTTCAAGTCCTGGCTGCTCCATTTCCCATCCAGCTCTCTGCTGCGGCCTGGGAAAGCAGTAGAAAATGGCCAAAGTCCTTGGGCACCTGCACCCACATGGGAGACCCTTCAAATCAGTGCAACTCTAGCAGTTGCAGCCATTTAGGGAGTGAACCAGCAGATAGAAGACCTGTCTGTCTGTCTCTCTGCCTAACTCTGCCTTTCAAATAAATAAATCTATTGGAAAGAAAGGAAAGAAAGGCCTATAAGCCAATCAGAGACCTTAAATACCTCTTCAAAGCAAAAAGGATAAGTAAAGCTTTTGCCTTTGTCACATCAAAACTGTTACACCTTAAGACAGACATGCGCATCTGCCTCTTGATTCTCTCTGGGAACTGCTAGTGATGATAAAACTCCTAACTCTATGCTCAAGCTAAATGGGTTTATAATCTACAGAAGAGTAGCCTATCACCACCCACTATCTGGAAATCTGTAAGATATGTTCTTTCCATCTTCAGGGGCACTCCACCTACAGTTAGTTTTGTTTATGCTAATTAACAAACTTATGTTTCAGAACTTCTGGCAATAACTGACCATGCAGCGTAAACAGACATTGGTGGTGACCCAGACTGCTCAAGCTCACAGAGAGAATTTGTTAGTTAAGAGAGAGACTTCCAAACCCAGGACAGGCAGGGCCTGCACTAAGCCCCTCATAAGCAGGAAGCAGCTATAGAACATGTGATGATTTCTATTCCCTTCAAGATCCCTTAGGATTAAGGGAATGGAGTCTGAGAGCGGAATGTTGCAAGCAGGAATACAGAATACAATTGACTAGGTTTGTGAGCTGGAAGACCACACCTTCACCACGCCCCTGTGTGACCTCATGCCCCTCCCTGACCTGTGTGCTCACCAGCCAATCAGGTTAATTAACCACACCCCTTTGGAAGTGGATTAAAGGCCTGGGACATGGTGTGCCCAGCCTTTTTTCTTTTTGGCCTTTTGCCATTATGGGCGAGTGCTGTCCTGCGCCTCTAGGGCGGGCCACCTGCCCCATGCTTCCTGGCCTAGATGCTCCTCCATGTGGCTAGCTCCTCTGCTCGGCATGAATCCAGATTTCCCTTTCTCTCTTAGAGCCCTCACTCTCCTATGCATTTCTCTCACTGGAAGGAGATGAAGGAAGAAAGGAAAGAGGAAGAAAGAGGAAGCACTAATTCAACAGATGCGACCCAACAATTGCTACTTGTTGGCAAACTATGTTCTCAGAACTGCTGATCATCAGAGGTTCTCCTCCAGGTTTTCTTGGTTACCCACAGCTATCATTATCACCTGTGAGTGCACTTTTTTTTTTTTTTTTGACAGGCAGAGTGGACAGTGAGAGAGACAGACAGAAAGGTCTTCCTTTTGCCGTTGGTTCACCCTCCAATGGCCGCCGCGGCCGGCACGCTGAGGCTGGCGCACCGAGCTGATCTGATGGCAGGAGCCAGGTACTTATCCTGGTCTCCCATGGGGTGCAGGGCCCAAGCACTTGGGCCATCCTCCACTGCACTCCCTGGCCACAGCAGAGAGCTGGCCTGGAAGAGGGGCAACTGGGACAGAATCCAGCGCCCTGACCGGGACTAGAACCTGGTGTGCCAGCGCCGCAAGGCGGAGGATTAGCCTAGTGAGCCGCGGCGCCGGCGAGTGCACCTTTCATAAATAGAAACCGACTCCAGGTAACAGGGCCCATCACTCCATGAGCACTCATTTACAGTCTCCTTCTGCTCATACAGTTTCTTTCAGGGCCTTTCATCCTAGCACAATGTTTTTATTCCTACCTTACAGTGGGGTTTTTAAATGATATTACCCATCACCAACTTCTCCCCCACACAGCTGATAATCCTTGGCGATTCAACAGTTATCAGTGCCTCAAGCTCTCCCTGCCCGAAGAGGACAAACCCTGCTTCCAGGCTCCAAAGGACAGGTTCATTTTTGAGTGGGCCGGTATCAGCCCACAGTTAGTGACCCGAGAGGCGTGAGCTCCTAGAACCGACACTCTTGAGCCAGCCAGGCCCACAGAACCTGGGATGGCCCCTCCACCTGGAATTCTGCCCTCTGCCGAGCAACCCCGTCCCAGAAGCCCCAGCCCCTCGCCAAGACTTCATTCGTTCCCGAATGCTTTCCATGCCTGACAATCATTATTTCATGTTTCGGACAGCTCGGGAAGAAAAACCCCACCATGGACAAGCTGAATGGGCAACCAAGCCCTGGTGATTGGCTTCTGCCAGGCCCCACCCACAGGCTGCTTGGCTCCAACGCCTTCACTCATTCACTCACCTGCGGCACAGGTGGCACAGTCATGCAATGGCAAGTGACAGAGACGACCCTTAGTCCCATGGAGCTTTTACCTCCTCTGGCTTCTTATAGCCCTCACTGATCACACACTCTCCAGAGTCCACATCCTCAATGCTCCGACAACACTATCGTTCAGGAAGCCATCTACAGGATCAAATCTTCAGCCTGACCCTCTGCCACCCTGAGCTTTGTCCTTCTGGAATCTCAAGACTGATTCACTGTGTTCCTGAGGGCCGGAACAGCCTAGAAGTTCACCTTTAACCATTTCTCGATGGAACAATGGATTCCAGCGTCACAGGCTCTACAAAGAGACTGAGACCACTGCCCTCTGGATTACGGCTCTTGTGTGGGCAATGAGCATTTAGTAATTTCCAATCCAGGTTGTTGCCTCCCCCTAGAAATAAAAGTACTAAGCAGAGGCTAGTACTGTGTGCAAACAGGAAGAGCAGCTATGAAGGAATAAACACATACTCACGAATGAGTATGGGCCACTCACACAGAGAAACACGCATATGAGCAGGCCAAAGGGTTGCCCATAAATAAGACAAAAAAATAAATAACCAAGACCAGTACCTGTAAGCGAGAGCGGGAGACACCCAAGGCCCGGCTGAGGTCCGTCGGAGATCAATCCATGGGGAAAAGAGAGCACCCTCCTCACTTCCACCTCTTTTTATAAGGAAGGGGGTGGGATCCCAATTGGATATACAAATAGGGTGGGGTCTTGGCATGGCTCGGGCCCTGGATGCGACAGGTGCATCCTGGGAAGTTAGGTGTATCAAGCAGACAGGTACAGAGATAGGGTGACATTGCTGAGACCCGAGGGTTCAGCTCACCTGAACTTCAACTGCCTAGTTACGCCGCCTCATTGAGGCACAGCTGTGGCTGCCTCCCCACGACCAGGGCACCAACAGGTCACAGTAGAGAGCCAAGGACACCAGCGTCCAGATCCAGGCTCAGCAAGGCTCCAACAAGGGTCACTCCTCTCAGGACAAATGCGGCCAGAAGGCCATCAAGGGCTGTGTCCTTCTAGCAGGATGTGGAAACAAGGCGGACCCTGGTCAACCAAATTTCACTTGAAAAGCAAAGTCTGTGCGCAAAGACGCACACCTGAGAGCAATTGCGTTAATGTGGCAGGAATGTCACACAAATTGGGCGTGATTTGGAGGGAGGGTAATGAGGTACCAAGAACGAGGAAACATAAAGAATCGCTAGGCTCCACAAAGGTCTCAGCTCTGTCCTAATTAGTCACAGTTGTTACAAGAAGTACATAATTAATAAGCACATGACCAGATGTGAAATACAGTGGCGTTCTTCCCTGCAATGGAAGTAATGAACTGTACACAGCTGGAAGCGGTTGTCCTAATTTGGTTGACACGGGAGGCCTGCCTAGAATTTTGAAGAGGTGCCGTAAGATGCACGCCACAGGTTTACACCTGAAAACAACTAATCGTATTCCAACTGGGCCGGGGTGTAATGAGACAGAGCTAATTAGCAAGAGTGTAATGAGATGCAAAAGCC
This sequence comes from Oryctolagus cuniculus, assembly GCF_051225735.1. Lineage (NCBI taxonomy): Eukaryota > Metazoa > Chordata > Mammalia > Lagomorpha > Leporidae > Oryctolagus > Oryctolagus cuniculus. The sequence goes on from NC_142869.1 coordinate 169,856,838, forward strand.
ACCCCCGAACTGAGCCGGAAGTTTCTTTAAAAGTGAACTCCGAGACGAAGACAAGGAAAGACTTTTCTGGTAATGGAATGAGGTGTGAGTGATGAAATGCACACGATTCCGGGGGTCACTTTAACGTACCTGGGCCAAAGACAGGTCTGCAATTAAAAATATCGCCAGGACGTTCACACACCTGCAGCGAGATTCCCCGGAAACCCAAGAACACAATGACAGGTAAAAGCCGCACAGGTATTTTTCACCTGCATATACAGCGTGTGTGTATACATAACTGATTTTTTTTAATTTATTTATTTGAAGATCAGAGTTACACAGAGAGAGGAGAGGCAGAGAGAGAGAGAGGTCTTGCATCTGCTGGTTCACTCCCCAGTTGTCCACAACGGCTGGAGCTGAGCCGATCGGAAGCCAGGAGCCAGGAGCTTCTTCCTGGTCTCCCATGCAGGTGCAGGGGCCCAAAGACTTGGGGGCCATCTTCTACTGCTTTCCCAGGCCACAGCAGAGAGCTGGATTGGAAGTGGAGCAGCCGGGACTGGAACCGCACCCATATGGGATGCCGACACTGCAGGCGGCGGCTTTACCCACTACGCCACAGCACCGGCCCCCATAACTGATTTTTAAAAAATGAAGTCAGGTGCTTTCAGCTGAGTGTGGCTGCCATTATACTGGATCCCATTTAGAAATGTGGTCTCGGATTCCTGCTGACTGTGCACGGGAAACTCCAGGAGGAACCAAGCTCAGAACAGAAAAGCCAGGGGTCTCCTCATCCCAAGCTTCCTTAGTCACCCGCAGGTGGAGTTTTCCTTCACAAAGCTTCAGTTACTGTGAGATCACAACACCGTTAGCAGCTGTCTGGGTTACTGTTTTTATTTCATGACAGCTGCCCTATTCTTTTAGACACCATCTCTTGAACACTTGATGTGTATCGGATCTGTGCTCGATGCTTTACCAAACCACATCATTTCATTTAGTGCTCACTCTAATCCTGTGGGCGAGAGGCCACGGTCATCCTCGCATCACGGAGGAGACGAAGGCTCAGGTTAGGGGCTCTGCTCAGCAGAGTTCCCGTTCAGAAGCCCTCTCGGTTCTCCGAGACAAACTGTGGATGCAGCCGGGAGAGGGAGAGCTTGCACACAGCATCTGAGCTCCCAGTGACACTCTGGGTGCTCTGGCTCTGCAGGAGCCACTCCCGGACTGAATAGGGGCTGCTGTTCCCCATTCCCTTCTCTGCCTCTTAGCCCCTAACTGCCCACGCCCCACCTGTGGCCACGATACCTACGAATGGGAGACACAAACCTCCGGGGGCTGAAAACAACTCACACTTGGGCCAACGGCTGCTGCGGCCGGGATGGGGGCGGGGGATGTGGGTAAAATGCTGAGGTTCTAAAATCTGGCGTCTCTTGGCTGACCTTGGCGATCTTGGTGTCATCTTCAGCTTTTGTGGGAACTGATGGTTTCCTTCTACCCATCTTAGGTTCACTGGCCAGGGTCTCTTATGCCAAAAGACAGATTAAACACGAGGAAAGCACACAGATCTAAGTCATAGGTGCTGCACAGCACACTGGACATTTTGCTAGGAAACAAAGCTCCTAATAGCAATGCCGGGGCTGGTGCTTTGGTGCAGCAGGTAAAGCCACTGCCTGTGGTGCCAGCATCCCATATGGCAGGGGTTTAACTCCAGGCTGCCCTGCTAACGTTCTTGGGAAGGCAGCAGATGGCCCAAGTGCTTGGGCCCCTGCGCCCACATGGGAGACCCGGAAGAAGCTCCTGGCTCCCGACTGGTCCTCAATGTCCCTTCCTTCAGGTACAGGGGAGCACGTCACATGTGGGGGTCTTAGGACCTGCTTCCAAGGGAGATCGGAAACACTGCCCTCAGTGTCATGACTTGTTGCAAGGGAGGAGAGGAGGAAGATCAGAGAGACCTTCCTGAACACACTGGTTCTCAAGTTGCAGGATGCCAGAGTGCTGGTGTAGCCTGAATCCCATCACCTTTCTATCATTATTGTAAAATTTATTTTGAAAAGGCAGAGTTACAGAGAGAGAGAGAGACAGCAAAAGAAACCTTCCATCCACTGGTTCACTCCGCAAGCGGCCACAACGGTCAGGACTAGGCTGGGCCGAAGCCCGGAGCCCAGAACTCTATCCAGGCAGAAGTCCAGGCACATGGGCCGTCTTCCACTGCTTCCCCAGGTGCGTTAGCAGGGATCTGATCCAAAGCGGAGCAGCCACGACACAGAATAGCACCCATATGGGATGCTGGCATCACAGTTAATGGCTGAACCCGCTGTACCACAACGCCGGCTCCCATCACCGTTTATAAATGGTTTGATATTCCCTAAATTATTAAACTCCCTAAGCCTCAACTTCCTCTATTAACCCCAAACTCTTGGGATCAAAGGACGTATTGAACTGTTACAGATTTTTTTTAAAGATTTTATTTGAGAGTCAGAATTTACAGAGACAGAGATTAATCTCCCATCTGCTGGTTCACTCCCCAGATGGTCGCAATGGCAAGGGCTGGGCCAAGCCAAAGCCAGGAGCTTCTTCCAGGTCTCCCATGTGGGTGGCAGGGCCCCTGCTTTTCCCAGGCCATTAGCAGGGAGCTGGATTGGAAGTGGAGCAGCCAGGACACATATTGGATGCTGGTGTTGCAGACAGTGGCTGTACCTGCTATGCTACAGTGCAGGCCCAGAACTGGTACAGATGTAGACCAGAAAAAAAAAAAAGACCAGGTCTTGGGACAAGTTTCTGAAACTAACAACAAGCAGCAATGTGGCTAGACCTGGAGCTAAGCATTTTACAAAACACTTTGTCCTGTATTTGAAAGGCAGAGAAACGGGTCTTCCATCTGCTGCTTCACTTCCCAAATGCTCGAAACACCTCGGGCTGAGCCAGGAGGCAGGAGCTCCATCCAGGTCTCGCATGTCGCTGGGTGACAGGTTCCCAAGTCCTTGAGCTGCCTCCCAGGGTACGTATTAGCAGGAAGCTGGCACACAAGCAGAGGAGCCAGGACTTGAACCAGGCATTCTGATATGGGATGTGGGCCTCCATAAATGTATCTTAACTACTGAGCAGAGCGCCCACCCCCAAGTACATTTATGTAGTGAAAATTCGAGGAAAGCAAGAATGACTTGTTCACCTTGAACTACACTGTCTACAGCTAAGTGGGGGTAGGATGACATGGAGCTGGGAGAGCTTTGGGGTAGGTAGGAGTTGCACTTCTGGCTGGGTTGAAGTTAAAATGTGGAAAATTGGCCAGCGCCACGGCTCACTAGGCTAATCCTCCGCCTGGCGGCGCCGGCACACCAGGTTCTAGTCCCGGTCGGGGCGCCGGATTCTGTCCCGGTTGCCCCTCTTCCAGGCCAGCTCTCTGCTGTGGCCAGGGAGTGCAGTGGAGGATGGCCCAAGTGCTTGGGCCCTGCACCCCATGGGAGACCAGGAGAAGCACCTGGCTCCTGCCATCAGATCAGCGTGGTGTGCCGGCCGCAGCGTGCCAGCCGCAGCGGCCATTGGAGGGTGAACCAACAGCAAAGGAAGACCTTTCTCTCTGTCTCTCTCTCTCACTGTCCACTCTGCCTGTCAAAAAAAAGAAATGTGGAAAATTTATATGGAAACAGGGCCCAGTGAGCCTAGCAGTCAGCCCTGATGGGATTTCAGTCAACGTTTCAACACACAATCAGGAAAGTGGAAACAGTCTCTTACTGATTTAGCCCACGGCTGTTAACTAACTTCCCTTATCTTGGCTCCCCCCACATCCTCGTTGGACCTTGTAATTAAATTTAATGCATTTCAGAATTTTTCTTTCAACACTCATCTGTGAAATGGGATAATAACAGCTCGTACCCAACAGTATTGCTATATAAAGTAAAAGGTGTTCAGTACCTGGCACATAAATATATATACATAAAACTCAAAATATCAGGTTGTCCATTTCTTTGAGCTTTTGACGTATTAGCAAGAATACCTGCTGTGACGCAAAGAGGGAGCCTAAGAGCACAGCCCAGCTGACCACCCCCTGGAAAGGTATAGCAATGGCAGGCATGGCCAAGGCAGCTCCTTGCTGGACAGGGACATCTGAGGTGTGAGACTGCTTTAGCCCCTCCCTCCTGGAGGATCATGGCCCTGGGCATGGGGCCCTTAAGCCAGTGTCCTTTCTCTCTTTCGGTGAGGTTTTGTATCTCATTGCCCACCAGGTGTATTTATGCACATCTCATTAACTCTGAAGGTCCCTGTGCCCTTTAGAGACCAGACTTCACGGTCCTCTGCCTGGTTGGAGTTTGCTGTGACTCTCCCCACCCATGTCAAGGAATGTCAGATCATGGGTTTCTAAGAAGGTCACAAATTGCTCTATGAAATTGAGGTGAGAAAAATGTCACATTCTTTGTTTTTTTTTTCATTTTCCTATATCAAATCTGAGCTCCCACATACCATTCTCAGTTGGCCAAGTTCAGTCATCCTCCTAGGTTCCTTGCCATGCCGTGCACACACCCCACCCCTGGGGAGGGGGGCTGGTTGTCCCTCCTTTGGGTGGTGTCATCATCCCACGCTGAAGCCCGTCAGGGAAGTGGGGTGGGAATGACTCATCAGTGCGTCCTTATCACTTTGTCTTCCTGTCCCCTCTGCCACGCAGGCAGGACCCCGGATGTCTGATGTCCTGTCACTGCCGCAGAGGTCCACTCCAGGGCCGCCCAGCCTCCACAGGTGTCTCCTGCAGCCACCACCACCCAGAGTCCCATCAGGAGCACTGGAGCCAGGCACAGGGGGGCTACGTGGAGTCCACAGCCCCTACCTCTTTTCACCTGGGTCACCCAGTGCTTCAGGTTGGATGTTCTCCCCTCTTTTCTCCAAGCACCAAAGTCTCTTTTCCTCCCTGCCCCTGAGACTTCAAGGCTCCTTCCTCTTAGCCTAAGCCTTTCAATACAAAAATCTGCTGGAAGGTGTTTCCCAAGTGAAGCTTCCCTCTCCTCGCTCCCCCTCTCCCAAGGGAATGGTGCCAGCACGGGCTCAGCTCTGGCGAAGGCTCCAGATCATCCCATGGCCAGAGCAGAAGCCACAGTCATTCAGCAATCAGGCTCACTCTCACAACAGCTGCTCTTGTGTGAAACCGCTCAGGACCCCAGGGAACTGCATCAGTCCCTTCCGAGGGCAACACCCCTGATGGCCTCAGGATCTCCCACTGGGCTCTGCCCCCATCATCACCATACTGGGGACCGAGTCACCAACACGTGAAGCCCTGAAGGACAAACCACATCTAAACCATGGCACTACTCAAGACGGCAAATCACCTAGTACGAGGCCCAGCGCGTGCAATGTTCTTGACTTCCTGGTTCTCACTTTGCTGGGAGCCAGTGAGTTCTTGATGTCATTGCACTACCTGCCATTACATGTGTGCAGCGTGAATAATGTGGGGTGATGACGAAGGCATTCTATGAAACAGGGTATGAGGCTTTCATGAGATTCTTAACATTTCCTTCCAAGAAGACTGAAGACTGAGGGAACTCAAAAAATCTCATGGAAAAAATTAATTCAAAGTCTATCTTGCACAAGAAAAATCTTGAAATCCATGCATTTTTCTCATAACTTGTATTTTCATGAACATTTTGAAGAGACCCCTTGTATGTGTATGTGTGTGTGTGTGTGTGTGTGTGTATAGAGACAAAGACAGGGCCGGCGCCGCGGCTCACTAGGCTAACCCTCTGCCTTGCAGCGCTGGCACACCGGGTTCTAGTCCCGGTCGGGGAGCTGGATTCTGTCCCAGTTGCCACTCTTCCAGGCCAGCTCTCTGCTGTGGCCCAGGAGTGCAGTGGAGGATGGCCCAGGTGCTTGGGCCCTGCACCCGCATGGGAGACCAGGAGAAGCACCTGGCTCCTGGCTTCGGATCAGTGCGATGCACCGGCCACGGCGGCCATTGGAGGGTGAACCAACGGCAAAGGAAGACCTTTCTCTCTGTCTGTGTCTCTCACTGTCCACTCCACCTGTCAAAAATTAAAAAAAAAAATTAAAAATTAAAAAAGAGAGAGAGAGACAAAGACAGAACTATGGGAATTGGTTCACATGAGTACAGAAACAGAGAAGTCCTATAATCTCTCATCTGGGAGCTGGAAGCCCAGGAGAGCTTCCATCTGCTGGTTCAATCCCTAAATGGCCATAATGGCTGAGGCTGTGCCAGGCCAAAGTCAGGAACCCAAAGCCTGGAGCTCATCCCAGGTGCAGTAGGAGGGAGGTGAATGAGAAATGGAGCAGCAGGTACTTGAACAGATGCTAATATGGAATGTCAGCATTGCAGGTGGTGGCTTAAAGTACTTTGCCACAAAGCCAGCCCCAGAACCAAGTTTTTAATCCTCTGATAACCTAGGCCCATACACCTAAATACAAGAAGGGTTGGGAGAAAAAGATCTCTTTTCTGTGTTCCTAACCTCCTCCCTGACATCTCTAAGCTCACTGTATCTCTCCATGTCCCAGTGGAAATATGTGTAAATGTTAATGGTTTTCAGCAAGATCTGAAGTTGCAATTCCAAAATGAGGAGCCGTAACACTGAAATGCTATTAACTCAGCTGGCTTTCAGAGACTAATAAAGCATGAGGCACTAGGCCTTTCAGTACTTAAAGAGCTGCTTCACTCGTCTGTGATATAGCCAACATTATTTTCATAGGAGTTACAGAAATTCTAATGTTGTGCAGTTTTATGATCTGAAGTCATTTTCTTGGATTTTCATGTCTTGATTTCCTAGATGCAGTTAGTTACAGGGCAGTCCTGCGTAGCATCCCCTCAAGACGGTTACACACTGTCCCAGAGCCTACTCAGAAGTCCAAAGGGACCTAAGAAGTAATTTGCTCCAGTCCCACTCCCACACTGGGCACTGATCTAAGGCGATTTGTCACTTCTCTCGTAAACATCAACAGTCTTCTGCCCTAAGAGACGGGCGCAGCCTGCCTCCTGCCACACTTTGCCAGCAGGTGGTGTGCTACAAAGGAAGCAGGGGCGAGCATGTGGTGCGGCAATTACGTCCCCACCGGAGGCCCTCCATCCCACATTATTAGTGCCTGGTTTGAGCCCAGGCTCTACTTCCAATGCCAGCTTCCTGCTCACACACACCCTGGAGGCAGCGAGTGGTGGCTCAAGTACTTCCCCGCTATCCCCATCGGGTGAAGTGGATTGCATTCTGAGTTCCTGGCTGTAGCTTGGCCCAGCCCATTCTGTTGTGGGCATATGGGGAGTTAAACGGTGAATGAAAGACATTTCTTTCTTTTCCTTCTCATTTCTTTCTCTTTTCTCTCTCTTTGACTTTCAAATAAAATTAAATATTTTTAAGTGTAAAGAAAAAAAAAGTAAGCAATCTACATTTTTTTTTGACAGGAAGAGTTAGACAGTGATAGAGAGACAGACAGAAAGGTCTTCCTTCCATTGGTTCACCCCCAAAATGGCTGCTACCGCCGGCACACTGTGTCGATCCAAAGCCAGGAGCCAGGTGCTTCCTCCTGGTCTCCCATGCGGGTGCAGGGCCCAAGCACTTGGGCCATCCTCCACTGCCTTCCCAGGCCACAGCAGAGAGCTAGCCTGGAAGAGGGGCAACCGGGACAGAATCCGGCTCCCCGACCGGGACTAGAACCTGGGGTGCTGGCACCACAGGCAGAGGGTTAGCCTAGTGAGCCGCGGCACCGGCCAGCAATCCACATTTATTAACAAGCAAGTACAACATGTCACTTTTCAACATGCTCCATACACATGAAGTCCCCACGGTGTGACCAGCACTTGATCAGAGAGTCTACTCCGAGGCAAACACAAGACAATGTGTGAGAAGGATCAGACCCCACTTCCGGTCAGATCTGGAGAAGGAGCTCTCTGTTCAGGATGGGGGTAGGGGAGATCCAGATATGGTTCCATAGCTGACAAGCGCTGGCTATACTTGACGGCATTTCTCAGGGAGCTGCCGCTTGGGCTACCCTGCCCCTCATTAATATCCTGCCCTTCAGAAGTGGCATCAGATCCTCTAATCCCCCGCGATGGGGCACCTGCTAACTGTCACACTTCTCCTGGACTTGTGTTTACACTGAGCCACCCACGTCAGGAACTACAGCTCAGACTTGCAAGGCAGGACACAGGGTGAAGCCCCAGCCTACCCTCCAGGCACAAAGACCCTAACTAGGTCTGCAGGAAACATAGCTATGCTCTGCCCCACTGGCTGGAGCACCTCTGAGCTCTCCAGTCTGTCGCTCCCCCTCTTCGTGGAGGAACGACACAGGACCCTGCGCTGTTCTTTCGTCTGCTCGGCCCTCCCCGGGTTTGCTGCTGGTTCTTCCCGGGTTGGCTACTGTCCCTTCCACCTCCGTGGAAGGGCGGTTCCCCCTGGCCACATTCCCCACTTCCGCAGGGGAGCGGCACACCGCCGGCCAGCTCTCTCGGGGGCTGCACAGGTGTTCCCCTTAGATGTTCCCCTTAGATGTTCCTGGTGCATGCCGTCTCTCTCCTCCTTTATAGTCCTCCTCTGCCAATCCCAACTCGGCTGCCCACACGCCGAGTACGCTGCTCTCCAATCAGGAGCAAGTCCTACAGTTTATTGGTTGAACTGGAGGCAGCTGTGTAAAAGCTGTTTTCTTCTCTCCCAGCGCCATATTGTGGGAGAGCAGATGCATAGAATAAGTCTTAATTCCAGTAACTTAGTCCAGTCCGAATTGCTCCCCACACCAGTCACCCCGCTTGGGAAGCCTGGTGCAGATATTCCATCAACTAGCACCAGAGGCTTCAGTACACCTCCCCTGTCTCCTGAACCTGACCTCCTCCTAGCGCTGGGGCAAGCAGGCTCCCTTGCCCCAGGTGCAGAGATTTGCAGTCCTATCACGCCAAGACTCGGAGTCCATCTAGCTTCTGCTATTAATAGCCAGGGCCATGCCACCAGCCCCGAGCTTATTAATAATGTATTGCTGCAGCCTCTGACTTGGTTAATCTACAAACGTCCTTCATCTGCATGATTAGCTCTTACCTGCCTGATTAGGAAGCTTCATCCTGCCACAGAAACTCCCCTTTCTGAATGAATGACTTCTTTTTCAGTTCCTGAAACTGCATCTTAAACCCAACTAAGAGAGAATCAATAACAAAACCAAAACAACACTATTTTCTTCATGGGATGAGAATAAAGGAGCTTCAAGAGGTTTTTGAACGTTCAGCTCCCTGCTTTTTGAAGAACCTAAAAATAGTTTTAGTTGTAAGTGGGGACTCGGCAGAGATGAAGTTAGAAAAGGACTTGGGGCCTTGCAGCAGATAATAATGAGTTTTTATCTTCCTGTGAAAATTTGGGGTGATCACTAAGGGATTTTATAGAGATACCACCTTGGAGGGAAGACAGATTAGAAGGTGAAAGGCAGGAAGGTTAGTCGCCTTGGAGAACGGTGCTGGTGGCTTGAACAGAGGTGATGGCGGTGCAATGGAAGTAAGTGAATGCGTGGCCACCTCCTTAGGTCTCAGCTTAAATTCCACCTTCCTTGATATCCTCCTTAAAAGTGGCTCAGATCGGATCAAAATAGTGGAGTGAGGAGGAAGCTTGCTGCTTGAGTCTAGGAGAAGATAGTTTTTAAAATTGGAAAGAGTGCCGTCTCAGGGAAGAGTTAGGGAAAAAACATCAAAGGAAACTCTACATAAATTGGAGAAGCACAGTGTACCTACCGGAGGGTGAAGATGCACACCAGCTAGCCGAGAGCCTCCACCCCAGCACTGGAGAGTGAGGTGGGACCAGACTGCAGCAGCCTAAGACATTGGCACAAAAGCTGCAAGGAAAAGCCTAGAGGGAATCCAGCTTGGAGCCCTGTGGTGGTTAGTGTACCTGCCAATTTAGAAGAGAGAAAACAAAAGGAGGGCACGTTTCCTCTCTCCCTGATCATCCTGCAAAGGCATCCTGTAACAAACTGACAAAGAGCAGACGCCATTTTGGACATACATAACAGCTGTACCAGCTCACCTCTGCACCCAGCAACCAGACAAGCAGAGACTCCTGAGTCTAGTGGGGAGAACAGATAGGGGGTGCGTGCCCATGACTGTGGGAGGATTGTGTGCCAGGAGTGTGAAAACAGAGGCCATGTGGGATGACTCAGGGTGTGGCTGGGACACTGGACAGTCACTGTGGGAGGCTCCAGAAGATCAGGGCTCCCTGGTTACTTGGCAAGAGACACTGCTGGGGAATCTGAACTTCTACTGAGGACTGCACAGATCCTTTGTGTGGTTCTTGTGGCAGAGCAGACGAATAATATATTCACTGGGGCTAGTACCCAGTCACAGGTCTCCTTCAAGGAGAGGAGCTCAGCTCAGTCTGCTGAGAAGAAACCTCCCCACTGATTTAAAAATAAAAGGGGTGGGGTAGGAGATTTATCACACCAAACCTGGGCGTGTCACCTCATACACACTCTTCACTCTGGAGCACTGAACAGCACTCCCTGGCCACTCCCACATGCTTCTAGGTATACCCTGAAAGCAGACACTCCACTAAACCAATCAGATATAACCCAAGGATAAAAGTGGCCACAGTGAAAAATCAAAGAAACCAACAAGGAGCTGGTGCTGTGTTATAGTGGGTAAAGCCACCACTTGCAATGCCAGCATCCCATATGGGCATGGGTTCGATACCCAGCTGATCCACTTCCGATCCAGCTCTCTGCTATGGCCTGGGAAAGCAGTGGAAGATGGCCCAAGTCTTTGGACCCCTGCACCAGTGTGGGAGACCTGGAAGAAGCTCCTGGCTCTTGGCTTTAGATTGGCACAGCTCCAGCCATGGTGGCCATTTCGGGAGTGAACCACCAGATGGAAGACCCCTCTCTCTCTGCCTTTCCTTCTCTCTCTGTGTAACTCTTTCAAATAAATAAATCTTTAAAAAAAAAAAAAAGCCATGAAAGAACAACACAGAAGACAGTGAGCTAGCTTCCAGGGCCCTGTGCCACTGGCAATGGCTGGTCATTCTCTAATAGAAGAAGCTCATGCTTTTTTAAAGCAAACAAGCAAACAAAATAAGAAACCAACGAGTATTCCCACAAATGCTGAATAACAAATGTACCAATCCAAGAGACAAGAACAAGGAAGATAACATGGCACCCCCAAAAGAACACAACACCTCAATACTAGGTTGTGAAGTTGATGAGATAGAAGAAATGCCAGGAATGGAATTCAAAAAATTGATCATAGGATTACTTAGAAGTAATCAGAAGTGAATGAAATCCATACACGACATGAAAGAAAATTTCTCCAACGAAATCAAGATCATAAAGAGAAATCAAAATGAAATCTTGGAAATGAAGAATTCAACAGAACATACAAAAATACAGTGCAGAGCCTTAACAACAGAATCGGTGAAGACAAAGCACAGGAAATTATACAGTCAGACCAAACACAAGAAGAAATTAGAAAACTAAAAAACACTGTTGGGAATCTACCGGATAGTATCAAATGACCCACCATATGGGTTCTAGGAGTTCCTTAAGGCGTGGAAACGATTAGAAGGCCTTTTTAGTTAAATAATAACAGAAAATTTCCCTAATTTGGAGAAAGGGGCATTCAAGTACAGGAAGCAAATAGAACTCCTAAAAGACATGACCAGAAAAGATCTTGACCACAACACACTCTCCACAGTAAAACATAAAGAAAAGATTCTAAAATGTGCACAATGACTTTTCATCAGAAACTTTACAGACTAGGAGAGAATAGCAAGATACATTCCAAGTCTTAAGAGAAAAAAAGTGGGGCCGGCGCTTTGGTGCAATAGGTTAACACCCTGGGCTGAACCATCCCATATGGGTGCCAGTTCGAGATCCAGCTACTCCACTTCCAATCCATAGCTCTCTGCTATGGCCTGGAAAAGCAGTAGAAAATGACCCAAGTTCTTGGGCCCCTGCACCCAAGTGGGAGACCTGGAAGGAGCTCCTAGCTTCTAGCTTCAAATCAGCACAGCTCCAGCCGTTGCAACCAGTTGGGGAGTGAACCATCGGATGAAAGACCTCTCTCTCTCTCTCTCTGCCTCTCCTCTGTGTAACTCTGACTTAAATAAATAAATAAATAAATAAAGCTTTAAAAAGAGAGAGAGAAAAAAAAACTGTCAACCCAGAATATTATACCCTGCAAAGTTCTCACTATGAACGAAAGTGAAATGAAGACCTTCCACGACAAATATGAACTGAAAGAATTTGTCACCACCCATCAAGCACTGCAGAAGATACTTAAGGATGCTCACAGAAAAACAGAAACATGGTCATCACTATGGAAGAAGGTAGAGGAAGGAGAGCACTAAGTAAAACTACAAAGGAAATCCAAAGTGAAAAATAGGAATATTTATAGAAAAATGGCAGGGCAGAGTCATTACTTATCAAGAATCACCTCAAGTGTAAATGGCCTAAACTCTCCAGTTAAAAGTCACAGACTGGCTGAATGGATTAAAAAACAAAACCCATCGACTTGCTGCCTACAAAAAATACATCTCACCAACAAAGATGCATGCAGACTGAAAGTGAAAGGATGGAAAGAGATATTCAATGCCAACAGAAACCAAAAATGAGCTGATGTGGCCATCCTAATATGAGACAAAATAGACTTTAACACAAAATCTGTTTAAAGAGAGAAAGAAGAACAATATGTCATGATTAAGGGATCAATTCAACAGAAAGATATGAATGACTATTATAAATGTATATGCACCTAATTACAGGGCACCTGGCTATTTAAAAGAAATGTTAAAGGATCTAAAGGGAGACACAGGCTCAAATACATTAGTAATGGGGGATTTCAATTCCCCTCTTTCAGCAACAGACAGATCAACCAGACAGAAAATCAGCAAGGAAACAGCAGAGTTGATCAACACTATAGACCAAATGGACCTAACAGACAGCTACAGAAATTTTCATCCTACAGTTGCAGAATAGACATTCTTCTCACCAGTGCATGTAACCTTCTCTAGTGTTGACCATAAGCTAGGCCATAAAACAAGTCTCAACAAATTCAAAAAAACTGGATTCATATCATGCATCTTCTCAGACCACAATGCAATGAAGCTGGAAATCAGCAACTCAGGAATCTCTAGAATATATGCAAACACACGGAGACTGAACAACATGCTCCTGAATGAACACTGAATCACAGAAGAAATCAAAGGAGAAATCAAAAAATTTCTGGAAACAAATGAAGACAACAATACAACATATCAAAACTTATGGGATACAGCAACAGCAGTGTTAAGAGGAAAGTTTATAACAATTGATGCCTACACCAGGAAATTGAAATAGCATCAAATAAATGAGCTATCAATGCATCTCAAGGATCTAGAAAAACAACAGCAAACCAAACCCAAAACTAGTAGGAGAAAAGAAATATTTAAAATCAGAGAAGTAGTCAACAAAATTGAAACAAAAAAAAAATACAAAAGATCAGCAAAACGAAGAGCTGGTTTTTTTAAAAAAAGTAAACAAAACTGACACACCATTGGCCCAACTAACCAAAAAAAGGAGAGAGTAGACCCAAATCAATAAAATTAGAGATGAAAAAGGGAATGTAACAACAGATACCACAGAAATAAAAAGAATCATCAGAAATTACTACAAAGAGAGCTCTATGCCAATAAACTGGGAAACCTAGAAATGGATAGATTCCTGGACACATACAACTTACCTAAAGTGAGCCATGAAAGCATAGAAAACCTAAACACACTCATTACCAAGACAAAAACTGAATCAATACTAAAGACTCTCTCCACGAAGAAAAGCCCAGGACCAGATGGCTTCACTGCTGAATTCTATGAGACATTTAAAGAAGAACTAACTCCATTTCTCAAGTTATTCAAAACAATTGAAAGGGAGGGAATCATCCCAAATTTGTTCTATGAATCCAGCATCACCTTAATTCCTAAACCTGAAAAAGATACAACACAGAAAGAGAACTACAGACCAACTTCCCTGATGAACATAGACGCAAAAATCCTCAACAAAATTTTGGCCAATCGAATCCAACAACACATCAGAAAGATCATTCACTTGGACCAAATGGGATTTATCCGTGATATGCAAGGATGGTTCAACATCTGCAAATCAACAAATGTGATACATCACATTAACAAACTGAAGAAAAAAAATTATCTCAACTGATGCAAAGAAAGTATTTGATAAAACACAACACACTTTCATAATGAAAACTCTATAGGCAAACTGGGTATAGAAGGAACATTCCTCAACACAATCAAGGCAATTTATGAAAAACCGCAACCAGCATCCTATTGAATGGGGAAAAGTTGGAAGCATTCCCAGTAAGATCCAGAACCAGACAAGAATGTCCACTCTCGCCATTTATATTCAGCATAGTCCATTTATATTCAATATAGTTTTTGCCAGAGCCATTAGACAAGAAAAATAAATCAAAAGGATTCTAATTGGGAATGAAGAAGTCAAACTATTCATATTTGCAGATGACATGATTCTATATATAGGGGATCCAAGAGATTTTTGGAACTCATACAAGTGTTTGGTAAAGTAGAAAGATATAAAATCATTACATAAAAATCAACAGACTTTGTGTACACAGTCAATGACACAGCTGGAAAAGAACTTCAAAGATCTATCCTATTCACAATAGCTACAAAAAAATAGCTTGGAATAAATTTAACCATGGATGTAAAAGATCTCGACCATGAGAATTATAAAGAATTAAAGAAATAGAAGACACAAAGAAATGGAAAAATTTTCCATCTTCATCGATTTGAAGAATCTACATAATCAAAATGGTCATTCTTCCAAAAGCAATTTACAGATTCAATGTTATAACAATCAAAATATCAAAAATATTACTCTCATATCTAGAAAAAATGATGCTGGAATTCACATGGAGACAGAGGAGACCTCAAATAGCTAAAGCAATCTTACACTACAAAAACTAAGCCAGAGGCATCACAATACCAGGTTTCAATACATACTACAGTGCAATTATAAACAAAACAGCCTGGTGCTGGTACAAAAACAGATGGACAGACCAATGGAACAGAATGGAAACACCAGAAATCAATCTAAGCATCTACAACCCACTCGTATTTAACCAAGGAGCTAAAACCAATCCCTAGTGCAAGGACAGTCACTTCAACAAATGGTGCTGGGGAAACTGGATTTCCACATGCAGGAGTATGAAGCAAGCCCTCTGCCTTATACCTTACATGAAAATTCATTCAAAATGGATTAAAGACATAAATCTATGACCTGATACCATCAAATTCTAGAGAACACTGGGGAAACCCTGCAAGACATTGGCATAGGAAAAGTTCTTAAAAAACACCCCAGAGGCACAGAGAGTCAAAGCTCAAATCAACAACTGGGATTACATCAAATTGAGCTCCTTCTGTACTGCAAAAGAAACACTCAGGAATGTGAAGAGGCAATTTACAGAATAGGAGAAATTATTTGCAAACAATGCAACTGATAAAGGATTACTAACCAGAATATATAAAGAGATCTAGAAACTCTACAACAAAACAAACAACCCAGTTCAGAGATGGGCCAAGGACTTAAACATACATTTTTCAAATGAGGAAATCCAAATGGACAGCAGACACATGAAAAAATGCTCAGGATCACTAGCCATCAGGGAAATGCAAATCAAAACTATAATGAGGTTTCATCTCACCCCAGTTAGAATGGCTTTCATACAGAAATCAACACACAACAAATGCTGGTGAGGATGTGAGGGAAAAGGTACACTAATCTACTGTTAGTGGGAATGTAAACTGGTTAAGCCACTATGGAAGACAGTATGGAGATACCTCAGAAATATGAATATACCTACCTACCATATAACTCAGCCATCCCATTCCTGAGAATTTACCCAAGGGAAATGAAATCAGCACATAAAAGAGTTATCTGTACCCCCATGTTTATTGCAGCTCAATTCACAACAGCTAAGAAATGGAATCAACCTTAATGCCCATCAACTGAAGACTGGATACAGAAATGATGGGATATGTACTCTATGGACTACTACACAGCATTAAAAAAAAGAAATACAGTCATTTGCAACAAATTGAATGAATCTGGAAAACATTATAAGCCAGTCCCAAAGGGACAAATACCATATGTTCTCCCTGCATGTGATAACTAATAGAGAACCTAAAAGTTGTAAAGTCTACCTAAAATCTGTAGAAGTGAAATTGACATTTTGAGAAACAATGACTTGAACAGCCCTTGTCTTGACTATCAAAGAATGTTTTTTTTTTCTTTTCCTTTTTTTTTTTTTTTTTTTTGACAGGCAGAGTGGACAGTGAGAGAGAGAGACAGAAAGAAAGGTCTTCCCTTGCCGTTGGTTCACCCCCTAATGGCCACTGCAGCCGGCGCACCACGCTGATCTGAAGGCAGGAGCCAGGTGCTTATCCTGGTCTCCCATGGGGTGCAGGGCCCAAGCACTTGGGCCATTCTCCACTGCATTCCTGGGCCACAGCAGAGAGCTGGCCTGGAAGAGGGGCAACCAGGACAGAATCCGGCGCCCTGACCAGGACTAGAACCCGGTGTGCCAGCGCCGCTAGGCGGAGGATTAGCCTGTTGAGCCGCGGCGCCGGCCTTTTCTTTTCCTTAATGGAGAATGGGACTGAGAATGGGAGGAGGAGGTGAAGGTAGGGTGGGAGTAGAGATGGGAGGGCAGGTATGGTGGGAAGAATCACTATATTCCTAAAGTTCTACTTTTGAAATTTATACTCATTAAATAAAAGATTTCTATGAGGGAAAAAATGCAAGAAAAAATAGCAAAAAACAACCCTAAATTCATATAGAAATACAAAAGTACCCAAAGAGTCAAAGCAATCTTAAAAAAAAATAAAGCCAGAAGTCTTGCAATATTGAATTTCAAAACATACTAAAGGGCTGTTATAATCAAAACAGCCTGGTATTGGCACAAAAATAGACATATAGACCAAAAATAAAACAGAAACTCAACAAATAATCCATGTATCTACAAATAACTAATCTTTGACAAACAAGCTAAAATCTCTCCTGGAGAAAGCAGTTTCTTCAACAAATGGCGTTGGAAAATTGCATTTCCATGTGCAGAAGTATGAAACAAGTCCCTTACCTTATACCCCATACAAAAATCAACTCAATGAATCAAGATTTTAAGCCTAAGACCTGAATCCATTGAATTACTAAAGGAAAACATAGGGGAGACAATGAAAGGCATTGGCCTAGACAAAGACTTCTTAGATAATATCCCAGGTGCATAGGCATTAAGAGCAAAAATGGGTAAACAGGATTGCATCAAGCTAAGAAGCTTCTGCACACCAAAGGAAACACTCAACAAAATAGAGGCAACCAACAGAATAGGAGAAAATATTTCAAAACTATGCATCTGATAAAGGATTAATACCAGACTGTAAAGAGGTAAAAAAAAAACTCAACAACAACAAAACAATCAATCCATTTAACAAATGAGCTAAGAATATGAACAGGAATTTTTCAAAGGACAAAATACAAAAGGCCAACAGACACACGAATGATGATCAGAATCACTAGCCATCAGGGAATTGCAAATAAAAACTACAATGAGATTACAGGTTACCCCAGTTAGAATGGCTATTATCCAAAAATCAAAAAATAAGAAATGCTGGCAAGGATGTAGGGAAAAGGTACCCTAAGACACTGTTGGTGGGAATGTAAACTGGTACAACCATTATGGAAGACAGTATAAGGACTCCTCAAAAAAGAAAAAAATAGATCTACCACATTGACCCAGCTATTCCACTATTGGGAATATATCAAAAGGAAATGAAATCAGCATTAAAGAGTTACCTACAGGGCCGATGCTGTGGAGTAGTGGTCTAAGCCTCTGGCTGCAGCCCCAGCATCCTTTATGGGTGCTGGTTTGTGTCTTGGCTGTTCCTCTTCCAATCTAGCTCTCTGCTTATGGCCTTGGAAAGCAGTGGAAGATGGCTCCAGTGCTCAGACCCTTGTACCCGCATGGGAGACCCAGAAGAAGCTCCTGGCCCCTGGCTTCAGACCAGCCTAGCTTTGGCCATTCTGGGACTGAACCAGCAGATGGAATACCTTGTTCTCTATTTCTCCCTCTGCATCTGTAAATCTACCTCTCAAATAAATATTTTTTAAAAAGTTACCTGCACTTCCATTTTTACAGCAGCTCAATTCACCATAGCTAAAACACAGAATCACCCTATATGTACATCAACTGATGATTAAAGAAAATGTGAAATACACACACACACACACACACACACACACACTCTTGTTGGAATATTAGTCACAAAAAAAGAATGAAGTCTTGACATTTGCAACAAAATAGATCCAACTGGAGATCATCATGCTAAATGAAATAAGCCATACCCTAAAATACAACTATAACATGTTTTCTCTTATTTGCGGTAGTTAATACATAAAGAGGATAAAAATTATGTGGATGTCAGATCATTCTGTACATAGCTATAAATATTGCTTCACTGAGTCATACCACGTAAGTGACATCATAATGCTTCCCTGTTAAAAAAGAAATGAAGCGGGGAATAATGAGGACTCCTGGGGTACTAGTAATGCTTTGCTCCTAATTTGGCTATTGGCTGTGAGGATAACCAGATGACCAAAACCTCATTGATCTGTATATTTAAGTGTATTTCTTAACACATATATTGTATTTTAATAAAGTATTTTTAAGAAAAAAAAAAAAAACCTCGATTCTAGGGCTGGCACTGTGGCACAGCAAGTTAAGTGCCCACCTGCACTGCCAGCATCTCATATGGGTGCTAGTTTGAGACTTGGCTGCTCTACTTCTAATCTAGTTCCATGGATTAGATAATGTGCCTGGGAAAGTAGCTGAAGATGGCCCGAGTGCTTGGGCCATCTCACCCATGTGGGAGACCCAGAAGAAGTTCCATTTTCCTGCCTTCGACCTGGTCCATCCATAGCTGTTGCAGCTATTAGAGAGTGAACTAGCAGACCACTGTCACTCTACCTTTCAAGTAAATAAAAAGTAAATCTTAAAAATATGACTTTGATTCTGTATAAACAAAGCAGAGCTGAGACTACATTGGAAGATGGGGGGAAAAAAAAGGCCGACGTGGGAGCAGAGCTCTCGCCTCTGGCAGCCCCTGCAGCCCCAGGGCCACTGCCTGTGAGCAGGATACTGTGAACTGCTAGAGCATTTGACGTTGGTCCCCTCACACAACAGCAGTGCTTGTAGAAGCCAGAGACTGTTTCCAGCTCATGGCACTTAAAGAAATCTGTTCAATCATGAGCTGACCACTAAGTTAACTGAGCAGAAACTTCAGTCACACCAGGGAATACTTATTTTATGAAATTTGTAAAGGAAAATTGCTTTTTAAAAAAATAAAATACCACAACAAACACTGAATGGAGGAAAAATCTGATTTCCAGAAAACGTCCAGTACTGAACTACTGGATATAGGGTTTTCTTTTGAGGTTGAGTACGTGCTGTGGAGTTAGATAGTGGTGACACCTTGTAAATATACTAAAAATAATGAAATTTCATGTAAAAATTAAAAGAATACAATGGTATATGACATAACACAATTTTTTTAAAGATTTATTTATTTTTATTTGAAATCAGAGTTATACAGAGAGAAAAGGAGAGGCAGGGAGACAGAGAAAGGTCTTCCATCCTCTGGTCCACTCCCCAATTGGTCACAATGGCCGGAGCTGAGCCGATCCAAAGCCAGGAGCCAGGAGCTTCTTCCAGGTCTCCCACATGGGTGCAGGGGCCCAGGGACTTGGGCCATCTCCTACTGCTTTACCAGACCATAGCAGAGAGCTGGATTGGAAGTGGAGCAGCCGGCACTCGAGCCAGTGCCCATATGGGATGCCAGTAGTGCAGGCAGCAGCTTTACCCACTACGCCACAGTGCCGGCCCCAATACAAACATTTTAAAAGAAGTCTAGTTCTCAACCAAAAATCATGAGACACTCAAAAAGCAGGAAAGTAGGTCCCTTACACCAAAACAGAAGCAGTCTACAGAAATTGTCCCTTGGGGGGGGGGGTAGAGTGAGAATGGTTAACGGACATGAGGAAGAGGTAAAAAGAATGATTAACTACAAAAGTTCTGTAGCACAGCAGGATAACTATGGTTGACAACAACCAATTTATTATTCCAAAGTATCTAGTAGAGAGGACTTTGAATGTTCCCAACACAAAGAAACAAATTTCAAGTAACAGATACAACAATTACCCTGACCTGAACATCATACATTGTATATATGCATTAAAATATCTTAGGTGCACCATAAAATATACAATTATGAGTCAATTAAAAATTAATATATTGACAAAAATTAATTGTCCCTAAGAAAACCCAGATGTTCGACTTAGGATATAAATACAAACATATTCAAACTTGAACCAAATAGAGAACATCAATAAAGAGAATTGTTTTATGAAAAGTGGACCTTAATTCTCTTTCCCTGAGTTGGGCCACAATTATCAACCCAATTCTCCCAAGTAGAATATGGCAGAAGTGATGGTGGCCAAATTAGGTCATAAAAAACACTGGGGCATCCCCATTTTCTGAGATCATTCCTCTGGGGGAAGCCAGCTGCCGCATCAGACACTTGTGCAGCCCAGTGGAGAAGACCAAGGCCACACAGCAAGGAATGGCGATCCCCTTTCCAATCCAGTAAGGAACCCAGGCCTTCTCCCAGCAACCACGTAAGCAGATCATCTTGGAAGCACATCTTCAACTCCAGGCAAGACCCACCAATTGCTGTCTGAATAGGAACTCTGAGAGACCCTGAGCTAGATCTCCCAGAGGTAGTCGGTCCTTGATTTCTGATCCTCAGACACTAATGTGCACCCTGGGAGGCAGCAGATGATGGCTCAAGTACGTGGGTCCCTGCCACCCACACTGGAGACCCAGTATGAGCTCCAGGCTCCCAGCTGTGACCTGGCCCAGCCCTGGCTTTTGTAGGCACTTGGGAAGTGAACCAATGGATGGGAGCTCGCTTTCAAATAAAGTGAAAATAAAATGTTAGAAAAGATGAATAGAGAATGTTATCACGCAGCAAATTTTGTTTTAATATAAAGAAGAACTTTACGCAATGAGAGCAGCCCACCAGGTAATCAGTCACATTTCAGGGCAGTGTGCAGCCTGTCATGTAGATTTCAGCCAAAGATGACAACCACTTGTCACGAATGATGAATGTGATTTTCTTTTCTAGACGATGGAGGATGTTTCAGATGACCTCGGTTTCTAAATTTACTTATAATTTTGACACCATCACCACCATCTGTTTTGCATAAAGGATTTAAGGCAATCTGAAATTATGACATACATAAAGAAAACTTAAAAAATGGATCAGAAGCCACATAGACAAACAAGGAGAGTTGTGGCAATTAAAATTAAATCTCACAGAAGCTTAACGAAGAAAGCTCGACTACCAATCTTGTAGATGTAGACTTAGCGTATCTGGAGGACCCTGGAAATGGGATTTTTACTGTCTCTTGTTAACTCTGGTTAGAGAACAACTGCTCAGACTACCCTCAGCTCTGTCACTTCCTCTGTGCTTGTCAGAGGCGAAAAATGACCTGGCTTCGGGTAAACTGGAGAATATTCTTTGCTAGTGACGGAAGAACAAAGGTCCATGGGTGGTGACTCCGGAAGATGGGTGTGAGAAGTCCAGCTCAGGTGGCAGAGAAGAGCAATCCGACTCCCTACTGCTGGGGAGGCAAGGCTGTTGCACGTTGCCTAGTGGGAGACGGAGAAGGTGGTTTGCATAGACTACCCTCGCAGAGATGGGCACCTGAGTGACCCCAAGCAACGGTCAACTACTCAATCCTGTCTTCCTCTCAGTGATCAGGGATCCACCTCCAGAGCCTGGCAGAGGATGGAAACACCAAGTTCCCAGATGGTCCTGTTGACCCATAAGCCCTTCTTCCTGGTTCTTTCAGCCTCCCTAGCAAGAAACATGAGGATGTCATAACTCCAGTTCAGGATATGATGACTCACTTGGGACCTGGAAAATGATCGTGGTGTTATCAACTGGCCACTTCAGTCATAAATGGTGCTGGGAGAAATCTGAGTTGAAGCTGCACTGCCGTTTGATCAAAACTTAGATGACCAGTGACATATCCAAAGGTCCTAAGACCTACTTGATACTCTGATTCCACTGCTGTGAGCACTGGACAGGGAGGTAAGATATGTGGGACCTGGCACACAGCCCTCCCAGGCCCTATCAGCGAAGACGCACATGTAGGAATCAACACGAAATCAGAGACGGGAGTGGAGAAGCAGCACCTGATGTTCTTTTCAACCCAAGTCCCTGCTTAATTCCAAATGTATCCTGCAGGCTAGATGTCGAGCGGCTGAAGGATGATCAGTCCTAGGCTGGAATTAAAGCCTGCTGCGATGTTAATGAAGGCCCGCCAGTGGGTTTGCCGGGAGGTAATTTAGATCTACATAATTATGACTTAATCCCTCACCCGGTGACATCCAAAAGGTCCCTACCCAAGTGCAAGCTGCGTGATTTCGAGCCACAAAGAGTACAACTGTGCGACTCCGGTTCCCTTTTGTGTGTCATGCTCACATCCGTCATGATAGCTTTATTAAATGGTGTGACCCGACC
This sequence comes from Oryctolagus cuniculus, assembly GCF_051225735.1. NCBI lineage: Eukaryota > Metazoa > Chordata > Mammalia > Lagomorpha > Leporidae > Oryctolagus > Oryctolagus cuniculus. The sequence continues at coordinate 169,879,409 of NC_142869.1, forward strand.
CAATTCTTGCACACAGGGCGCTATCTCCTCATCAAAACTTTCAAATGTGGCTGAGCAGGCTGTGAAAAGAAATCAAGATCTGCATCTTAAACAGCGGATTAACTGCGCCAGATGGGAGAGCTGCTGCCGGGGGGTGGGGATGACTCAGAACCACCTCAGTTCTTCAGTCCTAGCAGCGGCAGGAGACGCAATACACAGAGCTGTCTTCAGAGGACTGGCTCCGAGGACAAGAGGGTGGCCAGGAGTCACCCTTGGGTCTATCCTCCTAACACCCAGCAGGGACCCAGGGCCCCCTGAACAGATTCTATTCAATCAGTCAGGCCGCTGTCCTCCATCCTCCAAAGGCGATGAGATGTGTGTGTGTGACAATCAGAGATCCTGCAGCCAGAGTTAACATTCCCTTTAGAAATTTGCTTGGCAGCGCTGTGGCTTAGCAGGTTAAGCCATCACTGGCAATGCTGGCATGCCGTATGAGCACTGGCTGGGGTCCCAACTGCTCCTCTTCCGATCCAGCTCCTTGCTAATGCACCTGGGAAAGCAGTGGAGGATGGCCCAAGCCCGTAGGCCCCTGCACCCACGTGAAAACCCAGAAGCTCCTGGCTCCGGCCTGGTCTAGTCCTGGCCATTGCAGTCACCTAGTGGATGGAAAGTCTTTCTATGTCTCTAACTCTTTCAAATAAAAAAAAATAGCTTGGCACCAACTCAAATACCTACACAAGACGCAGAGCAGGGTTTGGTGTGAGAAGGCGTGGAAAAGTTCTAAGGGATACTCAGCCCCATGAGGAATGGAGGAGTAGAGATTGTCAAGTGCATGCTGGGGACATGGGGGAGGGACAGGGGTGTTTCCAGAAGGAGATGCCACTTGAACTTGGCTTAAAGGGCGGTGTTAGGGTTGAACTGTGTCCTCCCAAAATTTGTATATTCAAGTCCTAGTCCCCCCCGCCCCCGACACCTCAGAACATGGCATTATTTAGAGAGAGGACTACTGTGGATGTAATTAGTGGAGATAAAGTCATACTGCAGTAAGGCAGGCCTCCGATCCACCAAAGGGCTGTCCTTATACGAAACGCAACGAGGCTCAGGACCCAAATACAGGCCCTGGCATTGGAGCAAACAGCGGGAAGGTCACTCTCCCTTTCCCCTCACCTGCATCTCTGGAGCAGGCCATAAACGACCTTGAAAGGTCACACTCTGACCTTCTCCTTCTCTTCTTCCCCGAAAACCCTCATGTGGCCTGCTCTGCACACAGAGAAGAATGTCACACAGGGATGCCAAGAAGAATCTGAACAAAAAGGCCTCGCTAAGTCCTCCATCCCAAGTTTACTGTGGTTACAGTATACCCGCTCACCCAGATTCCTCATTTCTTTGAGTCCTCGCTTCTGAGGGCGCCTGTGTCACTGATATTTAAGCTAAATCATGTGGATGCTCTTCTCTTGTTATTTGTCTTTGCCATGTATTAGCTGCAACCTCGCAACGGGTATGAGAAAGTTATTACATTTCACACTGGGACACTAGGGAGACTAATGTGCCTTAGGAAATGTAGCGTTTGGCTGCCACCAGCCAGGCAATACCACAGCAAGGAGAGAGGCCCAGGATGGATCCTTCCTCCTCAGCCTTTGGAGGGAACACGCCTTTGCCTACATCCCGACACTAGAATTACGGTCCCCAGAGTTGTGAGACAATAAATGTCTAGTGTTTTCAATCACTCGGTTTACGGTACTTAGTTACGGCAGCCCGAGCAAACTACTATGGGTTTATTAGTCTCTATTTTTAGATGCAGGAAAGGAGAGCCTCAGGTGAAAGGCGAGAACATGAGCTTACTGGGTTAGGAATGGATGCACTGGCACACGGAGCGTGTCCAACAGTCCAGCTCCACTGGAACTGAGACTGAGATGCTGAAGAGGAGCTGTGGGAAAGACACGCAAATTTTTACCTGGGGGAGTGGCTTGATGTATGCTTACATTCGTTTCTATTCTCCTTGGCTTGAAATGATTGAGGCGGCTGACCTTGCCGTGGAGGTCACGGGGAACCACGCGGTGTGCCAGGAAGAGACGTGAGCGGAGGCTTCAGGAGACTTTCTCCTTAGAGAAACCAGTCAAGAAGCAGGCCACGAAGGAAGCAGTGGCACTTACCTGGGAAGACAGCAAAGAGAGACTGAGGACGCTGGGAGCGGATCGGAGAAGAGGGGAGGAGGGCAGCAGGTGAGATTTCTGTTGACACAGCCCACGGTTGAGACGGGGAGCAGGGTGGAGAGAACAATGGAAGTTAACACTGTGCCTGGTTTGAGCCTGGTGAAGGAGAGGACAGGGTGCAGCTGAAGAGTTCCTGTTGTTGGGGCCAGCGCTGTGGCGGAGCCGGTAAAGCCGCTGCCTGCAGGGCCGGCATCCCGTAGGAGCACCAGTTCAAGTCCCAGCTGCTCCACTTCCGATCCAGCTCTCTGCTATGGCCTGGGAAGGCAGAAGAAGGCCCAGGTCCTTGGGGCCCTGCACTCGTGGGAGACCCGATGGAGGCTCCTGGCTCCTGGCTTCAGATCAGCGCAGCCAACTGGGAAGTGAACCAGTGGACGGAAGATCCGCCCCCTTCTCTCTGTGTAACTCTTTCAAATAAATAAATAAATCTTTAAAAAATCAAAAAAGAGTTCCTGTCACACAACTGCCTTTGAGGTGGGAGAGTCCATCCCATCCACAGAACAGGATCTCATTCATCTCAACCAAAGAAATGAGTTAGCTGAAAACGGCAGTCGTACCTAACATAAATGGATACAAAGTCGGGATGAGGGAAGGGACCTATCAAATATGTGAAGTTTTTACTGTTGATTTGAAGTCCCATTCACAAAGAAAAGCCCTGGTCAGAGGCAAAAACTGCCTGCATCTTGCTGTTAGTGGGGTCATTGTTCTGGAAGGGCGGGGACAGCCTGTCGAGGACGGCCTCCCTACCTGGACAAGGAAACTGAAGCACTCGGGCCCCAGGTCTGCTCACCCTCCCAGCTGTGGTGGGAGGCGGAAGCGGAAGCCGCTCAGGGGACAGCAGCTCTGCTTTCTCAGGAGCTAATTAGCTGCCGAGCACTGAGCCCTGACAGAGAGCACGCTCAGGCCATCAGAATAGTTTTTAATTGATGCATCAGGACAAAGAGACAAAAGCAGCAGCGGCCAAGTAGCTCTTGGGTGCTTTTAGCACCAGAATGACAAAGTCCATCCTTTAGTCCTCTAAAGCTGGGTAAGAAGAGCTCTGGTTAAGCTAAACAACGAAGGGTCACAGAGTATACCTAATTCATGCTCCATCGTATTTAACTCTTTCCATGCCTAAATATTAAGACAGGACAAGCAAACCTTACTCAGGTGATCTCTTGTCATCAAAACTTACTAAGGCAAACAGCAGTGATAACATCACACAGGATGACTTGTTACCAAAACCACCCACTCTTGGGGTGTCTGAAAGAATGCAGGGGCAAACATCTAGCCTAGTGCCCACATCCCACACCAGAGTACCCGGGCTCCTGACTCCAGCTTCCTGTTAGTGCCGATCCTAGGAGGCATCATGACGGCTCCGGGAACTGGGTTCTTGCCCACCACATGGGAGACCTGGATTGAGTTCCTTGCTCCCATTTCAGCCCCAGTCAGGAGCTGTTGTGGCCATCTGGGGAGTGAACCAGCAAACTGGAAATGACTGTCTCTCTGCCTCTCAAATAATTCTCAAAAATAGAATGCAAGCCATATGTAAGAAAAAAAATTTTTCTAGTAGCTCATTTAAAAAGGTTTAAGTGGGGTGGGGAGGAGAGGACCGGTGCTGTGGTGCAGAGGGTTAAGCCACAGCTTCTAACGCTGGCATTCCGTGTCAGAGCACCAGTTCAAATCCTGCCTGCTCCACTTCCAATCCAGCTCCCTGCTAATATGCCTGGGAAATCCACGGAAGATGGCCCACGTGTGGCCCCTGCTACCATGTAGGAGACACAGATGGAGTTCTAGGCTCATGGCTTCAGCCTGGCCGGGCCCCGGCTGTTGCAGCCATTTGAGGAGTGAACCAGTGAATGAAAGATCTCTCTCTCTCTCCCTTACAAATAAGTAAGTCATTGTTTTTAAAAAGGCAAAAAGAAACTTGTGAAACATTTATTTTAATAATCTATTTTAATCTGGCAGGCCTAAAATATTATCAACAATCATTACTTTTAAATTTTTAAGGTACTGTTTATTTTTTGTGTGATGTCTTGAAAATCCAGTGTATTTACTCAGAGTGTATTTCAATTGCACTTGCCACATTTCAGGTACCCCATGTGGCTGGTGGCCACTTAACAGGAAAGCAAAGTACTCCCTCTTCTGATCAGGAGACTTTATCATTCTCTAGCCATGGGATCCTACCTCATTTTCAAAATGAGTCTTCTTCATGTCTGATAAAAGGAAATACTTATTTTTAGTTGAAAGACAAAGAGACAGAGACATCTCCCACCTGCCTGTTCACTCCTCAAATGTCCAAAACAGCCAAGGCTGGGACAGGCCACAGGCAAAACCCCAGAAGTCAACCCATGTCTCCCACCTGAGTGGCAGGGACCCAACTTCCTGAATCGTCACCTGCTGCCTCCCAGGTGCACACGAGCAGGAAGCAGGAGCGAGGACCAAACCCAGGCACACTGATATGTGATGCATATGTCCAAAGCATGTTTTCGTTGTTGTTGTTGTTGTTGTTGTTGTTGTTGTTTTGGACAGGAAGAGTGGACAGTGAGAGAGACAGAGAGAAAGGTCTCCCATTTGCCATTGGTTCACCCTCCAATGGCCACCGCGGCCGGTGTACTGCGGCCGGCGCACCACGCTGATCCGATGGCAGGAGCCAGGTGCTTCTCCTGGTCTCCCATGGGGTGCAGGGCCCAAGCACTTGGGCCATCCTCCACTGCACTCCCGGGCCACAGCAGAGAGCTGGCCTGGAAAAGAGGCAACCAGGACAGAATCCAGCGCCCCAACCGGGACTGGAACCTGGTGTGCTGGCGCCGCTAGGCGAAGGATTAGCCTAGTGAGCCGCGGCATCGGCCAACAAAGCATATCTTAACCACTATGCCAGTTCCCACCCTGTAGTAAAACTTGACATAAATAGAAAAATTTTTTGACAGAGTTATAGACAGTGAGAGAGAGAGACAGAGAGAAAGGTTTTCCTTCTGTTGGTTCACTCCCCAAATGGCCACAACAGTCGGCGTGCTGTGCCAATCCACAGCCAGGAGCCAGGCGCTTCCTCCTGGTCTCCCATGCGGGTGCAGGGCCCAAGCACCTGGGCCATCCTCCACTGCCTTCCCGGGCCACAGCAGAGAGCTGGACTGGAAGAGGGGCAACCAGGACATAATCCGGCGCCCCGACCTGGACTAGAACCCGGGGTGCCGGCACCGCAGGTGGAGGATGAGCCAAGTGAGCCATGGAGCCGGCCAACATAAATCAGATTTAACAAGACTTATTTGTACAAAGAAGAGATTGATCAGCTGGGAAACACTCAGAACCTGCAGAGGTTCAGGGAGCTCTGCTGCTGCAACAGTGTGGGCAGCAAACCTCTACAGGCAGACAAGGAAGGAAGACTAAGAAAACATACTGATTGATTAGTATGGTCAGTTGGTGGTTTTGCTTAGTAAAATCTCATTTTACTGTTTACACTGGCTTTGGTTTGTCTGCATAGAAACTGAAAGTGCTAGAGATACCCCTGCTTAACGGCCTCCTCACCCCTAGTCTTTTCTTTTTTTTTTTTTTTTTTTTTTTTTTTTTTTTTTATTTTTATTTTTTTGACAGGCAGAGTGGACAGTGAGAGAGAGAGACAGAGAGAAAGGTCTTCCTTTGCCGTTGGTTCACCCTCCAATGGCCGCCGCGGCCGGCGCGCTGCGGCCGGCGCACCGCGCTGATCCGATGGCAGGAGCCAGGAGCCAGGTGCTTTTCCTGGTCTCCCATGGGGTGCAGGGCCCAAGCACCTGGGCCATCCTCCACTGCACTCCCTGGCCACAGCAGAGGGCTGGCCTGGAAGAGGGGCAACCGGGACAGAATCCGGCGCCCCAACCGGGACTAGAACCCGGTGTGCCGGCGCCGCTAGGCGGAGGATTAGCCTAGTGAGCCGCGGCGCCGGCCACCCCTAGTCTTTTCTAAGACTTCAAGATGTTTTCTAGATATTTTTTCCAAAATCATAAGGTAGTTCCTCCTGTTTAAAGGCTATCAATGGGATGAGCATTGTAACTCAGAGAGCTAAGCTGCCACTTGCAACACTGGCATCCCATATCCGACAGCCAGTTGAATGTTGGCTGCTCCATTTCCAATCCAGCTCCCTGCCAATGCCTCTGGGAGGCAGCAGATGATGGCCAAGCACTTGGGTCCATGCCACCCACATGGAATTTCTCACTTCGGACTGGCCCAGCCCTGGCATTGTGACGATTTGGGGAGTGAGCCAGCAGAGGGAAGATCTCACTCTGTGTGTCTCCCTCTCTATCACTGCACATTTCAAATAATTAAAAATAAAAAAGGCTACAGTTTAAATATATTGTTTTGTCACGGCCCACAATGTGGCGCAGTAGGTTAATCCTCTACCTGCAGCACCAGCATCCATTATGGGCGCCGATTCTAGTCTTGGCTGTTCCTCTTCTAATCCAGCTCTCTGCTGTGGCCTGGGAAAGCAGTAGAAGATGGCCCAAGCACTTGGCCTTCTGCACCCGCATGGGAGACCAGGAAGTACCTGGCTCCTGGCTAAGGATCAGCACAGCTCCAACCTTGGGGGCCATCTGGGGGAGTGAACCAATGGAAGGAAGACCTTTCTCTCTGTCTCTCTCTCACATTGTCTGTAACTCTACCTCTCAAATAACTAAACAAAATCTTAAAATAAAAATATTGCTTTGTGCTGATGGGGTTCAGGACATGCTAGCCCCAAACACGGCACCTTGGTGTACTGAATACTAGGTAAAGCAGTTTGAGAAAAAGAAAGCAGCAGGAAGGTCACTCTCTAAGCTCCAGCCTTTCTCCCCTGAAGCAGGTCAAACCCCTAGGATGGATTCCCTGAAGTTCCCCCGGGGCAGTCATAAAGCTCCCATTGCACACAGATCCTGTCCCTACAGATGAAGAACAGGGTTGTCTTTGAAGACATGGAGACTCAGAGAAGAATCTAAATACACAGGCCATTCCTGCCTCCCCCCAGTTAATACTGACCTCTGTCCAATTATGTTTCTTTATGACTGTCCATTCGTGATACTTAGCGTACAAGTTTAAGTCTTCCTTGGAGTTTTCATGTCCTAATGAAGGCACCTGTGCCACATAACACATATTCACCTACCAATGGGTTAGAAAAAGATGGCAATGAAGGAAAGGAAAGCGAAGAGAAGCCAGAATCTCAAACAAACTTTTATGGAGAGAGACCAGGGGGAAGAGAACATTTACTAAGCTTTTCCTAGGTGCCACACACTGAACTAAGAACTAAATTTGTAAGATTTCATTTCATGTTCAGGTTAAACATGGGTAATGTATTTTTTAAGGATTTTATTTATTTGAGAGGTACAGTTATATACAGAGGGAAAGACAGAGAGAGAGAGAGAGAGAGAGAGAGAGAGAGAGAGAGAGAGTTCCTCCACTTGCTGGCTTGCTCCTCAAATGGCTGCCATGTCCAGAGCCAGGTTGATCTGTAGCCAGGAACGAGGAATGAGGTTCTTCCGGGTCTCTCATGAGGGTGCAGGGGCCCAAGTGCTTGGGCCATCTTCTACTGCTTTCCCGGGCCATAAGCTAGGAGCTGGACTGGAAGAAGGGCAGCCAGGACTCCACCTAGGACCCATATAGGATGCCGGCACCACAAACGGAAACTTAGCCTACTACACCACAGTGCCGGCCCAGGCAATACATTCATTAAACCCATTTTTCAGAAGAGAAAACATAATAAAAGGCTAAAAAAAGTTGTCCAATATGTGTTACCAGTAAAGGCTACTAAATGGTACCAGCTAAAAGTCCTAGTTCTCAGTATTGATGGTGTGGACTTAAGAGTGGGATGGTGGCTGCACAGGCCCAAGTCAGCAAAGATGCTCTCCCATGCTGGGAAGACTGCCTGCAGCTGGTACCCAGGCAACAGGACCTTTTGACAAGCTCCAAACATGACCAAGGAAACCTCTACTGTACCTTAGGAAAGAGTGAGCTTACAATGGCCTTATAGGAAGAGTGATTACCGACTGCATTTTTTTTGCTCCTTTCTGCCTTTGGTTAACATGGAGTGTGGGAATGTAATGTGTCCCCTTAACCAATAATCAAGTCTGTTCTAGGTGTTCCTTGGTTTTCAATGTGATTGATAACCACACATAAAAATCTGTATTGTTTAAACCTAACTCAATGCATATTCCCACCCCATAGAAAAGTATGAAATCGGCAACCAGACTGAGGCCTATGAACAACCAACTCAGGCAACTCACTGGTTGTTTGCAGGTTTAAATCCCCTGTCTGACTTGCTGAATAAACTTCCACTTTGACTTATCAACCAGACTGATTATTTCAGCAGACAAAGGTCCTTTTAGCTCTGTGTAACATAAGGATAGAGGCCAATCCTATCTTTTATATAGGTTTATTTACTTATTTATTTAAAGGCAGAGTGATAGGCAGAAACAGAGAGATCTTCCATACCCTGGTTCACACTGCAAATGGTCATAATAGCTAGGCCTGGGCCAGGATGAAACCACGAGCCTGGAACTGCAACCTGGTCTCCAACATGAGTTGCAAGGGCCCATGTACTTGGGCTGTCATCCACTGCTGTCCCAGGTTCAATAGCAGGAAGCTGGATTGAAAGTGGAGCAGAAGGTTAAGTTGCCACCTGCAACCCCAGAAACCCATATGATCACTAGTTCAAGTTCAGGCTCCTCCAGTTTGAGCAATACTGGAGCAAATACTCCTGGAAATGAAGAAGACGGTCCAAGTACTTGGTCCCCTCCCACTGACATGGAAGACCTGGATGGCATTCCAGGCTGCTGGATTCAGCCTGGCCTAGCCCCAGCTATAGCGGCTATTTGGGGAGTGAATCAGCAGATCTAAGATCTCTGTGTCTCCCTCTCTCTTTATAAATCAGTCTTTCAAATACAGGTATAAATGTTACAAAGGAAAAAAGAAGTGGACCACGGCTGGCGACGCGGCTCACTAGGCAAATCCTCTGTCTGCAGCACTGGTACTCCAGGTTCTAGTCCCGGTTGGGGCGCTGGTTCTGTCCCGGTTGCTCCTCTTCCAGTCCAGCTCTCTGCTGTGGCCCAAGTGCTTGAGCCCTGCACCCGCAGAGGAGACCAGGAGGAGGCACCTGGCTCCTGGCTTCGGATTGGCACAACGTGCCAGCTATAGCGGCCATTTGGGGGGTGAACCAACGGAAGACCTTTCTTTCTGTCTCTCTCTCACTGTCTAACTCTGCCTGTCAAAAAAGAAAGAAAGAAAGAGAGAAAAAGAGGAAGAGAGAGAGAGAGAGAGAGAGAGAGAAAGAAAGAAAGAAAGAAAGAAAGAAAGAAAGAAAGAAAGAAAGAGAGAAAGAAAGAAAGAAAGGAAGAGAAGGAAGGAAGGGAAGGAAGGAAGAAAAGGAAGGAAGAAAAGAAAGAAAAGAAAAAAGAAGTGGAGCAGCCAGGACTCGAACCAGTACTCCGATATGGGATGCCATCACTTAACCTGCTGTACCACAATGGCAGCGCAGGCCAACCTTGTTGGCCATACTGCCTGATACATGTATCTGTGGCATTGAGTAAGTGACACGGATGTAAGCCATCTGGCAACTCAGCCTGCTGCACAATCTGATGAAGATCCATGAGTCACTGAACCAATCCCAGCCCACGCAGCACCATGCCTATCCTGCACCATGCAGCACTGAAGTTCCCAAAACCTCCTGACCAGCTGTGATAGGTGGGGAACCTTATCCAGATTTGGAAGCTGAGTCAGCTGCCCACCCTCTCTATTCTCTCCCATTAGGTTCTTGTACTTCACTCAGGATGAACCCTTTCTTGTGCCCAGCCCAGGTAACACCCAGCTTCTAAGAGGAAAAAGAGTGGAGGCAGTGGCAAAAACAGTAGGGATGCAGTTTAGAAAGCAAGTGAAGACAGCCCCTCAGCGGAGGGAGAAGGCAGCAGTGTGTGAAGAGGGACAATGGGCTGGGAAAGAAGAGAGGTGAAGAAAACGGCGAGGTGAAGAGGTGGTGGGGGTGTCCCTCACCCGCACAGTCCCGCGGCAGAGCTGCAAACTGGATGGGGGTGTCCAGAGCTGCCGACTCTAACTCCCCTAATTTGGATAAACATAACATCCAAGATCAAGAAGCACATAGAACTCCTAATAGACATGACTGGAAAAGATCTTCACCACAAAACATTACAGTCAGACTTTTCCACCTTATGGGCTCACTCCTTAGTCTCACCCGTGCTTTCTGCCTCGGCTGATCAAAACTGAGTCCCTGGGATTCCCAAGATGGCTGAAGGGGGGAAAGACATGCTGATGTTGATCATGGGAAGATAATAGGAGAAAAGGGAAGGAACTGCAGTCCCAGGGGACAGCTGGAGGGAAGTTTGCAGTGGACATTCTACAGAGAGCAGACAGACGCTGTGGAGCAGCAGGGACGGCACAGTCGCACAGCAGCGAGTGGGACACCACTGGCGACTCCTACAGCTGGTGGCTGGAGAGGATGCCATCTTCTTGGAGTGAGATGAGAGGAATCTATGAGAGCCTGAGTCACTGGTGATGTTGCCTAAGGGAGAACCACGCAGTTCCCACTGACTGAGTCCGGCCTGAAGCACTAGTACAGGATATGGTGCCCACTTAACACCATGAAGGGAGAGCACATTGCTTTCTTCCCTTCACCCCATAAAGGCCCCAGGAACTAGCAGGAAGGAAGCATCATCTTTTTTTTTTTCCTTTTATTTGATGAGTACAAATTTCATAAGAACAACTTTAGGAATATAGTAAGTAGCATCATCTTAAGGCACGTCAAGGCTGGTGCAGCCCATGTGCAACTGGGGGATTTTATCAGAGGGATAAATTTGTGGTCCCCACTGACTTTGAGTCTGGCCTGGAGAGTTGGGGGGCAGGGCACCAAATTAAATGGTTGAAGTGCTCCCCTCCCCTTACTCTATCAAGGCACCCAAACTCAACTTGCCAAGGCACAGCACCAGCCAACTTGTCAGGCTGACAGCTGGCTCTGGGAACCCCACAGCTATCTCCATGGATGGGAGAAGCTCACAGGGCTGAGAGTAGATCTCTGCTCCCTGTGACTGTGGGAGCCCTGCATGCTATGACTGGGAATTCTGTGACTGCAAGAGGGCTTGGGGTGTGGTTGGGTCTTTGGGCAACCACAGTCTGGATGCAAAGGGTCCAAGTTCCCAGAGTGCCTGGGGTGAATTATCCATGCCCACATTAAGGAGTGCACAGATCCTTTGTGTGTGTTTGTGCACCTGCATGTGTGGGGTGCGTAGCCACTGCGGGCTCATCTTGAGCAGCTGGTTCATCTTGGCAGAGAGGGAGTGAGGTTGTGATCATGATGGCCAACCCGGCCATAGCCTCCCCCTGCTGACGATGAAGAGATCTACCACGCCAAACATGGGTATCACCCTGGACTCTGGCCTTAACCTACAACACTGGGCTGAGCTCCCTGCCCCACTCAGCACACACCTCTGGATATCTGCTGAAGGAACAGACACTACACTAGGCCACAGAGGCAAGTGTCTAGGATAAAAGCCCTCAGAGGAGAAAACCAACAAATGTTTCCACAAATGCCTAAAAATAAAAGTAGAAATACAAGAAATATGAACAAGAACACAAAATGACTCTTAAAAAGGAACAATTCTTCAATATTAGAATGTGAAATGAAGATACTAATGAAATGCCTGAAAAGGAATTCCAAAGAATGATCATAAAATAACTGAGAAACATAGAGAAGCAAACAGAGTTAAAGAAATTCATACATGACATGGATGAGAAATTCTGCTGGGAGATTGAGATATTCAAGAGAAATCAAACTGAAATATTACAAATGACGAATTATGCCAAACAAATACAGTGGAAAGCTTTAACAACAGACTTGGTAAAGCAGAATAAAAATATCACGGGGCCGGCACTGTGGTGCAGTGGGTTAACACCCTGGCCTAAAGTGCCAATATCCCCATATGGGCACTCGTTCTAGTCCCGGCTGCTCCACTTCCGATCCAGCTCTCTGCTATGGCCTGGAATAGCAGTAGAAGAATGGCCCAAGTCCTTGGGGCTCTGCACCCACGTGGGAGACTGGGAAGAAGCTCCTGGCTCCTGGCTTCAGATCAGCGCAGCTCCGGCCATTGCAGCCATCTGGGGAGTGAACAGCAGATGGAAGACCTCTCTCTGTTTCTACCTCTCTCTGTAACTCTTTCAAACAAATAAAATAAATATTTAAAAAATATCTGAGCTAGAAGACAAATCTTTAGAAAGGTCAGACAGAAGAAAGAAGAAAAATTAGAAAAACTTAAAATAGTGTTTGAGATTTATGGGATGCTATCAAATGACCAAACATACTTTTCTTAGGAATTTCTGAAGGTGTGGAAAGAGAATTGACTAGACCTATTCAGTTAAATAACATCAGAAAACTCCCCTAATTTAGATAAACATAAGAACATCCAAGATCAAGAAGCACATAGAACTCCTAATAGACATAACTGGAAAAGATCTTCACCACAAAACATTACAGTCAAACTTTTAACAGTAAAACATAAAGATCCTAGAATGTACACAAGAGAAATGCCTGATTCACTTCAAAGGATCTCCAATACGATTGCAGCTAATTTCTCATCAGAAACCCTACAGGCTAGGAGAGAACAGTCCAAGTCCTAAAATAAAAAACTCAACCCAGAATACTGTACCCAGCAAAGTTGTCATTTATAAATGAGGGTGAAATAAAGACTTTCCAAAACAAACAGAAATTGAAAGAATTTGTCACCATTCATCCAGCCTTACAAAAGATGTTTAAAGGTGTGCTACACACAGAAACAGAGACAGATTAGGCAACATCGTGGAAGAACGAGAAGGTAGAAAAACCTAGTAAAAGCACAAAGGAAATCCAAAACAAATAATAGAAATATTTATGGAAAAATGGTAGGACCAAGTCATTACTTATTAATAATAAACTTGAAGGTAAACGGCCGAAATTCTCCAATTAAAAGACACAGACTGGCTGAATGGATGAAAAAATAAGACCCATCTATTTGCTGCCTACAAGAAACAGACCTCACCAACAAAGATACACACAGACTGAAAGTGAATGGGTGGAAAAAGATATTCCATGCTAACAGAAAGCAAAAATGAGCAGGTATAGCTGTAATATTATCGGACAAAATAGACTTTAACACAAAAACTGTTACAAGAGACAAATAAGGGCACTATATAATGATTAAGGGGTCAGTTCAACTGGAAGATGTAATATAGCAAATGTATATGTACCAGGGTGCCTGGCTATTTAAAACAAATGTTAATGGATCTAAAAGGAGACATAGACTCCAATACAATAATGGAAGATTTAAACACCCCTCTTTCATCAATGGACAGAAAAGCAATAAAGAAACAACAGAGCTAATCTCCAATATGGGCCAAATGGGTCTGATTGATATCTACAGAACAATTCATCCCACAGCTGCAGAATACACATTCTTTCACCAGTGCATAGAATTTTCTCTAGTATAGGCCATATGCGAGGCCATAAAGCAAATCTCAACAAGGTAAAAATTAAAGTCATACCATGAATCTTTTCTTACCACAACCATAATGAAGTTGGAAATTAACAACAAAAGAAACTCTAGAAAATATACAAACATATTGAGACTGAACAACATGCTCCTGAATGAACAGAGGGTCAAAGAAGAAATCAGAAGGAAATCCAAAGATTCCTAGAAACGAACGAAGATGACAACACAACATATCAAAACGTATGGGATACAGCAAAAGCAGTTTCTAACAACGAATGCCTATGTCAACTGGAGTTCTTTGTCACATCTGCTGTGAGAATGAAGATCATGCTCATCAGTCAGACAGATGACAATCCAGAAAATGTCATCAGCAACCTGAAGGGAGCACAATATTGTGAAGAGTCCCAGAGGAACCCAACGGAGGGACTTCAATCGCATCGATGTGGAACCAGCCTCCTTGGGAAGAAAAAGAAGAGGCTCTGGGTTGACAAATAATGGGGAAACAGAAAGGAAATGGCAACTCATCACGCTGTCTACAGTCATGTACATAACATAACCAAAATGGTTACACTGTGCTTCTGTTACGGGGTCTGTGCATGCTCACTTCCCCATCAACGTGGCTACTCAGAAGAAATCCAAAACGTCTTGGGTGAAAAGCACTTCCAAAGGGTTCAGATGATGCTAGGTATTGCTTGTTCAGTACCTCAAACCCAGAAAGACAAATTAGTCCTTGAAGGAAATGAAATTGAACATGTTTCAAATTAAGCTGCTTTGGTTCAGCAGACAACAACAGTTACATACAAGGACATCAGAAAATTTTTGGATGGTATCTATGTCTCTGAAGAAGGAAGAGTTCAGCAGGTTGATGAATAAGATATAAAAGTTGTCAGGATACAGAAACAAGAACCCTGATTAAGTCCTGTGGTATTTTAATAATGCAACAAAGGATCTATTGATTTGACACATCAAAAAAAAAATAAAAGAAAGACATTGGAAAGGCATCAAATAAATGATGTAACAATCCATCTTAAGGATCTCAAAAAAGACAAGAACAAACCAAACCTAAAAGTGCAGGAGGAAAGAAATAATTAAAATTAGAGAATAAAGAAAATTGAAATAAAAAAAAGATACAAAAGGTCAATGAAATAAAGAGCTACTTTTTGAAAAAAAAATAATCAAAATTGATACACCATTAACCCAACTAACTGAAAAAAAGGGGAAAGGCGGGAAGATGAACCAAATAAATAAAATCAGACATGGAAAAGGAGATGTTGCAACAGATACCACAGAAATAAAAAGAACCATCAGGAATTACTACAAATAGCTATATTCCAACAAATTGGTAAATCTAGAAGAAATAGATTTCTGGACACACACAATCTACCAAAATTGAGTCATGAAGCCATAGAAAACCTAAATAGACCAAGACAGAGATTAAATCAGTAACAAAGACCCTCCCAACAAAGAAAAGCCCAGGACCAAATGGCTTCACTGCTGAATTTATCAAACTTTTAAAAGAACTAATCCCAATTCTTCTCAAACTATTAAAACTATTAAAAACAATTCTCCCACATTCCTTTCATGAGGCCAGCATCATCTTAATTCCTAAACCAGAAAAAGATACAACAAATAAAGAGAATTATAGACCAATTCCTGATGAACACAGATACAAAATTCCTCAAAATACTAATCAAAAACACCACATCAGAAAATTCACTCACCTAGACCAAGTAGGACTTATCCCTGGTAGGCAGGGATGGTTCAATATATGCAAATCAACAAATGTGATGTAACAAATGGAAGAATAAACCCAAATGATTATCTCAAGAGATGCAGAAAAGGCAATTGATAAAATATAACATTTTTCACGATAAAAGCCTTAGGCAAGAGCCAGAGCTGTGGCACACCAGGTTAAACTGCCTGCTGCACCAGCATCCCCTGTGGGTGCCAGTTCGAGTCTTGGCTGCTCCACTTTCAATACAGCTCCCTGCTAATGAGCTTGGGAAAGCAGTGGAAGATGGCCCAAGTCCTTGGGCCCCTTCACCCATGTGGGAGACCCAGATGAAGCTCCTGCATCCTGGCTGAAGCCTGGCCCAGCCCTGGCCCAAGGGGCCACTGCGGGAGTGAACCAGCAGATGGAAGACAGTGGTTCCTATGGGACCCTTCACAAGAATTGTGCTCCCCTTCAGACTGATGTTGACATTTTCTGGAATGTCAACAGTCTGAATGGTGAGAACAGTCTTCATTCTCACAGTAGATCCAACAAAGAACTCCAATTTCTTGACATAGGCACTAATTGTTATAAACCTTTCCTCAACACCATCTGTCCCCCTCTCCCTGCAACTCTGCCTTTCAAATAAATATTTAACAGAAACAACAATAACAAAAAAGACTTTTAAGCAAATTGGGTATAGAAGGAACATTGCTCAACATGATCAAGGCAATGTATGACAAACCCACAGCCAGCATCTTATTGAATAGGGAAACGTTGGAAACTTTTCCACTAAGATCTAGAACCAGAAAAGGATGCCTACTTTCACCTTTGCTACTGAACAGAGTTCTGCAAGTTTTAGCCAAAGCCATTAGACAAGAGAAAGAAACCAAGGGATGCAAATGAGAAAGGAGGAAGTCAAACTATCCCGTTTGCAGATGATATGACCCTTTACATAGGGGAATCCAATGACTTCACTAGGAGATGTATGGAACTCAGAAGAGTTTGGCAAAGTTTCAGGATATAAAATCAACATATACACGAACAATGGTATGATTAAGAAAGAACTTGTGGCCGGTGCTGCAGGTCAATAGGCTAATCCTCCGCCTGCGGCACCAGCACACCAGGTTCTAGTCCCGGTCAGGGCGACGGATTCTGTCCCAGTCGCTCCTCTTCCTGTCCAGCTCTCTGCTGTGGCCCGGGAGTGCAGTGGAGGATGGCCCAAGTACTTGGGCCCTGCACCTGCATGGGAGACCAGGAGAAGCACCTGGCTCCCGGCTTTGGATCAGCACGGTGCGCCAGCCGCAGCGGCCATTGGGGGGTGAACCAATGGAAAAAGGAAGACCTTGCTCTCTGTCTCTAGCTCTCACTGTCCACTCTGCCTGTTAAAAAACAAACAAAAAAAAAAGAAGAAAGAAAGAAAGAACTTGTAAGATCAGTTCCAATCACAATAGCTATAAAAAAATTTAAATACCTTGGGATTAATTTAACTAAGGATGTGAAATACCTCTACAGTGAAAATTATAAAACATTAAGGAAATAAATAGAAAGCATAAAAAAGGAAAAATCCTCACAGATTGGAATAATTAATATTATCAAAATGCCCACATTACCCAAAGCAATTTACAGATTCAATGTGATCCCAATCAAAATACCAAAGACATTCTTCTCAGATACAGAAAAAATTACCTAAAATTCATGTGGAGTCACGAGAGGTCCTGAACAGCTAAAGCAATACTAAACAACAATAAAGCTGAAGGCATCATCACATGAGACTTTAAGACATAGTACAAGGAAGTTATATATACTGGCACAAGAATAGACACGTCGGGGCTGTTGCTGTGGTGCAGCAGGTTAATGCCCTGGCCTGAAGCGCTGCCATCCCATATGGGCACCAGTTCAAGACCCAACTGCTCCTCTTCTGGTCCAGCTTTCTGCTGTGGCCTGGGAAAGCAGTAGAAGATGGGCAAGGTCCTTGGGCCCCTGCACCCATGTGGGAGACTGGGAAGAGGCTCCTGGCTTCGAATGGGTGCAGCTCCGGCCGTTACGACCATCTGGGGAGTGAGCCAGAATATGGAAGACCTCTCTCTGTCTCTACCTCTTTCTGTAACTCTGTCTTTCAAATAAATAAAATAAGTCTTTAAAAAAAAAATAGACATGCCAACCAATGGAAAAGACAAGAGACTCCAGAAATTAGTTCATACATCTACATCAGCTAATCTTTGACAAATGAGCTAAAATCACTCCCTGGTGTTGGGAAAATCAGATTTCTGCATAAGAAGTATGAAACAAGACCCCTACCTTATACTCCATACAAAAATCAACTCACAATGGATCATGGACGTAAATCTAAGACCAATACTATCAAATTACTAGAAGAAAACATAGGAGAAACATTTCAAGATATTGGCCTAGGCAAAGACTTCTTGGATAAGACCCCAGAATCACAGGCAATAAAGGCAAAAATAGACAAATGGGATTACATCAAGATAAGAAGCTTGTGCACAGCAATGGAAACATCACAAAGCAAAGAGGCAACAGAATGGGAGAAAATATTTGCAAATTAGTCATCTCAGAAAGGATTAACATCCAGGCTATGAGGAGCTCATGAAACTCAACAACAACAAGACAAGCAATCCAGCTAAGAAATGGGCTAAGGATATATGAACAGGGTTTTTTCAAAGAATGAAATACAAATGACCAGCAGACACAAGAAAAATGCTCAGGATCACTAGCCATCAGGGAATTGCAAATAAAAACCTCAGTGAGGTTTCACCTCATCCATTAGGCCTCCATCTTGTAACTTGGGCCTGACCAGGCCCTGAACCCTAAGCCAGAAGCTCCTAAAAGTAAATAAATGAACTCCCCTTGTGAGAAACTCTCTAGCAACAGCTGATCAACAGATAACAGAGAAATACCTAGAGCTCCTGGTGTCTTCTCAGGGCAGATGAGGTGACTGATAGCTACCCGAGACCCTGCAGTTCGGCACGTACACCCCAGCAGCTCGGACCCAATACTTCGGCCAATCAATTCAAAAGGCATCAACCCCAAAGCCATCCAACCACCTTTAGTAGGTCCGTTCCCGCCACTGGATGCACTAATAAATTCTAAGAGATGTCCTTTGAATTTCCCGTGGGACAGGTGATTTGCTAAATGGCACCATGATGTATAGAATGTCTCTGAAAACCCTAAAAAATACTGTTAACTGAAGGGTCGGGGCTCTCAATTCAGACCCGCTGCATCGGTGTTGACTGAGAGACCATGCCCGGACCTGCAATAAAACTCTCGTGTGCTTTACTTGGTGGTCTTTGGGGACGACTGAACTGGGCATAACAAAGGAACTGATTAACCACTGGAAACTTGCAAGGACAGTTACCATGATCAAGGAAAATCATGAAATGCCCGCACTGGCCCTTGACCTGGGCAGAAGGCAGCCACTTTGGATGCTTCTGACTGCTTCTCACACATTCCTACACAACCCTGTAGCCAAAAATGCTGGTTCACTTCTTGGAGCTTAGAACCCACGTTCCTGATCCAGATTCTGCCCTAACCTACTCCACACATGGGGAAGCCTTGGGGATCCTGACCTTGAACAGGGTTTTCTATCAGGTTCCGTTGGCAAAGCTCATCAGCCCCTGCCCTAGAGAAATAGAACAAAGAGCAAGGCCACAGCAAATAGAAGGCAGAACTTTACCAGAACAGGAGATTGGTCCAGAGACAGCACACTGAAGATACAGGTTTGGATGGGAAGCATCTGTCCACTCTCAGCTAGCGCTGGCCAAACTCCATGTGACTGCAGCTTAAACCAATCACGCTGAAGGAATGGAACATTCCTATTGGTGGACACCAGCGAGGTGGGGCCAGCCTTGGGGAAAGAGCTGGAAAGCCTTCTGAGCATCTGTTAGGAGGCGGAGGGGAGATGGGTGCTGATGTTAGGTCCTCAGACACTGGGTATGCTCCAGCCTGAGTTTCTCACGACTCAGTATTACATTTGTTAAGCTAATGGAAACTCAGCCTTTTCTCCTCTAAGAAATTCCAGAGGTGCTCCAGTGTACATATTTCAGGTATCAATGGGGAACACAGAATGTGGTAGAAAGCACGGACTTTGGGATCAGAAGGCTTTACATCACATTTTTTGCTGCACCACCAAGAAGCCTAATACGGTCCTAGGTAGGTCACCTAACGTCCTAAACTGTCCACTTGTCTGCAAAATGGGAGTAATTCCACTCTGGGAAAATTATCAAAGTAAGGGAAGAACGGTACATAGACCAGGGTAGGTGCCCTCAATTATGAAGTCCCCTTTTTCCGTCTATATTTGGAACGGTGGCAGTACCTGATGTGCCAGCCGCTTATTATTTCACTACAGGGTTGACATCTTAGATTGGTTTACAGAGAAAACACAATAAATAATTTACAGGTCCACAGAGTCCAAAGAGAGAATGAGGTGTTTTTCATGAATACCAAGGATGGCACCTAGAGCCAGTCTAGCAAATTAGCAGGCTCAAAAAAGGAAAATATTGGCAGGCTCTTTCTCTTGTCATTAGGACTTAGTATTCCACTTGTTCACTAGCCTGATTTAAAGAATCGTTGGGTTCAAAAAGGGCTTTCCCTCAGCACCGGTCCATAGCTCCACTGTCAGCAACTATCACACTGCAAGACAACGCCCATCCATCTGCAGCACCCAGCCTGGTGCGGCTTCTCCTCCTAGACTATCGGCTAGCACAGACAGCTCCCCTTATTTATCTTGTCTTCCTAAGGGCAATTCCGGGAACCTAGAAGCTTCTATGTAGTATGCAAATTACAAAGGGAGACTGCCATCTTCCATCTGAATCGTGACCCCTTTTAGTGCTGTGATGAGGTCACAGGATGTTCATTGCTTAATGTCTCAAAACAATGGCTGCAAAGTTAACAGAGCCACCCTTGGAGAGGCCATTGGGAAGGCTGAGCGAGCAGAGGCTCTGCCCCACATTGCATTGTTAGGGGGCTGCCGTATTCTTGCTGAGTCATTCCTTTCTCATCTGAGCCTCTCCGCAGCTTTTTTTAACTGTATGTTTTGAGGGGGAGTCATTGTTCTCATTGCAGTGGAGTGGTCCCTTCTTATTTGCTTTTCTCCGGGAGCTATGTGTATACCACATTTGCTTTAAGGACAACGTCTGATTTTCCAATGACAGTCTTCACTATGAGCCATGGCGGCCTCATCCCTGTTTTGGATCTCCATACATCATTCCTGCTGAGCTAGTTCCCCACCTTCGATGTGATTGGTTGAACTCAGAATTGTAGCTTTGACAGTCGACAGCTCAGTTTGTACAGTTTTTCACTTAATTAACACGCTTCTGCTCTTTTGCATTCAATTAATACATTAATGGGCCTGTTTAACAATGAAATGCATTCAGCTTCTGTGTTTATTATCTGTAATTAGGAGTTAGGTGGGTGGATATCCCTAGTGATGCTAATAGTTTGTTATGGGGAGGGGAGAGAATTCAGAGTAGTTAGACTTAAGTCCTGTGCCCTGTAGAATGAAAATATCCTTTCTCTACTCAGCTTCAATGGCTGGGGCCCCCAAAAGACGGATCAACAAGAGAATGGCATACATATTTACTTAATGTTAGCTTTATAGGACACAGGAGACTTCTTAAGGAAACAAAGCCCTGAAACTGTGGTTAAACCTGAGTATTTTTTATAGGTTTCAGCAAGAGTGAAAAGTCATGAGAAATAGGATAGAGCACAAAGGTTATGACCTAATGACAATGAACTGGGGAAAATTTAGCAAGGCTGTTCTTGGCATCTCTGTCATTGGAGATAAAAACAGGCCTTTCCTCTGTATATATGGAAGGCAACGCTCACTTAAGGGTATTATGTTCTGCTTCAAGGGGAGGTCAGAAAATCCTTCACTGGTTTTATGTCCTGCTTGTGTGTGGCGGGGGAACGAGGTGGGGGTAGCTGGAGTGACCTTGCTGCTTCCTTTTCTTTTTAAAGATTTATTTATTTGCAAGTTAGAGTTCCAGAGAGAGAGGGAGACACAGAGGGAGAGATCTTCCACCTGCTGGTTTACTCCCTCCATGGCCACAATGGCAGCGGCTGGGCCAGGTTGAAGCCAGGAGCTTCCTGCAGGTCTCCCATGGGGGTGGCAGAGGCCTAAACACTTGGGCCATCTCCCCCTGCTTTTCCCAAGCCATTAGTAGGGGGGCAGTGCTGTAGCATAACGGCTTAAGCTGCTATCTGTGGTGCCTGCATCCCATGTGGCCTGCAGTTCAAGTCTTGGCTGCTCCACTTCTGATGCAGCTCTCTGCTTGTGAGCCAGGGAGGGCTGTGGAAAAAGGCCCAGGTGCTTGGGCCCCTGCACCCACATGGGAGACCCTGATGGAGTTCCAGTTTCCTTGTTTCGGATGGGACTGTTGCTTCCATTTGGAGTCAACCAGTGGATGGAAGATAGAAGTCTTTCTCTCTCTCCCTGCCTTTCAAATAATTCGTTTAAAAAAATAACAAAGTGGAGCAGCTGAGACTTGAACTGGTGCTCATAAGGGATGCACGTGGTGCAGGCAGTGATTTTACTGGCTATGCCACAGCACCGGCCCCAACCTGGTGCTTCTGTGCTTCTCTCAAACTGTACGCCATGGGCCCGTATTTTGAGGTGACATTTCCAGAACCCCATCATTCTCAAGCAGACTCCAAATACCAACTAATGATAGAAGTTTTTCAACAGCTTAAAGCCAGTGAGACACACCGTCATGCAGAGGTAAGCAGTCTGGTCTCTGTCCTTCCATGATGTCTGTCTCCAGCCTTCCTTTCTAAAACATCTGATAATTTTTCCGATGATGTCTGGCCCGTGCCCACCTTGGGGTCCAGGTCTCTGCTCCTGAGTCAAGGCCAAGTGTCCAAATGTTGGCCTCTGCTCTTTCCTATATTTTCTTCTTTTTTCCTTTTTAAAAGATTTATTTATTTATTTGAAAGTCAGAGTTACACCCAGAGAGGGAGGGAGGTAGGGAGGGAGAGAGAGAGAGGTCGGTCTTCCATCCACTGGTTCACTCCCCAAATGGCCGCAATGGTCAGAGCTGCGCCGATCCACAAAGCTAGGAGCCAGGAACCTCCATCAGGTCTCCCACGCGGGTACAGGGGCCCAAGGACTTGGGCCACCTTCCACTGCTTTCCCAGGCCACAGCAGAGAGCTGGATTGGAAGTGGAGCAGCTGAGCCTCGAACCAGCACCCATATGGAATGCCGGCGCTTCAGGCCAGGGCATTAACCCACTGCGCCACAGCACCAGCCCCCTTTCCTATGTCTCCACACCCCTGAGAACAGTAACGCTGATTACAACCCGAGTTAGTCTAGGCCTCCAGGATTCTAACATTTATCCCAGCATACTCTTTTCATTCCCGTCTGCCCTTCTGTTCTCTAGTCCTGTCTGACAATTCAAATGGCAACCTCTTACTACAGTGATAGCTTTGTTGATGGGTACTGTTGTAAAACAATATAGATCTTCCCCCTCTTAACTAAAAAAAAAAGTAAGTAAAGGATGTCTTTGGTGGTCAAAAGAAAATTAGCAGCAGCTGAAAGAAGAATTTTAATGACATTAAAACCTAATTGTTATTCAGCTTTAACTTTAAATCCTACCTCCTCTTGCAAAAATTCCTATTAATTCATCAGCTAAATAATGTGGCTGCTACTAAAGATTCTGACATCCAATTCTCTGCCTGTACAGTTTATTGCCAGGATGAAAAATACATAGTCTTTTTACTTTCATTTTTTAAAAACAAGCATAATGAAAATATAAAATATTGTTTAGGATTTATCTAAAAAGATCTGGCAGCCTGTAAGAAATGGTTGGATGGGGAGATATAAATCAAATTTGGAAGCCCTCTCTCTTAGCCTTAAGTCATTATTTGAATAAGTATGAGCTGATTGGGTAGGGAAAAGATCTGTGTATATTTTAAACTACTATCCATATTCTCTTTTATGAAAAAATTTAACCTAAAGAATAATCTTTGAGATGTCAAAAGATTAAGAATTAGCCAGGGGCCGGCACTGTAGCATAGCAGCTAAAGCCACCGCCTGCAGTGCTGGCATCCCATATGGGCACCGGTTCGAGTCCCAGCTGCTCCACTTCCGATCCAGCTCTCTGCTGTGGCCTGGGAAAGCAGTGGAAGATGGCCCAAGTCCTTGGGCCCCTGCACTCATGTGGGAGACCTGGAAGAAGCTCCTGGCTCCTGGCTTCAAGTCGGGCACAGCTCCAGCCATTGTGGCCAATTGGGGAGTGAACCAGTGGATGGAAGAACTCTCTCTCTCTCTCTCTCTCTCTGTAACTGTGCCTTCAAATAAATAAATAAATCTTTAAAAAAAGAATTAACCAGAGAACCTTAAAAATCGGGATGATTATCATCCTTGAAATAGGCTGGGTTTACAAAATGTCCAAGTCGTGCATATTATTATTTCCATCTGAGGCACGAGCCCACCTGCAATTCTGACAGCTGCTCTTGGGGGTGAGAAGGGCAGGAGCAGAATCTTATGACTGAGCCAGCACTGGCAGTAGCTGCCAGGTGTAGAAGTGCTGCTATTCTGACCACATGTGTGCCTAGGATTCACCGCTAAAGTACAAAACTCTGGGCGTGGCTTACAGAATGATTTCATTAGAGTTCAACTGGAGGGCAGGGAGTCCTTCCGTACTCGGTGTGGTTGAAACTCCAAGGCAGTGTGGTCTGGGTTTGCCTGATTAGTAAGTGCCAATGCATGGAAGAGAAATGCACCAGGCAAGGAAGAGTCCCTTTGAGACAGGACTGCAAGAGCAAGCCTAACAGAACTGGGACATCTGGGCAGTCCTGTCTGTTCCCCCTCTCATCAACTTCCGATAGGACAAATCAGTTTCCTGTGACCCAGGTCTGAGTCTGCTCCTCACGCCAAAAACGTCGACGTATTTCTGTAGCTCAGTGGTACGGCAACAAACAATGCTTCACTTCTAGACTGGGCGTGGGGGGACTGCAGAAACCTCTCTGGGTGCTTTAAAAATCCCACACTACTCTGCTTACCACGGTCAGAGGAGAGGCCGGTCTTTCACAAGTTCTTCCTTTGGAATCTTAGCTTGAGAAGAGAAACGCTTGAGGGGCCGGCCTTGCGCAGTGAGTTAAGCACCGGCTGGAGCCCCATCTGCTCTGCTTCCCATCCAGCTCCCTGCTAGTGCACCTGGGAAAGCAGATGGCCTGCGGGCTTGGGCCCCTGCCACCCTGGGAGAGACCAGCATGGAGCTCTGGGCTCCCAGTCCCCAGCTGTTAGTGCCATTTAGGGAGTGAACTAGCAGTAGGGAAGACCTCTCTCACGCTACTTTTTAAATAAATTAATTTCATTTCAGAATTCCCTTCCTTTCCTTTCAACGTCCCTATGATGTGGGCAATGATTATACTAATCTCCAATGCAGGTTCTGGGCTCCCAAGACGTTAAAACATTAAATGCAGACCAATATGCGTCCACGGGCACAGAATTTTATTCAACAGTGAGAGGATAAACATTCTACACAAATACTCATCACGAGCGGGCCCAAGTGGTGCCTGCACTCAGAGAAAATAAAAAAACTGAACACTCTAAGAGAGCGCGAAAGTTCTATCCGGTCGGTGACGCGAAAAAAACACGGCCTGCACGTCGGGGGGCGGTGTGCAGAGCACACAGAGCCACCTCCGAATGCCCCCCGGGTTTTATAGGGAAGCAGGTGGTCCAACAACGGGAGACACAACCCAGGCGGGGCGTGAGCATGCGCACTGGTGCCTGGCAGGACAGGTGCACCCTGGGAAGGTGGGCGTGTCAAAGACACAGCATTATCTTGCAGGGATCCAAGAGTCAGAGCTGGCCTGAACTCTTACTAGTTACGACATAGCACCTACTGCCCCGCACCAAACATGAAAAGAAGAGCAAATAAATAGATAAATGCATACACACACACACACACACACCAAGAGACGTGACTCCTGGGTCCTGGGTCTCCCTTATCCAGCCTTGCAATTCCAAACAGGATGCTGAGTTAAACACCACAGTGAATTTCTCTCTGGACTAATTAGTTTCATCGGAGCCTCTCACACGGCTGTCTTTGTATTCACTATTCTCAGCACGCAGACGCCCAAAAGGAAACATTAGGTCCACTCCAAATTCTGAAGAGAATTTAATAAAGGGACTATTTACAGAGGTGTGGACAGGGTTAAGGAAACCAATAAATGATGTTGTTACCCAAGGCCTAGCCATAGTAGGAAGGCAAAGGATCAAAGGAACCAAACAATATTAAAAAAAAAAAAAACACACACACACAGTAGTGTCATTTCAGTAAATAATGTTGGGAACACTGGATACTGAGCTCTGATCTGGCAAAATATATAAAAATCAACTCAAAATGAGTTAAAGACATAAATATAAGACCCAAAACTGCAAAGCTACTAGAAAAAAAAGAAACATAGGGAAAAAGATTCTTGACACTGGTCTTGGCCGTGAGTTTTCGGCTATGACATAAAAAGCAAAACTAGACAAATGGGATTGCGGCAAACTAACCAGCAAAGGAAACAACCAATTCAAACTGAGCAAAATCCAAACATTTTCCAAAGAAGACATACAAATGGCAACAGGTGAATTCAACATCATGGATCATCTGCAGAAAAAAAGTGTTAGTGGGGATGTGGAGGAAAGGGAACCCTGTACACGCTTACTAAAATGTACACTGGTATAACCATTATGGAAATAGTATACCGCTTCCTCAAAAAAGATGAAAACTACCATATGACCCAGTAATCCCACCTCTGGCTTTATATCCAAAGGAAATGAAATCAAGATTTTCGTAGAGATATTTGTATTCCCATGTTCACTGCAGCATCATTTATAATAGCCAAAATATGGAAGCAACCTAAATGCCCACTGACAGTTGAATGGATAAAGAAAATGTGATATATACATACATCTCTGTATTCGTATCTCTCTGTCAGCCTTGAAAAAGAAGGAAGCACTTCCATTTACAACAAGATAGATGAAACTGGAAGACACTATGTCAAGTCAAATGAACCAGGCATCAAAAGATAAATAGCACGTAATCTCATTTATATGTAGAATCCAAAAACAAGCCAAACTCATAGCAGGAGAGAGCAGAAGGGTGGCTGCCAGGGACTTGGAAGAGGGGAAATGGGGAGACATCGGTCAAAGGCTACATGAGTAAGTTTTGGAGGCCTAACTTACAGCATGATGACTATAGCTAACAATATTGTATGTTGACATTTGCTAAGAGGATAGATCTTAACTGCTCACACTATACACTGAAAGAAGGGGGGAACTATTTGAGGTGATAAGTAAGTAAATTGGCTTGACTGTGATGACCATTTCACAATGTATACTTGCATGAAAATATCATGTTATAGTCTTAACTATATATAATTTCTTTTTCAAATATATTTCATTGAGGCTGCAAAAAAAAAAAAAAAGGAAAAGCTCCATGACACTAGATTTAGCAATGATTTCCTGACTGTGACAGCAAAGGCACAGGCAACAAATGTAAAAATAGATAAATTAGATGACATCAAAATAAAAATCTTGTATGCATCAATCAAAGATCACAATAAACAGAGTAAAATTCCATGGAATGGGGGAAAATACTTGCAAACCATAGATCTAGGAAGGGGATAAAATCCAAAATATCCTAGGCTTTGCTTCACAATCCCAAACATCATAATTTTAAATGTTGAAATCCTAAAAGATCAAAGTCCTGGCTGGCGCCGCGGCTCATTAGGCTGATCCTCCGCCTGTGGCGCCAGCACCCCGGGTTCTGGTCCCGGTCGGGGCACCGAATTCTGTCCTGGTCGCTCCTCTTCCAGTCCAGATCTCTGCTGTGGCCCAGGAAGGCAGTGGAGGATGGCCCAAGTCCTTGGGCCTTGCATCTGCATGGGAGACCAGGAGAGGCACTTGGCTCCTTGCTTCGGATCAGCACGGTGCACCAGCCACGGCGGCCATTGGAGGGTGAACCAGCGGAGGAGGAGGACTTTTCTCTCTCTCTCTCTCTCACTGTCCACTCTGCCTGTCAAAAAAAAAAAAATCAAAGTCCCAAAAATATAATTCTGGAAAAAATAATTTAAAGCATTCTTTGTTTTTTACAGATTTATTTTATTTATTTACATGAAAGGCAGAGTTAGAGAAAGAGAGAAAGAGGCAGAGAGAAAAATGTCCCATCCACTCCATCCACTGGTTCACTCTCCAAATATCCGCAACAGTCAGGGCTGGGCCAGGCTGAAGCCAGGAACCAGGAGCTTCATGTGGGTCTCCCAAGTGGATGCCTGGCCCAAGCATTTGGGCCATCCTGATGCTTTCCCAGGCACTTTACCAAGGAACAGGATTGGAAGTGGAGCAGCTAGGACTTGAAACCAGTTCCCTAAGGGATGCCAGTGCTGCATGCGACAGCCTAACCCACTCTGCCACAGCACTGGCCCTAAAACATTCTTTAAAGGATATTTATTTACATTTTTAGAATGGAATTTATTTGAGAAACTTAAGATCATGATGAAACACCTCATAGGCCACTTTTGACAATAACAGCAGTAATAGCATAATAACATACATTTTTGCAAGTATAAACAGATGTACTAACAATGGTGGCACAGGTATAAACAGTAGCAGTAGACAGGCATACAGGTTAAAATTGATTAGGTTTGTGAGCTGGAAGACCTCGCCTTCGCCACACCCCTGTGTGACCTCACGCCCTACCTGATACCTTCACTGCATCCCTGTGTGACCTCACGCCATACCTGATACCTTCACCACACCCCCATGTGACCTCATGCCCCTACCTGGCCACACCTGAGTGCCCACTGGCCAATTAGGTTAATTAGCCACTCCCATTTGAGAGTGGATTGAAAGCCTCCCTCCCTCACCCTGGCCTCTAGCCAGGAGGGGGCTGGCTATAGCCCTGCGCCCACCCCATGCTTCCTGGCCTAGATGCTCTTCCATGTGGCTGGTTCCTGGTGCTTGGTATGAACCAGATTTACCTCTCTCCTTTAGATAGGAACCTCACTTTCCCATGATTTCCCTCACTAAATAAAAGCTTAAGATGTGCCACGCTGCCTTGTTTATTTATGCTGGTATTTAGAATTTTCCTCTAAATACTAGGCAAGAACCCACTCGGGCTTATTAATATTGGGGATTTATTAATAAGCATATGGTGATATCGTATGGCACCCCAAATTCTGATATCAGTAGCAGACAAAATATATTCATAAAGAAATAGGTCAAAAAGGGAAATGTGTAAGCACGTGTTGCCATGATTGGTAACTGTGTGCCTAGCTTTACAACTGGGGTCATCTGGAATACTGTGGTGAACAACCTAAGTCTGGATGAGACAGGAGCAAAACCACAACCAGTCACCACTGCGTATGCATTGTCCCATATGCAGAGCCAAGATGTCAAGACATCTTATCTTTCATAAATGCAAAAGAAAACTTCCTCGTTTACTGAGTCGGTTTCAATGTTTTGTGTATGTACACAATACTTACACACAAGGTTGACATTTGATAAAGCTTATTCACTGAGGCAAGTTTGCAAAGAATGCACACGACGAATTAGAATTCTCTAAATGTCTTTACACAATTTATGCCTCAAATATTGGAAACTATGTGTAGATGAAATACATAGCAAAGGGAATTATTTTCTTAACAAGGATGACTTGGGAAAAGAATCAACCAAAACCAAAATCAAACAAGCAAAGAAAACCCCAAAACAAAAAGATCATTGGCCTCTCAGGGCTTCAACATTCTGGATTTTAATCTGTTGGGATTGTGATTTTCAGGATTTTAGACTTTAGAGATTATTTAGATATCTTAACACTTGGGATTATGGTGTTATGGATTATGTCTTCAACATTATGATCAGTTCCAAATCCCACAACTCAACAACAACAAAAAAAACCCAAACGATCCAATTTAAAAATAAACAAAAGTCCCAAATAAACATGTCTGTAAAGAAAATTACAGATGGCCAGGGAGTACATGAAAAGATTCTCAGAATCACTAATCATTAGAGAAATACAAACCAAGCCCACAATGAGATACAATCTCACACCCATTGTGATGGCTGCTGTGAAAACCATGAACGTAAGCATTGGTGAGGGTATGGAGAAATTAGAACCCTTACACAGTGCTGGTGAGAATGAAAATGAGGCAGCTATCATGGAACTGTATATGACAGTTCCTCAGGCAAATTAACTATAGAATTACCTTATGAAGTAGCTTTCCATTTCTGGGTATATGGCCCAAAGAAATGAAATATTTGCACACTCAAGTTCAAAGTGGCATTATTTTCGACAGCCTAGAAATGGAAGCAACCCAAATGTCCACCAACAGACAGGCGGACAAACAAAATTTACTTGATAAGTACAAGAGAATGTTATTCAGCCTTAAAAAGGAAGGAAATTCTGCCACATGCTGCAACATGAATGAGCCTTCAGAAAATTACACTTAGTGGGCCGGCGCTGTGGCATAGTGGGTAAAGCCACCGCCTGCAATGTCGGCATCCTTAATGGGCAAGGGTTTGAGACCTGCCTGCTCCACTTCCAATCCAGCTCTCTGCTATGGCCTGGGAAAGCAGTGGAAGATAAACCAACTCCTTGGGCCCCTGGACCCATGTGGGGGATCAGGAGGAAGCTCCTGGCTCCTGGCTTCGGATTGGCACAGCTCCAGCTATTGTGGCCAATTGGAGTGAACCAGCGGATGGAAGACCTGTCTCTCTTTCTCTCCTTCTCTCTGTGTGTGTGTGTGTGTGTGTGTAACTCTTTCAAATAAATAAATAAATCTTAAAAAAAGAAAAAAATTGCACCTAATGAAATAATCTAGTCATGGAAATGCAAGTATGATTTCACTCATATGAAATTCTCACCAATCGAATTACAGAAACAGAAAGTAGGGGGATGAGCGGAGGGTGGAATAGGGGAGTGTTGTTTAATGTGCATAGGGTTTTTATTTTTCAAGATGAAGAGTTCTGGAGATGGATGATGGCAGTAGTTGTACCTCAGTGTGAATGTGTGTAACACCACTGAACTGTACATTTAAATGTGGTTAAATAGTAAATTCTATGTTATAAATTTTACTTCTTTAAAGATTTATTTATTTACTTCAAAGGCAGTATTACAGAGAGACAGAGGGAGAAACAGATAGAGAGATATTACATCCGCTGGTTCACTCCCTAAGTGGCTGCAATGGCTGGAGCTGGGCCAGACTGAAGCCAGGAGCCAGGAGTTTCTTCTGGGTCTCCCATGTAGGTGCAGGAGCCCAAGGACTTAGGCCATTGGCTGCTTTCCCAGGCACATTAGCAGGGAGCTGGATCAGAAGCTTGGCATGAACCAGTGCCCTTATGGGATGCTGGCTCCACAGGTGGCAGCTTTACCCGTTACATCACAGTTTTTTGAAAAGCTTTAGTATTAAGAATAACTCAGGGGCCAACGTTGCAGCATAGTGAGTTAAGCCACTGCTTGCAATGCCAACATCCCATGTCAAAGCACCTGCTGGAATCCCATTCCAGCTCATTGCTAACATGCCTGGGAAAGCAGCGTATTATGGTTCAAGTACTTAGGTTTCTGCCACCCATGTAGGAGATTCAATGCAGCCATTTGAGGAATGAACCCGTAGATGACCAATGTCTCTTTCTCCCTGTCACTCTGCTTTTCAAATAAATGAATGAATGAATGGATCTTTTTAAAAATAACTCAGCGCCTAAAGTGTTAAAATCATATTTCTCCAAAATGATTTTTTATTCAAAGGAACATTTTAAAAGCCATAAATCACTTTCTGAATGTGTTCACTGTCAGGAAGGACTCTTGAGTAACTTGATGTGGTCAGGAACAAAAAAAAAATCAAACTATGACAAAGTGAGAGCTGCTGGAAGAAACCTCAATAATTCATGAACTTTGAAAAATGCCCTAAGCCTCTATTTATTTATAATGAAAATCCCATGCATACTCAGAGCTTTCTATATCTGCAAGACTCTTTACCAATCAGATAAATAATTCAAACGTGCATTTGTTCACCTGGGTATCTAAGGGCAGTGAAGGCCAAAGGTCAGGTTCCTGTCCCATTCTTGTAATGGCTATGGATTTGTCTTCTCCAGAAATGCACGCTGCCAGCGTCTTGTGACTCACTAGAAAGCCAAGTGGCCGCAGTGTGTGATTTCTCTCTACCGGGTTTGCTCTACTCTGAACATTTGATGTTTGAAGGGGAAAGAATTTCAAATGTACCTTTTGTCTGCTTGCATTTTCCACGCAGGTGTGGCTCTTCTTATTATCATCGCTAGTGCTAGGTGCATCCTAAACTTTGTAATGCTTTTAGTGATCTGCATCATCAAGGCCAGGGGCACTGCCCAGGCCAGGGGCATGAAGTGGAGGAGGATGGCTCAGCAACAAATATGGGAGGTTCTTTCCTTTTCACAGACTCCAGAGGACTTTCTGCCAGTTCTTTGCTTAGAGAGTCCCTCTGTGTTACCTGTTGTGACAGCTGTTTGTATCAAAAGGCTGAGGACTAGGCACCTTCACCTGCCTGACTGCTGGAGCTGGAACCCTGGTCTTCCCCCACCCTTGGAGGAGAACTTCAACCACCCACTCTCTTGGTTCCCAGGCATTCAGACTCGGACTGCAGCTGCACCAAATCCATGCCTTCATAAATTGCGTGAGCCAATTCCTAATATCTATCTACATGTATAGCTTTCTAGTTACGTATGAGTCTGTTTGTGTGTGCGTGTTTTATAGGAGCTATGTGTATGGATATACATGGGGGCTTCAAAAAACTCATGGAGAAATAGAATTAAAAGGCAACGCACATTTCTCACATCCACTTTGAAGGCCTCTTGCATGTATGTGTACAATATACATATATCCTATTGGTCTTGTTTCCTTGGAGAGCCCTGAGTTTTTTTGTTTGTTTGTTGTTTGTTTTTGACAGGCAGAGGGGACAGTGAGAGAGATAGAAAGGTCTTCCTTTTCCATTGGTTCACCCCCCAATGGCTGCTGCGGCAGGCGTACTGCGCTGATCCGAAGGCAGGAGCCAGGTGCTTCTCCTGGTCTCCCATGCAGGTGCAGGGCCCAAGGACCTGAGCCATCCTCCACTGCCTTCCTGGGCCACAGCAAAAAGCTGGACTGGAAGAGGAACAACCAGGACAGAATCCATCACCCCGACCAGGACTAGAACCCGGGGTGCCGGCGCCGCAAGGCGGAGGATTAGCCTAGTGAGCTGCGGCGCTGGCTGAGCCCTGAGTATTAACATACCTGCATTGTTGGAGATTCATGGCAGCAAAGAATTGTCTGTTATGGTAGACAGTCCTGACAACAGCAAAAGCTCACTGAAATTAGTCACTTAAGTGAGGGTCGGAAAATAAAGATTCTAGCCTTGATCCATTACTAACCAGTGTAGCAAGATTGCAGGAAATCCAGATACTACATGTGGAGCTTCTGCTGCCTTTCAGATCCTCCCAGATCTTAATGGCTTAAAACATTCGTTTATCCAGCTCGTGTCTCTTTGAGGTGCCTGGGAAGTTCTTTTGGTCTGAGTCATCTCAGTTGATTTCTCTTGTGTTGCCTCACGAAGCTTGGGTCAGTTGGCAAATTAGCTGATACTAGAAGATCTAGGCAGGCTTCATTCACATGGCTGTCTACAGGAGGCAGTTCTTTAAGCCCACAAGAGAAACTTGCCCAGAGTCTCTCCTGATCCAGCAGGCTAGTCCTGGCTTCTTCACAGGACGGTCACAGCTCCCAAGAGCAACAGGAAAGAACATCCCAATGCCCATTTTCAAGTAGCCATTGCACTACTAGCGGAAGCAAATTACGCAGCCAAGCCTAGATCCAAGGGGCAAGAAAATAGACTCTACCTGTTGGTGGGAGGAGCCACAAAGTTACCTTGCAAGGGCTGTGCATAGAGGGGTGAGAACTAGTGGCTGTGTTTGCAATCCACCACATTAAAACAGCCAATCTTACACTAAGAACTTTTAACTCTCCCTTTAACCTTGTAAAGTAGGCATCACTACTACCCTGGATTAGATCCCAGGTCTGACTCTAAATGAGTTCTCAGACCCTTTCAATGCTGATCTGTGTCATTTCTTTGAAGGTTTCAGAGTTAAAGAACTCTTTCTTATTTCTTTCTTTTATGGATTTATTTATTTATTTGAAGGGAAGAGAGAGAGGGAGAGGGGAAGACAAAGGGAGAGAGAGAATGAGAGATATTCCATCTGCTGGATCACTCCCCAAATGCCCCCAACAGCCCAAGATACAGCAAGCCAAAACCAGGATCCAGAAGCTCCATTCAGATCCCACAAGGGTGGCAGAAACCTATGAGGGCCATCACTCACTGCTTCCCAGGTGCATTAACAGGAAGTTGGATCCGAAGCAAAGATGGGACTCCACGCAGCCACTCTGACATGGGGTTTGGGCATCCCAAGTGACAGCTTAACCCACTACTCCACAACACTTGCTTCCAGGAATCCCTGTTCGAGACAGGTGTCCTGTTAATTCGGAACACTCGTCTACACAGAAGTCATTTCGTACAGACAGAATGAAGTGGCAGCTGTGTTCAGCATATCCACCACGCAGATGAGTTTTTTTGGTTTTTTTTTTTTTTTTATTTTAATTTATTTTTTTGACAGGCAGAGTGGACAGTGAGAGAGAGAGACAGAGAGAAAGGTCTTCCTTTGCCGTTGGTTCACCCTCCAATGGCCGCCGCACCCGGCGCGCTGCGGCCGGCGCACCACGCTGATCCGATGGCAGGAGCCAGGAGCCAGGTGCTTTTCCTGGTCTCCCATGGGGTGCAGGGCCCAAGCACTTGGGTCATCCTCCACTGCACTCCCTGGCCACAGCAGAGAGCTGGCCTGGAAGAGGGGCAACCGGGACAGAATCCGGCGCTCCAACTGGGACTAGAACCCGGTGTGCCGGTGCCGCCAGGCGGAGGATTAGCCTAGTGAGCCGCGGCGCCGGCCTGCAGATGAGTTTTTGAGCACTCATACATGCTTATAAAGCACCTACTATGCGAAGCACATTTTCTGTAAGAAAAAGAGGCACCCTAAAGCGGAGAAAAATAACTGAGAAGGTTGGCTATAAGGTCCAAATAGAAACTGCATGAGGTGCCTGGCAGGTACAGTGCATCAGAGCCTCCTGTTAATCTCATGGGATCGGATCATCGCACGTAGTAGGTTTTGGGTGGAGTCAAGAGCCTCCTCCTCCCGCAGTCAGGACCTCTGAGAGGCCCATCTTTTCTTCCTTTGTTTAAAATCGCCTTCCCAAGACTCTGCTTGGACACCTGGACACTTGAGACAGCTCCACCATTTTTGTCACTCGGGTCCCTTTTCTTCCAGGAGGGCAGCACCCTCCTACTCCTTCCCACCTTGCTGAGAGCAGCTTTTGTTTGGAGACCCATTACTTCTCAGAGACTTCCTGAAGCACCTCCCAGCAAGACTTCCTGCCTCTACCTAAGCCGCTCGCCAGCGCTGGGATGCCCGCTCTCTTCCTCCTTCTTGAAGATCTCCCTCCACTTTCACCTCATCTGAGCACATCGGTCTTGGGACACATGTGACCTGAACTGAAGAGTCCCCCGGTCTGGCCTCGGGCATCGCCTTACCTGAGTCCAGGAGCAACAGGATGTGGTATGCTTGTCCAGTCTGGTTTCTTCCTGAAGGCTGGGGACAACTCCAGAGCAATCAGGTGGAACTTACCTCCTCCTGTGTGATTTTACCTTATTATTTTTTTATGTCTTCCACTCAACTGTAATGCAAATTCCTTGAACAATGAGACCAAGACTAGAACTCTTCTTGTAACCCCAGTGCCTGGAACAGATGCCCACGTAGTAGGGCTTTCTAGGTTGTGTAACTGCGTGATTTGCTTTCCCACTAAGCACCACTAACCCACATGTGTTCTTAAGTAGCTGAAATACGTTGCTGTTAGCAAAGTGTATGGGCTGTGATGAACTTGCACATTCCATACAGCTGTCTCCTATTTGCTCTTCCTTGTGTTATTATTCAATGCCATTGGGCTGCTTTGGTTATTAAACCTTGTGTCTCTTAAGCTCTTTTTCCCTTTTACCACTCCTGCGATTATTTCTTTCTGGATTCCTCCTGGTCGCCTTTGATCTTATGAATGTCCTAGCATAACATGCTCAAGTTCTCACATCTTCATCCAAAGGAGTTCAGACAGTCCCTTCTGGTCATCATTTTAATCATCTTAAGTCTTTGCAACTTCCCCGATGAAAGCCAGTTTTCTGTCTGCCCAAGCAATCTGAGCTGGACATTCTGCATAATCCCTGTCGCGTTCTGTTCAGATTTTATTCACAACTTGATGCCTGCAATTCCTTCACAAAGCCTCATTTCCTTGGCTTCTCTGACTTATTCTTTGAGCTTCAAAGATTATCTTCCTAGATTGCAATTTTTATCTTTGATCTCAATACCAGTAACTGATCCAAGTTATCTATCAGTGGGACATCCCCAAAATGCCTTTGACACCTCTTAGAACAGCTATTATTTGGCTCAGTCAAGCCCTGTCTGGACTTTTATCAGGTCCTGTTAGCTCAATTAATTATGACAATCACAATCTGAATACGGTTGATTTCTTCAGAGGTGACAGATCAAGTATTCATTTGTTGTTCTGCCTTTGCCTAGCTTTCTTTATATACAACCATCATGAGGCTCAAGGTGTTTGATATTTTGAAAGATTCCTTCTCTATTATATTGGGTCAGGACTCCAGATGATATTCTCATGGCTCCTATCTCTTCCCTCTGTAGTCCTTGACAATTCAAATGAAATGATTATTTGTATAATTGTTTGCTTAATGTCTATAGACCCACCAGGTCTATAGATAATAGATAATAAGCTTCCTTCCTTATGAAGGATCATCCCCTCTTCGTAGGAAGAGATAAGGAAACATAAAAGGATAAAAAGTTAATACAGCGAATTATCTCATACTTAACATTCTTCCCCACAAGGTTTTACTAAAGCTGTTATGTAAAACTAGAGGGCTCTCTTTAAGGATGTAGGCTGGGAGACCAGAATCTCTCCATTTGAATCCTAGCTTTGCTATTGTCTGACAAAGCGGGTTATTTGACCTTTCTCTGCCTATGCTTCCTCAGCCACAATGTAGGTATAATATTAATCTGTACCATGTAGGGATTAAAAACATCGATTACACATATTAAATATATGAGAAGAACATAGAAAGCTGCCTGGCACAGAGCAATTACTCACATACATTGTGTTTGTGCTGTAATTTCTATTATTGTGTCACCTGTGCCTCATACTATACCTTCTCTCCACCATTTTATGGTGTTTTAAAAAATTATAATATTTCATAAAAAATCCACTGTGGCTCAAAGTGCTCCTATCTCAACACATCTGGGAAGCACTGCTATTCCTCAAATGAGGGAAGTGGTCCCAGTAAGTGAAGAGGAAGGGGCACATGTGTTTTTGCCTTGCCCAAGAGTACCCAGGAAGGTGCTTTCTCCAAATACAGGAAACAGAGGGTTCGTCCTGCCTTTTCTCTCCATTCTCAGTGAGGTGAGCTGTTCTGACATCAAGGTGCTGGCTCCAGATTGAGGGAAGACCCCCAGCTGCACACAGAGAAGTTAGAGTTGTATACAGCAATACGGGAAAGCTGCCAAGCCGCTGGGGCGGGCAGTTCACACCCTCGCCCAGCGTAAGCTCCTTATCCGGCGAGTCTCCCCTCCCAGCTGCCTGCCCCGATGGCCTCTCAAGGGAGTCAAGTGCTCAGTCACCGTGCTACTCCTGTGCTTTCTCCTTCCTCGCAGCCCAGGGGATCAGGATCCAGGACTTTTCCAGAAGACCCACTGTATCCATGATCACATGCCACTGCCTTGGCCCACCTTTGCTTTTATAGCCCCAGAAAGCCGGGGTCTTCCTTCCTGTCCCAACACACACACACACACACACACACACACACACTCCACATTACCATTTTCAGTGCCTGACAAGAGTCAGCTTTCTGTGCCTCACAACAGGTTCTTAAGAAACTAAGTCATTGGGGCTGGCACTGTGGCACAGCGGGCAGTCTGCAGTGCCGGCATCCCATAAGGAAGCAGGTTCAAGTCCCCGCTGCTCCACTTCCGATCCAGCTCCCTGCTATGGCCTGGGGAAAAGCAAAAGATGGTCCAAGTCCTTGGGCCCTTGCACCCATCTGGGAAGTCCAGAAGAAGCTCTTGGCTCCTGGCTTCGATCGGCATAGCTCCGGGCATTGCAGTCAATTGGAGAGTGGACCAGCAGATGGGAGACCTCTCTCTCTCTCTCTCTGCCTCTCCTCTCTTTGTGTAACTCTTTCAAATAAATCTTTTTTTTTTTTTAAATAAAGCTCTCACTTTCCTATGTATTTCCTCTCACACTCTAAATAAATGCTAAACCTCACCATGTTGCCTGTTTTATTCAAGCCGATATTCAGAATTCCTACATGAATAGACGGCAAGGACCCTCAAGACATTAATATTAAAATAATCAATAAAGGTAACCCATAACAGCTGGAATAATTAAATGAGGTATGTTAGCACAGTGCTGATTTGCAGTAAGCAATGAGTAAATGGAAACAATTCTTGATGTTTTGTGCTAATGAGAAGAGTTTAGACAAAATAATCTTGATATCACCCAGCCTTATTAATAATTTTAGGTATTAATAATCCTGTGAGTTCTTGCCATCTATTTAGATAAGAATTCTGAATATCGGCTCAAAATAGACCAGGCGACATAGTAGGTTTTTAAGCGTTTTATTCGGTGAGAGAAATGCACAGGAAAGTGAGGGCTTTATTTAGGGGAGAAAGAAGTCTTGAAGCTAAGTTGGGTCCACACCAGGCAGAGAGCAGGCCAGGAGCCGCGAGGAACAAGCACGCAGGCAGGAAAGCAGAGGCAGGACGGAGGCCAAAAGGCCGCCCACCCAAAGGCACCAGGCAATGAGCGGAAGGCCCACCGTGCTCCAGGCCTTTGCTTTACTCCCAAAGAAGAGTGGCTACACAGTCTGATTGGCAGGTGGGCACACAGGTGGGGTCAGGTAGGGGCGTAAGATCACATGGGGGAAGGGTGAAGGCGTGGCCTCCAGCTTACAAATCTAATCGATGTGATCCTATCTGCCTGTCTATATCAGTCTCTCCTCCTTCTAGCTTTTTCTTCTCTTCCTGGTAAAAGAACCTATTTGTAGACACGACGCCTTCTGTTTGGGGCCCGGAATCCCAGAGTGGAAATTCTATTAATAAAGCTCCATGGCCGGCGCCGCGGCTCACTAGGCTAATACTCTGCCTGCGGCACCGCACTCCGGGTTCTAGTCCCGGTCGGGGCACCGGATTCTGTCCCGGCTGCCCCTCTTCCAGGCCAGCTCTCTGCTGTGCCCTGGGACTGCAGTGGAGGATGGCCCAGGTGCTTGGGCCCTGCACCCCATGGGAGACCAGGAGAAGTACCTGGCTCCTGCCATCAGATCAGCGCGATGCGCCGGCCGCAGCGCACCAGCCGTGGCGGCCATTGGAGGGTGAACCAACGGCAAAGGAAAACCTTTCTCTCTGTCTCTCTCTCTCACTGTCCACTCTGCCTGTCAAAAAATAAATAAATAAATAAAGCTCCAGTCTAGGGCGCATTCCAGTGACCTCGTGAGAACAGAGACTGAGCCACAGTCTAGACTCTAACTCCTGCTCTGTTGCTGAGTCCCACGACTTGGGGCAAGACACTGCCCCTGAGGGCCTTCGAAGCTCCTCTGTAGAAGGAAGTGACCGGGACCCTGAGGGGCTGACTCTTGGTGCCCCGAGTCTTTCGTGTAAACTTGGGAACACTGACGGATGGTTCATCTTCTGAGACCATGTTGTGCAGCTCCATTGTGCCTCTTCACTTTTCAACTGAACAAGTGGTAGCTGAAGACACTGTGGAGTAGATCATTCTAGATTTGGATTTCAGTATCTGCACTTGACTTGACTCAGCCTCCGTGATCCCATCTGTCCAATGGGGGTAGACAAAGGGCAGATAGGAGACAAAACATTTAGAAACATACAACCCCCAGGGCTACAATTTTATTGTCCTGTAGATATTATTAGGGAAGTTTTCACCTTTCCCTCTACTTCCTGAAGATTAAGTCTCTGGAATAAATCGACAGTAGACAGACTACGAGGAGAAAAAAACATGCTAACTATGTGCATACGCACAGGAGTCACAGAAACCAAGTGAAGGAACACCTTGACAGTAGGGACTCCATTCTGGAGCACCTGAGACTCCATCCTGACAAGGCAGTCCCCACCCCCACCACGTGAGACTCTGGTCTGAAACCAGGATCTAAAACACTCGGACAATAGCAGTCCACTCCATCACACTTGGCAGAGCATAGAAACCCCCTAGCGTGATCACTCAAGCT
Organism: Oryctolagus cuniculus; assembly: GCF_051225735.1. Classification (NCBI taxonomy): domain Eukaryota; kingdom Metazoa; phylum Chordata; class Mammalia; order Lagomorpha; family Leporidae; genus Oryctolagus; species Oryctolagus cuniculus. The sequence goes on from NC_142869.1 coordinate 169,919,108, forward strand.
TGGAAGCGGATAGGCTGCACCTGGGTTAATGATAGGCTTGTAATTTGTCTATGTCCCACATAGGATATAGGCCCATACCTGGATTCATGTCAAGATTATAATTGCAACTGTTAAATTGTAACTGGTATTGTTAAGATTATAATTAATATTAGTTTCGCACAGGCTTTAGGTTAGCTTGACCCCAGTAACTATGTATTCCCCTCAAGGTTTTGTGGTTTTTGCCTTTTTAAACCCTGTTGCTTTGAGCTTCAGGGTCAAGAGTTCTTTAGGGCATGAATCCACTCTCCACTGCCAGCAATAAAGGACCATCAAATTTTATCAACGTGCGGTGCTCCTCTGTTGGCACTCACTCAGGTACAACACAAGGAAGGGCCAGGTGACTGAAACTCATGCAGTATCCTGAGTTCAGAGAGCAGCAGGGGCTTGGGGCTTCTGGGGAGGGTGAGGGGCAGATATCCCTGGGGAACAAAGGCTGTGCTACTATGCAGATAAAAATCTACATGTGTGGCACTCAATAGGCGGTAGCCTACAGCAGAGCCTCTCTAGAAAACCTCATTCTCTTTTTCTGCGAAAACATCTTCCCTAGATCTGTCTTCAGGCAGAAAGGGTAACCTCAGAGACCTGTGCTTGGCTCTGCTGTCCCCTAATCAGCATTCCAAAGGGTCAGACTTTGGAGTATCATTTTCTGGGCCCTAACACCATTAACCAGTTCTGACTCTAACCTAGCAAACTTATTACAGAATGCCTTTCCTTGTGGATTCTCAATATCCGGCTACCATCTTCCTCACTAATGAATGAGTTGAATAGAATCTTTCATGTTTCATTCTATTTCACGTGTGCACGTGTGTATGTGTGTGTGTGATGGTTTTAACTTTTTGAAAATTGTTCTTTGATAGGTCCTAACTCACTCTTCCTTAAGACATATTTCTTAAAAAAAAAAAAAAAATCCAGGAGGCAGGAGCTTCTTGCGGGTCTCTCATGCGTGTGCAGGGGCCCAAGGACTTGAGCCATCTTCCATCACTTTGCCAGGCCATAAGCAGAGAGCTGGATTGAAAGAGGGGCAGCCGGGACATGAACCAGTGACCATATGGGATGTCGGCACTGCAGGTAGAGCTTAGCCTATCACATCAGAGCACTGGACCCCAGACATATTTCTTAATAGATTGACACTGGTGAATCTCTCTTTGCTTGAAACGCTGATTCAGTGGCTGGTGCTGTGGCACAGAGGGTTAAAGCCCCAGTGGATCCCGTGTGGGCACCAATTCAAGTTCCAGCTGCTCCACTTCCAATCCATCTCCCTACAAATGTGTCTGGGAAAGCAACGGAGGATGGCCCAAGTCCTTGGGTCCCCGCACCTGTGTAGGAGACCAGGAAGAAGCTCCTGGCTCCTGGCTTCAGATCAGCTCAGCTCCAGCCATTGCAGCCATTTGGGGGATGAACCAGCGTATAGAAGACCACCCTACCCTCCACACACACACCTCTCTCTTTAATTCTTTCAAATGAATGGAATGAATCTTTAAAAAGAGAAGAAGAAGAAGGAAAGAAATGCGATTCAGTCATTGAGAAACTGGCATTTGTAGGCTTTCTGCCCCCGACTTGCCCAATGTCAGTGAGCTGAAGCCAGGCCCTGTGGGGTGAGGATGGGTGGAAATCCCTGGGAGGAACTAGCAGGAAAAGAAATAAGCAGGGAGCAGGAGGAGCCTGGCCGACACAGACACTTTCACTGTGGCCTTTACATTTACGACCAGCAAGATAATGAAGGAAATTCTAGAAGCTTTATGTCAGTGTTAACGGTCCCTCAAGCACTCAGAAAGATAATAGTGGATGGATGGTGTCCATAAGGAGTTTTTTCTCCTCTCCCCTGACAGCACTGATAGGATCATTTTGTATTCGCCACCGCTGTCACTGAAGTGTGGAGCAAAGGCCCTGCAAGGCCAGGGGGACCAGGGCGGCTTCTCTGGCAGGCTCTCTGTTGTCATCACTATGGCAATAATTGTCACTGTGATTTTCATTCTGTTTTTTTCTATAGAGTGTCTACGTTGTGGGGCTTAAGGCTACGGGATTTGGGTCACGTAAAATCACAGCAGCATAAAAATCATGCTTTGTCATCTTGCAGAAGTATTTCAGAAAACTGGAAAAGGAACCTAAGCAACAAGATGAGAATAATTTCCAATGCAGGTCACTTGACTAACGCAATTATGCATGGGATGCTAATAGCGTTTCAAAGGCTTTCAGACACCGCACTGGCTTGACCGCGGTTATTTTTGCCTCTCCAGGCTTGGACTGTTAAGGCCACTGCTAGTTTTTGTCCCTATGGACAGTCCTTATTATTTCGGTGGAGGAAAAAAAAATGCAAATAAGTGGCAAATCAGCTCTCCCAGGTCTTCGTGTAATTTCTCGCTATCAGCCGCCTTCAATGGCAAACACGGGAGCAGCCCTCCCAGCCCGCGGGAGCAGCCCTCCCAGCCCGCGGGAGCACACCCTGGTCTCCCGCAGGTTTGCAGGGACCACACCAGTCCTGCCTGCGGAGGGGGGCTGGGAGCGCGCAGACCGAGCCCCCACAATCCCTTGCGGCGGCCTCCGGGGCGCCGTCTCCTAGCGACCGCCTAACAAGATGGCGGCCCCCCAGAGGCCCGGAGCGCCCCTTCTCTGGAGAGGCTTGGGCAGTTCCCGAGCCAGAGCCCAATCTGCCCTGTGGCGCCCAGAAAAGCGTCGCTCTTGCTGGTCTTTCCCCATGGGGCAGAAGCCGAAAGGGACTTTCACGAGAGCGTCCTCCTACCTGCTGCAGCAGCTCATTCGCCGCTCTCAGGAGTCGGACGCAGACGGAGACGAGGAGCAGGGCGAGGGCGAGGGCGAGTCCGAGGAGTCCTCAGAGTCCGAAATGCAGCATCTGGAGGTGTGCCCCCCGCGCCCCGCGCCCCCCGGGGCTCCCACCTCCCTCCAGCCCGCTCCCGCCGGCGTCCCCGGGGCGCCGCCCCCAAGCACCGCTCTCCCCTCACCCGGGTCCCCTCACCCTGCCCGTGTTTGTCACCGACACCCCTGATGTCCGTGAAGTCCCACAGTGGCGAAACACTGGCGCGGGAGCCCAGGCTTTAACTTCTGCGTTGTGCTGTGGCAGGGTTGAGAGCAGAACTCGCGCTGGGCACCCTAGGGCCCTGTCCCCGTGACTCGGGGGCGCTGGGCGCTCTCCCCCGACGCCAGGCCGGTCGTCCGCCTTCCTCCTTCTCGGAGGGAGGTTTGCTCCCTGCAAGTAATCTGATCAAGGCTAGCGCAGACCCCGCTCCCCGAAGCGCCCCGTTCCCGCCAGCCTTGGCCTCTTCCCACTGCGGACTGTTGTAGCCTGTGCAGAATGCGTCCACCGTTTGCACCTGTGTGTCCAGGGATGGTGGCCTCTAGGGTCAGTACCGCCCCTCTTCTACCCACCACCCAGTCTCCAGCTCTTGTGATCTCTCTGTCCCTTTCTTAGCGCATCGCCTCTCTGCTGTCGCTTTCCGGGCTCACCATACTACTCCTCTGGCTTCTGACAACTTGTTTTTCCTGGAAACCCAGACCTCGCTTTGCTCCCTTTTAGTATGTTGTCAGATTTTCTTCATTGCCTTGGCTGCCGGGAAGCTCAGAACCGATCTTTTTCTTAACTTCAATAGTTTTCTTTGTATTAGGTCTTCTTCCCCTCCACGTTCTCTGGGTGTAGCCTAAGTCCCTTTGAGCTGTTTTCAGAAGATGGAGAAACAGATAGTGTGCTAATACCCTCACCCGATGATAGTCTTTCCTAGTTCCCTTTCTCTCCTTGAGACCAAACAGGTTTCTTTTTGTTACACCTGTCGCCTTAAACTTCCTATTTGTCTTTTTCCTTCCTATTCCCCCTCTCTAACTTGCAATGTTCTCTTGTTAACTTGGGTTCAACTCCTAAAGGTTTATACTCCTCTGTGTTTTCCTACAGTTCTTCCGTTCACTGTCAAGAGTTGGCCCGTTTCTTCCCACGTCTTAAACCCTCATTTGTATCTTTCCTCTCCTACTTCTTTCTATGTGGACATGAGTTCTGCTGAAAGTTGGCCGTAGAAAGTTGTTATTTTGCTCACCGTTTGTTGATCTTTTCTACCACTATCAGTGAGTAATTGCACAACTGTGGCAATGTTTTTGCAACTTTGACATGTTTGCATGGTTTCTACCAGCTACCACCTCAGAGGAATTCACAAATGAACGACCTGTATGCTTTATTATTCTAATTAGCATATGCTCTTGGGCTCTGGGGTTCATTAGTACTGTAGTAGTCTGTCTTCAGGATGCCATTAGCAAACCATAGAAGGGCTTGACTTCAACTCGTTATTCCTCTTTGGCTTGTGTAAAAAGTTCATTTCTTTTTCCATTTACATTCAGAACCTCAATATTCATTTTGCGTTCCCTCATTCTGTTCTGGCTTGCGTAAATTTTAATACACTGAATAAGTGAAAGAGTTGTGAAAGGAGACATTTGGCCGTTGATGTTCAGGGACGTATTTTCTCTGTCTTAGCCTGGTTCGGGGTGGTAGTATTCTGATGAGTACAGCGGTTAGAGTGCAGTTAGCTGGAGACTTCCAGGGCCTCCATGGAATTAAGGGAGGCTGTACAGACGCGATGTTCAAAACGCTGCCTTTGGAATCAAAGATGGTGTTTGAGGTGCAGTTTAGCCTTTTCTTGGCCGTGTGATCTTAAACAAGTTACTTTACCTCTCCATGTATCATCCATAATGTGGAAATTATAGCTCTCTTGGAGAATAGTCAATTAAATGAGATCCTCTACATAAAATGCTTGCAACTGTTACTGATACCAATAGTAACTTACATGTTTTCATGTTCATTGCAGCCCGTATAGTGAATTAATTAATTAATATAGCTTTCATGGCATAACGGTTGCTGTTTAGGAGACACTCTGTATAGAGAAGTGTCTACACCCAAAAACTGACACATAAAAACCACTCTTAGGCAGTAACTCAATGTGGCTAATAACACCCACTCATGGGATAGTTAAGAGCATCAAATTTATGAAAAACTCTATTAAAAGTTCTTAATATACAGTCTGGTATCTGTATAGGCCCTCAAAAGTTACAGGTAGAATAATAGCAACAGTAATGATGGGAGATGAGAACCTGATTGAGGACATAATGGTCCTTGCTCTCAGCATGAGATAAGAGTGTAATAGCAATTTAGCGTCTGTCGTGGTCTCTACAGAGAAGTGTACAGGTGACCCTCGGTTGCAGGAGTCATGGAAGACTTAAAGGAAGTTGACTTTCATCTGGGTGGAGAGGTGCTGTGTGGGCAGGCATATGGCAGCTTTTCCTACTGAGGAGTGATGGGTGAGTGCGGAGGAAGCAGCTGCAGTAGGGGCCAGATGATGGAGAGCTCTGAGCTGGTTGTATGGTCCTGGACTTGAGTCTCTAAGCGGTGAGAAACTGGTCTGCTGACCAGGTGCGATTAGAGTGGAGGGTGGTAAAACTGCTACTGGAGATCAGTGACAAGATTCTAGCGCTGTCTAGGGGACAAGAAGAGTCTGGATTACAGTAGTGACAGCGGGAATGAAGGGCAAGCTAGAGATGAAAACATTGGAGATGAGATAGTTACTCATTCGTATTAGGAATCTAAGGTGACTGTTAGACCTATGTTGTGTTCTGGGGAATATTGAGGTCGTTGTCTCTGATAGTAATCAGGGACAGATGGAGCTGTGCATTAAGGAGTTGGGTATATGAACTATTTGGAAATCAGGGGAGGGGTCTCAGAATAGGGGACCTGGGTATCATTAGCATGGAAGTCCATGAGATCACCAAGGAGGGGAAGGAAGGGCCCAGAATAAAACCGGAAAGGCACGGGTATTTGACAGGCAGATGGAGAAGAATCAGGATGGACTGGTAAGAGAAGCTGGAGGAGAAATAAGAGCTGTGTGGCAGGGAAGACAAGTCCAGAGGAATCTCAAGAACAGGGGGATGGGTTACGCTGCCAGTGGGTTCTGTGGGAAGAGGCCTAGAAATTGCCCATTAGCTCATGGCCTGTTTGAGGGCCCCTGGAGGCCTTGGCCCATATGCTTTTTGAGAAGCCTAACTAGAGTGAGTTGAAGAGTGAGGTGGGGGACTACAAGAGGTAAGCAGCCCTGGAGAAGCGTGATTATTAAGGGAAGCCAGCTCTAAGTAACAGAACAGGCGAAGCTGAAGAGTCTCCTTAGGACAGAAGGGACTCACGCTGCTGTATAGCTGGAGGAGCAGCAGTGGACGGGGACCGGTGGAAAACATAGACTCGGGGCAAATCGATGGTCTCTGAACAAGCTCCCTGAGCGAGGAGAGGGAGCCGGGCCGGAGGAGAGGGGAGGAGCAGTCTTCCTGGCGACCGAGTGAGAGGCGTTAGGACGGTGGATATAGGAGAGTTTCTGCTTTGCCTCAGAAATAGCCAAGAAAGGATTTGTTGAGAAGAGGCCAAAAGAACTGAGACGTCGCATAGTGACTGCAGTTGGGCGAAGATCAAGTTTAAGGTGTCTGGATCTGAAGCAGCATAGAAATGTGTGTGTATTAGGGGTGCAGGGGTGGTGTGTGCTGGAAAGTGCTGTTGGCTGGCCATCCACAGGGACTCTGAAGCCACACCGGATGTGGACAGGGTTTGTGAAGGCTTGACAATGGCCAGAGCCCCAAAGGGGAAGGCCTAATCCTGCCAAACAGCAGAACTTCTAAGTAGCGGTGCTGTGCAGATTCCTGTCTTGGGGATCTGGGAAGATGTCAACAGTTTGGCCTATCTCTGTGACAATTGTGTTGAAAACCAGGCACTTTTCCTGCTCTAAGTAAGGACGGAGTGTTTTCTCATTCCCAGGAAATGGAGAGGGGTGTGGTCAGTTGAGCTTCAGTGGTCTGGGTAGAAAGTTTGGGAGGGAAGGCAACACTTGACCTCTCTATTTTTTTTTTCTAAGATTTATTTATTTATTTGAAAAGCAGAGATACAGAGAGAGAAGGAGAGAAAGAGAGAGAGAGAGAGGGAGAGCGAGCGCGCACGCTTCCATCTGCTGGTTCACTACCCAAATGGCCGTGATGGCCAGAGCTAGGCCAGTCCAATGCCAGGAGCCAGGAGTTTCCTCCGGGTCTACTGGGCGGGTTCAGGGGCCTGAGGACTTGGGCCGTCTTCCACTGATTTCTCAGGCGCGTGAGCAGAGAGCTGGGTCAGAAGAGCAGCAGCCGGGACTCCCATATGAGATGCCTGCACTACGGGAGGCGGCTTTACCAGCACCACAGTGCCGGCCCGACCCCTCTATTCCTCCTGGAGCTTTACTTACAACATTGGAACTTTACTTAGAAAAGTATCCTTTGCCCATTTTGTGAACAGGTTGGTTGATATACATGAGGGAAACATTAAGTCGTGGAGTTACTAATTTTATCAACTCATAGTAACTGTCATTTATTGGGAATGTTTCTGTTGTTCCATATTCTGTGTGAAGAGTTTTATGTGTATTATTTTTCATTGTCCCCCAAACATTAAAAGAGCTCCGAGGGAGGAAAGACTTACCCTCCACTCTCCTGGGGCTGTGAAATAGACTGACGACAGGCAGATGAATAGGAACTAGTATATACATTTGTTACTTTTACATATTAAATTTAAGTATTGAGGGCATCACAGGAAAAAAAATAAAAATGAGTATCCTCCTCCAGAAGTGAGATTTGAGAGGTTGTCCAGCATATTAACAGAAGAGGAGGTGATATAGGTCACGTGGGACAGGGTGGTGAAAGCTTCTGCCTGGCCCAGCCCTGGCTGCTGCAGGCACCTGGGGAGTAAGCCAGCAGGTGGAAGATTCTCTCTCCCTCTCTCTCTCTCTCTCTCTGTGCTTCAAGCAGATGAAGATAAATAAACATTAAAAAAAGGTTATGATAGGAGTGAATAGTGGAGTCGATATGACAGTTTGTTACAGAATTGCCTGAGTCCAGCCTCCTCTCCAGGGATGAGTCAGTCTTCTCTGGTTAACTCCCAGGGAGGGATTTGCGGGACACCCCAGTGCCTCCTGGAGGCGCAGGCTTCAGGCAGCTGATGGGCGTGCAGAGAGCCTCTCCCTGCATGTGCTGTTTCCCCAGTGTCTTCAGCTCAAAACAGCCAGTTTACCAAAATGGCATATTTTGGTGTGGCATGTCCTAAACTCCTTATAAAGGTGACAGTGTTCCTTTATGGTAGATTGAGAGCATTAGACTCAGAAAACTGTTTGCCCAAAGTCACAAATCGAAATGTTTGTCCATTTCCTAAGCCCCTGTGCTGTCTCTGGGTGGGAATATTTGCTTTTCTGGGTTAGTAGAAATCCGTAGGGAAAGGAGCACTCTACAGTAGCACAAGCCCACGTCCCTTGTCCTCAGACCCGGCAGCTTGAGCAAGCAGCACGGTTGGTTCCCGAATGAAGGTGCATGACCCGAAAAGTGGGTATTTTGCTATTGCAGTCGTGTGCTGTGCTAGTCCTGGTTAGTTTTATCAGTGTGTCTCAGGTGATTACTGTATCCGATGACCTCCTGATGTCAGTGTCAATGTGTTGATCATTATGGAGTTGAAGGTAGCACTGATGCACCTCGTCTGTCTGTCATTATTGAGGAACATATGCTTTGGGCCACCATTGGTCCATGGGTTGTCTACAGACTAAGGGCCAGCCTCCATATGGAAATGGCTATCACCCTCTTACTACATCTTGCAAATTGTATGAATTCAAAAATGTAACCAACTGGAAACGCGCTGAACTGAATGACATGAACATTTAGGCAAGTAATACCTTCATTCATATTTGATATTGTTGTGTCCGAATTTCCCAATCAATGCACAAGGCATAGTCGCGGATGCAAAAGCAGAGGTTTATTTGCTACCAGCGGGCTGGGACCCCCTACCAGCACACAGCCCTTTAGCAGTGCACAGGCAAAAGGCCCTCTCGTTTGCATAAAAGAGGTTTTTATAGCCTCACACTTACAAGGGTGCAGGTCATCTCCTACGTAGGTTACGTTCTTATTCTCTATATGGCAAGGTATTGGGACCTAACATGTTCATTGGTTCATTTAAACATGAAGACTATATACGTTACGTGGCGGGAAGGCCACACAAAGGAGATGGCACGGGGAGGCACTGGTGGGAAGCGTTGGGCCATAAATCCCAGGGGAGCTGGTGGGGGGCAGGAGGTCATACATTCCTGGGGAGCACAGCAGGCAAGCAAGCAGCCAGTGGACAGAAGACTCCAGCTCCCACAATATTACATGTGGTAGTTAGGAGAATTGCCGTGGTGTCAGATAAATTCGGCTTTTTGTTCTATCACACAATATCTGTGTGGTTTTGTGCGAGGTAGCTTTTAAACCGTTCTTTCTTCATCTGTAAAATGGAGACAAGAATACCTGTCTTAGGAATGTGTGTTGTGGCACAGTGGATTAAGCTGCCGCTTGGGATGCCTGCCTCTCATATCCCAGCGATGGTTTGCTGCTTCACTTCCCACCCCGCCTTCTGCTAATGCCTTCTGGAATGCAGCAGGCACTCAAGTGCCTGGGCCTCTGTCCTAGAACCCCTGGCTCCTGGCTTCTGTCTGGCCCAGGCCTGCCTGTTGCAGGCTTTTGGAGAGTAAACCAGTGGATGGAAGATCAGTCTCTCAATCTCTGTCTCGCTCTCTCTCTGTTCAAGTAGATGAAAATAAATAAATGTTAAAAAGAAAGAATACAGAGGCCGGTGCAGTGGGTTAAAGCCCCGCCCTGCATCGCTGGCATCCCACATGGGCACTGGTTCAAGTCCCATTGCTCCATGTCCAATCCAGCTCCCTATTAATGCACCTGAGAGAGCAGCAAGAGGATGGCCCGAGTCCTCAGACCCCTGCACCCACGTGGGAGACCTGGAAGAAGCTCTTGGCTCCCAGCTTTGGGTCGGCTCAGCTCCAGCCACTGCAGCCAACTGGGGAGTGAACCAGAGATGGAAAACCTGTCTCTCTCTCTCTCTCTCTGTCTCTACCTCTCTCTGTAACTCTGTCTTTCAAATAAAATAAATCTTTAAAAAAAAAAATACCTACCTTGAGGTTATCAGAAGGATTAATGAGTTCATCCATTGAAAGCTCTCAGCCCGGTGAGTGGAATGGAGCACTCTATCTGTGGCAACTGTCACCACTGATGTGATTCTTCTAAGAATTGGTGGAAATAAAAGCACCAGTTTAACTGATATCTATTTAATTGTACCTAGGTATGTATGTGCCCTCAAAACAGAATTTTCTTTGGGATGGTGAATTGTGGGCTCCATCGGCTCTGCTCTGGGGTGCGATGAGGTGGGTTGTCTCTTCCCTGATGGGAGTCTTGTCTCTGTCTGCTCTGGTTTCTGTGCAGGCGGAGTTTGATGGGGTCCTGCGCGAGGAAGCTGTGGCTGATGCCCTCCACCAGCTGGGGCGCTCAGGGGCTGGGACTGAGCAAGTCTACCTGAATCTAACTTTATCAGTGAGTATGCCGAGCTGGCCCCTGGCACTGCCTAGACCGTATCCATGTTCCTTGCTGCTCACAGCAGCAAATATCGGAGCCTTGCATTTGATTGGGATCGGTGATAAGAGACCTTTATGTAAATATTAAACATCACTTCATATAATTTAGTGAGGAAATAACTTAGAAAATACATCTTGAGTGGTAGCTTCACTCACGGCATATGTGTGTATTCTTGCATTGTAGTCTAACTCTGTCACTTAATTTTTCATAGCCTGCCACCCCCATGTCCATGTTTCTCTTGTGCCTAGTACTATGCTGTTGCACACTGGAGCCCCAACCTCAAATAGATGTACATATTTATATACACACATTCAAAAATAAATTGATTGAATAAAAAATACTTACTTCTATTTCCAAATGAATACAGCTTGCTAAACCATCTCTTGCGATACCTTCTACAGTGTCTCTATTCAATCCATAATTATGATTACCATAATTAAATGTTAGAATGAATTTCCCCTGGAATTTGAGAAGTATAAAGAGTGTTGGTCAGTCCAGGGATCGACACCTAATTCTTTGTTTTCATTTTGTTCACACTATTTCTTTCATCTTAAATAGTCTGTGTTATAGTAATCAATGCTTTATTTCCACAACATTGAATTTGATTCTGTAAAAACGAATCAAAAACTCTTTTAAGAATTGTCTCTTCTGATCAGTGAAAGAAATACGAAAATTTATATTTGAATCCAAGGGAGCAAAGTGGCCCCATATTGACAGCCCCCCACCCAGCATGTCTACAGATGAGTAACTGAGCTGTGTCTCACTTGCCTAAAGGGACCTGTCATCAAAGAAAAATAACCTATTTTTCTATTTCCATCCATTTTTTAAGATTTCCGTCTAGTGATAGAGTGACACAAAATCTTGGCTACAGTTTGACGAGAGAGCCTGTCAGAGCAGACCACTCCGAGTACACCAGCCTCTTTCCTCCCTCGTTTCGCTATAGCCTTAGAGAAATAATTTAGCGCTGTTTGCATTCTTACCTTATAAAGCATTGCATTTCCTCGGCGATCCACTGATTCAGTGTAGACACACAGGTGACAGAATGTGTATTGAAATTCTACCCAAGCACCATGAATTTGGGTAAGTTTTTATGTCGTGGCAAGAGTGTCTGCCCTGGGTGTGACCTCGTAAACTGTTCCAGAAACCTTAGGCTGTTTTCACCTATGCTGGTTTCATGGAATGCCCTTTGAGGTAAGCATATTAAGGCTGTCATCTTGCACTGTTTTCACTTTGTAGCGTTTTCTGGATGACTTAGCCAGTCAGGCAGCAACCTAGAGGGAGCACACTGGGTGTGTTGCCCTGTGTCAGATGGTGGAATGGTAGATAATTCCAGCAGCCAACACATCCCCACACAAGTCCCCTTCAGTCGGTATTCTACTTAGGTATGTAGTGCTGTGCCTTAAATTGATCTACCAAAAAAAAGCAATCCTTTAAATCTTATTTCAGCTAGATGGACTGAAGCTTAACTTATTTTACCACTGATCTCCTTACATTTGAGATATTACATGTTGAATTACTCTGCCTTGATAACTTGTCTTACTGAGTACACTTTCTCAGGATTGCCTGGTTTGGTGATTTTGTTTTTCCCCTTGCAGCTTACTTAATGTCACACATTATTTTATTATTTATTCTCTGTTATTGCTTGTGTGTATATCTTTTCTCCTACCAAAGTCATAAATTTCTTAAGAGCAGAATAGAGCTCTCTTCCATCTTTGTATAGCTCATGCCAGCCACAACACCTTGCACGTAGTAGGTATTCAGTAAGCATTTATTTATTTCTGTTCTAGTGGCCTCTGCTAACCAGTCATTATGCACTATCGGAACTTGGTTGTAATGACTCTTCTTTGGGTTAGGTTTGTTTTTTTTTTTTTTTTCTGACTCTGACATCACAACATAAACCAGTAATATAAGTTTTTGTTCCATCGGATCAAATGCCCTCCAGCCTCACTTGAAATTCACGGGAAACAAGGTTTCATGGGAAAAAATTTGGACCCAGGTTTAGAAGACTTCACTGCTGCTTCTCTGTCACTAACTTGCCTGTGACTTCAGGCTGTTTACAAACCTCTGTCAGTATCTTTAAGTTGGGAATCCCCTGCCCTCCAGAGCACACAGAGGTATTTGATCAGGTGTGAACCGGCCTTGAAAATGAACCCTGTGAAAGTGTAGGTGGTATTGTTAATGGTCTCTTGATTAAACCTCTATTTAAATTCCAGGCATTTGCCCTTTCTTTTCTTCTAGTTGATATAGCCTTTGTCCTTATTGCTGTATTTTTTTATTTTAATATAAAGCTCTGCTGTAAAGGTCTTCATGAACACTGCTTTAATGTGCTTTTTCATGTTGTATTTATTCTTGCTAACAGCACTGATTTCCTATGCTGTTATTTTCTTTAGAGGAACCTTTTTTTGAAGGGGTCCATAGTCGGTTTTGAGATCCTGTTAGTAGTAGCTTTAGATTTTGTTCTTTCACGTCTGTATTTTGGAAAGACATTCTGTTTCCAGATGTTGCAAGAGGGCTGAATAGTAATCTGGAAATAACAAAACCTTTTACCTTTTATTTTCTCAGGGTTGTGATTTAATTGACGTTAGCATTCTCTGTGGATACGTTCACCTACAGAAACTGGATCTTTCTATAAATAAAATTGAAGGTATGTAATTGTCATTCAGGTAGAAGGAGCATGGGACTATTTCAGAATGTCAGTGTTTGGTATGTAAAATAGTCTGATACTACCAGACATGATACAAGTGGCTTTTGGATCAGTTTACCAATGAAGCCTTTGCTTTCCATGCAAAGGAAGGCACCTGTCACTAATGAGTAAAGAAAAAGGTGCAGGGCTGTGATTCAATGTGGTTGAGATACGTTCCCTGATCTCTAGAGTAGGAGACGGAATGATTGCTGCATGCTTCCTTTGAAAAGATTCCTTAATGCTTCCTGAAGGTTTGATAATTCCCTCTTCTTCCCTTTTATTAGCTATTCAGTGCAATGAATTCGTCTCTTTTTCCCCTTTAATGATGTATTCTTTTATTTTGCATTTGCGTTTACATTTTAATCCTGCCGAGCTCTTTTTCTATTATCATTTGAGAACCAGGGATTTTCAAATTTATTTGTCCCCCTCTTTCTGCTGGCTTTGTGTGCTTAACTGATTCTTGCAACTGTAGCTCTGCACTTTGTAGTTCTCTGTAACATGTCTGTGTGACACCTTATTCACTTTTCGTGGAATGAATCCTGCAGTGGTCAAACTTTCTTCAAAGCTTAATCTTTGTTTCTAATATTATGATCTTATTTGAAGTTAACAATTTTTCCTTTAGCCTTCTAGGAAAGTAAACAAATCATTATTTCTGACCTGTTCTCTCCACTGATAATCTTTCTACTTGCTGCTTTTGCTGCCTTTTTTTTTTAGATTTATTTATTTTTATTTGAAAGGCAGAGTTAGAGAGAGGGAGAGACAGAGAAGTCTTCCATCCACTGTTCACTCCCCAAATGTTTGCAACAGCCAGTGCTGGGCCAGGCTGAAGCCAAGAGCCCAGAGCTTCTTCTAGGTCTCCCAGGTGGGTGTAGGGTCCCAAGGACTTGAGCCATCTTCTGTTGCCTTCCCAGGCGCAACAGCAGGGAGCTGGATCAGAAGTGGAGCAGCCAGGAATTGAACTGTTTTTTCCTGCCTTATTAAATGAAAATTAAATGTTGCTGGTATGGTCTTGTCTGGTTCATTTTCTTTATTTTCTTTGACAGGCAGAGTTAGAAAGTGAGAGAGAGAGAGACAGAGAGAAAGGTCTTCCTTCTGTTGGTTCACTCCCCAAATGGCCGCCACGGCCGGTGCTGTGTTGATCTGAAGCCAGGAGCCAGGTGCTTCTCCTGGTCTCCCATGCGGGTGCAGGGCCCAAGGACCTGGGCCATCCTCCACTGCACTCCCGGGCCACGGCAGAGAGCTGACTGGAAGAGGAGCAACCAGGACAGAATCCGGTGCCCCAACCGGGACTAGAACCTGGAGTGCCAGCGCCACAGGCGGAAGATTAGCCTAGTGAGCTGCGGCACCGGCCGTCTGGTTCATTTTCTAATTCCCCCCTCCTTCATATGATTATAATAATTAAAGCCCACTCTTCTCAGTGGCTAAGAAATATTATAGCTTATTTGAATTCTTAAAGTGCTACTGGTTTCGAAGGACTTTGTTTTCTAGTTTTATAAACATTTACTATGGGAAATTACAGACCTGTGCACGGATAGAAAATCATGATGAATATTGACGTTCGACAGTTATTAGCCCATGGCCAATCTTGTTTCACCTATATCTCCCCTCCTTCCCTCCTAAAGCAAATCTCAGATATCCAATCAGGAGAAAGACACTTTTTAGGGTGAATGGTAGCAGCACTCTGCCTACCCCACACCTCCAAGGTTGGTTTCATTTAACTGGATAAGAAAAGTGCAGATGGGTGAGATTCTTAACAATGGGCTTCACGCCATTGCCACTTGAGCAAGGAGTCGGCAGTTGCCGTGGAAGCTTTCCTCTTGAGCCAGATCAGTCCTCCCTCATCTTGGTGGCCCATTTCATTAATTCAGCACTCTGTGTCAGGTGCAATGTGTAGTAGTGATGATGGCCTTAACTTCTGATGGGGGCCAGATTTTAACTGAGGCGACATGTGACAACACAGATTGCAGAACTCCACCTGCTGAGTTTCTGATTCAGTAAATTTGAGGAGGGACCCTAGAATTTGCATCTTCGGTAAGTTCCCGCGTTGAGACAGGTGCCGCTGTTCCTGGACCACACTTTGGGAACCACTGATGCAGGCACGAGGTGCTTCTGCCATCTGGTGGACGAGGAGGTCACTGCACTGAGCAGGGCCTTAACAGGCGGGCTCAGTTACAAGTCTGCAAACCAAACTGGATTCATCTTGTCAGATTTATTTGAAAACATTAGCTATCTACAAAGTGTGAAACGTACTTGCCACCTCTCTGTCTTTATTTAAGTACGAAACAGACCCCTGTGGTATCAGTATTTACCTTCCCATAGAAAGATCGCCTCCAGGAGGGCCCACTGCCAAGTTCAGAGTTGACAGCACTCCTGACAGCTACGTGTCTGAGCTCAGAATGGACATGTAGATACGCATTGTAAAGCAATGGCAGATTTCTCTTAGGTTTGCTCTCCCAGGTAACCTCCCTTGATTTGCTCATTAAGTGCAAACATCGAAATGTTCGTGTCCCAGGGTACTGTCTCTCCTGGAATTATTTACATTTGTGTTCACTAAAGACAAGAGCGATGTAGAGAAATGGAGTAGACATGGCTGGGGGATTTTCTGGCTTCAGCGACCCTTGAGAGACAAAGATGCCAGGGTCCACCTCCCACGGCCTGTCCCACCTTCAGCGCAGGGCCCAGGTGTGGAGGCTACTGCGTCTCTGAGGGCTTGTGATACCTTGTTCTATGTTGAAGAACGAGGAGAGAATCCGCTGTCGAGTGTCAGAGAACAGGAAAAACCTCACAACTTTTATGTTTTATATTTTATTTCATTAGTAGCCTTTATTAGCACAGTAATCCTTTACTTAGTATTCAGTGCTCGGAATTTTTGCTTGCGATAAAGTGAAAAAAAAAAAACACCAAAATTCAGATGTATGTTTGAAGCAATCCAGAGTTAAAGTAAAATAATAGCAATGATTTAAATCACTTCAAATAATTAGTGAGATTTAGGATTAAGTCCAACTGAAACAAAATTGAATTTACAACAAAAAGAGTTCCTTAATTGTGGCATTTCTAGTCTTTCTGAAAAGACCTAATTCAGTTATTTAGGGGCTAATTATCGAGAGGATTATGTAAGGCTTTAGTTTCTCATCCTTTCCACCAAGACTGGCAATTTTTGAAGTGTGTGAGCATTAGCAGATTGCGGGAGAGTGAGCGGGGACAGGCACGAGGCCTCAGCCGTTGGTTACATGGCTGTTCTGGAAACAGGAGAACGGAAGAGGCAGGCAGCGCTTAGGGAAGATTAAATTGTTGGATCATAGAGAATTCTCCATTCCTGGGGCCGGCGCTGTGACATAGCGGGTAAAGCCGCCACTCGCAGTGCTGGCATCCCATATGGGCGCTGGTTTGAGTCCCGGCAGCTCCACTTGGATCCAGCTCTCTGCTATGGCCTGGGAAAGCAGTGGAAGATGGCCCAAGTCCTTGAGCCCCTGCACCCGCATGGGAGACCCGGAAGAAGCTCCTGACTCCTGGCTTTGGATCGGTGCAGCTCCGTCTATTGTAGCCATCTGAGGAGTGAGCCAGCGGATAGAAGACCTCTCTCTCTCTTTCTCTCTCTCCCTCTCTGTCTCTCTGCCTCGGCCTCTCTGTAACTCTGCTTTTCCAATAAATCAATCTTTTTTTTTTAAAAAAAATTCTCCATTCTTTTTTCTTTTTTTGTATATTTTACACCGTCCTGATTTTATTCATTTCACTCATCTGGAACAATTAATATGTACTTGCAGCTGGCGTAATTAAAAAGTAATCAATGTTCATAAGCTGTTTTTCATGACTTTGTATAGATATTTTACTGGCTCACCTGTGCTGTATGTATTTTTCCTTCCAGATTTGTCTTGTGTGAGTTGTATGCCTTATCTTCTAGAACTTAATGCTTCTCAAAATAAACTGACTACGTTCTTCAATTTCAAGCCACCCAAAAATCTCAAGGTAGATTTTATCAGTGCACTAATTACATGTGTTAAGTGGTTTGCAAGGTATATTAAATAAAAACATGTGCTAAGTGATTTACCAAGTATATTAAATAAGCAAGACAACACTAAAATAGAGAATTCAGAGAGCATAAGATGTATGGGTAGATAGTACAAGTGTCTGAAATGAAATACAAAAGGATGTGTGTGTTAGTCATTTTGGAAAAGAGATGTTTTGTCAGCACAATAACATTATTTGGGAGACATTGCTAAAACCTAATGTTAAAATAAAAGAACAGAAGCCGGCGTTGTGGCTTAGCTGTTAAAGCTGCCATCTGGACACTGGTATCCTACATGAGCACCGGTTCAAATCCTGGCTGCTCCTCTTTCTGTCCAGCTCCCTACTAATGGCCTGGGAAAAGCAGCAGAAGATGGCCCAAGTGTTTGGGCCTCTGCTGCCCATGTGGGAGACCCAGATGAAGCTCCTGGCTCCTGGCTTTGACCTGGCCTACCTTGGTTATTGCAGCCTTATGGGGAGTGAACCAGTAGGTAGAGGAGCTCTCTCGCTCTCTCTCTCTCTCTCTCTCTCTCTCCCTCTCTCCTTCTCTCCCTCTCTCCCTCTCTTTCCTACCACCTCTCCCTACCTCCCTCCTTTTCTCTCCCTTTCTCTGTTACTGTTTCAAATAAATAAATAAATCCTCTTAAAAAAAACTAACTTCCTTCCATTCTCCTCTTGCCCTCACTTAAATAATAATTATTGTTCTTGTCCTGGTTGTTATAGTAGAACAATATTATGTCTAATTTCTAAAAAAGATTTATTTATTGGAAAGGCAGAGTTAAAGAGGGAGAGATAGCGAGCGAGCAAGAGTGGGTCTTGCTGGTTCACTTCCCAAATGGCTGCAAAGGGCAAGGCTGGGTCAGGCCGAAGCCAGGAGCCAGGAGCTTCATCCAGGTCTCCCATGTGGGTGCAGAGGCCCAAACACTTGGGCCATGTTCCACTGCTTTCCCAGGCACAATAGTAGGGAGCTGGATTGGAAGTGGAGCATCTGGGACTCAAACCACATAATGCAAGTGGCTGCTTAACCTGCTACACCGCAATGCCGGCCCCATGAAAAATTTTATGCGACAAATCTTTAAATATTTCTTAGGAGCTCAAACTTTGCCCACTTACTTCCACTTATTTGACCTTTCTTTCCTTCTTTTAGAAGACAATGTTTTCAAGTCTCCACTCTGGCTTCCCTGCACCTAGTTTTGCCTTTCCAAAGCGGAAAGAACTGTCTGTGGACGTTGGTCTGTGAAGCAGATCGCTGTGCCAGAGTGGTGGGTCTGCCCTGTTCATGTGCACCCAAATCGCCCGTGGTCCTTGTGACCATGGGTTCCTGGCTTGGCAGGTAGAGCGTGGCGCCTGAGACTGATTTCCGGCCACTTCCAGGGGGTGCCAGTGCATTGTCTAATCCTCCCAGTGAAGCCGTGGGGGCAGTTCTGTTTTACCAAAGAGGACCTTGAGGTACAGACAAGTTGCTTAACCTGCTAGGAGGTAAGAGAGCTAGGACTGAACCCAACCTGTGCGAGCCCAAGGCCATGTCTTCCCAGGAGGTCAGACTTGTGTGCTGCGTCTCGCACTCCTGAGAGGCTCGACCTCCTGTGCTTTCCGAATCTGTGAGGCTCGTGGCACCCATTGCATTTCCTGAGGAGCAAGGGCTTACGGGCACTTTTTTTATTTCTTAGTATGTTTTTGCTCTTAGTGAGGTGAAAAAAATGTTAATTTTATTTGATGGACGTTTCCCATAAGCTCCGGATTCCAGTGGGAGTCAGAGTAATATAATAACCCCTTTGAGGACTCTCAGCCAACCTAGTAGCATAGATACTTAGAAGGTGTGGGACAGGTTGAATATCCCTTATCCAAATTGCTTTGGCTGAAGTATTTTGCATTTTGAATTTTTTTAGGATTTTGAAATATTTGCATATAAATGATATCTTGGAGATGGGACCCAAGTCTAAGCAAGAAATTCATTTACGTTTAATGTATATCCTGTACACTTAGGCTGAGGGTAACTTTATGGAGTATTTGTAACTAATTTTGTGCATGAAGTTTTCCAAGGTGGAATTTTCTGCTTACGGTAGCATGTTGGTGCTCAGAAAGTTTCAGATTTTGCATTTTTGGGTTAAGGATACTCAGCCTGTATTGACATATCGCCCAGAGAGAGGTGTAATTGGATCAATGCAAGGGAACTTCAAAGGGTCTGTGGGAAATGGAATTAAAAGATAGATTTATTTCAATATAAAATATTTTGAAATCTCTGCATACAAGGGGTCTTCAAAAATGTCATGGAAAATGCATATGATGACAAAAAGTATGTAAGGATTTCAAAATTTTTTGCACTGAAATAAACTTATTTCCATTTTTTCACAGACATTTTGAAGTACCTCTATATTGTGCTATGGCACAAGCATGAAAGGTGTTGATGGAAAAGTATTGATAAGTAAGCCCATATAGTAATAAGTTCACTTCTACTCTATCATTATGTGGAATAAAAGAGTAAATGTTAAACTTAATACACATCATGCCAAACTGACTTATTTCATAGTATGAATTTTACATGGCTGTCAGGTGTCCTCTTACGTGTATAAATTTCATGTTCTGATCTTTAACTAAGACTTTCTTTTTTTTAAGATTTTATTTATTTATTTGAGAGGTAGAGTTACAGACAGTGAGAGGGAGAGACAGAAAGGTCTTCCTTCTGTTGGTTCACTCCCCAGATGGCTGCAATGGCTGGAGCTGCGCCAATCTGAAGCCAGGAGCCAAGAGCTTCTTCCTGGTTTCCCATGTGGGTGCAGAGGCCCAAGGACTTGGGCCATCTTCCACTGCCTTCCTGGGCCACAGCAGAGAGCTGGACTGGAAGTGGAGCAGACAGGACTAGAACCGGCACCCATATGGATGCCAGTGCCACAGGTGGAGGAGTAACCTACTGTGCCACAGCACCGGCCCCTGCCTAAGACTTTCATTTGCACATTTCTGCTTCTTCACATGATTTGCAATGAATGTAGTCCTGTTGCTATGTTGTAATTGACTTACCCAGTTTTCTCTCTCTCTCTTTTTTAAATATTTATTGATTTATTTGAAAGTCAGAGTTACACAGAGAGGGAGAGACAGAGAGAGAAGAGCAAAAGAGAGAGATTTTCCACTTGTTGGTTCACTCCCCAGATGGCTGCAACAGCCAGGGTTGGGTCAGGCTGAAGCCAGGCTCCAGGAGCCTCTTTCAAGTCTCGCATGTGGATGTAGGGCTCAAGCACATTAGCAGGGAGCTGGATTGGAAATGGAGCAGCTGAGACTCAAACCAGTATCCCATTGCTTAACCCTCTATGCCACAACGCTGGTCTGTCTCTCCTTCTCTCTCTCTCTCTCTCTCTCTCTCTCTCAATAAAGACTTGTTTAGGTATTTGAAAGGGAGAGTTTCAGAGAGAGAGAGCCAGAGGGAGGGAGAGCCAGAGAGAGAGAGAGAGAGATCTTCTATCCACTCACTCCTTCACTCCAATAATGGCCACTAACGGCCAGGGCTTGCCAGAATTGGGCAGGGCTGAAGCCAGGAGCCGGGAGCTTCATCCAGGTCTCCCACGTGGGTGCAGGGGCCCAAGCACTTGGGCATATTCTGCTGCTTTCCCAAGCACATTAGCAAGAAGCTGGATTGGGAGAAGAGCAGCTGGGACTTGAACTGTTGCCCATATGGGGTGCCAGTGTCACAGGTGGCCACTTAACCTGCTGCACCACAGTGCTGGCCCAGCTTAACCAGTTTTCTACTCTTGCTACTTGTTGTTTTTAAATTTTTCTCTTTTTTTAGCATTTAAAAGTTTTAGTATTTAAAGTGTTTGATATTAACACATGCTATAGTACCCTTGGTAACTGAGGGGTGAGTGTGGGTGGAACCACGGATTGAAAGGCCATGTGAAGATAAGAACCATGTTTATTGTAACTGGTAGTCTTCCAGAAAGTGATTAGTGTGCCCAGCAAATTATCAGTAAAGCATTGCAAAAACTTGAGTTTTTATGCTTTTTAAATATTTTTTTAATTTTTAATTTTTAATTTTTTACTCATAAAAGGCAGCAAATTTCATGTATTTTATGTGTACAGTTTTAAAAGCATAATGCTACTTCTCTCCCTCCCTCCTTCTTTTCTTATTTTTCTTTTTTTTAAGATTTTTAAATTTTACTTATTTATTCGAGAGGTAGAGTTACAGACTGAGAGGCAGAGAGAAAGGTCTTCCATCTGCTGGTTCACTCCCCAAATGGCCACAGTATCCAGAGATGGGCCAGTCTGAAGCCAGGAGCCAGAAGCTCCTTCTGGGTCTCTCACAAGGGTGCAGGGGCCCAAGCACTTGGGCCATCTTCCACTGCTTTCCCAGGCCGTAACAGAAAGCTGGATCAGAAGAGGAGCAGCCGGGATATGAACCAGCACCCATATGGGGTGCTGGCACTACAGATGGAAGCTTAGCCCACTCTGCCACAGCGCCGGCCCCTTATTTTTCTTTTAATTTTTACAATGACATACTTTTAATTTTCTTTATAATCACAAGCTTAGCCCTTTATTTTTTTTGAAAGCTAGAGTGACACACTCAGAGCAAGAACAAGGGCAAGAAAGAGTGAGCGCTTTTCCATCCATTGGTTCACTCCCCAAACGGCCGCAACAACTGGGACTGGGCTGGACTGAGCCAAGGGCCAGGAACTCTGTCCAGGTCTCCCATGCAGGTGGCACGGACTCAAGTACTTGGGCCATCATCCACGCTTACAAGCACATTAGCAGGGACCTGTGTTGGGAGTAGAGTAGCAGGAACTCAGATTAGCACTTCACTGTGGGATATGGGTGTTTCAGGTGGAGAATTAACCCTGTGCACTACACCACAACATCTGCCCATTGCTTTCCTTTTTTCTTTTATTTTAATAACGTTTATCTTTTGCCGGTAGGTGAATAATGAAAGTTATTTAATGTTGTTTTTAGTCTCATGGTGTTGATGAGGAACAACAGATGTTGTTGAAAATGTTTTCCTAAAATAGTCCGTTTTGGGAAACAATATGAAGTTGAAGAGGGATGGCCTGAAGGCTGAATAGGAAAGACTATTCTTGCATTTAGGGGATGTGAAGGGAGAATATACTGAGACAGAAACACAAGAGATGAAGAAGTGGGAAACCAGGTATGCATATAAACTAAGCGAACACAGCTTATTGGGCATTAGAGAAAATGAAGGGAATGGTGGTAAGTTGGGGTGAAATTGGGGTACATCTTGACAGAAAACTAAACACAACTAACTAAGTGCTGAAAGTGGAGCGAGTAGCTTTGGGGATATAAAGCCCTTTGGCTGTGGGCCATAGCAGGGGCTCTCCTCAGTAGCCCTCAACATGGACAGATGAGGATCACAGTTAGAAAATGAATAGAAGAGGTGACTGTGCTAACCCTAGCGTTCTTTCCGTGATGACTTCTAACTCTAACTCGGTGTCCAGGAAGGCTTCTCTCATGTGCGATTGCTTACTGTGGTGAATATGAATGAAAAGTAAAGCGTGACATACTGTTCCCTTTCTCTCACCAGAAGGTGGATTTTTCCTCCAACCAGATTTCTGAAATGTGCGACTTATCAGCATACCATGCCCTCACAAAACTAATTTTGGACAGTATCCTTTGAATGAGTAACGGGGAAAATTTGGTTAATACTTATAGATCCATTGAAGACAGTGTACCAGATTAGATGAAATAGTATGATATATGCCATTTACTAGAAAAATGTGGCTCATTTACATGGTTAAGAATGGACGTTCTCAAAATGAGAAGATGTTTTATTTACCAAGAGCAAAACTGCAAATTGAAGCTTGCCAAAGGCATCTTACTGCTGACGAGCAGTGAGGCGGTAATTCTTG
Organism: Oryctolagus cuniculus; assembly: GCF_051225735.1. Taxonomy (NCBI): domain Eukaryota; kingdom Metazoa; phylum Chordata; class Mammalia; order Lagomorpha; family Leporidae; genus Oryctolagus; species Oryctolagus cuniculus. The sequence goes on from NC_142869.1 coordinate 169,942,115, forward strand.
CAATAAATGAGGGCTTCTTTTTTTTCTTCTTATTTTTATTAGAGAAGCAGAGACAGACAACAAGAGACCTGCCATTCTGTGGTTCACACCAGATGGCTACAATGCCCAGGTTGAAGCAGGAAGTGGGAGCTCCCTCTGAGACTCACATATGGGTGACAGGAACCAGCTGTTTGAGCTTTCACCTGCTGCCCCCAGGGTTGGAATTGGCAGGAAGCTGGAATTACAAGTGCAGCTGGGATTCTTTTTGTGTTTTTTGATTTATTTATTTATTTGAAAGTCAAGAGTTACACAGAGAGAGAAGGAGAGGCAGAGAGAGAGAGGGGTCTTCCCTCCACTAGTTCACTCCCCAGTTGGCTGCAACAGCCAGAGCTGTGCCCAACCGAAGCCAGGAACCAGGAGCTTCCTCTGGGTCTCCCACATGGGTGCAGGGGCCCAAGGGCTTGGGCCATCTTATACTGCTTTCCCAGGCCATAGCAGAGAGCTGGATCAGAAGTGGAGCAGCCAGGACTTGAACTGGTGTCCATATAAGATGCCGGCACTGCAGGCAGCAGCTTTACCCACTATGCCACAGCGCCGCTGGCCCTGGAACTTGGATTCTAACCCAGGTACTCTGATATAGGCAGTGGGTGTCCCAGCGGACTTCTTAACTGCTAGGCCAAACATCCACCCCTGAAAGCTTGTTCTTAATTCTAGAACAGAGAAGTCGTTCTGTTTTAATTAACTCCTGTCTTTAAATTTATTTAGACTTGGCTCTATTTTATATAAAATCAGTATTTGAAAATCCAGATGTGGTCATAAGAAAAATCAGTGATTATTCTATTGCTTTCAAAAAAAAAAAAAAAAAAAAAAAAGGACTTCTCACTTGCGCCCAGCTTCAGGGCGTTTTGGCTCCCAGGCAAACAATGCATCATCTCCTTCAAAGTCAGCTTCACTGTCTGTGTGACCATGGGGTTAACTGAGGTCCTGTGGATTTGAATGAGCCAGAGACGGCTGTTCTCTGGGTGATGAGGGAGCAAGCCTTCTCAGCAGGTACCCTTCTGCCCACCTGAAGATTTTTCAGGGCATAAAGAGGCATGAATTGATTGTCCCTGGATGTGGCAGTAGCTGGTTCATAGTGTGTTTGTCATACGGCGGGAATGTGGGGAGAATGGGGGACATTTTACAGAGTTTATTAAGGGCATATTTTATAGAAAAATCCTTTATTCATATTGATGGGAAGCTGAGAGCATAGTACCATGCCATTTGAACTTGCGTGTGAAAACAAGTGCTAAGTGGACATTTAGATGGTGCCCTCGAAGTGGACAGTTTCTCCTGGCTGCAGCTCATTGGAGAAATCGGAAAGTGATGGAAGTTTTGATGACAACCCGGAGGAGAACAGCATCTCTGCATGGAGCGTGGATTTCGCACTTGGCCGTCTCGTGCACTGAATTTGCAGAGACAGAGTCTGGTAGCCCGGAAGCCGTCTGGCTCAGAAAGCTGCTCGTTCCTGGTCACGTGGAAGAGGTCGTGCTGTTTGAGGAAGAGCAGCAGCAGGGGCGCCTGCAACTTCTTAGAAATGCAGCCCTGGGCTCCAGCCGAGACCCTGGAAATCAGAATCTGCGTTTAATAAGACCCCCAGGCCACTGGAGGCACACTAAAGCTTGAGAAACCTGGTCTTGAAGTCAGCTGACCCGAATCTCCTGGCAGCCAGAGGGGATTAGGCATCCAGGAGGCCTTGCAGTGGCACAGGGTACCCTGAACTGCGGGTGTCGCACAGCAGTGGTGCGGTTGACGTAGGAAGCTCTGTCCCAGAGAAACATTGCATGTGCAGCATGGAACTGCCCGCTAGACCCCACAGCATTTGGACTCTAACTGGAGGATATAGTTTAAAACATTTTTATCATGAGAAACTTAATTTCCCTGTAAGTTTAGCTTTCCATGTAAAAAAACTAATTTTACCTTTATGAATGCCATGCATTGTGAAGAAAGGAATTAGTTTTTTTTTTTTAAGCTTGACATTAGATGTAGCAATTGAGTCTTATCATTGAAGTGTAAGCAGTGGTAATTATTACTCAGAACAAATTGAAATTCAGAAGACGGACGCGTAATTAGAGTGCAACATGGCACCATTACTAACGCAGTTTCCCAGAGCTGGTAGGCTCGTTTCTCAACAGTACCGGATGCTCTCCTTCTCTCTTCTCCTGTTCACGTGCATTGCATGGTGCTTACTGCACTTGGCTGGGTCTGGACAGCTGAGAACAAAAACATATCTGGCAAAGTTATAAATTAATCTCTGGGGAAATCACTGGATTAGATGGCTTCTCAAAAGACTAGAGAACTTTGAGATTAAAAAGATAAGAGAATTTCTGAACGACTTTCATGCCAGTATATTTGAAGTCTTAGATACAACGGATGATATTACTAGAAAAAGGTTTTGCTGCCCTGAGTAGTCATGTAACTGTGAAAGCAACTTGTTGCAAATGAACAGTGAACTAAATTAATTAATTAACAATCTTTCTACAAAAACCCCAACAGACCCAAACGTTCAAGAATGGAGCTTCCAATAATGAACAAATCCTTTCAAGCGTTAAACATAGAAGGCATGTTCATGGTTCATTCTAATGAGTTTACTTTGATATGTAAACCAGACAATGAACAGTAATGAACAGTAGGAGAAAGGAAAATGACAGGCTCATTTCACTCATGATATTGATGTAAGAATCCTTAACAAGATATGAGCAACTGAACCTGGCAGTGCATTAAAAGAATATATTCTGGGACCAAGTTGGGTTTATCTCAAATATGTGAGGTCAGTTAAATATTAGAGAATCTATACATGTCACCACCTGCATTATCAGATGAAGAGAAGGACACCCTATGATCCTTAGATCTGGGCACTCAGCAGAGACAGAAAATGCCATGAAGACCAGCACTCGTTCACAACAAGGTTCCCCGGAAACCAGCAACAGGGAATTTTCTCTGCTTGAGGAATAATCTCTACAAACATCTGAAACAAATTTTATCCCCATTGAGGATATAGTGTAAGCATTCTCCTTTAAAACTAGATAAGAGGCGAGGATGTCCACCATTAACCATATCTACCCATCATTGCTTTGGAGATCTGGGAGCACCGTAAGACAAGAGAAAGGAATTGCAGATGGAATATTGGTAAGGAGAAAATAAAAGTCATTCCTTGCAAATGACAAATTTAGCAGCAGAATATATAAAAGAACTTGCAATAAATTGCTATATCTAAAAGTTCAACAAATAGGAAACATAATTTTAAAAGGAGACACTACTTACAAAAGCAACAGATATGAATCTTACTAAAAATGTATAACATCTGTATGGGAAACATCTTACTTTACTGAGGGATATTGAAGTTCTAACTGAAGAGAAATATATCCCATACCCCTGGGCAAGAAGATGGGCAAAGATGTTTTTAAAAATTACAGAAATAAAGTGGAAAAGGCCAACAAACAGATGTATGAAGAAATGTAAGCCTCATTTCTCTGCAGAGAAATGCAACTCGAGGCCACGTGAGATACTGTATCATGTATTCAATTGACTAAGTTGAAGAAACCTCAAAACACCAAGTGTTGGGGAACATGTGTGCATCAAGTAGTTTTTTTTTTTTTTAACTTGGTTCATGGCCATAAAATTAGTTCAGTGACTTTGGAAAACAATTTCATATTGTCTTTTAAAGTTGAACACCCTAATTCACTATGACCCAGTACTTTAACTCCTACACATGGAAAGTCTGGTATATATTTATTTGGGAGGCTTATATAGCAGTGTACACAGTGGTGTTGCTTGTAATAGCAAAAAGCTGAAACAGCCCAAATGCTTATTTAAACAGAAAGCATAAACAAATTATGGAATACTCACAGAATAACGTATCATACTTAGTGAAAGTGAATGAAATACACCTTCATGAAGCAATAAGGACAAATCTTAGTAAAAAATAAATGTAATTTAGATATAAACTAAAACAGGAAGGGAAGAGAAAACAGACAATTCAGTATAAGGATTATCTCCTGAGAGGCAGATGTTAAGAATTCAGTAGGAGTTGTAGCACCTTTGCCACCTACATCCCATGTGAGTGCTGGTTCCAGTACCAGCTGTTCCACTTCCGCTCCAGCTTCCTGGAAAGCCATGGAAGATGGGCCAAGTACCTGGGCCCTGGCTACCCACGTAGGAGACTCACACAGAGTCCTGGCTCCTGGCCTCATTTGGAGAGTAACCCATTGGATAGAAAAGCGTTTCTCTCTCTCTCTCTCTCTCTCTCTCTCTCTCTCCCTTTCAAAATAATAAAACTTTTTTTTAAGAACTCAGCAGAAGTATGCAGAGATAGATTTAAATTGTTGCCAATGGTCTTTTTCTTGAGCTGAAGTTGGGGGATAGTCTCAAGGAAATCCGTTGTTTACTTATTTATTTATCTGAGAGGCACGGGCGGGGCGGGGGGGGCTCCTCTCTGCTGACTCACTCCCCAGATGCTTGCAAGGCTGAGCTAAAGCCAGGAGCTGGGACTGCTGTCCAGGTCTGCCACATGGGTGGACGGAACCCGACTACTGGAGCCATCACTGCTGCCCCTCAGGGCTGCACTGGTGGGAAGCCGCAGCTGGGCTGTAGCCAGAAATTGAACCCAGATACTCTCATTTATTGTATTTTTAAAAATAAACAAAAGCAAGCTGTGCATGGGCCGATGATGAATCATGTATTAAGCTTAACCCAGTTTTACGTGAAAATTAAGTAACCTGAAAATTCTGAATCAATTTATTTCAAAACAATTATTTCAGATAAGGACAAATCAGTTAACCAAGCTAGTAATAATGACAATGTGATTGTAATAGTTTATATTACTACTTCAGAATAAATTATTAACTATTAGCTGGGCCAATCCAAAGCCAGAAGCCAGGAGCTAGGAGCTTCTTCTGGGTCTCCCACATGGGTGCGGGGGCCCAAGCACTTGGGCCATCTTCCACTGCTTTCCCAGGTCATAAGCAGAGAGCTGGATCGGAAGAGGAGCAGCCGGGACACGAACTGGTGCCCATACGGGATGCCAGTGCTGCAGGCAGAGGCTTAGTCTACTGTGCCACAGTGCTAACCTCCTGATTTTATTTCTTAGATTCACTCCTATAGTGAAGAACATTTTTCAGTGGTTAGGTGATATAGATCTTTTAGGATTGGTTTTGATTGAAGCCATCATGTGGCTCTCTCCACTACAAGAACTGTGATGAATATCCCACTTTTTTCTCAGTTACTGTTTTCTATACACCCAAACCGTATTTTATGATTGTAGAAAATGAATGAGTGAATACTGAACTAGTGAATAATTCATGTCAAGTATTGTGAACCACTAACAGCAGCGCCAAAATGCAAAACCACATTGTTGGGCTTTTTCCCTAGTTGTAAAGTTACACTTAAGTGCCACAGCTTTCCTTCAGTCAGTTTCCACAAGGACCTGCAATTCCACTGTAAAAGACTTAGTCCCATAATGGTGAAACTTCAGAGCTGGAATGCAATATGATGGTTTTGATTCTTTGAGTCTCTTTTTCTTGATAGTGGTCTTTTAAAATTAAAATATACCTAAGAGGATTAACCCAGTAAATGAATTCATTATAATAGCTTGGTGACTTATCAGATTATAGTTCTTCTTATCAGAAAGTTCCAAGACCTGTGAAAGAACATGAAAGAATAATTTAGGAGAAAGGGCAAGTACCATTTGATGAAAGTTCTTAAAATAAGAAAATGGGAGATGGGGGAGATTAAGGTGTTCTTGAAAGCTAACGGGAAACTCAGAGCTCTGTATGGCCCAGTCCTGCATATATTTTTTTAAAGATTTATTTATTTTATTTGAAAGTCAGAGTTACAGAGAGAGAAGAAGCAACAGAGAGAGATCTTTCATCACTCCCCAAATGGCCGCATCAGCTAGCGCCAAAGCTAGGAGCCAAAAGCCTCATCTGGGTCTCCCACATGGATACTGGGGCCCAGGGACATTAGCAGGGAGACGGATTGGAAGTAGAGCAGCCAGGTCATGAACTGGCACCTGTGCGGGATGTCAGCGTTGCAGCCAGCGGCTTAACCTGCTACTCCACAGTTCCCGCCCAGAGTCCCGCGTGTTGACCGTTGCCATTGCTGGTAGTCACAGGTGATGTTAAAGGGCACAGCTACTGTGCCTCTCTTAGAAGTATTCTCCACTCAGAAGCCTGATTAGTGTATAGTGTCTGAAGTTGCTTGAGATGTAAAAGGAGGCAAAGCTTTGAGAAATAGGAGGTGATTTTTCTGAGAGTGCACATTCCTCAGCTGAGATTATGCCAGTTCCGTAACCTGTGTGCCAGTGCCATGACGGCTAGCATCGCAGTGAGGCCTCTGTGTTCTCCTTTCTGTTGTTGCAATGTTGATTTCAAAACACATGTGGTAGTCAAGCCCAGAGAACAGGCTGAATGTACTTCGGTTAGCCTTTTGTGTTTTTTGGAAATGAACGTGGAAAAAATAAGTGAGCTTTCCCTTTCCCTTCCTGATACCTCTGGAAAGTTTTAGGATTCCTCCTTTCTAGTTTTCCATCTTAGCCTGCTTAGCATGGGAAAAGCATTCTGACCCAGCCACCCACAGCCTCCAGTTCACGCTGCGGTGACGCAGAGCACTGCGCCGTGGTTGTGGTTGGAGAGCTGCCGGGACCAGGCTCCTGAGAAGAGACTTAGACACTGTTGCTCTCTCTGCTAAATGAGATGGGCAGCCACTTGCACTTCTCCTAGCCTGGTTGTTGCCAGTGATTGCCTGTTCCACAGGTATCTTATTTCATCTATAGTTAGGGGAGGTAGTTTAGTATCCTATTTCCTGTATTTCACATTTCTCATCTGCTGCCGCCCTGATCTCCAAAGACAGAGCCTTTGTTTTAGTTCCAGAATTATTTAAACAGCCCCAAAAAACGAGAATGAAAGGACAGTGAATGTGAGCTGAAATGTCTGTCTGTTAGGGCTGTTCCAGAAGGAGCTTATAGAAGTAGATCTGAGAACGCTTACTGGCCACAAGCAGAGCCATGCTTCAGCCCGAGGATCGAATCTGAAACCAGTGAGGACAACCCAGGAATTTCTGGTACATTCAGCAATGTGTTCTGCTCTAGAGCCTTATTTACCTGTTTCTCTGCTTAGGTCTGTCCAGATTCAGTTCCTGTTTTGAATCATCCATTTCTTTGCAGTTGGCCAAGTGGTAGAGGAGATGGTTCCATGCCTCATGTGGTTATAATTCAGTAATACGATGTCAGTGCCTTACAACTGTTCAGAAATAGGGTTTCTATAACTCAGTGGCACTCATTTTCTATTTTTCCTCATAATTGAACTTAAAAAAAATTATTTGAAAGGCAGAGTGACAGAAATAGACACACACACAAAGAAAGATATCTTCTATCCACTGGTTCACTCGCCAAATGATGCAGTGGCTAAGGCGTCACCCATGGTCCTACATTGGTGGCAGCAGCCAAAGTACTTGGGCCGTCTTCTGCTGCTTTCCGGGGTGCATCAGCAGGGAGCCAGATCTGAGGTGAGGCGGCGGGAACCCAAACCGCTGCTCCAATATGGGATACCGGCATCTCAGGCCTTGGCTTAACCCGCTGCACTGCAGTGCCAGCCCCAGATTCAAGTTTTTACCTTAATATCAGCTTGGTGTTATCCCTACTTCACTAATGAAAAATCTGAGCAGAGAGAAGTTAAATCACACCCAGCTAGTAAGAAGTAGAGGTGCGATCATTACAAATAACAGTGGGGCAAACATATGTCTTTGTGATATGGATACACTCCGCATTATACGTGGCTGAGGAATGGTGATGTTACAGGCTTTTTTGAGAAGGAAAACTGAGCTTCTTTGGGGAAGTGGCATTAGATCCTAGAACCCAGCCCAAGAGACTAAGGACAGAGTTGAATGGATTCAATGACTTCGAAATAGAAGTTTTAGGTGACTGGGTGGAACACAGATGGAAACTTTTTTTCTTTCTTTTTTGCATTTTTTTTTAAAGATTTATCTATTTGAAAGAGTTACAGAGAGGTAGAGAAAGAGAGAGGTCTATCTGCTGGTTCACTCCCCAGCTGGCTACAACAGCTGGAGTTATCTTATCCAAAGCCAAGAGCCAGGAGCTTCTTCCAGGACTCCTACAGGATGCAGGGGCCCAAGGACTTGGGCCATCTTCCACTGCTTTCCCAAGCACATTGGCAGGGAGCTGGATTGGAAGTTGAGCAGCCAGGACTTGAACCAGAGCCCATATGGGATGCTGGCGGTGCTGGCCTGGGCTTTAACCTGCTGCGCCACAGCGCCAGCCCCAAGGAATGGGGACTTAACGGACATTTAAGGAAATTGTGGCAGAGTATAAGCCTCATGTTGGGAGAAAAGAAGCCAATGAAGATAGGTAGTAAGGGTCGTTGCTATCTACAGCAGGGTGTTTGTCTCTGGTGGACCCATTTGCTACAATTGACATGTCCCGTGGCTGATACCCTCGCCGTGAGGATGACAGCATACCGCAGGCTGCCCCGCAGGGCAGATCTGATACCAGAAGGCCTGCCTGAGAGCAGGCGGCTGAGCCGTTCATGAAGCAAAGAACACACTGCAAGGAGGCAGCTCCAGCCACCATGTCAGAGATGCAACCGAGCACATTCAAAAACCATGCCTTTTTTTATAGAACAATTAATTTCATATAGACTATAATTTTAATATGAAAAATAATTCAAGATTTAGTGTGTTCATCCTATATTGGGCATATACTACTTCTTTAAGCTATCGTCTGATTTTTCTATGGTGATTTGACATTGGTACCTGATTTTCTTCAAAATGCTCTTACTAACATTTTCCTTAAACATAGCCGTGATATACAGACAATGCAATAGAAGAGATCGGTGGACTAGAGATGTGCTGCAGTCTAACACACCTTAGTTTGGCCAACAACAAGATCACAGAAATTAATGGCTTAGCCACATTACCCATCAAAATACTGTGTCTGGTGAGTCTAACAAAGCGCTGCTCTTTGTAGAGTAGCCATGTTTTAATATCACTTGTGACGAGGCTTTTTAAAATATGTAAGGAGCTAATTCTTTTACAAGTTGTTACCGTCTTCAGTTTTCTAGCATGAATGTGTATGATATCAATATTTCATACTAAAGTAAAATGAGATGTTCTATTGAATAGTGCAGAGATATAGATAAAGTATTGTGTATTTTTCTATTTAAGAAAACCTAGAAGGTACAATTTTGGATGGTTTCATTATATAGAAATTTTAAATGCTTGAAAGGATAAATATATTTACCCTGATTGAATATTATATAATGTACACAAGTAATGAAACATTGCATATTACCCCATAGATAAAAATAATCTCTGTATGCCAAATTTTTTAAAAAAAATTTTGTAATTCTCCATATTACCTTAATTTGATTATCTTTCTTGATTAAATCTGTTTTTTTTTAATTAACTGATTTAAAAGGCAGAATTAGAGAGAGGCAGAGGCAGAGGCAGAGAGAGAGAGATCTTTCATCCCCTGAATCACTCTAAAATAGCTGCAATGGCTGGAGCTGTGCTGATCCAAAGCCAGGAGCCACGTGCTTCTTCCAGGTCTCCCACGTGGGTACAGGAGCCCAAGCACTTGGGCCATCTGCTACTGCTTTCCCAGGCCATCAACAGAGAGCCGAATTAGAAGAGCAGCCTGAGACTTGAGCTGGTGCCCATGTTGGATGGTGGTGCTGCAGATAGAAGCTTAGCCTACTCTGCCACAGTACCAGCCCCTACAATTTTTTAAAAAATATAAATTTTTTTTAAATATAAAAAGACTAGAATAGCATGTGGAAGACCAGGAGGAAGCTCTTGGCTCTTGCCTTTGGCCTGGCCCAGCCCCGGCTGTTGCGGCCATTTGGGGAGTGAAACAGCAGGTAGAAGATCTCTCTCTCTGTCTCTCTCTCTCTCTCTCCCTCTGTGACTATGCCTTTCAAATAAATAAATAAGTAAATCTTTTTTTTTTTTTAAAGAATGCAAAGGTTTAATAATTCACTTGAAGTTTAAGATTTTCTACCCGCTAACGTATGTTAGTAAAGCATAAATAAAAATGAATTTGATAAATTGTGTTGAAAATTTCAAAATAGAAAGTCACATTTTAGAAGTATGGTGTTCTGAAGGATTATTGGAAGTATGTCCTATTTAGTTTGTTGTTTGTTAGGACCTTATCCTTTTCTTCATGTATCTGTTCTGTGTTGATGTCTCCATTCATTTTAAGTGGAGCGTGTTGAATGGAAAGAGATAGGAGGTGAGAATTGAACTCATAAGTAAGAGCACCTTCACCCTAAGAGTTTGTTTCATTCTGTCTCAAGTAGCTTTTGGGAAAAGCTCACAATATTTTTTTTTTCTACAAATAGGGACATTGTTTCCAATCTCCAGTCCTAGCATCCAAGATAGACTAGAAAAATAGAGAATATGCTGTCACTCATTTTCCTTAAAATTTTTGAGAATAGGAAGGTTTTCTTTCCCACATTTTAATTAAATCTATAAAATTAATGCTATGCACTTGTTTCAACAGTTTTCAGTGCTTATATTTTAAACTCATGAATCATAAAACTGTTTTTTTTTTATTTCTATTGACAGTAGTTAACTTTACAATTTAGAGAAAGAAGAACAATTCACCAAACTTAAATGATTTTTAATAGTCAAATGGCAACTTTTGTGATAAATCTAAGAGGGAAACGTGGTTTGCTGGTAGGCTGTTCTGTCACTTAACTTCTTAGCAAGCAATGACAGTTACAAATTCATTTCTACTTAGTTAAGGATGCATGTTTTTTCCCTCTCAAACTGGTACTTTGACCATGTTTCTAATTCCACTTATTTAAGAAAGAAAATAGCTTCTTTCCAAAAGTTTCTTCTGTGCTAATTATTATAAAACAAGCAGTAGGAACTATTTCTACAGAAACTAGATAGCTACTTTCAGGAGTGATTCTCAAACTAAACATTTAGTTTTACTATGGCATTTTCTTATACTTCAAAGCTAAAAAACCCAAGAAATAATGAGTATGTTAGAAAATACCAGGAAAGAACAAATTATTGTTTTCACTCTCATTTGTTGTTACTAGTACATGGAAGTTGGGAAAAAGGACAGTGTTTTAGTCTTGAATCTTTGTTTTGTTCTTGTCTGAGAAGATGCTTATGTATGGATTGTTTAAGAACTTAGTTTGATTTTTTATTGTTGCATAAGAAGCCACCTCAGTTGTGATGACTTGGAGAAATAACCATGTACCAGCTAATACTTCTATAGTCTGAGCTGCGTTCAGCTGGTTGGTTCTTCCGGGCGCTGCATTCAGCTAGGATATTCATTGGGGGTTGGCTTAGTTGAGGTGCCGGGTGGCTGTATTTTTCTGTCTACTTAGTCTCAAGGCCTCTGTCCATGCGACTTCATCTCCATGAAGACTTTCTGCACGTTCTCTCTACAGAGTAGCTGGAATACAGTATCTTAAATGGTAGCTCAGCACTCCTAAAAACTTAAGCTGCCAGGCTTTTCTACATCTTGAACTTGGTACTGGTAGATGAGGATGTAGAGGAACCAGAACTTAAAAACAAGCAAACAAACAAAGACATGTTTACTTTTGTCTAATTGAAGGGCAGGGCAAAGAGAGAGAAAGATGGATCAGTCTTCCTTCTGTTGGTTCACCCTGCAAATGCTTGCAGCACGTAGGCTGGGCCAGGTTGAAACCAGGAGCCAGGAACTCCATCTGGGTCTCTGCTGTTGGGTGGCAAGGACCCCAAGCACTCAGCCCACCATCCACTTGCTCCCAGAATGCATTAGCAGGAAGCTGGACTGGAAACGTAGCAGCCAGGGCTCAAACTGATACTCCAGTATGGGATGTGGGCATACCAACTGGTGGGCACAATGCCCACCCCTGCCATATTCTTTTGGGTAAGTCAGGTTGGAGGTCCAGGCTAGATTTAAGATGAGAGAACCATGTAACAGCACAAGATAACTGGAGGCTCCCAAGGTGACAGATTACCATCGCTCTTGGGATAAGAAGGGATTATATTTAGGATGCTTCTGAGAGCAAAGTGTGTCTGGGAAATTCAACATTCAAATGTTTTATTGTGATGGTGATGAAAGAACTTCATTTAATCTGTATTTCTAAAGATAGACGTGGAGCTATGCTGCCATTAGACTTCACATATGAAATAGTAAAAGTTTATATCAACTAGCCTTTTGTCTTTCCTGCTGATTTGAGTATTCACCTTGCTTTAACTTTGATGAAAATATTATATTTTTAGTGTTCCACCTCAAAAACTGGGATTTCTTACTGGAGTGAGTGTGTGTGTGAATTGAGAGAGGTGGAAATGGAGTTGAAGGGAAGGTGAGAGAATGCCTTAGTGATATTGTAAGAGATTTGGGGCAGTATTCTGAATGAAAACTTGACATTACAACTTTTCCTGCAAGAGGCCTTTCAATATTAAGTATATGTTGTCCATTGTAGAGCAATAACCAGATTGAGAAGCTCACGGGTTTAGAAGATCTGAAAGCCCTGCAGAATCTGGATCTGTCCCACAACCAAATAAGTAGTCTCCAGGGCTTGGAGAATCATGACTTTCTGGAAGTGATCCACCTGGAAGATAATAAGGTAATGTATTACATACCGTGGTTTCATTGTCTGCAGAAGGGGGTAGCAGAGGCGTAGCACAAACACCCCATTACTGGTTTCACAAGGACTTTCGCGTTACATGTCAGTTTAGAATTGTTATGCTGAGGGTGAGCATTTGGGATGGTGGTTAAGACATGGATTGGGACACGCACATCCTGTATCAGAGAACCTTGAGTTCTGGTTCTGCCCGCTAAAGCAGACCTGGCGAGGCAGCAGGTGGTGGTTCAAGTACCTGAGTCTTTGCTACCAGCCTGGGAGACTGGGATTGAGTTCCTGGCTCTTCCACAGTGGGGGAGCGAACCAGTAGGCTGGAACTTGCTCTCTCTCTCTCTCTCTCTCTCTCTCTCAAGTAAATAAAATAAAATTTTAAAAATGTCATTCTGGCAAATTTCCCAGAGCAGTAGTTGCAGATGGACTTTTTAAAAAATTGCAATTCTTAAGTTTTGAAAATTGGTTGATTTCTGATTACATTGTTTTAAAGGTTAAAGCCGCATCCATAGTCATGCGATTTTTCTGCAGTAGGTAATGCTCCTGTAAAATCTTGTGTAGCATGATGGCGTGAGGGATGTCTGAAATGTCAGGGCAGGGAGATCGAAGGCAGGAAAACAGCCTCAGTTCCGTGCTGCCCAGGCCCGCTGTTCAAAGAGAGGACTGGGGTCATGGTGGGAGGTGCAGCTGGGCAAATGCTGCTCAGAGGGTACAGAATTTCAGCCCGGAGGAGTAAGTTCAAGATGTCTGCTGTACAACATAGCTTAAAAGCCGTAGTTAAAAACCATGTATTGTAGTGAAGATGCCAGGGGATTTTAAATGTTTTTAGCACAAACTCTATGAGGTGATGCATCCGTTAATTAGCTAGATTTAGCCATTCCACAATGTATATTTCAAGATATGTTGAATAATAAACATATAATTTTACCTATCAGTTAAAAATTGTGAATATAAATATCCTAAGAAAGGCAAAACCATTTAGGAAAAATAGAAAAGGTATAGAAAATGAATTCTTGTATCCTATTGGTATATGTCCCAGTCTGCCCAAGAGTTAGGGATTTACTCAAATTTCCATGCCTGAGTAACTGCACACTTCAAAAATTGTTGTAATTAGCTTTCACTCTTAGTTACGTTTTGTCTTTTGAAAAGAATTTGTGCTCCTAATCATGATACAGGAAGTTGGTTCCTAGCTGACTTGTTATACAGTAAGACCTGCAAAGTGATTTTATTCATGTTGGGTTCTTTGTCACATGTTAGGGGTAAGAGATTTCATAAGGCAGTTGGACCTTTGTTTCTTTGGAAGTGAGAAGGTGGCCGACCCTGAGAGAGAGTGGAGTGAGCTGTGATGCTGGGGAGGACTTGCTGTGTCCCGCGTCCTGCTCGAGGGTTTTTGTCTGTCGTCTCTTTCTCCAGCGAGTTTCCATCATCTGTTAGGCTGCTCAAGATCAAGAGAAGTCAGTCACTGCATCTGGGAGAAAGTGAATTTTTAATCACAGACAAACTGTCCATCCTCCTTCTCGCATGATTTGTGAGTGAAATTGTTTTGGCGACCTCTCAAGGCAGTTAGTTCCAGTAGACGACCTGAGTTCACGGTGCTGTCTGGGGGAGTCTGCACCGTCTCTGTGTAGGGTGGTTCCGGTGCCCTTCTCACGTGGTTACCCTTGCAGACTGATCGGTTTTTAATTTCCTGCCTGAAAATGCTTCTCGCTTATGAGGGGTCCTCAGAAAGTCTGTGGAAAGTGCATACGTGGAGAACCATGCACGGACTCCAAAGCAAGCTGATCTTTTACTTCAAATCTCCCACAAGTTGTTGAGGTGCCCCAGTGGGTGTTGGCAAGACGGGATAATGCTCATGGAATCCTGGTGAGGGTGTCTCAGGATGCAAGAGGAGGAGTTACACTGGTGGTGCTGCTTCTCCTCATAATCTGGAGCTGTTCACTGAGTGTGTGTGTGGGTGCACTAGGCACTGAACCCTCGCTGTAACCCTCACTGCTGCTTCAAATGAAGAAGCGGAGGCCTAGAGCGGTCGGGTAACTTGCCCTAGGTTATGTGTCCAGCAGCCAGCAGAGCCAGGATTTGTGTACAGAATGGCTTTCCTCCAGGGCCAGTGTTCTTAGCCTCTGCAGGACATCACAGTCAAGGAAACGCGAATGGCCCTGCTAGCAGACAGTGCGGTGCAGTGCCCCAGAACGGTGCTCTCCGTGGGAATAGGACCTGAACCAGAGATGGGAGCCACACAGGGAATTTAAAGTTCTCTAGTCATCAGGATAAACGGTAAAAAGAAACAAGTCAAATTAATGTTAATAACATAACCAAAAGTTATCTTTAAACATGCAGTCAACATGCAAATTTACTGATAGGATATTTTACTTTCCATTGTTTCTTTTTTTTTTTTTTTTTTTTTTTTTTTTTACAGGCAGAGTGGACAGTGAGAGAGAGAGACAGAGAGAGAAAGGTCTTCCTTTTGCCGTTGGTTCACCCTCCAATGGCCGCCGCTGCAGCCGGCGCACCGCGCTGATCCTGGCAGGAGCCAGGAGCCAGGTGCTTTTCCTGGTCTCCCATGGGGTGCAGGGCCCAAGCACCTGGGCCATCCTCCACTGCACTCCCTGGCCATAGCAGAGAGCTGGCCTGGAAGAGGGGCAACCGGGACAGAATCCGGCGCCCCAACCGGGACTAGAACCCGGTGTGCCGGCGCCGCAAGGTGGAGGATTAGCCTATTGAGCCACGGCGCCGGCTATTTCCATTGTTTCATACTAAGTTTGTGACAGCTGGTAAGTCTTTTACATTTAGAGTACATCTCAGTGCATACTAGCCAGATTTCAAGTGCAGGGTACCCACATATGCCCAATAATATTATATTGGATAGAGCAGGTCTAAAAATATCTCACAAAAATATATTGTCCTCTTACATCTCAAGTGATTTTTCAAATTACATTTGAAAGAGTTTTAGGAGAGGCCGGCGCCGCGGCTCACTAGGCTAATCCTCCACCTTGCGGTGCCGGCACACTGGGTTCTAGTCCCAGTCGGGGCGCCGGATTCTGTCCTGGTTGCCCCTCTTCCAGGCCAGCTCTCTGCTGTGGCCCGGGAGTGCAGTGGAGGATGGGCCAAGTGCTTGGGCCCTGCACCCCATGGGAGACCAGGAGAAGCACCTGGCTCCTGGCTTCGGATCAGCGCGGTGCGCCGGCCGCAGCACCTTTCTCTCTGTCTCTCTCTCTCACTCTCCACTCTGCCTGTCAAAAAAAAAAAAAAAAAAAAAAAGTTTTAGGAGAAAGAGGGTAGCATTAAGCCAAGAGAGGAGTTTATAATTTTCAAATGTTAAAAGACACCATTAAAAATAAAAGTGTCCACGTGTCCCAGAGGAGATCTTTTGTCAATAACTGGG
Source organism: Oryctolagus cuniculus (assembly GCF_051225735.1). Taxonomy (NCBI): domain Eukaryota; kingdom Metazoa; phylum Chordata; class Mammalia; order Lagomorpha; family Leporidae; genus Oryctolagus; species Oryctolagus cuniculus. The sequence continues at coordinate 169,958,108 of NC_142869.1, forward strand.
CTTGTAACAATAACACAGTTCCCTGCCTCCCCAGCTGAGCGGGCTGGGGAGCAAACCACAATACTTTGAAATATTCTTTGAGCCATTTGACAAGCTCCTCAGAGACCTCTCAGGACAACTGAGAATGCTGTGGAACAGGGCTGGAAAACTTACCACTGAAAGGAACAGGAACTTCGCTTCTCGGCCTTTTGGCTAAGGTCAAATGTAGGAACAGGAACAAGTATTTGGCATAGCGACTAAGAAGCCACCTCCCAGACTGGAGTGCGTGGGTTTGAGTTCTGCCTCTGCTGCCGATACCACCTTCCTAACACTGTGCATCTGGGGAGGCAGCAGGTGCTGATGGCTGAAGCAGCTGGGTCCCTCTCTAAATAAATGAATAAATACTTTTTTAAAAGAAGCAAAACATAGCTTCTGATTTTCATATGATAGTTTGCTGTTAGGAATATTGTTTTATTGATAGCACTTTCATAGATATTGTTCATTTAGGTTTAGCCACTGAAGCACTGTAGCACCTGCACGTGACTATTTGGACTTTCAGCAGCTGACGATTTGGGGCCTTTGCTCTGTCTCCACTCTGTCATCTGCTTTAGATTTTAAGTCATTTCTGGCATTTAAAACATCCCAGTCATTTCATTTAGCTGCAGAATAGCAATCTGGGAGTGACTTCGAGAATGCCGTGTTACTTCTTGGAGTCTTGGTGTCATTATTGGACAGTGTTTGTTCCCAGACACTTTTCAGTGGGTTTGTGAGGACCAACAAGACAATGCCCACTATGCAGCAGAAGCGTGGGACGACCTCAAATCCTGAATAGCAGCAGCATTCCTCCCAGAGGTCCTGGTCTCCGGTTTTTGCAGGGCTCCAACCCTTCTTCCTGAATACGGATAGAGGTGATGGCAGCTGAAGACTGTTGTCCTAAGCTTTATTTTTTGTGATGCTTTATATAGCTAGGAAATTCTGTGTAGCTCTTTGTTTTTTTTTTTTTCAGAGATAGATATCATCTAATATTTCAGGCAAGCAGTGCGTGAGAATTTCTCCCCATCTTTGCTGGATCCTGGCTCACACTTCTATTCATCTGTGTGAGGAAAAGGAATTTTGGGGAACTGAATACGATCTGATTTTAAGTCAACTTAATTTCTCTCTGGATATGTGTTTGTGAGGACTTCCAAAGAAAAGGGTTAGACTAGATCATTCCTTGGGGTATCTGGGGCCTCCAAAGGCCGACAGCTGGTGCAGAGGCAGCCAGGGCGGGGTACAAGGACACTGCTGTGGTTGGATCTCGTGCTGAAATGAGTGCATTCTACCTGGTGCAGGTGTTCCTGCTGTGGGGTGCAGATAGGAAGGAGGCTGCCTCTTTGGGGGATTTTGGCTTCTTTGCATCCAGAGGGGCTGGCCCAGGCAGGTAGCTGATCTGCTGTGTAGCTCCAAAGATTGTGAAAGCTATCCCAGCAGCTGTTCTTTCTGGATAGCCTTGACCTCTGCAGAGAACACTGGTGGGTGCGTATCTGGGGCAAGGACCCTATCCTTTCCTCAGGACCCCTTACTCCTTGCCTGCTTCTTGGTGAGCCGCCCCACGGTGATGGGCTCAGCTGGCTTGGGTGTCCATTACCTCGCTTTGCACGGGCTCACTGATGAGTGAGCGCAGGCTGTTGGCCTGATCCCAGCTGACGTGTTTGTAGAACATAGGTTATGTAATCCATGATCATTCTATTCACGGTGTTGGTAACCTATCAAGGAGATTTTTCCTTGTCAATCACCATAGATAGCAGTCTTCAAAATGAGCACGCATTGTATTGCTAAACTGGGACTATTCTGTCTCATTTAATCACATGAGGATGGTTTCTTAGGAATACATTCAGTTTTACCAGCAACATCTTGTATCTGATTTTTGTCTGCTGATCTCTGATATAAACCTCTCAAGTAGGGAAGCTGGTTCCCAGCCTAAGCACCTGTAATGTATCGGAATGCCCTTAAGAAAGAACGTAGCAGTTTCTGCTGCCGCCAGTAATGTGTACAAGTACAAGTGGCTGGGACTTGTTAGTAAGACATGGTGAATGCAGGAGCTCTTGGTTAACGTTTGTGTCAGGTCCAGTAACAAGAGCTGTGATGGATGGAAATCCATTGCTGGGAGGTTTTTACCAAATAATGTGAACCAAGTGTACTTTTCCTGAATACCACAATATTTTTTCAGTGATCCCTTTTTTTCTTATAGATGTCTTATAATGGCAACCTAGTAGATAGTCTAGTATCCAGTGGCAAAAGATGCCTACTAGCATAACAATGCTCTGCCCCAATTAATATGTGCAGGTTGTATATTGTAACTCACGTTCACCTGTCATATTATGTCTGAAATCAGCATCTTTGGAACATAGGACATATGCTCGTCACCTGACTTAGTAATGGAGTAACTCAGGAGTATTGGCGACCATGCTATTGGAATGCTTTTATAATGTATGCAGACATGATTTGGGGGGGAAATAGAAATGAAAAGATGATTGTTAACCTTTTATAAAAGTTCACTATTTATACTTTAAATATAATTGTATTTCTGGAGCTGGCGTTGTGATGCAGTGGGTTAAGCCACCACTTGCGATGCCAGTATTCCATGTCCGAGAGGTTCAAGTCTTGGCGGCTCCACTTCTGATTCTGTTTCTTACTGATGTACCTTGGAAGGCAGCGGAGGATGGCCCAGTTTCCTGGGCCCCTGCCACCCATGAGAGAGACCAGATGCAATTCCTGGCTCCTGGCTTTCACTTGGCCCAGGCATGGCTGTTGTAGCCACTCAGAGAGTGAACCAGCAGATGGAGGATCTGTTTCTCTCTCTGTCTGTCCCTCTCTGTATCTCCCTCTCTGTGTGTAAATTCTGCCTTTCAAATAAATAAATATTTAGAAAATTATAGGTTTGCTAATTACAGGAAATTTAAGCAGAACTATTTGTCTTTAGTGGAGTACTGAGGGCCTGCTTCAACCTGAGTTTGGAATAGTCTTTTTTCTCCTCTTTTAAAAGCTGTGAAACATAACCTATGCAGAGAAGTACGTAGAACGTCAGTGTGCAGTTTAGCGAACATGTTAAGGTGAACATTGGATACTCATCAAGAAGTTTGTGCAGGCCGGCGCCGCGGCTCACTAGGCTAATCCTCCGCCTAGTGGCGCCGGCACACCGGGTTCTAGTCCCGGTCGGGGCGCCGGATTCTGTCCCGGTTGCCCCTCTTCCAGGCCAGCCCTCTGCTGTGGCTAGGGAGTGCAGTGGAGGATGGCCCAGGTGCTTGGGCCCTGCACCCCATGGGAGACCAGGAAAAGCACCTGGCTCCTGGCTCCTGCCATCGGATCAGCGCGGCGGCCATTGGAGGGTGAACCAACGGCAAAGGAAGACCTTTCTCTCTGTCTCTCTCTCTCTCACTGTCCACTCTGCCTGTCAAAAAAAAAAAAAAAAGAAGTTTGTGCATAGCTTTCAGTTTTTACCTTAAAATAATTGTGGAAAAAGTGATAGAATCACACACACATACAGATGGAATAAGAAGGCTGAATCAGTTAATGAGACCAGGGTAGCAGATGCTAAGTTAGTGGGGGGGAGTTGGGGGACTGAGGCCTAGGAACAGGGATGAGTGTTGAGGTGCGTAATCAGGTTGCCCTTATATGTATTTTTATTGTTTCTCTGATTTGTTTTTCACTTAAAAAAAGATTCGTTTATTTATTTGAAAGACAGAGTTACAGAGAAGGAGAGAAAGAATCTTCTACCCGCTGGTTCACTCCCTGAATGGCTGCAATAGCCAGAGCTGGGCCAGGCCAAAGCCAGGAGCCAGGAGCGAGGAGCTTCCTCTGGGTCTCCCACGTGGGTGCAGGGGCCCAAGCACTTGGGCCGTCTTCTGCTGCTTTCCCCAGACGCACTAACAGGGAGCCGGATTGGAAGTGGAGCAGCTGGGACTCAAACCAGCACCCATGTGGGATGCCAGCCCTGCAGATCAAGCGCAACCTGCTGAGCCATAGTGCCAGCCCCTGTTTCTCTGATTTTATCTACTAGTTTATTTCCACCTTAAAATAAATATGGATCAGAGGCGGGGCTTTACTGTTCTCTGGCCAGATAGGAAAAGGTGCTCATTCCCGTTTATTGAAGGAGCGTGCAGTCAGTCCCTTGTTCTGCATAGCTCTATGGAATTCTCATTCGAAAGCTGGATATTCAGCAGAGCAATTTTTAAAATAATTTTATTAATATAAAGAGAACAGATTTCATGAGTACAATTCTGATAAGATAACCATATTTCCCTCTCTCCCTTTTTCCCTTCCCTTAATCCCTTCTCCTTCCTTCCTTTTTTTTAAAAATTTTTGCAAAAACATAATTTCAGTCCATTCTATAGTCACAGGCTTAATATACCACTAACCATAATATTAAGTAAGTAAAAAATAGACTATAGTTCCACAGGAGTAGAAACCAGATTTAAAACAACAATCAAATCTCATCATGTCCATTTCACTCTTAACGTATTTTTTGGTATTCTATATTAACTCCTGCATCAGAGAAAACATATGATAAATATTAGCTACTATATTAACTACTACATAAAAGAAAACATGGTATTTGTCTTTTGGGGACTGGCTTACTTCACTAAGCATAATGACCTCCAATTTCATCCATTTTGTTGCAAAAGACAGGATTTCGTTCTTTTTATGGCTGAGTATGTCCTATTTGCTTTATCCCATCATCAGCTGATAGACATCTGGATTGATTCCATATCTTAGCTGTTGAGCTGTAATAAACATGGGGGTACAAGTAACTTTCATATGCTGATTTCACTTTGCTGGGGTAAATACCCAAGACTGGGATGGCTCAGTCGCATGATAGATCTACTTCCAGATTTCTGAGGAATCCCCATACTGTTTTCTATAATGGCTGTACTAGTTTACATTCCTACCGATGGTCTATTAGGGTACCTTTTCCCCTGACATCCTTGCCAGCATTTATTGTTTTTTGATTTCTGTATGAGAGCCATTCTAACCCGGGTGAGGTTAAAGCTCATTTTTATTTTTATTTCCATTTCCCTGATGGCTAGTGATCTTGAGCATTTTTTCATATGTCTGTTGGCCATTTGTTTTTCATTCTTTGAAAAAAGCCTATTCATATCCTTTGCCTATTTCATGATTATTTTGTTGTTATTGAGTTTCTTGAGCTCTTTGTATATACTGGATACTAATCCTTTATCAAGTTGGATAGTTTGGAAATATTTTCTTCCATTCTGTCGGTTGTCTCTTCACTTTGTGGAGTGTTCCTTGGCATTGCAGACTTGTTAGCTTGATGTAATCCCATTTGCCCATTTTTACTTTTATTGCTTGTACTTCTGGGGTCTTTTCCAAGAATCTTTGCGTATGCCAATGTCTTGAAGAACTTCCCTGATATTTTCCTAGAGTAATTTGTTGGTATCAGGTCATAAATTTAGATCCTTGATCCAATGTGAGTTGAATGTTGTATAAGCTGTAACATAGGGGTCTTGTTTCATATTTCCACATGCATAGATTCAATTTTCCCAGCATCATTTGTTGAAGACTGTCCTTTCTCCGGGGACTGATTTTGTCAAAGATCAGTTGATAGACTGCATGCATTAATTTCTGGAGTTTGTCTTCTGTTCCATCGGTCTACATGTCTATTTTTGTGCCAGTACCTGGCTGTTTTGATTATAACTGCCCTGTATGTCTTGAAATCTGGTATTGTGATGCCTCCAGCTTTGTTTTTGTTGTTTAAGATTTCTTTAGCTATGCAGGGTCTGTTATGTTTCCATATGAATTTTAGCATTGTTTTTTCTAGAGCTGAGAAGAATGTCCTTGGTATTTTGATTGGGATTACATTGAATCTATAAATTGCTTGGGTAATATGGACATTTTGATGATATTAATTCTTCCAATTAAAAATCATGGAAGATTCTTCCATTTTTGTGCATTTTCCATTTCTTTCTCTAATGTTTTGTAATTTTCATTATAGAGATCTTTCACATCCTTGGTTAAATTCATTCTAAGGTATTTAATTTTTTTGTAGCTATTGTGAATAGGACTGATCTTACAAGTTCTTTCTCAGCCATAGCATTGTTTGTGTACACAAAAGCCATTGATTTTTGTGTGTTGATTTTATGTCCTGTAACTTTACCAAACTCTGTTAGGAATTCCAGTACTCTCTTAATGGAATCTTTTGGTTCCCCTCTATATAGGATCATGTCATCTGCAAAGAGGGATAATTTGACTTCCTCCATTCTAATTTATATCCCTTTGATATTATTATTATTATTATTATTATTATTATTTTGCCTAATGGCTCTGGCTAAAACCTCAAGAACTATATTGAATACCAATGCTGAGAGTGGGCAGGCTTGTCTGTTTCCAGATCTTAGTGGAAATGCTTCCAACTTCTCCTCATTCACTATGATCCTGGCTCTGGATTTGTCACACATAGCCTTGATCACATTGAGGAATGTTCCTTCTATGCCTAATTTGCTTGAGGTTTTTATCATGAAAGGATATTATATTTTATCAAATGTTTTCTCTGCATCTATTGAGATAATCATGGGTTGCTATTCTTCAATTTTTAATGTGACGTATCACATTTACTGATTTGTATACGTTGAACCAGCTCTGCATACCAGGGATAAATCCCAGTTGGTCTAGGTGAATGATCTTTCTGATGTGTTGTTGGATCCTGTTAGCTAGTATTTTGATGAATATTTTTGGGTCTGTGTTCATCAGGTGTATTGGTGTGTGTTCTCTTTCTTTGTTGTATCTTTTTCTGGTTTTGGAATTAAGGTGACCTTGGCCTCATAGAAGGAGTTTGGAAGGATTCCTTCCCTTTCAATTGTTTTGAATAGTTTGAGAAGTATTGGAATTAGTTCTTCTTTAAAAGTTTGGTAGAATTCAGTAGTGAAGCCATCCAGCCCTGGGCTTTTCTTTGTTGAGGGGATCTTTATCACTGATTCAATCTCTGTCTTGGTCATTGGGTCTACTTAGGTTTTCTGTGTCTTCATGACTCAAATTTGGTAGATTTTATGTGTCCAGAAATCCATCCATTTCTTCTAGATTTTTCTTTATGTTAGCATATAGCTGTTGGTAGTAATTCCTGATGATTATTTTTTATTTCTGTCCTATCTGTTAACAAATGTTAATAGAGTTAAAGAGAAACATAAGCTCCCATAAAATAATAATGGGGGACTTCAACACTGTGCTTTATCAAATCAAGTAGACAAAAATCAACAAAGAAGCAACAGACCTAATCTATACTATGGACTAAATGGACCTAATTGATAGCTTTGGAACATTTCATCCCACAGCTGCAGAATACACATTCTTCTCATCAGTGCATGGAACTTTCTCTAGGATAGACCATATGCCAGGCCATAAAGCAAGTCTCAGCAAATTAAAAAAACTTGGAACCATAGCATGTATCTTTTCTAACCACAGTGAAATGCAGCTGGAAATTAACAACTTAAAAAGCTCTAGAAAATATGCAAACACATGGACCCCAAATAACATGATCCTGAATGAACAGTGGATTATAGAAGAAATCAGAAGGGAAACAAAAAATTCCTAGAAACGAATGAAGACGACAACACAACCTATCAAAACTTCCAGAAGATAGCAAAAGCAGCGTTAAGAGGAAAGATTATAGGAATAAGTGGCTACATCAAGAAATTGGAAAGGCTTCAAATAAATGATCTGACAATGCATCTGAAGGACCTGGAAAAACAAGAACAAACCAAGCCCCAAATCAGGAAGAGGGAAGAAGTAGTTAAAAGTAGAGAAGAAATAAACAAAATTGAAACAAAAACTATGAAATATGAGTGAAAAGAAGAGCTAGTTTTTTGAAAAAATGAGCAAAATTGATACACCATTGGCCCAACTAATTAAAAATTGGGGGTGGGGAAGAAGACCCAAATTAATAAAATCAGAGATGAAAAATGAGATGTTACAACGGATACCACAGAAATAAACATAGTAGTTTTAAAAATACGTTGAATTTAAAGTGTCCAAATGAGCTCATATTAATGTGTTCTATTTGTGCCTTTCTCTGTTTATAATAATTTGTCTTTAATTAAACAGATTGCTGAGCTGAGTGAAATATATTACATTGAAAATCTACCTATCCTTCGAATTCTGAATCTCCTAAGAAATCCAATTCAGGTGAGAGATCATTTAAGTCCAGGAAGGGGAGAAAAGGACTATCTTGTTTTTTTCTTCTTTAAGAAACTCTCTTGACAAAGAACACTAGGAATATTAATCGTTTGTTTGTCTTCATTTGAAACAGAAGAGTCCAGTGTTGACCTGCTCTGCTTGGTCATTTCCAGCTCATCTCTGCTAGTACTAAAGATCATAGGGTGGAGATGAGATTGTAGAAGAGTGGTTTTTTTGCATTAGAGATGCAAGACACCAGAGGTGTGGAAAGAATATGGTTCCTATTTTATGCCAGGAGAAAGAAAATCTAAGATGAGGTGCTTAAAGTAACTTGGATTTGATATAGCCGTGAAATTGGCATGGTTGTAAAATAATTATAGGAGAAAATAATATACTTCCTAGGGGTTCCTGACCTCTGATTAAGGATCTGGAACTGGTTTTTCAGACTCCTCTACCCCCTGCATTCATAGATCCTTTTCTGGCCACCTACTTCCCCTCCCTTCCTGCTTCCTTCTTTATCTGTCTGTCCTTCATCCCATTTTTCCCATTAACTGTCCTTCAGTTAATGTTTTACAGACTGGGCTTGGTATGTATGTCTGTGTACCTGTATTTTTGTGTCTTGATGACATGTCCAGACAGGCGAAAAAACAAAATAATTAAAAAAAAAAAAAAGTAAAGATTTAAAAATCAATACAGCCCTTGGTATGAAAGTGGCAGGCAATTTATTTTTATTTATTTAAAAAATAAAAAACAGAGATATATAGACAAAAAGAAGGCTCCCATCCACTGTTTCACTCTTTGAAGGCCCACAAAGGCTGGAGCAGGGCCAAAGTCAGGAGCCGCAAACTCAATCTAGGTTATCCACACTATGTGAACCGTCACTTCTGCCTCCCAGAATCTGCATTGGCAGGGAGCTGAACTCCGGAGTCAGAGCTGCGCATTGAACCCAGGCACTACACTACGGGATGCAAATACTTAACTGCTGGGCCAAACACTTGCTTTGTTGCCAGGTGATTTAAACCTATCTCTGAGAAAGTGATGAATGGGGCTTAAAGTGCTGTCACCCCAGTTTCAGATCCATGAAGAGTGTGCACCATGTTTTTTCCTTCAAAGAGATGTAGCTTCTTAATACAAAATTAATCGTTTCTAAAAGACAAATAATCCCAGTGTAGCAGATGGTAGGGAACAATAAGGAATTTGTTTTAAAAATCAGTATCAATGTTGAAAGGCAAATTAATAGTACAGATTAATACAGAATAACACAACTAAGTAATAACAAAATAATAAAGTTTCATTATTTGTAATAAGAAATTCTTTGGAGGGCAGAGTTTGAGTTACTGGCCATGGAATCTTGAATGGAATAGTTTACCTGTCTGAGGCTTAGTTGTTTTTCTCTTTAGAAATGAGGGTAATCCTACCTCTCTTGCTTATCTCGCAGAGAGATGAACAAGATCCACACACGTGAAGAACTTTATAAGTTACAGGGCACAGTCTGCATGTGAGTTGTTACTATAAGGGAACTGATAAGCGTGAAAATGTAGAGACCCTGAGGTTATGTGGGACTGACAGTGATAACAGGTGAAAGACCTAAGCCCATGAAAATAGCTGTTAATGCTTGTGGATTTGGACAAAGGCAAGTGGTTGAATAGTGTTCTTGCTATTTTGAATAGGAAAAATCTGAATATTGGCTCTTCGTAATTTTTACACTACTACGATTAACAGAATTAGATCTAAAGAAGATTAAAGTGGAAGAAAAGGTATGGAATCATGTTATTTCTGTGTTTGTGAATTCATATACTCAACAGCTCACCCTGCTGCAGGACCAGTGAATCAATCAGAAAGTCACGTAATAACATGGAACTTCACTGTTCATTTAGGAAATGTTTTTCTTGTTCGGTTTCATTCTGCAAAGCTGAGCATAGGCACAGAAGCCGTGAAAGGCCTGTGCTTTTCCAGTGAAAGGTTTGGCAGTGGGAAGCAGCAGCACTCTATTTACGTGGGGGTACTCCAGAAGTTTGTGGAAAAACAGAATAAAAAGATTATTGTGTTGCAAAAAATTTTTGGAAATCCATGGGTAGTTTTTTCATAATGTGCATCTACCATCTCTTTGATTTCCCCTTGCATGGGCAGCAATGTTAAGACAGAGTACCAGTTTGGGTAGCTATTCTGTTTGGTGAATGAATGATTCTATCTGTGTTATTTTAAAAACTCATATAACAATAAAGGGTGTGACATTGTCATTCTATGGATAATTGAAAGATACTCAAGTACATCACTACCCTGGTATTAAATCTCAATTCTGATCTTTAAAAAATAACCTACCTGATCATATGATACCAGAGGAACCAGCCCTTGAACACTAACTAGCGCTTGCCCTCCTTCCATGGTTTGTGGTAGCTGTTTTGTCTTCCTTTAGTGGATTATGACAGCTGAAATCTCTACTAATGAGGATTTTATCCGCTGAGTGCAAATTTCAGATGGGATGAAAGCAGGTATTAAATATGTGGAGAAGCACGTATCCCATCTCATCAGTGCCTATCTGAAGTCTTAGCTAAAAACAGTTCCAGAAGCTGGCCTGTTATTATACTCAACGGGACTTACTAGATTTGTCTTTTGCTTTAACATTTTATGAACAGAATACAATTTAAAACCGTGCATTAAGTAAAGATATGAGAGATGAGGATAATGTCTTTAGAGGAATGGCAACATAGAGGGAAAGAGAACCATGCCGAAAGAGGAAGAAGTTTTCATAAAATTTGAGATCACGGGGCTAGTTCTTGATGAGATGGCATGATGAATTAATTCCATGGCGCCAGCTGCCTGGAGTCTAGAACTGTGAATTGCTTTTCCTATTTCCACACTGAAGTTGGACTGATAGTACATTAAAAGTCGTTATGAACTTCAGAGGCTTTGCTTTCTTTCTGCCCTTTCCCCTCCCAAACCAGGGAGTATAAAGGAGGAGGGTGTCAAAGAACTCTGCTCAATAGTTTAAGATAATTCTTGTTATCCAGGTTTATGGAAAGTTAGAGTAGGAGTGTGAAGACTGAATACAAAAGTTCACGGCACGTGTTAAACTATTTTGTATACCTGGTTGCGTATCGAGAATCTTTTAATAAAGAAAACCTAAGCCTTGTCTTTTTAGAGACACATCGTTTTTCCTTTTACATTCTAATCCTGGAAAAGGTTGCCGCAGTGAATAAATATGACCCTCCCCCTGAAGTGGTCGCAGCCCGGGATCACCTGACGCATGTTGTCAACAGCACGATGCACCCACAGAGGATCTTTGACAGGTATGATTAGGAACCCACAGGGAGAACTCAGAGTGGGCAAGCAAGACAGCCTCACCGTTTTCCCTAGCCCTCTCTTCTGTGACCCACTCATTCCCTGTAAATGTTGCGTTCTCACCTTCGCACGTCTTTCTTTGATGACTGCATTGTCTCAGCTGTGGCGTGCGTGTACCTGAATGTACTGCTCACTTAGTGTTTTCCCAAGAATGATGGGTTGATTCATCCTCATTCCTTCATCTGGGCCCTTATAAGTTGGCTAGCCAACTTCTAAAGAATTATTTATTTACTTGAAAGGCAGAGCTACAGAGAGGCAGAGGCAGAGGCAGAGAGAGAGAGAGGTCTTACATCCACTGGTTCACTCCCCAATTGGCCACAACAGCTGGAGCTGGGCCGATCCGAAGCCAGGATCCAGGAGCTTCTTCCTGAACTCCCACGTGGGTGCAGGGGCCCAAGGACTTGGGCCATCTTCTACTGCTTCCCCAGGCCATAGCAGAGAGCTAGATGGGAAGTGGAGCAGCTGGGACTCGAACCAGCGCCCATATGGGATGCCGGCACTGCAGGTGGTGGCTTCACCTGCTACCCACAGCACCAGGCCCCCAACTTTTCTTAGGAAAGAAACAGCTTTTAACCTCATTAACAGAAAATTGTGATCATTTATATCCATTGTAAATTTTTCCGTAGCTGTGAGTGAATGCTAAATACTTCTGCGAAGAGCCTTCATGAATGCAGATTATTAGGGAGTTCCTAGAAGGGAGCCTGGCTAGCCTAAGGGAAACCTGAAATAGTCTCTTCCCTGAGTTGCAATCAGCCCAGCAGGGAAGATTCACCCAGCCTGGATGAAGACGTGAATAGAGTCTCTCACCTCTAAATTCGAAGACAGATTTATCACGGTTTCTCCATTTCTTTTTAAACAATCTGTTGGAGCAGATGGCCATTTATGCTATAAGTATAATGCAGACGTTCTATCAATACCCAAAGGCACTTTAAAAATACTTGTAAAATCTCTTGGATATAAATGGCTTCTCTTCTTCATGTGGTATTTGCTTCTGTATTTCACATGGTTGGTTTCCCACAGAGAGAAAAAAAAATGTTTTATTTTACATCTCAGGACATGATTTTTACATATAATTTAATAATGTAGACATTGACAGTTTTATATGTTTATGGGAGCCCTCTTGCTATAATGATTTATTCTTTATTTGCCTGCATCTGGAAATGCACATTTGATTTAAAAGAAGGGCATTTATATACTCACTGCATTTCTTTTCTAGTTTATGATATTGCTAGTTGCCTTAGGGTAAATTTATATAAAAATATGTGGCAAAGAAGCATGCAGGAGTGTTTGATAAAGATATACTTCTTGATTATCTCTGGCTGTCAGGCAAACAAGAACAAAGGTCAAGCAGGCCTGGATGTGCCAGGGGGAGCCATGTTCAGTTCAGTTCAGAAGCTAGCATGTAGGCCTGCCATTGGCCCTCCCACTCTGGGCTAGTACACAGCTCTCTGGAAACATGAGAAGTCAGACGCCGGGAGCGGAGCCCAGACTGCTTGCCCTGGGGTTTGTGTGCTGCAAGACGGGGGGATCACTGCCTCCTCCCCTGGCATGGATGCGAAGAGGATGCAGGATGGGGCCAAACTTTGGCTCTGGCTTGGAAGTCCTCGATAGCTTCTTTGCCGTCTGGTATGACGCAGTTCCCCAGGCGCGTCTTGTTCATGTCCTGTTCCGAGTCTGGAATTCGCCGTGTCTCCAGGAAGCCTCAATTTCAGCGAGAAACGGTATTTCCCAATCCCAAGCTGGGTGCCAGGATGTGCAGCGCTACTGCATTATTCACTGTTTCTAGGCTTTTTAGAGGAAAGGGCTGAAAACACATTTTCTTGCTTCCCTCCATCCATCCTGTCTTGTCTAGGAGTACCTATCAGCTACACCAGCCCAATCTGTCTCTGTCTCTCCAGTCTCATATGTCTAGATAGATCTATTTCTGACTCTCTGTAAGTAGATGGGTTAGATACTTCCTGAATTCATACTGATACTTACTGTAACTCAAGGCCAGTTAGGCTTTTGCTTAGCTTTTCACACCAAGAATCCTGGTTCTCAAGGACACAGAGAAAGATGAAATTAGAAGGTCTCTTAATTACTCATTTTAAAAATTCCATATTATATCACAATGATATGAAAATACCAATACTAGTACTACCATCAACATCGTTACTGAAAACATTGAATTTTTTGTGCCTTTGCGCTGTCCATTCAATTCCTCATTTTTTATGGTAGGAAAACATATTACATAAAATTGGCCACTTTAACCATTTTTAAGTTACAGTTCAGTGACATGAACCACACCCACAACGTTGTACAAGTACTAACCACCCTCTCTTTCTAATGCATATTCACTACCCCAAACAGAAACCACTAATTAAGCAGTAGTGTCCTGATCTCCTCTTCTCCCAGTCCCTGATAGCCTCCAATCTGCTTTCTGCCTCTATACATTGGCCTAGTCTGTACATTTCATATGGGTATTAATCACCCCATTTATTTTTTTAAAGATTTATTTATTTATTTATTTGAAAGAGTTACACAGAGAGAGAGAGAAAGAGAGAGAAAGAGAGAGGTCTTCCATCCCATGGTTCACTCCCCAGTTGGCTGCAACTGAGAGACAGAGAGGCGGGGGCGGGGGCGGGGGGGGGGGTGTCTTCCATCCGATGGTTCTTTCCCTGGAGAGAGAGAGATAGAGAAGAGAAAGTCTTCCCATCCGATGGTTCACTCCCCAGTTGGCCACAACTGCCAGAGCTGTGTCAATCCGAAGCCAGGATCCAGGAGTCTCCTCCTACTCTCCTACACAGGTGTAGGGGCCCAATGACATGGGCCATCTTCTACTGCTTTCTCAGGGCATAGCAGAGAGTTGGGTCAGAAGTGGAGCTGCCAGGTCTCGAACCAGGCTCATATGGGATGCCGGCGCTTCAGGCCAGGGCGTTAACCTGCTGCGCCACAGTGCCAGCCCCACATCCCATTTAAAAGTAGTAGACCCTGGGGCCGGCACTGTGGCGCAGTGAGTAAAGCTACCGCCTGCAGTGCTGGCATCCCATATGGGCACTGGTTCAGGTCCCAGCTGCTCCACTTCCAATCCAGCTCTCCCCTTGGGCCCCTGCACCTGTGTGGGAGACCTGGAGAAAGCTCCTAGCTCCTGGCTTCGGATCGGCCCCGCTCCAACAGTTGCAACCATCTGGGGAGTGAACCAGTGGATGTAAGACTTCTCTCCCTCTCTCTCTCTGCCTCTCCTGTGTAACTCTGACTTTCAAGTAAATAAATCTTAAAAAAATAAATAAATAAATAAGGAGACGAGCAGTCTTGTATTACCAGACCATGTAGCCATCCTTCTTGTTCTGAGTCTTAGTTCTGTGAGTAGCCAGCTACATATTTATTGCTCACTAAAATGTCTGTATTGCTGTCTCTTGAATAATTTTGGTTGTATGAAGCTTGTTTTCTAGTAGATTCCTTAGGAAGTTCTTACACATCGATAATAATTGATACCCATTATATTTGACAGCCATTTTTGCTTATAATGTAAAATTCATAACTCACACATTTTTCTTGAATATGTTAAAGATGTAAGTCCATCTTATTTTGGCATAAAACATTGCTGTCAAAAATCTCATGACGATTTAATATTCTTTCCCTTATAAATCACATTGCCTTTTTCTGGGTGAACAAAAGATTTCCTTTTTTTTTCTTAAGGTCTGGTAATTTTACTAGACTTTGTCTTAGTCCTGGTAGATCCAGGCTGATGGTTCAGGTACAAGGTGCGCCCTTTCAGTGTGTTGTTTTGTTTTACTCTTTTTAATTCAGGAAACATTTGGTATTCTTTAATATATTTTCTGTTTCTTTGCTTTGGTTTTCTTCTTCAGGAAGATCTCCCTTACCTTTTTTTATATTTGTTGCTTTCGTATAATCCTTCTTTCTCTTTATTGAAGAATTATTTGGAGATCATTGCAGATTCACATGCAGTTTAAGAAATAATAGAGGAAAATGAAATACTTTTCACCAAGTTCCCTGCAGTGGTGACAACTTGCATGACTGCAGTGGACTATCAAAACCGGAAAGCAGAACTGGAAGCCCACCCGCCTAACCGGATCTCACCGGTTTTGCATGCACTCTTGCATGTCTGTGACTCTATTTACATCTGTGCAGTTTCCTCATGTATCGAGGGATCTGAGTGCCACTGCAGTGAGGACGGAGGGCAGCCTCATCAGGGGGATCCGTTGTGATACCTTAGAGCCACTGTTCCTCTCCCTCTCATTTCCCCTGACCTTCCCAACTACTGACCCTGCCCCATCTCTACAGTGTTGCCCTTTCAAGAATGTTATGTGAATAGAATCATACTCGGTCACCTATGGGACTGGCTGATTTTCCCAGTCAGCATAATTTCCTGGAAATTCATCCACGTTGTGGCTTGTAACAGTAGCTCCTTGTTTTTTTTGTTTGTTTGTTTGTTCGTTTTAATTGCTGAGTTTTAGTCCACGTATGGATGTGTCACAGTTAGTGTAATAGTTCCCCTGTTGCAGGACTTATGGACTGGCAGTAGTTTTTGGCTATTACAAGTAAAGTTGCTACGGGCATTCATGGATGGGTTTTTAATGTATGTATAGTTTTTGCCACACAGTTCCTGGTGGCTGTTTCGGGGTTTCCTTGTTGTTAGCTTGTCAGATGCCTCCCCATTGCTTCCTTCTTTCTCCTGCACAGACTCCGCCTCCACGCAGACTTTGCAGCTTTATGGTTTGTGGAGATACCTTTTTACTTGATTTTTGTCATAGATATTTTCTGTAGGCCTTTGCTCTCATATTTTTCTGTTTTTATGCGGGTATTCCGAAAATTTGAACAACTATGCTGTTTCATAGTTTTTGCAGAATCTTCATAGAATTGATATTTTCATCTTCACGGAATCCATACCTCTTGCATGTATATTTTTAAAATTGTATTTCCTTCCATATTTCTATAATTTTTACCATGAATGGAGTCCAACTCAGCATATTATAGATTTCATTAATTAGTGAATTAGTACTAAATTATGAAATGTTAAATTATATATAATTTAAAATAGTACATCATTGCATATTTGTGAACTAATAAGTGATTGTTAATAAATAGATTATTTAGTCTGCCTCAGTTAATACGCCAGCTCTCCTTTATTAGATATTACTGGGAGCATGTTAATTAACCTCTGAACTTCAGCTTCTTGGTGTGTTAATTGAGGATAAATAACGACAGGAACTTCTCCATTATCTTTCTGTGGTAATTAAAGAGGTAATACGTATAGAACTCCTCGAATAGTGCTTGGCACACAGCAATCGCTCTGGTAAGCTTTGGTTGTTACTGTTAAGTCTGGTTTGCATATCTGTGTTCTAATTCAGGAGGTACAGATGTTAAACTTTTAGCTCTCAGAGGACAGTCTTATTTCTTTCATGGATAAGCTCTGGAAGAAATGTATTACTCCAGCAATCAAGAATTATATTTTTATTGGAAATGTCTTATTAAAGTGAATTTACGTGAGTTTTCATTTTCCTCTATTTATGTGTTTTGAATGTGGGTTTTAGTATAATGTAATCAACTTGTTTCTGAAAAGTGGTTTTCTCCTTCTGTAGCAAGTGCTAAGTTAACTGTGCCTGCGACCTAGAGACTCCAGTGAGTGTGGTCAGTGCGCTGTGTCTCTGACTGGCATCAGGGACTGACCAGGCTCCTGTGTGTTGCAGCACTCTGCCCAGCCTGGATGCTCCTTACCCCATGTTGGTGTTAGCTGGTCCTCAGGCTTGTGGGAAACGAGAACTCGCCCACCGCCTCTGCAGGCAGTTCAATACTTACTTCAGATACGGGTAAGTTTGCTCATGGGTTTGTGAGACTTGGAATTCTAAGTTGTTATAGATATGTGTCAGTAGTTGATTTCTATTAAAATCTCAGATATCACTAATTTCAGCTATTACTTTTAAACAAGTTCAAAAATACATAAGACAACATAATGTCTAAGCTACATTTTAAGCAGAGTTAGAAATGGTGCATAAATTATGTTTAATAGGTACTAAATAAGAAGAGAGCAATGTGGGAGAGTTAGTCATTGAGGATAAATTACTCATAGTATTACATCAATGTGATTACCTCATCTTGGAATAAATGACCTGGATTCTTGATTCTCAGGCCATTCTAACTGATGTGGTAGAGCTGTTTCTAAAGTATGTTCCCAGTAACAGAAGAACTTAACAAGTAGCAAGGGAAAACAAAATATTTTGTCTTTTATTATTATTATTATTTGACAGGCAGAGTTAGACAATGAGAGAGAGAGAGAGAAAGAGAGGTCTTCCTTCCCTTCACCCCCCAAATGGCTGCTATGGCCAGCGCACTGCACCAATCCAAAGCCAGGAGCCAGGTGCCATGCGGGTGCAGGGGCCCAAGTACTTGGGCCACCCTCCAGTGCCTTCCTAGGCCACAGCAGAGAGCTGGATTGGAAGAGGAGCAACTGGGACCAGAACCGGCGCCCACATGGAATGCTGGCGCTGCAGGTGGAGGATTAACCTAGTGCGCCACGGCGCTGGCCCCTATTTTGTCTTTTATGAAGCAGTGAATATTTAGCTGTGATCCCCCACACCCAATCGCAATAAGCCTGATGTGTCCATACCATTGTACACCTCTTCCATCAAAGGCTTGTTGGCTTCTCTGCCAGTTACTATGCTGTGAGATACACTGCATATACATATTTTACATTGTAATCCTCCAGATGTTTAGCTTAAATCAGTACAAGTTCAAGTCACTGCCCAGGGTTTTTAATGAAGAGTAATGGTGTTTGAGCATGGGGTCCTCTGTTGCCATACAGTCTGAGAGCATGAGTCACAGTGGTGTGACGGTGACAGGCAGGGCCGTGCTCCAGAGAGAGCCTTCCCATCTCTGCGTGGAACACACGCCAGCAGCACTTGAGCTGCTCTGTGGCCACTCAGTGCTAATTCTTCAAGGCTTGTTTCAGGAGAAGGGAAAGGTTTTCCATTCTTTTCCTTCAGGTCAGCACTTAGTGCATTCAGAGTTTTCTGGAACAGATATTTTGCTGAGAGATTTTCTAATGGTTTGGTTAAAATAGACCAAAGTATCTGAAAAGCTAGAGCCAGCTAAAACAAAAATTAAAAAAAAAAAAAAAAAAAAAACACAAACAACCTCCAGCTGGATTTACAAATTTGTCAGAGGTTTTGGGAATCAGATTTAGAATTGTCACTGTGGTCCCGTAAATAGGATTCCTCGTTGATTCCTTATGTATGGCAAAGAAATTACTTTTCCTTTAGTGGTGTCTGTCAGTGAGCCGAGGATGTGGTTACAAAGATGTATAGGAGGGCCAGATTATTCTGTAATCCTGTGAACAAAAAGTCCCTTCCCTTCAGCTGTCCATACTCAATGTGAATGCTGTTGTAAGCAGACCTTTGTTTAGGTATTCAGAGTTACAGCCTATGTCTGGAAAACTCTAGGACACAAGTACTATAGAGTAATGTATTCATCCATATATTTTAAATACCCTGAAGTAACAAAAATAAATTACGAGTTAACCTTAGAAGGATGACTGTGGCGTGGCGTTCCCTTCATTGAGGGAACTGACCCTGCTGTAAAGGAGAAGCTGAAAAGATGGAGGCGCTTTCCTCTGGAGGGAGGAGCGGCCTTGTTGAGCCAGTGCATCCGAAAGGCTTCCGCAGCCGAGGCAGCTCATGTCAAGAGCCCTGGGTGATCACTGACGCCATACCTAGGAGTGTTCTTTGTTAAATGACAGCAAGAGTCACTGTGCACTAACTTCCCACGCAGGACCTCTGTCCACAGAGTTGTGTCATGAGATTTAACAGTAAAACTTGTTCTCAAGGATCACTTCCTTGTAGAGTATTAAAAGGAGGATAGTATTATATCTGTCTCATAACTCCTAGTCATGTCCAAGAGTTCACAAATGGTGTATCATCCTTGGGTTCTTCTTGAAAGACAATTAAGTTTCAAAAAGAAAAGGGGAGGAAGGAAGGGGAAAGAAGAAGGGAAAGGGGGAAACACCTTGCAGGAGCAGTAACAAAGAACAGCCCTCATTTAGACTGCTGGGAAACTGCTCTCTTTAGTTTTTTCACTCCATTCTTTCTTTTGTGTTTTTTTCTTTCTTTCTGTTTCCTTTTCTTTTTCAGACCAAACAGGAGAGGAGGGAAGAAGCGGGGAGGGAGTAGGTGGCAGGGTGGGGGCAGTGGGAAGAATTACTATGTTCCTAATGTTGTACTTATGAGATACATACAAACAAATTAAAAAAATACAAAAAAAAAAAAAAAGAGAGAGAGAGGGAGAGAGAAGGAGAGTGTGGCAGGTGAGTATGGAAGGCCAGAGTGCAGCAGGAGTCTGTGTTGACTGTTGTACTAAACCTTTTAGCAAACCAAGGCCACCTATGGCGCCAAGGCTTTCTCTATTCACATCTCTGATATCAATTATGTTGCAAATGGTTGGCTGCCCAGTCCTTTCTGTTTATCTGATATGCTGTTAGCAAGGCATGCTTGGGAAGGATTTGTTGTTGGAAATGTTTATTGACTCATCATCAATTCTGTCCAATCTTCTCCCACATTCTCTCCTGGCTAGACCCTCTCAATCACTCATTTTCATTAATTCCCTATTTAGAATTCATTAATTCCCTATTAGAATGCTTACCTATTATGCCTGTGATTCATTTATTTAATTTCTGTATCCCCTGCTTGCCTGTAAGCCTAATGAGAGTCAGTGTCATATCTACCTTTTTCTTTTCTTTTCTTTTTTAAAAAGAATATTTATGTATTTGAATGGCAGAGGAGAGAGAGAGAGAGATACATCAATCTTCCATCAGCTGGTTCACTCCCCAAACAGTTGCAATGGCCAAAGTTGGGCCAAACTGAAGCCAGGAGCCTCAAACTCCATCCAGTTCTCCCAAGTTACTGCAGGGGACCAAGCACTTGGGCCATCTTGCACTGCTTTCTCAGGTGCATTATCAAGGACCTGGGTCAGAAGTAGAACAGGGGCCAGCGCTGTGGCGCAGTGGGTTAACACCCTGGTCTGAAGTGCTGGCATCCCATATGGGCACGGGTTCATTTCCCAGCTGCTCCACTTCTGATCCAGCTCTCTGCTATGGCCTCAGGAAGCAGTGGAAGATGGCCCAATTCCTTGGGCCCTTGCACCCACATGGGAGACCCAGAAGAAGCTCCTGGCTCCTGGCTTCAGATCGGCGCAGCTCCGGCGGTTGCAGCCAATTGGGGAGTGAACCAGCAGATCTCTCTCTCTCTCTCTCTCTCTCTCTCTCTCTCTCTCCTCTCTCTCTCTCTCTCTCTGCCTCTCCTTTCTCAGTGTAACTCTGACTTTCAAATAAATAAATGAATCTTTAAAAAAAAAAAAAAGTGGAGCTGCTGGGACTTGAACCATTGCCCCCATAGGATGCAGGTATTGCAGGTGGTGGCTTAACCTGCTGTGCCACAACACCAGCTCCGTACTAGCCTTTTTCACCATAGAGTTCTCAGTGCCTACATATGACCAGGCACTTAATAGTATGTGATAAATACTTGTTAAATGATCCACCAAGTGATTGAATAAGTCAACAGATGGCTGTGTTACTGGTGTTGTGCATACCATTTAGTGGAATTGACTGTGATAAGAAGCTTGGGTGGTTTTCCCCAGCTTCTACTAATGGATATACTCTTATGAAGAGATGAATGGGCACATTAATCTGTTCATTCTTTCAGTAGATATTTATTGAGTTCCTCCCTTGTGCTAGTCATGAAGATGCAGTGGGAACAAGACTGGTGGCGTTCTTGCCTTAAGGAAATTTGTAATCTAGCAGAGACCTCAGACTTCAGGTAATCAGTGCCGTGTGAAGTTTGTATGGGGGCACAAGACGGCAAAGCAAAATCCTAAAATTAGTTTCATGGTCTCACTTTGTTAGTACGGCCACTACTATCTTTCTCTTCTGGCTGGACTTCGTGGCCAGTGGAAAGACACTCCTAACCGCTACCCTGACCACTGCCTACGCGTTCACCCACCGCCCTCACAGGCTCCCAGGCGTCATCCAGCCATTCCTTGTCCTCATGGAAGCGGAGATCAGTGCTTGCTCGATGGAAAATCTTTCCAAGAGTTCTAGGGAGGCACGAATCTGAGACCATGTTAGACGGCAAGGGGTGTAAGATAGCTAATCATCCCATCCTTTGAGAGAGTGAGGCAGTTTAACCATTGCACATAACAGCTTTCTAATGGGAACTAAAGATAAAACCAGAGCACATCTTCAGGGCAAGTCATTGCTCTCATTTAGATTTTCTTGTATTCATTATCCAATATAAGTTTTATTTTTTTTTTAATTTATTTATTTACTTGAAAGGCAGATTTACAGAGAGGCAGAGGCCGAGAGAGAGGTCTTCTATCCACTGATTTACTCCCCAAATGGCCCCAATGGCCAGAGCTGCACTGACCCGAAGCCAGGAGCCAGGTGCTTCTCCTGGTCTCCCATGGGGTACAGGGCCCAAGCACTTGGGCCATCCTCCACTGCACTCCCGGGCCACAGCAGAGAGCTGGCCTGGAAGAGGAGCAACTGGGTCAGAACTGGCGCCCCAACCGGGACTAGAACCCGGAGTACTGGCACCGCAGGTGGAGGATTAGCCTAGTGAGCCACGGCGCCATCCTATCCATGATAGTTTGCTGAGTGGTATGACGAGGAAAGTGAAGTCTCGGTGGTGAGAAGTGGGCCAGGGCCCTGAGAGGGTAGCGCACTGCAGGCAGAGAAAGCAGCAGGTGCATCCTGTCTTCTGGAAATGTACATTGTACTATGGCTTCTCTTGCATTGTCAGGGGAGTGGCAGAGGATAACACGGGAAGACAGACGGGGTCTGACCATAAGGGTTTTCATGGCCACAGTTCCATTTTAGAAAGTATATTCTTTCTGTATTTTGGGAAAAGACTTGGAGAAGGGAGGCTGGGATAGGGAACAGTTAGAAAATAATGCCAGGTGATGATGGTATATATTAGAAAGTGATAAGTAGCTTCTAGAAACTGGGCAGAATCAGATACAGTATATGCTGGGATTTTTTATTTCATAATCCCTTAAATTGTGTCCAACAATTTATTGGCATATAATTGATCAATATATATTGGATATTTAGACCAATTTAGTTTACCTGCTGAATAACTTAGGAATACCTGGGTTTTTATGGATACACATTTTAAAAGGCTCATTTACTAACACTGTGGTGTGCTATACTGTGCTTGGGTTCAGAACAGCCATACCTCTGCCTAAATATTTGCAGCAGCCAGACGTGCATTATGTCATGAGGCAGTCTGGCTCAGAATGGAGATTTTTAAATCCATGTGCTTCTGAATCAAACACCGAAAAGAAATTCTGCTTCCTCACCCTCCTGCTGGTTCTTCATGGACATCCTTTCTTGCCATTGCGTTCCCCTGGATGTTCCAGTATTTGGCTGTCTGGCCTGGCTTTTCAGATCCTTTTCCATCCTGATCATCTCATTTCCGTGGACTTGGTTGATTAGTAGCCCGGATGACAGTTGGCCAATGAATTGGCCTTCTGAATGTCACCCCTGGGCTTCTAGGAACAGAGCTGGAATCTGGTGTTAATCTGCAGTTCACCCTCCTGTCTGAGTGAGACTTACAGGGAGAGGGCTCCCTTTATAAGCCATGATTTAACTTTTCACCTTGATTTAATTAGTAAATAATAAATTACGGAGAAGGATATTGAAAGTGACGGCTGGAGCACATTTCTTTGTCTAAAATTTGGCATCATTTTTTCTCAGTAAGCTTCATGAGACACTGCTTTCACTATGAAGCATTTCATTTTTAAGACGTTCAGATTTGAGCAGCATATGACACAGGAACCATTTCCATGTGGGAAAATCGCATGACAGGAGGTTCAAACACCGCAGGCCGTTCTGGGTCCTTCGTAATAGAAAGCTCGTGCACATCACTGCAGCCATCCCTTTGTTTACCTGCCCAGGGGCTTCAGATCGCGTCTTTTACTTGTCTTCCTTTTAGAAATTCTGAAAATGATCTCTGCAGTTCAGCTCCTTTGTTGGAAATTGTGAATTCAGCATGTCTCGTAGATATGTAGAGGCTGTGCTAAGGCTGTACAGCACGCGGTGCCAGGCTGCGTGTTTACATCTCCTGCCCCGTCAAGGACACCAGTGCACGGAGGGTCCAGGTCTCTGCCAAGGCCTGGGACGAATCGCCAGTATATTCAGACAATAAAACACATGTCGTGGTGTTCCGACAGTCTTCTCTTAGTATACAATTTAAGTGTAATGTCCAGACCTTAACATTTACTCGTGTGGTTAATTCTGGATTACAGTGGAAAGAGAACATGGTATGAATGACAAAGACTTATTTGTCTTTGACTTTGTAATGGACGGGCTGTTGAGGTCACTGTGTCACCCTCTTAATTAGTGTGTAATTTAAAAGAACTGATTTTGAAATCACCTTGGCACTGCTACCTGATAACCTGGCTTAGTCACTGAGCCTGTTTCATCATCTGTAAAATGAAAATAAACGGTATCTACCTCATGATTTTGTGAGGGCTAAATGAAATAACATGTCAAGTGTCTACCTGTCCTCCTGTTTTAAACTTCAGGATAATCGGCCAATGCCATGGCTCACTAGGCTAATCATCCACCTGCGGCGCCGGCACCCCGGGTTCTAGTCCCAGTCGGGGCGCTGGATTCTGTCTCAGTTGCTCCTCTTCCAGTCCAGCTCTCTGCTGTGGCCTGGGAGGGCAGTGGAGGATGGCCCATGTGCTTGGGCCCTGCAGCCGCATGGGAGACCAAGAGGAAGCACCTGGCTCCTGGCTTCAGATTAGCACAGTGCACCGGCTGTGGCGGCCATTAGGGGAGTAAACCAACAGAAGGATGACCTTTCTCTCTGTCTCTCTCTCACTGTCTCTAACTCTACCTGTCAAAAAAAAAAAACAACAACAACAACAACAACAACTTCAGGATAATCTAAAAATCTGTTTGCATTCCCAGAATTTAGCATTGGAAAAGCAGAATATGGATTTAAGAGTCTTGGGTAGTTGGAACTATTTTAGTTCTGGGACTGGCATCAGCCTGCAGTGTGATCTTGGATGAACCACTTTAAAAAAAAAATTTTATTTTTATTTATTTGAAGGCAGAGTGACAGAGAGAGAGGAAGAGGGAGAGAGAGAGAGAGAGAGAGAGAGAGAGAGAGAGAAAATCTTCCATCTGTTCATTCACTCTCCAAATGACCTCAGCAACTGGGCTGGGCCAGGCCAAAGCCAGGAGCCAGGAACTCTTTCCCTGTCTTCCACATGGGTAGCAGGAGCCCAAGCACTTTGGCTATCTGCTGCTGCTTTCCCAGTCACATTAGCAGGGAACCAGAATGGAATTCGAGCCGCCAGACTTGAATTGGTACTCATATGGGATGCCAGTGTCACAGGTGCACCACCATGCAGGACCCTGGGCAAATCACTTTTCTAATCATCTATATAATAGGACTCCTATCAGGTGTCATTCACTTCACATTTCATTTTTAAAATTTATTTTACAAAAGTGTAGTGAATGTTTACCGTGTGCTAGACATCGGAAATGCAGTGATGAACAGGATGAGCAAGACACAGTCCTCCCCTCCTGATTCCGATTGTTCTGCTGAAGAAGATGGGGGAAGCAAATAAATATACAGAAGAAGGCATTTCTGGTGATGGAGAGCAATTGGGGGATTTAGTGGGAGGCGGGATTCTGTCTCAGACAGTGGGTAGAAAAGGCCTGATTGATTGTTGAAGATCCCATTCACTGTAGGAATCCTAGTTTATAACCCAGACACAGGAGGCCAAGCAAGGCTCTTTTTGTCAAGGTGACAGTTAAACTGAATACATAAAGGGGTCAGCCAGGTGGAGGGAGGTGAGGGGAACCTGTGGGAAATGCTTATAGATCAGCATGAACATGAAATCCTTCATGTGGAAAATCTATGAGTGATTAATATTGTTACGCTTCCTAACATGTTACATGATTTCAGAGATTCTTCAAAAGCAAACGCTTGATGTTGATAATGCAAAATTGTATAAACCTTCCAGACTATAGCAACTGAACCTAGTCTAGCACTTCAAAGCCATACTATTTTCACAATTATATCCGTGTACGATGTATCATTTGTAGATCAACTTCATTTTTCCAAACCATACTGGGCGAGACTGGAACATGACTTGAGTGTCCCCCAGAGGTCCTGAAGTTCTGATCCCCAGAGTCTTATATTCATGGCTGAAAGCTGGAACTTAATTGAACCCAGGTGTTTGAATGCAGAGCCTTGGAAAGTGATTAGACTCTCTCAGGTTGTCGGGCAGAGCCTCTGTGGTGGAGCCACTGTGGCTATGTGAGGAGACGCATGGGAAGAAGACTGTACTCCCGGAGGTTCTCTGCTTCCTGGATTGCCATAGGAGTGTTCCTCCACACTTGCTCCAGAACTGCCGGCCTCCCCCAGATGCCAGACGAATGGGGCTGCACGACCGTGGACCGTGAGCTCCAAACCATGAGGCAAAATAAACCTCGTTCCTTTATAAGTAGCCCCTCTCAGGTATTTTAGCTAAAGCAACAAAAAAACCGACACAGTACTTCACAACGAAGTCTTTTCTGTTTTGAATGTTAAGTTAATAGAAATAGGCCAGGTTGTCTTTTTCATGATTCCAGAGCCTGTCATACCACAAGACCGCCTTACTTTGGAGAAGGGGACCGAGTTGATTATCATTTTATCTCTCAAGAAGTTTTTGATGAAATGCTAAACATGGTAAGAACATTTCTTATTTTTTTTTTTTGCACAAGAAGTACACATTCTCTTGCAGAAATTTTAGAAAATAGTGATAAATTAAAAAGGAAAAATTGAGTTTTGTGCTTGTTGTGAGAGATGAGTTATTGGGTAAACTTCTTAATACATCCATTCTTCACAAGTATTTCATGATCTTGGAGAAAATGTTGCAATTGCATATTGCAAATACCACAAAAAATTTCTAATGAAAATGAGCATGTGGACATTTTAAAAAGCTAGAACTAAGTTCACTCCAGAAGATTCTTGTGATTTGTGCATATCAGTTGCTTTTGCTATCATTAGTCTACAGTTCTCAATTAGACTTGGCTTGCTACACAAAGCTTGCAAATTCATTATTCCTGGGATGAGGGGGTCAGTCCAGAGAGCACTCCCCGTGTTTATTAGCAGTGGTACTTTCTAACTCTTACAGCTCTAAGCACTGTGTCCCATTTAGTTGGCTTGAACTGGACATGTTACCATCCTCAGTTACCTTCCAGTTTGAGAAGTCAAGTAGTTCACTCATGCAGACGGAAGCCCTTCTATCAGACCAGTTAAGACTCCTAATTTCTTTAAGGACTGTGTGTCTGCCAGGTGATGAGAGCTACCATGCATCAGTCAATATTATAGACACTCAAGATAATCTTCAATTTAATTTTTTTTTTCTTTACTGAAACCTTGATAGTCTAGTCATTGGTGGTAATTCACAGTCACCTCCTTGTCTTTATTTTTCTCAATTTTTAACATGTAATACTTGTACATTTTTATGATGTATAGTGCAGTATTTCAACACAGGTATATAGTGCAAACTGATCAGTCAGGCAGTTAGCATAGTCCGCATTTCTAGTTCCTTTTCTTTATGCTGAGAGCTCCTGTCTTCTGGTTCTTTGTCTAATGTATAATACATTTTTGTGAACTACATTCACCCTGCTCTGCTGTGGGGGGCCAGAAATTATTACCTCGCTCTGTATTTTGGTACTCCTTATCCAACCTCCCTCTTCCTCCCAATATCCCCACCCCTCCCAGCTTCCAGTAATCGCTATTCTAAGTTCAGGTAGCTGGTTTTTTTTTTTTTTTTTTTTTTTTTTTTTTTTTTTTTTTTTTGACAGGCAGAGTGGACAGTGAGAGAGAGAGACAGAGAGAAAGGTCTTCCTTTGCTGTTGGTTCACCCTCCAATGGCCGCCGCGGCTGGCGCACCGCGCTGATCTGATGGCAGGAGCCAGGTGCCTCTCCTGGTCTCCCATGGGGTGCAGGGCCCAAGCACCTGGGCCATCCTCCACTGCACTCCCTGGCCTCAGCAGAGAGCTGGCCTGGAAGAGGGGCAACCGGGACAGAATCCGGCGCCCCGACTGGGACTAGTACCTGGTGTGCCGGCACCGCAAGGTGGAGGATTAGCCTAGTGAGCCATGGCGCAGGCCTCAGGTAGCTGTTTTAAACTTCCACGAATGGGAAGGAATATATGCCATTTATCTTCCTATGCCTGACTTACTTCATGGAGTGTAATAACCCCCAGTTTCATCCATTTTGCTACAAATATTAAGATTTAATTCTTTTTCTTTGGCCGAATAATATTATGTATATATGCCACAGTTTCTTTATCTGTTCATCCCCTGGTGGCCATTGTGACAAGTGCTGCAGGGAACATGGGAGTGCAGGTATCTCTTTGATGTGCTGATATCATTTCTTTCGGGTATACTCAGAAGCAGATGGGTGGGGTCCACAGACGGTAGGTCTGTTTTCGGTTTTTTGAGGAACCTCCTCTCTGTTCTCCATAGTGACTGTACTGATTACATTCCCTGGGGCAGTGTAGGAGGGTGCGTTCCTTTTTCTCTCCATCCTTGGGACTGCTTGTTCTGTTTCTTACTTTGATAATGGCCATTCTACTTAGAGCAAGATGATATCTCATTGTGGTGTCAGTTTGCATTTCCCTGGGGGCTATGATAGTGGGCAGAGTTTCACTCATACTTGTTGGCCATTTACATGTCTTCTTTTGAGACGTGTCTATTCAGATCCTGTGCTCATTTCTTAACTGGATTGTTTGGTTTTTCTTCTTCGATTCTGTGTGTTCTTTGTCAGGTAAAGAGTTTGCAAGAGTTTTCTTCCGTTTTGCGGTTTGTTTCTCTCTCTCTCTCTCTTTTTTTTTTTTTTTTTTTTGACAGGCAGAGTTAGACAGTGAGAGAGAGAGACAGAGAGAAAGGTCTTCCTTCTGTTGGTTCACCCTCCAATGGCTGCTACGGCCAGTGCACTGCGCTGATCCGAAGCCAGGAGCCAGGTGCTTCCTCCTGGTCTCCCATGGGGTGCAGGGCCCAAGCACTTGGGCCATCCTCCACTGCCTTCCCTGGCCACAGCAGAGAGCTGGCCTCGAAGAGGGGCAACCGGGACAGAATCCAGCGCCCCGACCAGGACTAGAACCCCGGGTGCCGGCGCTATAGGCGGAGGATTAGCCTAGTGAGTCGCGGCGCCAGCCTGCGGTTTGTTTCTTCACTCTGTTTATTGTCTCCTTGGTTTTTCAGAAGCTTCTTAGTTTGGTATAATCACAACTGTCTAGTTTTGCTGCTGTTGTCTGTGCTTTTGGGTTTGTATTTGAAAAATTCTTTCCTATACCAGTGTCTTAAAGTGTTTCCTCTAGGTTTTTTCCTACTAGCTGAGGTCTATCATTTAAGTCTTTGATCCATTTTGAGTTATTTTTTCTATAGGGTGAGAAGTAGTAAAAAGCATTCCCTTTTGACTGTAGGTAGAAAGGCAGCTGGTTTCCAAACTTCATGTGAACTTTTCTTAGAGTCTGAAGCATTTTTATTAGTTCAGTTCTTCCACTTTGAGCACCCCAGATGCCCCTTCTGTTGTTCCATGTCTTGTCAGATATCACATTATTCTACTTCAATCCCTAGTCTGAAACCACAGCGCTTTTATACTGTAGTTAGTCTTAGAGTTTTACTCACTCTGCAGAAATCTTCATGTGTTTGGGTGCTCATTTTTACTGCGTCTGCTAAAATATATTACCTTAATATAATGTCATTTTCTTCCATTTCAATTTTGCCTCTGATCTTTTTTTCTCATCTTTAATGTGAACTTAAAATCTGTTTCATGAAGACAAACCTGGTATTATAAACTCAGGATCCATTGTCAGCTTCACCAGTCATACCCACACAGTCAACCTTCTGCACATAGAACCCTTCTCCACCCTGACAGTCTGGCCCCTCCCCCATCCTCTGACAGTCTAGCATTGCTTCCCTGCGCATTTGCCAGGGTAGTCACACCCATCTTCTCTGAGGTGCTGACACACAGACCTGCACACCCTTCCCACACACATGCCTGCTCCAACAGCCATCGCCGCAGGATACAGATCAGCCCCCACAAAGAACCCTTCTTCCTGACTTAGGAAGATACAGCCAGAGACCTGGAAGTCTTTGCAGTACGACCATTGCTGCTTATTAGAAGTCTGCTTGCGCAAGATGAAAGGACTGTCACCAGTCGGAAGTGGGAGGGACCGTTTCCCCCCAATGTTTTAATGAATCAGTTTGCTGGGGTCTATTTTTTAGAAATGTACAGTGCAAGATTCTTCCAAAGCCTGTATCTTTCCAGAAAATGCCACCTTGATCCGCAGGGCAGGTCCTTGTGTAAACAAGAAAACAAAGTATGTGACAATCTGAAAAGTATGCTTAGATTGTATACATTTTCTTTTCTTTTTTTTTTTTTTTTTTTTTTTGCCAGGCAGAGTTAGACAGTGAGTGAGAGAGAGAGAGACAGAGAGAAAGGTCTTCCTTTCCGTTGGTTCATCCCCCAAATGGCTGCCACAGCCGGCGTGCTGTGCTGATCCTAAGCCAGGAGCCAGGTGCCCTGTCCTGGTCTCCCATGCAGGTGCAGGGGCCCAAACACCTGGGCCATCCTCCACTGCGCTCCCGGCCACAGCAGAGAGCTGGATTGAAAGAGGCGCAACCGGGACCAGAACCCAGCACCCATTTGGGATGCCAGCGCCTCAGGTGGAGGATTAGCCATGTGAGCCATGGCACCGGCCCCTAAGATTTATTTATTTATTTGAGAGGTAAAGTTACACACAGAGAGAGGGAGAGACAGAGAGAAAGATCCTCCATCTGCTGGTTCACTCCCCAAATGGCCGCATCAGCCAGGGCTGAGCTGATCTGAAGCCAGGAGCCTCCTCCTTGTCCCCAGCATGGGTGCATGGGCCCAAGCACTCAGGCCATTCTCCACCACTTTCCCAGGCCATAGCAGAGAGCTGGCTTGGAAGAAGAGCAACCGGGACACGAACCGGTGCCCGTAAGGGATGCTGTAGCTGCTCGCGGATGCCCAGCCCACTACACCACGGCGCCGGCCCTGACATAACTTTCTTATGAGTATGGAGATCCAGATTTTCCTTGTCAGCCGCAGCGGACGAGTCTTCCAGAGACCCATGCAGCCCGAGAGAAGCCTTGTGTCTCCTGGTCTTCCAACCCGTCTTCCCTGACGGATAGCTGATCCCCCAGGCCTACACTTCACCGGCACATCTGGAGCCAGAAGGCACAGGGTAGCAAACGGATCCCCAGTCACGGCTGCTGTTAGTGCTGCTGCTGCCATTTGGCAGGATTCAGTGCGTCTCTCTGAGTCTTCCTTCCTCTGTTTATTTCAGAGTCAGGTATCTGAGGGTTCAGACTTGCCAAGGTCATCCACATTTTTAGTCCTTCTGTTGTCTTCAGCCTCCCAGACTAGGTTAGACCTAGTGGTTTCATAAATAGAACATGTCAAAGAAAAAGTCTTAGACAAGGTTGAGAGCCGTGTTTTTACTTGCATTTTTTTTTTCCTTTGCGAGGAGTACAGCTTTCAGCTGAGCTCCCAGAATGCAGAGGAAAGCCAGTATTTATATTTCAGATGACTGTGGGCAGACAACAGTGTATTGAACAGCATACGGACAGTTGCTGCAGTAAGCTGTCTTTACGGGGTAAAACAGGATGAGACTGTTTCAGAAGGTCTCTGTCATCCCTGGTCTTCAGGATTTATCCTTAATTCATAGCTTATCTTGGAATGAAAGACGTGCAGGAATAAAAGCCTTTTCTGGGCTCTGGTATGCCCGGCATAGCTGAAATTGTGGCGGCAAAGAGCAAACTATTAGTTTTCTCTCTCAGGAATGCAGGTTTGTGCTACAGGTTTGGCAGGAATTGAGTAAATAAGCAAACTGCTTTGTTCCACAGAAAGCTTTACCGCCTTCACCCTCTGACATTTTGTCCACAGATTATCTCCAAAAGCCTCATTTTTTTTGTCAGCTGAGAATTCTGAATAAATTACTCTATTACAGTTGGATATTAAGTTTTATGACCTCATTGTCATTCTTACATGGTTGCTAGTGTTTGTTTTATGGAATTATATAAAAATAAGATATCAAGTGATTTTATTTTTATTAAATTTCATTATGGCCACTGTTATATGAAAATCTTTATACTTCTCAAATTCCAGGGGAAATTCATTCTAACATTTAATTATGGTAATCATAATTATGGATTGAATAGAGACACTGTAGAAGGTATCGCAAGAGATGGTTTAGCAAGCTGTATTCATTTGGAAATAGAAGTAAGTATTTTTTATTCAATCAATTTATTTTTTAATGTGTGTATATAAATATGTACATCTATTTGAGGTTGGGGCTCCAGTGTGCAACAGCATAGTACTAGGCACAAGAGAAACATGGACATGGGGGTCGCAGGCTATGAAAAATTAAGTGACAGAGTTAGACTACAATGCAAGAATACACACATATGCCGTGAGTGAAGCTACCACCAAGATGTATTTTCTAAGTTATTTCCTCACTAAATTATATGAAGTGATGTAAGCTACAGCCTAGTTCTTTATGCCCTGGGCATGCTTGTTCCCTCTCTCTGCACAGAGGCGTGCGGGCGGGGCTGTCTTTTCACTCCAGTTACTCAGGCCCTGCAGGACTTCTGGCGACTGGGACTTGCAGATTTCAGGAGACTCTCCTCTGGGCCCCAGCGCGGCTGTCTTCCCTCAGCTAGCTGGTGCAATGAGAGTACACAGAAGCTTCTCTGAAGTTAAGGTCCAGAGTAAAACCATCCCGCACTTGTTTTTAAAATACATGGCTTTATCAAATAGCTGAAATCTTCAAAGATATTTGATCACTTTGTCAAGTCGCCCTCACCAAGCAGTGTCACGCTTTTTTTTTTTTTTTAAAGATTTATTTATTTATTTGAAACTCAGAGTTACACAGAGAGAGAAGAGGCAGAGAGAGAGAGAGAGAGAGAGAGAGACAGAGAGAGAGAGAGGTCTTCCATCTGATGGTTCACTCCCCAATTGGCCTCAACAGCCGGAGCTGTGCTGATCCGAAGCCGGGAGCCAGGAGCTTCCTTCAGGTCTCCCATGCAGGTGCAGGGGTCCAAGGACTTGGGCCATCTTCCACTGCTTTCCCAGGCCATAGCAGAGAGCTGGATCGGAAGTGGAGCAGCCAGGACTCAAACCAGCGCCCATATGGGATGCCGGTACTGCAGGCCAGGGCATTAACCCACTGAGCCACAACACTGACCCCCAGTGTCATGCTTTTTGCAATCAAAAAGTGCATGAAAATGGTTTCGTTAGACCAAACTTGGAGGATTCGAAGCTTACACAAGCCTGATACTCCTTCACTCTTCCTGCTCCATCCATTACCTTCTACTTTATAACTTCGCAGAGAAGGAGGCTGTAATTCCCTTTCGGCTCTTAAGGGTTTACAGGTCAACTTGGGGAATCTGATGGCATTCCTTCCAGCTCTTTAGCTTTCCTGGCTTCACAATCCTTCCATTCTTACCTTTCTGCAAGTAACTGGTTTTGTATCTTTAAGGAGGTTTTGTATCTTTAATATGTTAATTAACGAGAGAGAGAGAGATCTTCTATCCACTGGTTCACTCTCCAAATGGCTGCAACAGCTGGAGCTGGGTTGGAGCTGGGCCGATCCAAAGCCAGGAGCCAGGAGCTTCTTCTGTGTCTCCCACACGAGTGCAGGGGCCCAAGGACGTGGGCCATCTTCTGCTTTTCCAGGCCACAGCAGAGAGCTGGATCGGAAGTGGAGCAGCCAGGACTCAAACAAGCATTCATAGGGGATGCCGGCACTGCAGACGGTGGCTTTACCCACTATGCCGCAGCTGCAGCCCCTGGTTTTGTATCTTTAATGAAGGGGATTGTCTTTGTTTCTGCACTAATATGGTAATTAACAACAGAGAGAGAGAGAGACTTTTTTAAAAGAAGTTTCTTCCTCACAAAGGGAAAACCAAAATGAAGGCAGGTTTCGAGGGCAGAAACTCCATCTTTTTCGTTTCTTTTTCCAGTCCAGCAGGTACCGCGTGGTGGCTCCTGTGTCGCGGTTGTCCTCCTCGAGAGCTTCCTGCTGCTCACTCCCTGGGTTGAGTCTATAAACCGCGCTTAATTCCCCTGGTTCTCCACAGCTGAAGGATTTCTCCAGCCTGCCCTCGTCACTGACTCTCCCAGAAACTGCTTTTGAAAAGAGCCCGTATTTCTTCCCGCTGAGTTTCTAAACCAAGATTGTGAACACTGAGTTAACTGATGATAGACTTGAGATAGAAGGGGCTCTACCGTCTCTCTCACTTCACCCATGAGGAAACTGATACCCCTAGAGCTTGAGGGCTTTGCTGACTGCAGGAGGCAGAGAGCTGCCGTCCAACCGTGCTTCCCCCCCCCGTGGTTCCCTGGTTGGCAGGATACCAGGAGCTTGGCCTGCTTGCTCCGGGACAGAAGTTGTGATAGGAACTGGAATCGGCCCAACCAGGTCGCTCCTGAAAGCATGGGAAGGGTGCCCAGGGGATGGCATAGGGTTAGCAGAGGGGCCTTTTCTTCCTGGTGAGATGCCTTTTGAAGTGTAGAATGGAGATGACTTTGACTAGTAACATCGCAGTGCTGCTATCTTATAGCCAATGATTTTCCTTTATAACAGTAATATTCATTATAATGACTGGAGGGTAACCAGGTAGAATAATTTGTATTATTTCCAATGACAATGTAATGTTTGGTGAAGAGAAAAAAGTAATCCAACCTGGAGATACTTATGAAAAATATAATTATTTATTTACTTGCAGATAAATTCTTGAATATAATACTACTTCTTACACCTATGTTGTCAGTTGTCTCCAAAGTAATTTCTAAATCGTGTATCCTCTTTCCAATTTCTTATCATTTCTTTACATGTGTAGGGTGTAAGAAGTTTGAAATATTGCTATTTCGAGCCTCGCTATATCCTAGTGGTGCCCATGAACAAGGAAAAATATGAAGGATATTTGCGGAGAAAAGGATTATTTAGTCGTGCAGAAGTTGAATTTGCTGTTTCCAGAGTGGACCTTTATGTTAAAATTAATCAGAAATTTCCAGGATACTTTGATGCAGTAATCAATTCAGGTCAGTAACTTTAAAAAGCTTTATTTTTGAAGTAGATGGTTGCTAAATTAAAAGTTTGCTTCATGGGAAGAAAATTCTTGGGTGACACAAAGGAGTAAGAATCCAAGAGATAAAACATTGTCAATCATTGTAATCAGACTGTTTTTCCTGTTCTTTAAGATGTTAACCAATAAACATTGGTGTAAAATGAGCCTGGAGTAGATTCCTTACTTGGGGATATTGTGAGTACAAGGTTAGATGATATATAATTTGAAATACACATTTAAATTTCCAGAAAGGTCTATGTAATGCAGACAGTTTTATCATAATCTACTTATAGGGTAAAAACCAAACTGTTAAAAATATCATAACCATGGCCCCGGTCCCCTGGGCTCACGGGCCAGCCTGGAGTCTGCCCTGCTCTCTGACCACATAAGCTGCCTCCAAGTCTGCTAGTCCGTGTGCTCTTCTCTTCCTGAAAGCTACTTTTCACCTTTTGTTTTAATCCCAGAAGAATGAACGCTGCAGTGCCTAGGGCCTTTGAACCCTGTGTTCATTCTGCTTCCTTCCCCTGCCCCGTGCCCCCCACTTCCCCCCCATGCAGCGCTTATCTTGACAATAATATATAATGAATGTTCTCTTTGCTGGTTTATCTGCAGGAATCTCTCTGGGTCTTCGTTTTGGTGTTGGATTCAACACTGTGCTAAAGTGGGGATGTCCCATTGAATAAAAGAGCAGTGTGGTTTTCTAAAAACATATGTAACCATGAAAATATCTGGGCAAGACATTTTTCAGTACTCTTTTAGAAATGGTCACTTATTTGAACCAGTAGTCAGTGGAAGAATTTATTGAAATATCGAAATTTCTGTATATTTTAAAGCAGTATTATACAATCACAAAAAGGAATGAGAAAACACTGACTTTTTTTTTTTTTTTTTTGACATGCAGAGTTAGTGAGAGAGAGAGAGAGAGAGAGAAAGGTCTTCCGTTTTCCATTGGCTCATCCCCCAAGTGGCTGCTACAGCCGGTGCGTTGCGGCTGGCACACTGAGCTGATCCGAAGCCAGGAGCCAGGTGCTTCCTCCTGGTCTCCCGTGCAGGTGCAGGGGCCCAAACACCTGGGCCATCCTCCACTGCACTCCCGGGCCACAGCAGAGAGCTGGCCTGGAAGAGGGGCAACCGGGACAGAATCCGGCGCCCCGACTGGGACTAGAACCTGGGGTGCCAGTGCCACAGGCAGAGGATTAGCCTAGTGAGCCACAGCACCGGCCTGAGAAAACACTGATTTTGAAATAGGAAATATCTTTAAGCCATACTTAAGAAAAGACAACCACAGGTATAGCATACCACCGTGTATGTAACAAATAAAAAACAACCTCGTATGTATTTTCTTGTACCACATAAAGGAATCTCTGGAAGAATCCTCAAAAAACTCCTAACAGTGCTTATACCTGTTTTGGCTTCAGAGACGTTAGGTTGAACCATATAAAATTGCTGATATTTCAATTATTGTTCCTGTGCTCCGTGTTTGTTTTGCTGCATAGAAACGATTACTGTCAACAGCTTAAAACAGCACCTGTCTGTAGTTCAGTTTTGTAGACTGGAAGTCTGGCACAGCACAGCTGCTTTCTCTGTGCAGGGTATTCGGAGGTGAAATTAAGTTATCAGCTGGGCCGTCAGTTCAGAAGGCCCGGGGAGTGTCACACCAAGGTTCATTCTTGCTGGTTAGTGCAGTCCCTCCTCGCTCTCAGGCTGGGGCCCAGTCTCTGTGTTGACTGCCGGCAGTTCCTAGAGGCGGTTCCCGTGTCTTATCCACGCGACCCCTGCCGTCTTCCGGCTAGCCGCAGCACACCTAGTCTTCCTTGTGCTTTGAGTCTGATGTCCCCTCCTGCCACCAGCTGGAGAAGAACACTTGTTTTGTGGGGCTCACGTGGCCGGAGTAGGCCCACCTGGATAATCTTCTTAATAACCATAATCCCATCTGTGAAACCCTCTTAGCATATAATGTAAACCTAATCAGGGACGTGATATCTTGTTACCGCTGCAGATTTTGCCCACCCTGAAAGACAAGAGATTCTATGAGGTGCAATGACATTGGGATCATCTTAGCATTCTGTGTACCACAATATTCCTAAAACTCTGTGTAGTGAACAAAC
The DNA here is from genome assembly GCF_051225735.1 of Oryctolagus cuniculus. Lineage (NCBI taxonomy): Eukaryota > Metazoa > Chordata > Mammalia > Lagomorpha > Leporidae > Oryctolagus > Oryctolagus cuniculus. The sequence continues at coordinate 169,994,858 of NC_142869.1, forward strand.
CGGGACCAGCAACAGCTGAGCACTGACTCTTAGCGCACTCTTTCAATTTCTGTAGATGACCTGGATGCTGCCTATGAGAAGCTGAGTCAGCTCATCAGAGACTACCTGGGATTGACAGAGGGACCTGCCAAAAGTCTGGCTCCAGCTGCAGGTACTGTCCTGTCCACTCTGTGCCAGCATTGTTTGTTTGTTTCCATAGAAAGGAAACCATTTCTGTGCATTGTTACTTGTCTACTGATTAGCTAGGGCTAGAGCTGACAGTGACTCTATTCTGGGGTGACTGTTCCCATACACAAACTGCAAGGGTCAGCCTCTTGGTCCTACAACTCTCCTTGTCTGCCCAACCATAATAGAACTCAGAGGACTCCCCCTTGCAGACACATGATGGGCCGTACTGTGGGGGTGAGAGGGAAAGAACTAGCCCCATGGTCCAGAACTCAGCCTTCTAGAAGTTGAGTTTCCTTCGGTGGGGCTGAGGTATTTGCTACTTGTCTGGTCTATATTTAGTCCAAGTGTTCCGGTCCAAGAGCTTTCCGTCCTCTTTTCTTTCCATTGTGCCAGTCCTCAATGGTGTTCTCTGCAGAATTTGGCAAGAAGCGCACCAGTCGGAGGGTATCCTCCTGGCCCTGGCCTTGCTGCCCCCTTGGGCAAGCTGCTCTGCTGTTCTGAGCTCCAGGTCCCCATCCTGCTAAGTGGAGTTTGTATTCCCTTCCTGCCTCATGGACCGTGAGCAGCAGATAACAGGATTACGAGTAGAAAAGTGTGAGTCCTCGGAACCCAGCAGTTCTAAAGCCCTCACTTGGGATTTTGGTACATGAGTATTTTGAAATGTGTTATAAAAGGTTTCCCGAGTCCACTTCACAACCATTAGGATAAAAACAAGTCACAAGAAAATAACAAGTGTTGGTCAGGATGTAGAGAAACTGGATCCATTATGCACTGTCGGTAGGAATGTGAAATGGTGTAGCTCCTATTTAAAACAGGATGGTAGTTCCTCAGAAACTGTAAAAGTAGAACCACCAAATGACCCATCAGTTCCGTTTCTGAGTATGGACCCAGGAGACTTGTCAGCAGGAATCTCAGAGATAGAGGAAATCGCCTGTCCCTAGTAGTGCGATAGCAGCACAGTAGAGCCAAAAGGTGGAAGCAGCGCAAGTGTCCGTTGCTGGATGAATGAATAAACAAAATATGATATATCTACACACAATGGAATATTCCTCAGCCTGAGAAACAGAAGAAAATCTGACACAGGCTGCAGTACGAATGAACCGTGGAGACCTTCTGCTAAGTGAAATAAGCCAGTCACAAAAAGACAAATAGCGTATGAGTCCCCTTGTATGAAGTACCTGGAATAATAGCATAACCGTATGAAATTACTTGATGCCACTGAACTGTATGCTTGCAAATGGTTTTGATAGTCAATTTTAGGTCATCTTACTCTAATAAGTTTTTTAATCGTAGTATTATTACCATTTTAAGACACTTTATTTTTTTAATAAGTTTTATGCATTTACTTGAGAGGTAGAGTTAGAGAGGGAGAGACAGAGAGGTCTTCCGTCTGCTGCTTCACTCCCCAAATGGCCGCAATGCTGTAGCTGAGCCCATCTGAAGCTGGGAGCCAGGAGCTTTTTCCAGGTCTCCCGTGCAGGTGCAGGGACCCAGGCACTTGGCCCATCCTCTACTGCTTTCCCGAAGCAGAGAGTTGGATGGGAAGAGGAGCAGCCAGGACATGAACTTGCGCCCATATGGGATGCCGGCACTGCACGTGGAGGCTTAGCCTACTACACCACAGCGCTGTCCCCAACAATAAAAGTTTTAAAAGTTCCCTTCAATGGGCTTCATTCACATGTAACATATTCTAAAATGTCAACAGAAGATTTCTCTTGTATCTGGGTGGATGTTATGCAGTTTTGTGCTTTAGCCTTTATGAATCTTCACCCAAATACGATTTTGCTTGCCTGGGTGCCTGGTCAGACTGAGGCAGGACAGGTCATGATTTCACCGGATTTCAAACCAAGTGTGCTGATTTGCAATTTTACACACTTTTCCCAGGCCAAGCACACCCGGTATTTTGGTGAAGCCAGTAAAACTCAGCAGACGGTGGCTAAGAATTTCCCTCTGGCCGGCACACCGGGTTCTAGTCCAGTCGGCGCCGGATTCTGTCCTGGTTGCTCCTCTTCCAGGCCAGCTCTCTGCTGTGGCCCAGGAGTGCAGTGGAGGATGGCCCAAGTGCTTGGGCCCTGCACCTGCACGGGAGACCAGGAGGAAGCACCTGGCTCCTGGCTTCAGATCGGCGCAGTTGGAGGATGAACCAATGGAAAAAGGAAGACCTTTCTCTCTCTCTCTCTCTCTCTCACTGTCTAACTCTGGCTGTCAAAAAAAAAAAAAATAGAATTTCCCTCTACATGCGTCTCACAGGAGATGAAGTGACCAGGACTGGCCTGCCGACTGGAAAGTTTTTTAAGAAAGTGCAGTTTGTCTGGAAACAGCCTTTAGTGGAGGAGTGGCAGTCTGTGTCCCGTCTATAGGGGAGGACAGTAAGATGGGAGGGAGGGTGTCGGTGTGCGTACCCAGCCTTGCTCTGATTCTCCTGGTCAGGTGTTCATTCTTTAGAAAGCGGTGACCGTGGAGTGGAGGGGTGCAGTAAGCCTCCTGGGGTTTCCGTAGCTCAGTGGAAGCTTCTCCTGAGGAAATCTAGCTCCCTTTGCTTTCGTTCCTTGCTAACCAAGCACCTTTCTGAACTTTAATTTGGTCTCCGGGGTGGACATGCCCCGTGAGGGCTGCGCCCCGCGTTGCTCTGATCCCTGAGCCGGGCTCATCTCCCATTGTAAATTAAATTGGTGTGCTGGTTTTTACATCAGCCTCTTACGGGTTTGGGTAAATGTGAGTCAGTCCCCTGAGCCTGACCAGATCTGAGTAACTGGAAAACATACGGTTTCTGAATGGGCGGCGCCGGTTGGTGGCTTTTGAGCCTTATTGGCCTATGAGGCTCCACCTCTGTATGCTGCCTTCCGGCACTGTCAGGAACACTGACTGCTGGCATTTGGCAGATTAATAGACCAGGTAATGTGTGCATAGGAAAATGGACTACCATCTTAAAAGGCGTAATAAAGCTTGATTTACTTGGACTAATTAGGTTAGGCCTGTCTGATTTAATGATAAGGATGAATTATAGACTTTATAAAAATATTTACTCCCCAGTACATTTAATAACTAAGCCATCCAGTTATTGAATAGCAGAATTCCAGCTCTAAAGTGTAGACAGACAGAATTGTAATTAATTCATCAACTCACTCGCTTCAGCAGACATTTGCTTTTGAGGCAGGCTTAGTATTGTGTAAAATAATGCATTTTCCTAAGCTGAACACTGTAGCTCTCTTGCACAGTTATTTTGTTGAGGAACTTGGTTTTTTTTCCCCCATTGATAGTTTAAAGATAAACTTGCACATAAAGTGAGATTTTAGAGGTTGGACATTATTCAAGAGAGTACTTACAAGCTTCTAATAAGCACAGTCCTTATTCCTAAACTTGTATGATGTTCCCATCAGTCCAGGGAGGAGAGCCAGTGGGCTCTGTGAGTCTCAGAGCTCTGCGGCTTGTGTCGGGAAGCACAGGCAGGTTCACAGGAGGACGGGGGACCCAGCCACGGCTGCCCCGCAGCGAGGCAGTGCCAAGACTCCCTGAGCAGGGGCCCAGCCGGGCCTCAGCTCCAGACTGTGCTCCCAGTGGGTCTCCCTGAGGTCAAGTTCTATATCTGAGGTATTGTTACAAATAGTACATATATTACTTATATAAATGGGTCCCTAGAAGTTAAAGAAATAATAATATGGTGGATTTTTAAAAAATAATTTAGCTGTCAAGGGGAAGGAATTAAAAACGTTAAATACCTAAGATTCTATGAAAGTCCGTTTTGTGTGAATAATTGGAAAAATGGGCTGGAGATATGAAGGCTTAGTTTACCAGTCTAATTCTAAGCAGTGATCATTGATTTGACTGAAGCAATGATTCTTAACTCCCATTTCTTCAAAAAAAAAAAAAAAAAAAAAAAACCAAAACTGTGTACATTATAAGGCTGTTGGAGGAATCTGGCCTTCAGAGCTGAGGTTTTCCCCAGCTGTCATAGAAGGCTTCAGTGCAGAGATCTTACGGCCCACTGCATTGTTTTTCTAAAAGTAGTAATCCTGTGTCAATGCAAACTGAAGATTTCTCCCAGATACTTGAAATAACAATCCATAGCTTTATGTTAGTGATTTTTATGTGGCTAATTTGTAACTGAGAATGCAATTTCAGTTTCTGCTCTTGACAATGAGAGTGGGACAAAGTGATAAAGAGAAGCAGCAGGGTCAGGCATTTCTGTGTAAAACACACAGCGGCCCGGGCCCAGAAGTGTAAAACCTCACCGGCGGATAGAGCAATTGAAGTTTCATTTAATACATGCATAATAGTAACTCTGGGTAGAGAGTGTTTGTAAATTTTTGAGACCTTTCGATAATGCCATTAATTTGTAAATTTTTAAATTTATTTTCATATTATTTGAAAAGCAGAGTCAGAGACCTTGTTTTAAAAAAAAAGAGATTTATGTATTTATTTGAAAGGCAGAGTTACAGAGAAGAGATACAGACAGATCTTCCATCCACTGGGTCACTCCCCAGATGACCACAACAACTGGGGCTGAGTGAGGCCAAAGCCAGGAGCTTCTTCTGGGTCTCCCACGTGGGTACAGGGGCCCAGGGACCTGGGCCATCTTCTACTGCTTTCCCAGGCGCATTAGCGGGGAGCTGAATTGGAAGTGTTGCAACTGGGGTATGAACAGGCATCCATATGGATTGCTGGTGCTACAGGCAGTGGCTTTACCCACTATGCCACAATGCTGGCCTCCAAGAAAGATTTTCCATCTGTTGGTTCACTCCCCAGATACCTACAACAGCTCTCCCTTGTAGGTGGCAGGGACCTGAGTACTTGATTTGTCACCTGCTGCCTCCTAGGGTGGCAGAAATGGGAAGCAGAGTGAGGATTTGAACCCAGGCCCTCCGATGTGGAATGCCAGTATCCCAAGTGCCATCTCCTCCACTGTGCCCAATGCCCACCCTTTAGATGCACTATTTATTAACTTAAATGTATATCCATTTAGATGTTGTTTTTGCTTGGTTTTTCCCTGTAGTGGTGCGGATAATATTTGTTTCTAAAAGCTTAAAGACTTCAAAGTTCCAAGTAAGAAATAAAGTTTTTGTTCAAATAAGGGAAAACTCAGTTTACTCACAGCTCAACATAAGGGACGTCTTTACCCTCCATCCGTCTCCAGACAGCTTATGCTGGGATAGTCAGTGCTTCCATCAGAGCTGCTAGAAAGCTGAACCCACGCTCGCCCGTAGTTCTTGCTGTAAGGATGGTGAAATGAAACCACATTTTTTTTTTTTTTGACAGGCAGAGTGGACAGTGAGAGAGAGAGAGACATAGAGAAAGGTCTTCCTTTGCTGTTGGTTCACCCTCCAATGGCCGCCACGGCTGGCACGGGGACGGTCCACTCTGGGGTCACATGGGAGGTGTGACTTGGTTTAGAATCTCTGAGTATCAGGTGACCCCAGCGGTGAGCTGAGACTAGTCCCTTCGAGGCCATTCCAGACTGGTATGTCACCTCTGACCCCTGTACATCTCTGCCCATGGTCCTCAGGGTTGGGTTAGAGTGACTTTCGTGTCGCTGGGATGTACGAGGGCTCCTGGCATAAACAAGTGCTTGCTGGAGCGACTGTGTCCATGAGACCAAAGCGTGTGAGAGCATGCTCCTGTGGTGATCAGAGGAAGCAACCCCTCTCTGCCTCACTCACCTTGCTGGTAGCCTCTGAGAGCTAGCTTTGCAGCCAGGGTACACTTGGAAGGCTAGAGGAGTCCCGGGGTAGGTGGGTGTAGGGTGTAGGGTGTAGGATAGGATAGGAGTAGGGTGGGGTAGCTGCAGGGATGCGGGGCCCTCGAGAGCCACTGCTCTGAGCCCTGGTGCCTTCTGATTTGATTGCACCCATTCTTTCCTCCCTTCTTCCACGCGACACCTGCTTACTGAGCTCCTGCTGATGCCCATGCCCAGGCTAAGCGTCAGTAAGCAGGCGTAACTCATCGTACCACTCACAGCTTATCTAAGGAGACTGTCATTAAACAGAAACAAGCGAACGGGACTTCATCCGGCCTGGCTGTTCTCTCCCTGGTTTCTACCAGGCAAAAGCAGCGTTGATCTCTAAGGTGGTGATTTCAAATCACATTCACTTGGGAAAATCTCCTCACCCACAGAACTGGATATAAATTTTGCTTCTATGAGAAAGCCTCTTTAATGTTTGTTCATTCAAGTGCATGTTCCAGTTGACTAAAATTATTATAAATTCCACTAAATAAAAGAATTCTCCCCAAGGAGAAGGAAAGGTCAAGTGTGTGATTGGATTCCAGGGTCTCTTGTGCATCGCAACAGGGAAAGATGTTTTTGTTATTAATTTCTAAACAGTTCAGCGTGTTTTCAGCTAATGTCCTTTTATACCAAAGCAGGGGCTCCTTCTAACAAGAAGACCGTCTCGGGGGTTCCGGCACACCTGGTTCCCTCCCCCAGGCGCTTGGCAAAACTGCAGGCTGATGGCCAGGTAGCAGAGCGTCTTCCCGGAATGCAGATGCACGCGCAAGTCCTTGACAGTCAGGACCCAGACCCCTCCCAGAGTCAAGAGGTGCCTCAGGAGCAAGACGCCCACCACGCAGAGCCTCCTCTCCACAGCCAGGCGGGTACCACAACACCTCAGCGGCTCGGCTCCCCGGCGCTTGGCGTTCCTCAGCAGGCCCAAGACGACGTGTCCCCACGCCCAGCCGAAGAGGATGTGCGGCAGCCAGCTCTCTCCCCAAAAACCACAGCCCCTGGGGCAGACAGCAAGGCCGGGTCACCGGAGGTGAGCGCAGAGGAGGTGGAGCAGTCTCCCACCTCACCCTCTCAAGGGCTGCCCCAGCACCCTCCGGCGCCAGCTACATCCCTCAGCCCCCACCCAGGCCAGGACGAAGACTCTGGGGAAACCGAGGCAGCCCCCACAAATCCTCCCCTCTCTGAACCTCAGCAGGGACCTGGTCCCACTTCCCTCAGCCCTCAGCTAATTCCGGATGCAGAGCCTGAGCCAGCCAGACCTCCACCCAGCAGCTCCCTTCCTGACTCAGTGCAGGCACTTGAAGGGTCCCAGCCGGCTCCGCAGGAAGAGGTCCCCAAAGCAGAAGGCGTGCGGGTCGGCACTCCTTACCCAGAACTGCCACCCCCACAAAACTGGCCTGCAAACACGGAGCAGGCCCCAGCCAGGGAACCCCCCGCGGCTCTGCTGCCTAGAAGCCGGCTGGCCCCCACCAGGCTGCCCCAGCCTCGGACGCTGGCTCCCCTCCAGAGTAGGAGGCCCACACCGAAGCTCCTCTCGCCCAGCAGGGAAGAGGCGTTAGGGACAAGCTCAGATCAAACCTTGACTCCTTCTCCCAGGCCTCTGGGAACTCAGGAAGGAGACTCGGCTAAACTCCCTCCCATCAGCCCTCCCCATTCCAGACTGCCTGCAAGTCTGAGCTCCCAGGCCGCCCACCACCCTGAGCACGTCCAGGAAGAGAAAGCCAGTGAGGTGAAGCTCCCTCTCATCAGTCCCCCCACCCAGGAACAAGCACCCCCGCACATCCCCGGTGCTACCCAGGAAGAGGAGGCTCAGAAAGTCAGGCTCCCCCGCATCCCCACTCCCTTCGCGGAGCCCCATCACGATTCAAAGGAAGGGAAAAACCCAACACAAGGCCATTCCTCCTCCAGCAAGAAAGGGACAGGCATGCAGGCCTCGCCCCACAGCCCGGGGCCAGTGCAGCAGATGGGAGCTAGGAAAAAAAAACTCGCTCTCCAAAGAGACACAGCTACCAGACCAGCACGTCTGAGAAGGGCGACCCCTGGGTCCCATAGTAAGGCGACTGCAGCGAGGGTGCCTGACCGTCCTCACCCCCGCCCTGCTATAAGCCCTCGGGAGCACCAGAGAAGACAAGTCCGTACATTGGAAATCCCCGAGCCACCCCGCGCCAAACCATCACCTAACAGTCCTCAGTTCCAGGAAGAGGAAGGGGAGAAAGTTCCTCATTCCGGAAAGGAGGCCCATGCCGACAGACCTCACAGTGACCGGGCTCGGAACGCAGGCGTGTCCAAGAACGAACCAGCTTTGAAAAGAGAACTTTCTCAAGGATTGCATCAAGACAATACAGCCCCCCTCAGTGGTCACCCGCCGACTCAAGAGGGCCAGGCCCCACCCAAGACCGCGCTCCAGGCTGGACCGGCCTCCACTGAGTCACTGCAAGACAGTTCTGCCCCTGTGGCGCATCCAGGCAGAAAGGAACAAGATCATACAATGGGGAGACCTCGGAAGGGAGCGATTGCTTCAGAGCCCCAAGAGCGCGAGAGCACGGCTCCCGCCCAGCATCCCGATGAAGGGCCACAAGCCCCGAGGGACACCAGCCAGGCCAGAGAGAGCTCTGCCCAAAGCGTCCATGCACTTGGTTCCAAGCAGCCAACCAAAGAGGAACAAACCCAGAAAAGTGGGGGTGTGCCCCGGGACACAAGCCCGGCCCCCGCCCAGAGTCGGGTGTCTGCTGAGGAGCAGGGTGACTGGGAGGGAAGGCTGCGGGCCCGGGGCAGCCAGAACATCAAGGTTTAAGCCCTGCCTGCGGCCCCCAGATTGTTAGTCTGTGCCCCTGAGCAGCGCTGTCACGGCGTGAGAAGCTGTGGCCGGAGCACTCCGAGTCTACGCGGTAGCCTGCTGCTGCAACCACGAGTCAGCACAGGTCTCCAGGGGCTGCGCTGTGCTGACCAGACACTGGATTCTAGAAGGCAGCCATCTGTGCCCCTGTGCCTCTTGTGTGGCAGAGGGAGACAGCAACAGAGGGTTACAGCTCTGTCGGCTGCTGCCATCCACCAGCTCCAGTCTGAAGGCTGATGTCAGCAAGGAGCCGTCGTGTCCAGACACAAATTCCAACAGGAGTTCCAACACTGGCTGAAGTAGGGCCGAACTGCATTAGGAAAAGTCACCAAGATACTAGAAAATTCTCACAAGGCCTACATTATCAAGGGACCCTGAAGCAAAAAGAACCCTGAGAAAGGAAGTCTTTGTTGGGGTCAGCTTTTTGGTGCAGTGGGTCAAACTGCTTCTTTAGATGCCAGCACCCCATATGGCAGTGCTGGCTGGAGTCCTGGCTGCTCCGCTTCCAATCCAGCTCCTTGCTAATGCACCTGGGAAGGCAACCGATATGGCCCAAGTACTTGGGCGTCTGCCACTCTTAGGGGAGACCCTGCTGGACCCCAGGTTCCTGGCTTCAGCCTGGCCTAACCTCAGGCTGTTGTGTGGCTATTTGGAGAGTGAACCAGCGAATGAGATCTCTCCCCCCACCCAACACTATGTCCTTCAAATGGATAAGTAAATCCTTCAAACACACGGAAAAGGAAGGAAGCCTTAGCTGTTCCTCTAGATGCCGAGCCTGCAGTTAATCTGTGGAATCTCCTGTAAGGAAGAGGACACGTCTTTGCGTTCATGACACTGTGATGGAATGCTGCAGATTCCTGTTGGCTTATGTTGCCTGGAGCTTACTCTTGTTTGAAATGTCTTTCGAAATGAATCCCTTCTTTCTTTTGGATAGGAATCTCATGTAAATTAGCCCATGCCTTCATTATGCCGAACCATCTGGTTAAATCAGTTGAAGAATTACCGGGGAGAAAACTCGGGTGAATCAGTTCTTCATTTATCTGTTCATACCATCAGGATTCTTTGGCTGACAAATGACAGGAATGCAACCTGAGCCAGCAAATGCAGACCTATTGGAAGAGTGAGTATCTCACACAGCCCAGCTGTGGGATGGACAGGGGTGCACACGCAGGGAATCAGATTGGGACCTGTTATGGAAAGTATCACAACTCCTGCCATCTCCAGGACTCTTGCCATCTCCTGGACATTGGTTGTCTCTGTTTCCTTCTCCGTGTTGCCTTCATTCTTTGGACTCCAAATGACTGTGTATCAGTTTCTATACATGACCGTCAATAGCTCTCCAGTTTACATCTGCTTTTACCTCTGGCAGTTCCCATTGCCATGTTCCTTGAAGCTAAGATTAAAAGAACAAGTTCCAGGGAAAGACTTGATTGGCCTAGCTTGGGTTAGGTGCTCGTTCTTAAACCAATCCACTTTGGCCAGAGACACAGTCACTTTTAGACATTCCCATTGGAATGGCCCACTGCCATGGACGGAGCCTCCATTCCCAGACAAGGAAGAGTAATTGTGAGCTAGGCAGCAGAGCGGAGGTTAAACCCTTAAAAAGTTGCAAGATATTTATTGAGCTCTTACACAGCAACTGCTAAGCTGTGTTTGGCATCTGTATTTTAAAAATGTAACTGATAAATAAATTCTTGCATAAACATATCTTACACACAACCATATGAATATCAAATATTATGTCAAGCACAGTACATGAAATTGGTATTTATAAAATCCAGAAGGATTATAAAACAAAGAGGCCATATAACTCTAAAAATTATCCTCTGATTTACCTGGCTCGTACAAGATAAAAGTAGTAAGATGATTTTTAAAAGCACTATTCATTTTGATAAAGTTGGGTCATTGATTCAACAAGTGTTTATTGAGAACTTGCTGTGTGCCAGGCACTATGATAGTTGTTAGGTATAAGGATAATTAGGACACTTCAAGGAGCGCTCTCTTTTATCAAGGGAGTCAGACAAGATGATTCATTACAACACCACGTGATTAGGGCAGTTGGAGGTCTATTGCACGTGAGGCTACATTGGGCTTCCTGCAGATAAGAAAACACATTTCCAGGCCATCATAATAATACCGAGAAAAGACACTGAATTCAACCTGGGATAGAAGAATTGGCTCAGGAGACACCTCCAAAGGCAGGTCATCCTTCTGCTAAGGCTTCAAGTTTGCAGGATTGGTCATTGGACTGATGGGGAGGTGAAGTTTTCTTAGAAGGAACAGTGTATGCCTAAGCATAGACGTACAAGTGGCCTGGCAAGGAACCTATGCATATCCAATGGGCCTTTTGTGCTATGCTAAGAGCTTGTCAACTTGATCTTGTAACAGTGGGGAGCCAGTGAGTGGTTGACTTTGTATCTGAGAGGCAGCTTGTGGAGGTGACATAAAAGGTCAGTGTAAGCAAGGCAGTACAGGGAGCAGGAAGAATGGCTGGGGCACTCCTGCACTAGTCAGAACAGGATGGTAAGGAGAGGAAGCAGCGGGAACCAGCTCCTTTCTGTGAGCTGTGTGTGGGGCACTGCACAGGCACCAATGCTTCACTTGGGTGTGGAACTGCAGAAATTCGCTCGGTTTCCTCCGTGGTCAACTCTGAGTCTCTGGAAGGCTTTTGGAGTGGCATTTTCATTAGCGTATGAATGAAGTGATAAGCCAAAGTTGCCTTCATCTGACTCGGAGGAAGTGTAGCTCCTGTTTCCTGGGATCTAAGCCAACAGTAGTAAGTTTTCTTATTTCTGTTTGTGATTTTCTGTTGGTAGTAGAAGTTTTTGATGTTTCAGATTCAGTGCAACTCAACATTTTATTTTTGTTCTTTTTTTTAAATATTTATTTATTTTAAAGAGTTATAGAGAGGCAGAGGCAAAGACAGAGAGAGATAGAGAGGTCTTCTATCTGCTGGTTCACTCCCCAGATGGCCACCTCGGCTGGAGCTCACCAATCCGAAACAGGAGCCAGGAGCTTGTGCCAGGTCTTCCACATGGGTGCAGGGGCTCAAGGACTCGGGCCATCTTCTACTGCTTACCCAGGTGTATCAGTCGGGGGTTGGATTGGAAGTGGAGCAGCTGAGACTCGAACTGGTGCCCATAAGGGATGCTGGCACTATAGGCGGTGGCTTTACCTGCTGTGCCACAGTGTCAGCCCCTTATTTGTGGCCTGAGGAAAAGATCATCAGCTTCTCTTTAGTGAGAGGATTTTACTGCCATTACTGATTTTCTTAGAATAAGGGAAATTTTTGATTTTTAAATGTAGAATATAAATATTTTTGAATTATCATTTTACATTCAAAAGTAAAGTCCATGTCAATTCCATTTGAGATGCCCCTCAGCAAAGTGATCTGTCGTGAAAAAAATATGGTGGACTCATAGTCACTACATTAGTAATATTGTCTTCAAGGTTCTTTAGAGAAGCATGGCACCTCAGTGTTCAGATCAACAAAGATAATGATTCCAGGGGGCTTGCAAGCGCCCTTCAAATATTTAAAGAGCTAACTTATTTTCCAAGGCTCAAAACATAAGTGATTATGTGACCTGATTGGGCAATCTGGAAAAGATGAGCAAGACAGAAATGGCTAATAAACATGTCAGAACGTGTTGAACCTCTATATAAGTTAATCCATTAAGCCCCAAATTTTCAATATTCTGTGACTATTTCAAAGATACTACATTTATTTTAAAGTGACTGTGGGCAGTATATTTATTGCTCCATTTAAGTCTGTAATTTGTAGGAGTCCTATTTATAGGATGATGGGACATAAAGGGTTAAAACAGAATATACCTTTTTTGAGTATCAAATTGGCAAAGATGGAAGATAGATTAATGATTGTCCTTGCTGAAGTTCCCCATGCCATCTGTGAGAAAGTAATTGTTACACCTTTTCTAGGGGACAGTTTTACAAATATCTATCAAAGACTTAAAATTTTTATATATCCTGTTTTTTAAGGTTTACTTATTTATTTGAAAGCAGAGTGACAGGGAGAGAGGGAGAAACGGAGAGCGAGCTTCCATTTGCTGGTTCACTCCTCAGATGGCCACGATGGCCAGGTTGGATAAAACATGAGGTCCCTCTTATGATCTGTGATCCATTCATTTACTACAACTAACTGTACTTGCTGGCTGTGAAGAGCCCAGCTGTGTGTTTTATTAAACATGAGGGCAGTTCAGTAGGTTCATGGAAAATGAAATTAACAGACACTTATTTTGGTACAAAAAAAATGTGAAGTCCACGCTTGGTTTTTTTCATGATACCCATTTTCCGTGAACTTTTTGCAAATCCTTCCGATACTGCTTAGTTACCAGCAAACTTCATACACTTAGGACTCGTTTGCTCAGTGGCTCTCAAGCTTTTTGGACCAAGCTCCATAACCAGAAGTGCACTTGATAATACCATGACTCAGCAAACACGTACAGAGGAAACACTCTTACAAGGGAGAGGATACTCTGATACTTTCTGTGCCGCTAAACTGGCTTCACAATGAAGTTTGCCAGCTGCGGTTTGAGAAGTCCTGCCCTGCACACTCCGGAGCCGCGTTGCGCTGCTGTCCTTTGAGAACCTGTTTATTGGGCCACTGCCTGCTGGTGGCTGCCTTGGAGAGAAGTTGGATAGATTAGCACCATTTTTGCTGAATTCCTCCCTGGGACAAGGATATGGGGTCTGGGCAGTACCGTTCCTTGTCACTGTTGAGGCTCAGGATAAGATATACCCAAAATTCATATACACAGTAGTAAGTTCTTATGGAAAGCTTAAGGGGAAATAATACTTCAAAACAACCTTGATCAATAGTGTTCTCTTTCTTGCCTTTTGTTGCATGACAACCCCGAAAATGATCTTGTTACCATAAAAGATCTTCCAAATTCTACTTCAGATCATTGCACTATGTATATAATATCCAGTATAGCATTCCGTGAATAAATTTGGCTGTTGAGTTCAATTTGAAAACCATAGTTGCAGAAATAATTTTTTCTGTATTGAGCAAGTATTTACAGAAGGGGATAAGAGGCTAACCTTTTTTTTTTTTTTTTTTGCATTGATGATAGATAAGTAGTAATAAAAGACCAAACCTCTAAAACTGTTAATCTTAAGCTGATTATGGGAGAGCAGTCATGAATAGCAAAAGCCTAAGACTTTTTCTTAAAGATTATAGACTTAAGAATTCACAATGAGGGGCTAGTGTTGTGGCGTTAATGGTAAAACCATTGCCTGCAATGCCAGCATACCCTGTGGATGCTGGTTCACGTCTCCACGCTCCACTTCCCATCCAACTCCCTGCTGATGACTTAGGAAAAACAGCAGAAGGAGTATCTCGGCCCCTGCCACCCACATGAAGCTCCTGGCTCTTGGCTTTGTTGTAGCCATCTGAGAAGTGAACCAACAAATGGAAAATCGACCTCTCTCTCTCTCTCTCCCCGTCTCTCTCCCTCTCCCTCCCTCCCTCCCTCTCCCTCTACCTCTCCCTCTCCCTCCCTCTCTCTTTCTCTCTCTCTCTTGCTTTTAAAAAAATATATTTATTTATTTGAAAGGCAGAGTTCAGCAAGAGAGAGGGAGTGACACAGAGAGAGAGAGATCTTCCATCTGCTGGTTCACTTCCCAAATGGCGGCAATGGCTGGAGCTGGGCTGGTCCAAAGCCAGGAACCAAGAGCTTCTTTCAGGTCTCCCGCATGGGTGCAGGCATCCAAGTTCTTGGGTCAACCTCCACTGCTTTCCCGGGCACGTTAGTAGGGAGCTGGATTGAAAGTGCAGCAGCGGGGACTCAAATGCATGCAGCTTAACTTGCTACTCCACAGCGCCGGCCCCTGTTTCTGTCTCTTCCCCTCTCTTTGTAACTCTGACTGTCAAACAAATAAGTACATCTTTAAAAAAATCTGTGATGAAAAATAACACTAAGAGTCAGAGTAATCATTGGAAGTTCCAACTGTACTGCAGTGCAGCTGTGTGACCCTGCAGGTTCCAGAGTTCTCAGTATGAAGTGGAGACGATAATAATGCTGCCTACTTTGGGGAACTGTTGTGAGAGTTGAATAAGCCAATATATTGAAAAGCATCCAGAATAATGTCTGACACATACTAAGTGCTTATATGAGTACCTGTCAGAATTAACATGGAAGTAGCAAAACTTTTGTTTTGTTTTGTTTTGTTTTGTTTTGCTGTTTGTCAGTAATTGAAATAGGACATTGTTCAAACCAGATGAAAGCATTTGGCAAATAGGATGTCAAACCTTGACATCAGCTGAATCAGTGGGCTCAAGCAAAATTAGAATAATGTTGGAAAGAAACTGTGGTTGGCAAAATGCCGTTTGTCAGAACACCCGGCTCATAATATAAGCTCAATAAATGTTACTTATGAATTTTATTATTTCATTATAGATACAATGAAGAGCGTTTGTATCCTGAGTTTCAGATTGGTTAGGAAGTAAATGCTGTCAAGTTACTGGTTCATATCACGCACATTTTGTTTTCTCTTTGTGATGGGATGAGACAAAGATGGGCCCTTAACAAGCTACCGGATCTACAGAACCGCACTTTCCAAGAGCAGAAGTCTGCTGAAGAAAGTGACCGCTGAAAACTTGTCCTTGAAGGATGAGCCCTTAGCTAGCAAAGGCCTCACTGACCAGAGGCAGCAGCACGGGGTTAGGTAGAAGTCACATCAGGAGCACAGCTACTCCCGTGTGCCGGCAGCCCGCGGTGGGTACTGAGCTCCGGAAGGCCTGCTCTCCCGCCTGCTGCCATCTTGGCTACCCCTTCCCCTTGTCCTATGCAGTTCCTACACACCAGGTTTCCACTCTTGAAATTTACCCACCACGCCTTCGGAGTGTCAGCTAATCATTTCAAGATAAAGTCATCCATTAAAAAAATAAAGCCTTGTCGTCTTGTTCTGTGTTTTAATTGGAACATACTAGATACAGCGTGCAAATTTTGATCCATTAGTTCAACTCTGCTGAAACCATTACAAAGTATGCAGTTTCATGGGAAAAAAGGCTTCGTACCTCACTTTTTCTTGATGTAACATTTGCTTCTGTTTAAATAACTGATGACTTCTCCAAACACTTGGTAATATAGCACTTTACTGTTAGAATAGTTTAATGAATGTATTCATTTTAAAATGTATATTGCGTGAACATTATTATATATTTCCATGGACTTAACATGGTTGCTTTCTACTATTAAAGCTTATTTTGCTATGAAAAAATTATGAATATTATATAAAATTATTATTTTTCTATTTGCTGTTCTTTCTCTCTTGGAAGCACTAATAGAGAAACTTTTAAGATGTAATTCTGCCCTGAAAACACGACTTCCTGTGGCACTGTGATAGTACTTCCCAGAGGACTAAGCTCTTTCCTAGTACTGCACCACAAGTTATCTGACTATACCATTAAAAATAAACATTTAAAAGCCTGCAGCAGATCATCAGTGTTTTAATTTGTTTTAAGCACTTTTCCTGGTTACATATTTCAGTGTTGATACTCTATGATGGGTATTTACATTTGATAAATGTATACTCATGTAGGCATGGTAGCCATAAATTACTTGTTAATTTTTAAAAACCTCCTTATGTTTTAAGCCCAATTTGAGTGGGAAAAACTGATTCTGAAATTATCCAGGTATCTGACGACTTGTGTTTGAAAATTAAAGTCTGCTTTGAAATCACCATTTCAAAATGCTTTCAGAGACAAATTCTAGTGTCGATACATTTTTACAAGGTTTTATTTGGGTTTTTAAAAAATGTATAATGCATATTCATCAGTTTCATGTTTTTGTGCAGGAGGGTGACTAAATATCAAGTAATCTTAATAATGTTGAAGCATTGGTCTTTAAAATAGGGACTTTTGTTTTTCAAAATACTCACAATTTGACCCCCAAAAGGTAATTTTGAAACTAGTCACTGACCTAGCCTTTTACCTGTAGTAGATCATCAACATCTTTTATTTTCTCCTCTCCTTTTCATACAGTAAAAAGCCCCATTCAGTCTGTGTGATGATATGATGTTAAACACACATATAAATGATTTATTTTTAGTATGTGGCCTGCATTTGTTATTTAGGTTGGATTCGGTACTTATTCTTTTAATGAAAGTGTTCTAACATTTTAACTCATCTGACTTCCAAGGAATATACGTTTAAATAAAAAGTCTAAGCGGTTTAGAATTAATTAGAGATGTACTTGCAGTTGCTCCAGATACTTCATTTATATTTTCCTGCATTTAGTAATGATACTAATCCATAAAATAACTTTAAAATGTTCCATGCATCATTAAGTTCATTTATGCTTCATTGTAGATGTTTAAACAAATTTCGCTAGCCTATATAAATGAAGAACTTGGTTCTTTCTGTCTACTATAAAGTGGTTTATTTTTTAAATGTTCCCTCAAGGTTGAATTAAATTTACATACTTTGAATAAGATCACATTAAGAAACTCTGTTGTGTTATATTATAACATTGGTATTTTTTTAATTAGGAAGTAAGGTCTTTTGCCCATTGATGTATTAAGACATCAGAAATTATATTGAAGACTGTATGCATGAAGCTCTTTATTATAGGAGTCCAAGCTATTAAACTGGTGGCACTGCATTGTCGTTTAATAGTAATATAAACACGTTATCTGTACCCAAAATGTTTTTGTTGCTGAGAAACCATTAAGACATTAAATTGTTGGAATCACAGCTGCATTGTATTATCAGATTGAATTTGTTTACACCATGGTACAGATGGCTTATGTCTTAGAAACCTAGAAAAAGGAACTGGGCACAAGTGCTGTATTTTGAGTAGGATGTATGTGTGTGTATCCAGCCCCACTGAGTTCTTTACCGATACAAGTATGTTAAGCATGCCTCATGGGGTCGGCTCTGTGATGTAGTGGGTAAAGCCACTGCCTGCATTGCCGGTATCCTATATAGGCGCTGGTTCAAGTCCCAGCTCCTCCACTTCCGATCCAGCTCTCTGCTATGGCCTGGGAAAGCAGTGGAAGATGGCCCAAGTGCTTGGGCCCTGCACCCTCATGGGAGACCCAGAAGAAGCTCCTGGCTCCTGGCTTTGGATCAACTCAGTTCTGGTCATTGTGGCCACCTAAGAAGTGAACCAGGGAATGGAAAACCTTTTTCTCTCTCTCTCCCTCTCTTCCCCCACCCCCCCCCCGCCCCCCGTCTGTAGCTCTGCCTTTCAAATAAAATAAATCTTTAAAACAAACAAAAACAAACACCATGACTCTGGGTCCTAATTCAAACCACCCTCTCTGCCTGATGGAGAACACAGACACTCGAATGCTTTTCTTCACGTCTTTAGATATCAGTTCAGATGTCTGCACTGCAGAGAGACTTCCTTAGACCACCATGCTGTCTCTCTCTCTCTGCCCCCTTATCTGACAACTGTTTCTTCATCATGCTTATTACCTGGCATTATTTCATCTTATTTCCCTTCTCCAGCATTAGAATGTAATCTCAACAGATCAAGGCCTTTTTATTTACTGTTCTGCCCCAGCATCCCAAGCACCATCTGGCACATTGTAGATGCTTGGTAAATATGACTTAAATGACTTTAAAAAAAGGTTTATTTATTTATTTGAAAGGCAGAGTTACAGAGAGGCAGAAGCAGAGGCACAGAGAGAGAGAGAGAGAGTCTTCCATCCGCTGGTTCACTCCCCAAATGTCTGCAATGGCTGGACCTGAGCTGATCTGGAGCCAAGAGCCAGGAGCTTCCTCCAGGCCTCCAACGCAGGTGCAAAGGCCCAAGGACCTGGGTCATCTGCTGCTGCTTTCCCAGGCCATAGCAGAGAGCTGAATTGGAAGTGGAGCAGCTGGGACTTGAACCAGTGTCCATATGGGATGCCGGCCCTGCAGGCAGTGGCTTTACCTGCCACACTGCAGCACCAGCCCCTCAAATGACTTTTTATCATGAAGATTTAACAGCAAGTGGTTCTACATACAACTATCTCCTTTTATCCCTTTGGTTGTGATCAATGTAGTTACTATACTGTTCCATTGCAGATTGCTAACTATTAACTGGAATTATTTGGATACAATCCTTCCCCACGTTACGTCACTTGAGTATCTCTTCCTTTTTCTCAAGATAGGTGCTGGGTTGTGGAGCTTTGGACTCTGCTTCCCTATCCTGCTTCAATACTTTGACTTGTCTGCAATGAATTTGACTTTGTGTCCTTGGTTTGGGATTGCCACACAGTATGATGGGAGTTCAAGCTCAGGTTCCAGACCAGCACACAGGGTAGAGAAGTCTGATTCCCCAGAGGCGTTTCAGTCCAGATGCGGTTCTGCGCCTGTCCCTGTGCCTAGGTCTGCGGCTGAAGCTTCCAAACACTGCCTGTTTAGCTTCCCACCCTATCAGGGCACCCTGACCTTGTCTGCCAAGCACTAAGAGCGTGAGAGCCCTTCTCAGCCCAGAAGTGTCGGTGCCTCAGCCCCTGAAGCCTTCTGACCTCTTGGTATCAATTCCCACGATGGTGACTTCATTCGTAGCACCTTGGGATTGTTCTTGCTTGGTTTCAGCCTTTCTGTGTATTAAAAACAAAACTAGCTTCTGTTTACAGTTGTATTTTTGTCTTTGACTGGGGGTAGCCTCCCACATGGGCTCAGCCAGTCATATTGACCCGGTCCATGTGGGAAAGCAATGCCCTTGAAACCTGTTGCTGCTCCTTTGTATCCAAGGGCCCTCTTAGAGATGAGCAACACTAAGACATTTATAGTCATAAGGGCTAGATCTCTGGACCTTATGATTGTCTTAAAGGAAACGTTAGACATTATTTATAAATTCTGTTAAACAGTGACCTGCTTTGTATTTCAACATTCCTTTTCAGCATTGCATATTTTATTTTCCTTTTAGCCTTTTGGAAGTATTTTGTCCATAGCAAGACATTGTAAGGGTGACTTTCTCAGTCAGCAACTAGAACCCACTGTTTTTTGCCAGGAGTTTTTCTTCCTTTAATTGCACTCACAAGCCTGTCCCGACTGAATGCTAGGACTACTCAGAGGATCTGTCCAGGGGGTTTTGTGCACTGATTTATTATTATTATTATTATTTTACTCTATTTTATTTTGAAAGTTAGATACACTGACCTTAAGCATATCATGTATTATGTTTGGGCAACTATAAAAATACAGAACAGTTCTACCACTTGAGAAATACCCTTATTCTATTTTATGCCTTTTATTTTAAACTTTCTTTTTTTTCCTCCCAGATGTTCAGAAGTCTTACCTGAAGTCAGAGGAGCCTCCCAGGAAGATGACTGTTTCAAATGTGAATGATTTCCAGGACTCCACAGACAGAAACTACTTTGTTAAATTATGGCCCAAACTTTCAGCCAAAAAAACCCCAGTGGTAAGGCAGGGGAAGAAGGGGTAAAGCCGCAACTGAACCTTGTATGATCTCAGACAAAAGTGGGCTTCATGTTTTGAAACCAATACGTTTCCCCAAAACTTTTTCCCTTGCTGACACCAATTGAGAACAAAATTTTCCCGTTCTTTATACATCTCTAAGAACAGACATTGATTATAGAGTATTGAAGATTTTGTGAATTCCTTTCCCCCCAAGGCTCCCAGTGAAAACTGTGACCCTCAGCTCCTCATTTAGCAAGAATAGAAAAGCACCTTGGTCATAGTAATGCAGAAGAGCACATCTGAGTTTGAGTGTTTGGAGACTGGGCCTGAAATTTTTTTTTTAAGGAAAATTTTATTTGAGGGAGTTACAGGGATTGAGAGAGAGAGAGAAAAAGAAACAGAGACCTTCCATCCACTGGTTCACTCCCCCAATGACTGCAGCAGGTCAGGATGAAGCCAGGAGTCAGGAGCTTCTGCTGGGGCTCCCACTTGGGTAGCAGGGGCCCGAGGACTTGAGCCCGTCTTCCACTGCTTTCCCAGGTGCATTTGCAGGGAGCTGGATCAGAAGTGGAGCAGCTGGGACATGGAATGCCAGAGACACAAGTGGCGGCTTAACTCACCATGCCACAACGCGGGTTCCCCAGAGTTCATGTTTTAGAACTTAGTCCCAACTCATTTCTCTGAGAATTTGGAATGATCAGGATGTGGGGGAGTACTCAGTGCACAATCGGCACTGCATTCCGATTAGATTTGTTTTCCTGTGATGATTTGGGAATACACAAAGTCTTACGTAGTTACAGTTCGCCACAGAAGGGGCAGATCTTCAGTTTGGGTTGTCAGCTCTCTGGTTGTGTTTCCCCAAGACAGTCCTGTTATAAGCAAATAGTTGCACCATCTTCCAAAGTTAGAACAACTGGGGGGACCACCGTGATGTAGGCCGTAACACTGCTGTCTGAAGTGCCGACATCCCACCGGGGCGCCAGTCTGAGTCCTGGCCACTGCACTTCTGATCCAGCTCCCTTATAATGTGCCTGAGAAAGCAGTGGAAAAGGGCCCAAGTGCCTGGGACACTGCCACCCACATGGGAGACCTGGAAGAAGCTCCCGGCTTCAGGCCTGGCCCACCTGCAGCCATTACAGCCATTTGAGGAGTGAACCAGCAGATGGATGGCCTCTCTCTCTGTCTCTCCTCCACCTCCCACTGACACTCTGCCTTTCAAATAAACACACTTTAAAAACAACAACAGAAAAGAACAGTTGGCAGTGGTGTGTGAGAGACTGGTGGCCCGTCCCTTCCAGCCAGGAGGCCCAGGCTGTGGTGCACACGGCCGTAGCTGCACTGTATTCTGCTCTGATGAAGTCGCGATAGGTTCTGTGTGTTCTAGCGCAAGAGGCGGATGCCTCTGCCCCTGTTCATCTGTGTTCCCTTGTCCCCACGCCGCCAGCTTCCTTCTCAGGAGCTTGAGGGAGCTCTCACATCTGACCCAGCACCTTCTCTCTGCCTTCTTCACGCTGTGCCCACGGTTCCTGACAGCTCTGTCCCTTTGGTTTATAACGCTGATGGCAGGAGACTCTGATTAGCCCAGCTGGACTTCCGAAGCCACGCCAGGCAGGTCGTATAGACTGCTGTGCCATCCCCTGTGGGATGTGGGGCCACGTTTAGTGCAGATCCTGGCTTGCTAGCAGCAGCAGTGGGTGGAGACGCTGCAAACATCTGTAGTGATAGGAGTGTGTGCCATGATTCTTGAGCGCGTAAATCTTACTTAGTCAAAATAAGTTAAGTCTGGGGTTCTTCCCTTCAACCAAGGTCTGTAGTAAATCAAGCTCCTCTCTTTCTCTCTTTTTTTTTTTCTCTCTCTCTCCCCCTCCCCCCTTCTCTCCTTCTCTTTCTCTTTCCCCTTCACAAATAAATTAAAACTAAAGAAAACCCTGAACTCAGTTCCCAGTTCCAGGCTTCAGCCCCCTGCCAGGAACTGCTGCAGGCATTTGGGGAGTAGATCAGCACCTGTGTTCTTTGTGCTCTCTCCCCTTCCCCTTCCCCTTCCCCTCCCTCTCCCCCTCTCCCCCTCCCCCTCTTTTCTTCCCCTTCCCCTCTCTCTCCCTCTATCCCTCTCCCCCTCTCTCCCTCCCTCTCTCTTCCTCCCCTTCCCCCCTCCCCCTCCCCCTCTCTTCTTCCCCTTCCCCCCCCCTTCACTTCCCCCACCCCTCCCTCATCCCCTTCCTTCTCCCCCTCCCCCTCTCCTCCTCCTCCTTTTTCGTGGGTTAGGAAAAGTGCTTCTTGCTCAGTCAAAAGCCTAAATCTCAAACTGTTCAAGGCTGTTGATTTAATGTGTGCGTATTTTCCTTTGGAAACTATCAAAGAGCCTTTGAGCGTGTTGGACAGGGCAGGGGTTCCTGTGGCTCCTGGTCTTCTGTTTCTGGTTTAGGGTCTGTTGCTCTGAAGCACCCCTGCATTTGTGTTGGAGGTTGCATTCGTCCTCTCCTGCTCAAAACCGCCGCAAAATTCACCACAGCAGTGAGGCTTTTCCGTATAATCCCGCCAGTATGTTATTCTGATCACTATTCCTCTGAACCTTTGCCAGTTGAGCTGGGTATGGCAGAGGGCTGAACTGACACACCCGACAGTTCTGTGAATTAAGACAATAGCATGAACCTCTGAGGTCCGTGAAGACGGGAAATCGAGCGAACCATGCCTGATTTGGGTTGTAGCTGAAGAGCCACCGCAGAGAAGGGTGAAGAAGAAGCACACAAAACTGCACAGGAACTACAGCTTAGATATTCTCATCCCTGACAGTACGGTCAGGAGTCCTGCATGGCCTGTGTACCTGGCATAGGAAATACCCCATAGGCAGTTTTGAAAATACAGTATTTGCTACACAATGAAAAGTAACCAAGCACACAAGGAGATGGGAAAACATGCACTAGGCATGACAGAATCAACCGATGACGGAAGCAGGCCTCACAGGGTCTTCAGGTATTGGTAATATCGAGTACGCAGTTTGGAACGTCCATGTGTTGCTGTTATCAAACCCAAATGTTAATATGATTGTATTTACAATCTTCCAGATACAAGGAAAAACGGGAAATTTCAACCAAAAACCAAATTGAGAATTTAAAAACCTGGAATGACTGTGTGGGTTTTTTTTTTTTTTGAGGTGAGGAAGAGGTGGAAGTAACTGAAATTAATACCAAGTTAAGACACAGCTGAAGAGAGAATAGGTTGAAAGATTGTTAGGAAAAATATGTCTTAGACAAGAAGATGGAAAATACAGGGAAAAAGGAAAACACATAAAGCAAATGATGAGAAGATCTGACATGTGTTATAGAATCCAAAAAACAGAGATGAGGGGAAATGGAAGAGAAGCAACATTTGCATAAAAAAATGGAGAAAATTTTACAGTCCTTCCAGAAATCATCAAGCTACAGATTAGAGAAATTCTGAAAACCTAATTTAGACACATTTATCTTGAAATTCTATTGTACCAGAAATAAACACAAAAACCTAAAGAGTAAAGGGAATGGAGGATACGTTCATAAGAGCAGCAATTCAGTTGACGGCTGATTTTCCAAAAGAACCGGAATCGCCGGCGCCGCGGCTCACTAGGCTAATCCTCCGCCTTGCGGCACCGGCACACCAGGTTCTAGTCCCGGTTGGGGCACCGGATTCTGTCCCGGTTGCCCCTCTTCCAGGCCAGCTCTCTGCTGTGGCCAGGGAGTGCAGTGGAGGATGGCCCAGGTGCTTGGGCCCTGCACCCCATGGGAGACCAGGAGAAGCACCTGGCTCCTGGCTCCTGCCATCGGATCAGCCCGGTGCGCCGGCCGCGGCGCACCGGCCGCGGCGGCCATTGGAGGGTGAACCAACGGCAAAGGAAGACCTTTCTCTCTGTCTCTCTCTCTCACTGTCCACTCTGCCTGTCAAAAAATAAAAATAAATAAATAAATAAAAATAAAAAAAAAAGATTAACAAAAGAACCGGAATCAAGAAGGCAGAAGAATATATGTGAAGTGATAGAAGAAAATTATTGCTAACCTAGAATTTTGTACCCAGTAAAAATACCCTTCAAAAGTGAAGGTGAATTAAAGTTCTTTCTAGACAAAGGAAAGGGAATTTGACACAGAAATCCTAGATGAATGAAAAAAATGTTAGAGAAGTTTCCTTAGCTAAAATGAAATCTGATCAAAGGAACTGAAGGGCAGATATGCCAGAAAAAAGAGCAAGAGAAAGGTAAAATGAGAGTAAATCTAATGAGATCTTGACTTTAAAAAAAGAATGGTGATATCAAAATATAGAGAGAAAATCAGATTTTATAAAATACAAATATAAAAATTAAAATGTACAGCACCAGTATTATTGAGAAAGGTGTAAATGGAAATGCTATGTTCCAGAATTTTTCCATTTGAATTCTAGGAAGAGGATAAATGCAATAATTAATGTTGGAACACTTGAGATTTTGATGAGCTAGGAACATATATTTTAATCTCTAGGGTGACACTCAAAGATTAGGAAATGTATATTTTTTTAATCCAATTGGAGGAAGAAGTGAAATAATTAATAATTCAATGTTGATCCAGAGGTACTAGTCAGTTCGATAAACTAGGAACAGGGATAGTGTAAAGTTTAGAAACACCAAGTGTTTTTGACAAGATTATTAGATAAAATGTCAATATGCAAAAAAATTATGTAATAGCAACAATTTTTCTAAAGATTTTAAATGTATTGCCAATAGCATCTAAAATATTTTAAAATAAATCTAATGTAATATATATAATAGTTCTATACAGAAAAAATGAAGCCCTAAATAATTAGAGGAATTGACCATGTTCGTGGATTGCAAGACTCACTATGAATAAATGTCAGCTCTGTCCAATAGATCTTATAGTTTCTATGCAATCCAGTCAAAACCTTCCATAATATTTTCTGTGCAAATTGGTGAGATGATTTTAATGTTTGTATCATCACAAAAACAAAGAGCCCAGGAACAGACCTATCACACATGGAAAACTGATCTATGAAAAAAATGAGGCACAGCTAAGTTAGTAGGAAAATGATATTTTCTGTATACAGCCAATTGTATATAAATAGGGAAAATTAAATTCAACCCTAATCTTGTACCATATGCAAAAATTAAGGTGTGGATTGTATACACAAATGTGAAGTCAAATTAACAATACTTCCAAGTATGGTGTGAAGCCCCAGCCTGCTGTTGTGGCCATTTAGGGAGTGAATTGGCAGATGGAAGATTGATCTCTCCCTCTTCCCTCCCTGTAACTCTGTCTTTCAAGTAAATAAACAATTACTGTTTTAAAAAGAATATATTTATGACCTTGAGATGGGAAAAGATTTAACAGTAACACGAAACAATTACAAAGGAAAATTTTGAAATATGGAGGTACACTAAAATTAAGAACGTAATCAGAAAACAACACGAAAGAGAAGAAGAGTGTAAATCAGAGAGGGAGAAGCTATTTGGAATAAATCCAACAGTATTTTTGTCCAGAGTATATAAAGAACTACAAATTATTAAGAAAGAACAGGTCATTCATAGGAAAATGCTTTCACAAAGGAGGCTAGCCAGATGGCCAGTAATGATATGCACAGATACATACAGGCTCGTTATTAACACAGTGCAAATTCTTTTTTTCTTTTTTTGACAGGCAGAGTGGACAGTGAGAGAGAGAGACAGAGAGAAAGGTCTTCCTTTGCCGTTGGTTCACCCTCCAATGGCCGCCGCACCGCGCTGATCCGATGGCAGGAGCCAGGTGCTTCTCCTGGTCTCCCATGGGGTGCAGGGCCCAAGCACTTGGGCCATCCTCCACTGCACTCCCGGGCCACAGCAGAGAGCTGTCCTGGAAGAGGGGCAACCGGGACAGAATCCGGCGCCCCGACCAGGACTAGAACCCGGTGTGCCGGCGCCGCAGGCGGAGGATTAGCCTAGTGAGCCACGGCGCCGGCCAACACAGTGCGAATTCTAACCACAATGAGATGCCACTGCATGTAACCTGGAAGTGCTAAAAGATAAGACTGGCTGCTAATATGTGGGCAATGGAAGTTCTTACAAAGACCGCTGGTGTAAGGTGAACTGGGTATATAATAGAAAAATGGCTGGACTTAACTGAAATTGAGCATACACTTACCATGTACTTCCAGTGTGATATTCCTGAGTACACCTGACAGAAATGAGAGGCCTGTGCTCCAGAAATACAAAGAAAAATATTTATAGAAGCACCGTTCATGGTAGTCCTAATCTAGAACCTCAAATATCTATCAATAGAACGTGGCTAAGCAAAAGTTGTGAGTGTTCATATGATGAGAGGTATACAGTAATGTAAATGAACAAACCTCTCTACATGGATGTATTCTACAAATGTATTCTTGAACCAAGAAATTCTGATTCAAAGGAATACATGTGATTCCATTAATATAGAAGTAAAGAACAGGCAATGCTAAATCTTGATATTTAGGGCTGCGAGTCGAGGTGATAAAAGTGTGAAGAAGGGGGTCTACTTTGTGGCACAGCAGGTAAAGCCTGCAAAGCCAGCATCCCACATAGGTGCCGGTTCATGTCCCAGCCTCCAATCTAGCTCCACGCTAATGTACCCCTGGAAAAGCAGTGGAAAATGCCCCACGTCCTTGGACCCTTGCTGCCCATGTGGGAGACCTGGATGAAGTTTTTGGCTTCTGGCTTTGACCTGGCTCAGCGCTGGTCACTGTGGTCATCTGGGAAGTGAATTAACCGATGGATGATCTCTCTGTCTGTCCTTCTCTGTAACTCTGACGTTCAAATAAATAAAATCTTTAAAAAATATACGAAGACGTGGTTACAGTGCTTATCTATGGAGAGGGAATATAAGGTGGTAATGGTTGAAAATGTTTTTTTTTTTTATTTTTATTTTTTTTATTTTTGACAGAGTTATAGACAGTGAGAGAGAGAGAGAGACAGAGAAAGGTCTTCCTTCTGTTGGTTCACCCCCAAAATGGCCGCTGCGGCCAGCCCTGCGCCTATCCGAAGCCAGGAGCCAGGTGCTTCTCCTGGTCTCCCAGGCAGGTGCATGGGCCCAAGCACTTGGGCCATCCTCCACTGCCCTCCTTGGCCACAGCAGAGAGCTGGACTGGAAGAGGAGACGCTGGGACTAGAACCCGGTGCTCCTGTGGGATGCCAGCACCGCAGGCAGAGGATTAACTAAGTGAGCCACGGTGCCGGCCCCTGGAGAAGTTCTTGAAGCATGGGATGCTGGCACACATCGGTGGGGCTCGGGCCACCTGTTCTGCTCACTAGCTGAACAAGCCTCAGTGAGTCACTTAGTCCATTCTGGGATTGAGTAGGATTTCCTGAGGGATTTCACTTGAAAAATTAAGGGCGATCAGTAAGGAATCTGAGGGCGATGCTGAAACCAGAGGCAGGCAAAGTGAACTAAAAACCAGTCTGAAGGGCTTGAAGAGGGATAGTTCAAGTCACGGTAGTAGACCAGATTAGGGTGAGAACTGTTCAGCAGTGAGACCCAGGTCACTACCCCCACTGGATACAGATCTGAGGAACTGGAATAGTGAATTAAGGGCAACTATGGACAAGTGGAAAAGGAGTCACCCACGGTCTGTGATGGAGGAGTTCATTACGTTGGTGCTAGTCTGGACGTCTAGGAAGGGCTGTTGCCTTCAAAGCAATCCTCTCCATTCCCATATGCAGAAGACCCTTCCTCCCCACTTCCCCATTCATTCCTTCCCTTCCTCCTTTTCCCCTTTCCTCCCTCCCATTCCCTTCCTTCTCCTTCCTCCTAGTCCCTCACTCCTTCGGCTGTCCGGCCATGCTGGATGGCTGAATCCCTATCACGGAGGCAGGGTCTGGGTTTGCCGTTCCTTGTAGAACAGATACGTGCTGATCAGACCCTGCTTTAGGTAACAGAACACACCAGACCTTGTCTCTGCCTTTATGGAATGAATATTTTAGTAGTGAGACCCACTGAGCCACTGCCTTTGGTGAGTTCAGGTCGGTTGTCTCCACCCCTCTGGAGAGCCTCAGTATCACCAATAACCAGTGTTGCGTGACCTGTTGTCCACTCCCCTCCCTAAGGTTGCTGGTAGTTTAGAACCTAAATGACTTGTCTCTGTTAGGAAGAAATGCCCAAGAATATTATTATTAACTCTTCAAATCTGAAAAATACCTGCTAACATCATGTTTCTTAATTGTTACTCTAATAGTTTATCAACATAAAATACTTCCTATAAAAATTATCATAATGAATTTGAATAATTCAATAAATATTCAGTTTACTCATTTCCTCATTCCTTCTTATATAATTGGTTGTTGATTTTCTAGTCTTCAATGGTATTTACTTTCCTGAATGACTCCCAAAGGACATTAATTTGAACATCTTTAAGATTCGTGGAGAACTGTAAATATTTTAACCAGCCTTACCTCTTAAACACAGTTTTTCTTTTTAGGCATGAACTTAAAAAACAAATGTACATCTCTTTTCTTACTATTGCAAAAAGTGTATAACAAACAATATCCAATGAGAAGTTTTTGTTTATGCAACATTCAGAACTCTCAGTCCTTGTGTGTTCCCTATAAGGTAATCGCTATACCTCAGGAGGAGTTTGCCTCCCTGATAGTAGCCCCACCTTCTTTAGCACACACAGAGGCTGTGCTGACTTAGCCAGGATTTTGTGCTCTGGAATTGCTCTAGAATTTTGTGCTCTAGAATTGTGACGACGAGGCTTTGCCTGTCTGCCCTTCAGTTGTGTCTGTTTATTCAAACAGCTCCTCCAACTTCCAAGAGGCACCTTTACCCCTGAAACAGGCCAGGTCACCGAGAGCAGATTCTCTGGAATTTACCGAATGACCCGTTCATTGAAAGCCAGTTTAGCAGGTGTCTGTCTGCAGCAGGTATGAGGCCAGGGAGAGTCGATCTGCGGGACAACGTTGGGCACCTGCATCTGCCAAGCACCCTTTCCTTTCGTTGCTCTGAGTCAGCTCAGGCAGGAGAGGCCTCTTGTCCAAGGTCACGCAGTCTAGACGTGTCTATTTTCATCTCAAAAGAAAAGTGTTTTCTTCTACTTATACAGATTTTCCAGTGTTGATATATCGGTGTCCATCCTGGGAGAGTAAGTGTGACATTCGGTATCTCTGGCCTTTGTTCTTTATGTCCGACTTGAACTCAGGACCCTCAGGACTGTACTGTTTCACTTGCACTTTCTCTCTTGTCGCTCCCCATCTTCGTGGAGGAACGACACAGGACCCTGCGCTGTTCTTTTGTCTGCTCGGCCCTTCCCGGGTTTGCTGCTGGTTCTTCCCGGGTTGGCTACCGTCCCTTCCACCTCCGTGGAAGGGCGGTTCCCCCTGCCATATTCCCCACTTCCGCGGGGGAGCGGCACACCGCCGGCCGGCTCTCTCGGGGGCTGCACAGGTGTTCCTCAGGTGTTCCCCTTAGATGTTCCTGGTGCATGTTGTCTCTCTCCTCCTTTATAGTCCTCTTCCGCCAATCCCAACTCTGCTACCCACACGCCGAGTACGCTGCTCTCCTCCAATCAGGAGCAGGTCCTGCAGCTTGTCAAGTTGGTGAGAGGCAGCTGGGTAGAAGCTGTTTTCTCCTCTCCCAGCGCCGTATTGTGGGAGAGCAGATGCATAGAATAAGTCTTAATTCCAGTAACTTAGTCTAGTCCGGGTTGCTCCCCACATCTCTTCTCATGAAGCAGGCTCTAGCTGGGTCTACAAGCACAGAGCAGTGTCTCAGAGGTGTTCTCTCTCTCTATGTGTGTCCAATCCCCAGTGCCCCCCTTTTCTAACCATTCCACCATGTCCATATCAGCACTCGACACAACATAGATCCTGCAGTCTCCCAATCACGTGGCCGTTCCATGGACTTCCTGTGTTAAGAAATTCATTTCTTCCCAGATGGTTTCCCAGATCCAGTCCCCTGCATGGTTTCAGTGAATACATGTTGGACCAATGAATGAATATAAAAATTTTGTGTGGAACTTGATCAGATACATTCTGTTGCTTATTTTATTGGAAATTAGCTTTCTCAAACTTACAGAAGGGACTGCAGTTCCTTCAAATGGCATTAAAATACACGGCAGCTTTCCCTGCTATGTCCCCAGCCACTACCTCTGGCATAGACCTCTTTCTGTTGTCTCTGTTGAGTCGGTCCTAATACTTTGTTTTAAAGATTTATTTTATTTATTTGAAAGACAGAGTTACAGAGAGAGGTAGAGACAGAGAGGTCTTCAATCCGCTGGTTCACGCCCCAGATGGCCGCAACGGTCGGAGCTGCGCCGATCCAAAGCCAGGAGCCAGGAGCTTCTTCCGGTCTCCCACGCGGGTACAGGGGCCCAAGGACTTGGGGCATCTTCCACTGCCTTCCCAGGGCACAGCAGAGAGCTGGATTGGAAGAGGAGCAGCCGGGACTAGAACCAACACCCATATGGGATGCCGGTGCTTCATGCCAGGGCTTTAACCTGCCGCGCCACAGCGCTGGCCCCTATCCTAATAAATTTATATTCCCCTCCCATCAGCTTCTCTTAGAGTGGACCAGTATCACAGGGAAGCCCAGAGGGTCAGTCTGTTGACTCCCGGCTGACCAACACCCTTTGGAACTTACTGTAGGCCTCTTCTCACCACCGCTGGGTTGGGACAGTCCTGCATTTCTGCTGGGAGTCCCACACGTCCTGCTCCCTTCCCAGTGAACGTGTGTTGGCTGTCTGTCCTGTTCTCAGGTCTGCTACTCATCATGCTGCTTCCTTTGTCTGCCTCCCATGTAGACACTGATGCCATGCGGGCATTATGGCTACTAGAACGCCCCCTATGTTTTGGGATTTTTTAGTAGATACCTTGTCACATACTTTTGTTGTTAACTATTTTTTGTATGTTTTTCATTTTGCTGTTTGCTGTATCTTTTTTTTTTAATGTGGAGATGCTGGAAGATGCAGAGCTCTGCTGCTGCCCCTGTCTTCTTCCCAGCTGTGACATAATTTAAATCCAGCATCACTAGGAGACAAAATGAGGAAGATATAAAGTGAAATTGCAACAGTAAATATTGTCCTAGGATAGAGTGATTGGGGCAAAATAGCAGTACACTCAGGAGAGTGAATATTAGCAGGCACAAATAAATGAGCAAAAAAATACTTTCAAAGCCAATTTGGTTACTTTATAGTAATTTTATAGTAATGTGCTGCTGTGGAGTTATTTTTTTAATATTTATTTATTTGAAAGGCAGAGTTACAGTGAGGCAGAGAGAGAGAAAGAGAGAAGAGATCTTCCATCTGCTGGCTCACTCCCCAAATGGCTGCAACGGCCAGAGTTGGGCCGATGCAAAGCCAGGAGCCAGGAACCTACTCCAGGTCTCCCACGCAGGTTCAGGGGCCCAGGGACTTGAGCCATCTTCCACTGCTCTCCCATGCCACAGCAGGAAGCTGGATTGGAAGAGGAGCGGCCAGGTCCTGAACTGGTGCCCATATGGGATGCCAACACCACAGGCAGCGGCTTCACCTACTACACCACAGCACCAGCCCCTGTGGAGTTATTAATACATATAAGTTTTAAATGGTGCAGTTTAAATGGGGCTTGTTCTTCTCTTGGCTCATCACAACCTCTCTGCTGACCCACCAGCACAAGTGTTATCTCCACCCTGCTTACACACAACCACAGAGCTAACGGTCGGGAAAGAGTAAAATTTGGTCTTAACAGCCAAATACCCACGTGAGAATCTGTGTTTAATCAATCCACATTAGCCCTCATGTCTCGTAGTTTCTAAGGAGCAATCTGAAAAGCTTGGCCTACACTTTTGCAAGGTAGGAACAGTTAATAACAAATTCTAGTCTAGATTTCAAGGAATGGTAAGCACTCTTTGCATTAACCCGTTTCCTCCCTTCCATTTAACTGTTGTTAACTTCTTGCTGATGTGTGTGTCCTGGGTGCAGTGATGCAGCAGTGAGACTCTGGTCCCTAGGATGTGGCTCTATTCCCCAAAGGTGCTCAGCATGCCCCCCTTCGGATCATTCTAAAGCAAAGTCACTCTCCAGACAAGTTTCTGTGATGCAAAAATGCTTTTAGAACCAGAATCGGGTCAACTGTATTCTTAAAAAATCCCCCCCCCCCAAAACAGGCAAACTTGTAAAAGTAAGCCAGCTCCAAGGCGAAGCCAGGAGGTTAGCTTATGCTGGGGTTCACCTTTCTCTAGCATGCTTATCTGCTATTATTTCTTACATGGTTTTTAATAAACGTCAACATACAGTGTAGTTTAGTAATGACATGAAAATCAAAACAGCAAGCAAAGATTGCTGTATTTTAAAAACTTTTGGGGCTGACGCTGTGGCGCAGCAGGTTAACGCCCTGGCCTGAAGCGCCGGCATCCCAAATGGGCGCTGGTTCTAGACCCAGCTGCTCCTCTTCCGATCCAGCTCTCTGCTATGGCCTAGGATAGCAGTCGAAGATGGCCCAGGTCCTTGGGCTACTGCACCCACGTGGAGACCTGGAAGAAGCTCCTGGCTCCTGGCTTCAGATTGGCATAGCTCCAGATGTTGCGGCCAATTGGGGAGTGAATCATCGGATGGAGGACCTCTCTCTCTCTCTCTCTCTCTCTCTCTCTCTCTGCCTCTCCTCTCTCTGTGTGTAATTCTGACTTTCAAATAAATAAATAAATCTTTTTAAAAAAAGCTTTTGCTGTTTAAATAGATGTTATAAATATCTGTAAATATTGGCCTTTTGTGTAAAACAAATAGGCGTTTGCTAATTTATATTCTCTGTAAGTTAAGAATTTTATATTTTAGCTTTGCTTTTAAAGTGGGAAAATCCATTACATGGGCAGTTGCTAACCAGGGCATACTCCATCAGATGATCTGTTTGTAAACGTGTACTATTTATAAAAATAGCACATCATGCTATCAAGATTTTGGGTTTTTTTCCTTCTATCTTTTTAAATTCCATTTTGACATCAGATTATAAACACTTTGATTGCAGAAACTGTTTTTTTGAATCTGTTTTCACCCCAGGTGCTTACTAAGGATGGATAGTGATATAGGTAAAATATGACAGAAAGACCTCTCAATTTCTCCTATCTCAGGATCATCCTTAAACATAGTTGGCTATGTTCATCCAGTCAGTTAGCCCTCTGTATGTGCTCATGTCTGGGAAGACCGAAAAGAACAATAATCTGTGTACTTGAGAAGCTTGTAATTTTATTAGAAAGATAAGAAATGCAAACATGAAATGGACATTGAGCCTAATGGTTAAAGTGCTAGTTCAGGGGCTGGCACCGTGGCTCACTTGGCTAATCCTCCGCCTGTGGCGCCAGCATCCCATGTGGGCGCTGGGTTCTGGTCCCGGCTGCTCCTCTTCCAGGCCAGCTCTCTGCTGTGGCCCAGGAAGGCAGTGGAGGATGGCTCGAGTGCTTGGGCCCTGCACCCACATGGGTGACCAGGAGGAAGCACCTGGCTCCTGGCTTCGGATCGGCGCAGCGTGCCGGCCGTAGCAGCCATTTGGGGGGTGAACCAACGGAAGGAAGACCTTTCTCTCTGTCTCTCTCTCACTGTCTAACTCTATCTGTCAAATAAAAAAAAAAAAAAAAAAAAAAAGTGCTACTTCAGACACCGGCATCCCACATTGGAATCCTGGGTTCAGTTTCTGCGTCGTGTCCTGATTCCAGCTTCTTTACAATGTGGACCCTGGGAGGCCACAGTGATTGCTCTTGTAATTGGGTTTCTGCCATGCATGTGGCTGACCTGTTTGAGCTCCTGGCTCCCAGCGAGGGTCTAGCCCAGCCCTAGCCACTGCTATTTGGGGAGTGACTCAGCAGAAGGGAACTCTGAGTCCTTTTCTGTCTCCCAAATAAATAAATCAATACATATTTAAATAAACATATTAAAAGCAAAAAATTAAATTTATTTTATTTACTTGAAAAGCAGAGTTACAGAGGGAGACAGAAAGGCAGAGACACAGAGATCTTCCATCCAGTGGATGCAGAAGCCAGGGATGGGCCAGGCTGGAGCCATGATCCAGGAGCTTCATCCAGGTTTCACAGGTGGATACCGGGGCCCAAGACTGGGCTGTGTTCTTTTGCTTTTCCAGGCTCATGAACACCTGGGGCAGCTGGGAC
Source organism: Oryctolagus cuniculus (assembly GCF_051225735.1). Lineage (NCBI taxonomy): Eukaryota > Metazoa > Chordata > Mammalia > Lagomorpha > Leporidae > Oryctolagus > Oryctolagus cuniculus. The sequence continues at coordinate 170,029,048 of NC_142869.1, forward strand.
TCACAACACCAACCTTAAAACAAATTTTTTTTTAAAGTAATGAAATGTTAACACAAAGTGCTCCATTAGTATTTAGATGTTAAATAAAGCTAATAAAATTTCAGTCTTTATAAAAGCATTTTGTCTTATTTATAATCCATTGAAGAAATATCAATCTTTTTGTGCCTTTTTTTCCTTTTTCTATTTCTGCTGTTTGAATCTCTGGTAAGACAAGAATGATTGTAGCTATTTTAATATTTTTATTATTTAATTTTTTATTTAATATTTTATTTATTCAATATTTTTTATTTTTTATTTTTATTTTATTTAATATTTTTAACATCAGCATAATTTTCTGATTGTATTTCTTGCCTAGGAAAAAGATTCTGTCCACAGACAACATGAGACAGCCCGGCAAGCCCTCATGGGAAAGACACCCCCTCATCACATATTCCTGTTTCAAAGGTAGCAGCTTATCACATTTATTGATACCTGAGTGACTTTAAGTTGATTTTTTTGTGAATCCTCAACAGAAACAGAAACCTCTGTACTAAAATGGACCCAGCAGTTCAGTAGAACTCCAGTTCTTGAGTTGTATTTCCTTTTCATTTATATATATATATACACACACATACATACATATATACATGTATGTATATGTCCATATATGTATACATACATATACATATGTGTATATCTACATATATTCTGGGTATCAGAAACATGTAATTACTGTTCCCTGTGTTGGTAGGCAGTCGTTGAATAGACTGATTCAGAAGACAGGCAGTGTGGTCTCTACCAAGTTCAGCAGAGCCGAGTCTGGGGCCTGTGTGTGACCACTGACCAGCAGACTCATGCCTGTTCCAACACTGTAGCTGTAGAAACTGAGAGATTGTAAATATGAGCTCCAAATAGATCCTTACAAGGGCAGACAGACACTTTGAATTTGCTTGCTTTATATGGTGCAGTTGGGCAGCTTTGTACAAAGCAGCTTAGCAAATCTGAGATGAATTGCAGCAGGATTTATTCCCTAAAAAATGGTGAATGATTCTTTTCGTTTAAAGTCACTCTGAGAGAACAGGAATGCATGCCTTACTTACAAATAGATGAAAAAAATATTTAATATTAGAATTTAGACTATATTAGAATTTTCAGAACTATTTCACTCAGGTGAAATTTTAAAGCATTAATTATAAACAACATTGGAAAATGTCTATTTCAATTTTTATAGCAGTTGGGGCCGGGACTATGGCTCAGAGGGTTAACACCCTGGCCTGAATCGTCAGCATCCCATATGGGCACTGGTTCAAGACCAGGCTACTCCACTTCTGATCCAGCTCTCTGCTATAGCCTGGGAAAGCAGTGGAAGATGGCCCAAGTCCTTGGGCCCCTGCACCCATGTGGGAGACCTGGTGGAAGCTTCTGGCTCCTGGCTTTGGATTGGTGCAGCTCCGGCCATTGCAGCCAGTTAGGGAGTGAACCAGCAGATGGAAGACACCTCTCTCTCTCTCTCTCTCTCTCTCTGCCTCTCCTTCTCTCTGTGTAACTCTGACTTTCAAATAAATAAATACATTTTTTAGCAGTTGATAAATTGTTGGACCTTCCATAACAACATACAAATCACAAGGAAGATAATTTGCCTGTATTTATGGCTTTTAATATATTAAAGAATATTAAAATGATACAAATTTGCCTAATCTTCAAATTAGATTCTAATTATTGTAGTTGGCTGGGTCTAGGCTGTTGTCCTCAAATCAAGAAGGAATTCCAGGGTGAGATGTGGTCAAGGTCAACAGAGAAGATTTGTTTACATGCAAAGCAAAAGCACACACTGAAAAGGAGTATGGGCATATTCAAAAGTTGCACTCAACCAGTGCGGATTAGGGGGTGGTGTTCATGGCAGGAATTAATTGAATATTCAAAGACGGTGGAATTCGGGCTGGAGCTTAAGAGCCATTCATCTCTCTGCCCTTCTCTGGAAAATCTTGCAAGTATCCTGGCGTGGTAGCAGTGGGAGTGCAGGCCCTGGTAACTTTAATGATTTTAGAATTAGCTGAGTCATGGCCGGATGTAGCTGGCAGCCATGCTGGGTTTGTTTCAGCCAGCACCAGTTAAGCAGCAAAACCACAGAATCTGAGGTTGTCTACTTCATGGAAGTTGCTAACAACCTCTGTCTGCCAGTGACTAAGACAAACTTTGAAGTGAACGTCTCTGAGTGGCTACATTACATTATTCGAAATACATTTTATTGGCATTGCTTTTATGTGAGATATAATGGATGTTAATAGTATTCAGTTGTTATATGTATGTATGCTTGGTATCATGACAAAGCCTATGGGGTTTGTTTTTTTAATTTCCAATTTCAGGGGTCTGGTACCAGTACCTGTGCGCGGTATTACAAATTTAGAAGATCTAAAGAGAAGTTTTGATCTTTGTGAAGATTATCTTAAACCTCCCTTTGGATCATATCCTGAAAAGAGGTGAGTTGCGTGTTTGTGGATGGAATTGGTTATTCCCTGCTGGGTGCAATCAGCATGCACATTCGTAGGCTTCCAAGAAGTCCTGAAACTGGGAAGCAGGCCTCCTCTTCTCACTGTGAAATTGGAAAGGAGTAGACCACAAAAATTTAAAGAAATAGTCAATAAACACTCAATCAATGAGAAAAGCACTGAAAAATATGATAGATATGATAGTTTTTAAAATGAGCAATGCTTTCCTTGATTTCTGAATTTTACTGTTGTGATATTTTGTGTTTTTTCCTAAAATATGATGAATAACTGTCCCTTCTGAGTCTGCTCATCTCACTAGATACTAAAAACCCCAGCGTTATAATTAATTAGCTTTCCTTTTTTTTTTTTAATATTTGGCTTTTTTTTTTTTGACAGGCAGAGTGGACAGTGAGAGAGAGAGACAGAGAGAAAGGTCTTCCTTTTGCCGTTGGTTCACCCTCCAATGGCCTCCACAGCTGGTGTGCTGCAGCAGGTGCACCACGCCTATCCGAAGGCAGGAGCCAGGTACTTATCCTGGTCTCCCATGGGGTGCAGGGCCCATGCACTTGGGCCATCCTCCACTGCACTCCCTGGCCACAGCAGAGAGCTGGCCTGGAAGAGGGGCAACTGGGACAGAATCCGGCGCACTGACCGGGACTAGAACCCGGTGTGCCGGTGCTGCAAGGCAGAGGATTAGCCTAGTGAGCCACGGCGCCGGCCATTAATTAGCTTTCAATAACATTGTGGAAATTGTGGGTCAGAGGATGTGCTTAAACTGCATTTTTAGGACAGTAAGGTTGGCTGATGGAAACATAGTGAGAAAGAGGAAACAAAATGTCTAGTTGCCCCACCCATAGGCTCATACATCATCTGTTTCTATGGGGGAAAGGGCCCAGCCTGTCACTCAAGGTTGAAACTTCCTGTTTCAACTTGAGCCTGTCACCCAAGGCATTGAATAGCAATGCTGAGAGTGGGCATCCTTGTCTGGTTCCAGATCTCGGTGGAAATCCTTCCAACTTTTCCCCATTCCATAGAATGCTGGCCATGAGTTTGTCATAAATTGCCTTGATTGTACTGAGGAATGTTCTTTCTATACCCAATTTGCTTAGAGTTTTCATCATGAAAGGGTGTCGGATTTTATCAAATGCTTTCCCTGCATCTGTTGAAATAATCATATGGTTTTTGTTCTTCAGTTTGTTAATGTGATGTATCACATTTGTTGATTTGTGAATGTTGAACCATTCCTGCATACCAGGGATAAACCCCACTTGGTTTGGGTGAATGATGTTTCTGATGTGTTGTTATATTCTATTAGTAGTGTTTTGTTGAGGATTTTTGCATCTGTGTTCATCAGGGAAATTGGTCTCTGGGAAATTGGTAGTTCTCTCTCTTTGTTGTATCTTTTTCAGGTTTAGGAATTAAGGTGATGCTGGCTTCATGGAAGGAGTTTGGGAGCATTCCCTCCCTTTCCGTTGCTTTGAATCGCTTGAGAAGAATTGGAGTTAGTTCTTCTTTAAATGTCTGGTAGAATTCAGCAGTGAAGCCATCCAGATCTGGACTTTTCTTTGTTGGGAGGGTCTTTTTTATTACTGATTCAATTTCCATCTTGGTTATTGGTCTGTTTAGGTTATCTATGTCTTCACAACTCAATTTAGGTAGGTTGTATGTGTCCACGAATCTATCCATTTCTTCTGGGTTTCCCAGTTTGTTGGCATACAGCTCTTTGTAGAGGTTTCTGGTGATTCTTTTTATTTCTGTGGTATCTGTCGTTACATTCCCTTTTCCTCTCTAATTTTATTGATTTGGGTCTTCTCTCACCTCTTTTTTTGGTTAGTTGGGCCAATGATGTATCAATTTTATTTATTTTTCTAAAAACCAGCTCTTCATTTTGCTGATCTTTTGTATTGTGTTGTTTAAAGTTTCAATTTTGTTTATTTCTTCTCTAATTTTAATTATTTCTTTTCTCCTACTAGTTTTGGGTTTAGTTTGCTGTTGTTTTTCTAGGTCTTTGAGATACACTGATAGCTCATTTATTTGATGCCTTTCCAATTTCTTGCTGTAGCCATCAGTTACTATAAATGTTCCTCTTAACACTGCTTTTGCTGTATCCCATAAGTTTTGATATGTTGTATTGTCATATTCATTTGTTTCTAGAAATTTTTTATTTCTTTTTTGATTTCTTCAAGAACCCACTGTTCATTCAGATGGCGTGTTGTTCAGTCTCGATGATTTTGCGTATGTTCTAGAGATTCCTGAGTTGTTGATTTCCAGCTTTGTTCTGCTGTGGTCAGAGAAGATGCATGGCATGATTTGAATTTTTTGAAATTCGCTGAGACTTCCTTTGTGGACTAGCATGTGGTCAGTCCTAAAGAAAGTTTCATGCACTGGTAAGAAGAAAGTTCCATGCACTGGTAAGAAGAATATTCTGCAACTGTAGAATGGAAAGTTCTATAGTTATATTTTAGGGCCATTTTGGTCTATAGTGTCAATTAACTCTGTTGTTTCCTTGCTGATTTTCTGTCTGGTTGATCTGTCCATTGCTGAAAGTGAGGTATTGAAGTGCCCCATTACTATTGTATTTGAGTCTATGTCTCCCTTCAAATCCTTTAACATTTCTTTTAAATTATAAATGTATATGCACCTAATTACAGGTGCCCAGTAATTAGGTGCATATACGTTTATAATAGTCAAATCTTCCGGTTGAATTGATCCCTTAATCATTATATAGTGCCCTTCTTTGTCTCTTTTAACAGTTTTTGTGTTACAGTCTACTTTATCTGATGTTAGGATGGCTGTACCAGCTCTTTTTAGGTTTCTGTGTGCATGGAATAACTTTTCCCATCCTTTCACTTTCAGTCTTAGTGTACCTTTGTTGGTGAGATGTGTTTCTTGTAGGCAGCAGATAGATGGGTTTTGTTTTTTAATCCATTCTGCCATTCTTTTTAATTTTTAAAAGCCTGTGTCTTTTAACTGGAGAGTTGAGGCCATTTACATTCAAGGTGACTATTGATAAGTAACTGCCATTTTTTCATAAATATTCCTATTGTTTACTTCAGATTTCCTTTGTATTTTCAGCCTTCACCTTCTTTCAGAGTGATGAGCATGTTTCTGTGTTTCTGTGTGCAGCACATCCTTAAGCATCTTTTGTAGGCCTGATGGGTGGTAACAAATTCTTTGAATTTATGTTTGCTATGGAAGGTCTTTATTTCACCTTCGTTCAAAAATGAGAGCTTTGTGGCCAGCGCTGTTGCTCACTAGGCTAATCCTCCACCTGCGTCACCGGCACTCCAGGTTCTAGTCCCAGTTGGGGCACCAGTTCTGTCCCAGTTGCCCTTCTTCCAGTCCAGCTCTCTGCTGTGGCCTGGGAAGGCAGTGGAGGATGGCCCAAGTGCTTGGACCCTGCACCCGCATGGGAGACCAGGAGGAAGCACCTGGCTCCTGGCTTCAGATCAGCACAGGCGCCGGATGTAGCAGCCATTTGGGGGGTGAACCAACAGAAGGAAGACTTTTCTCTCTGTCTCTGTCTCTGTCTCTCTCTCACTAACTCTGCCTGTCAAAAATAAATAAATAAATAAATAAATAAGAGCTTTGCAGTGTACAGTATTCTGAGTTGACAGTTTTTTTTTCTCTTAAGACTTAGACTACATCTCTCCGAACCTGTAGGGTTTCAGATGAGAAGTCAGCTGTCGGTCTAATTGGAGATACTCTGAAAGTAATCTGGCATTTCTCTTGTGCACATTTTAGAATCTTTTCTTTATGTTCAACTTGGAGAGTCTGACTACAATGTGTTTTTGTGAAGATCTTTTCTGTTCATGTCTGTTAGGTGTTCTATGTGCTTCCTGTACGTGGACATCTGTTTCTTTCTCCAAATTGGGGAAGTTTTCTGTAATTATTTCACTAAATAGACCTTCTAATCCATTCTCTCTTTCCACACCTTCAGGAACTACTAAGACTGTTTGTTGGGTCATTGGTAGTATCCTATAGATCTCCAACACTGCTTTTTAGTTTTCTAATTTCTTCATCTTTTTTTTTTTTTGGTCTGACTGTAAAATTTCCATCAATTTATCTTCTAAGTCAGATATTCTTTCTTCTGTTTCACTGAGTCTGTTGTCAAGATTTTTCCACTGCATTTTTAAATTTTATTCTATTGCATTCTTCATTTTGAAGGTTTCATTTTAATTTATAGCTTCATGGGAGAAATTTTTGTTCATGTCATGTACTGATTTCATTAGTTCGTGGATTTTTGCTTTGGATTACTTCTAAGTAATCCTACAATCAATTTTTTAAATTCCATTTCTGATATTTTTTCAATCTCTTTATCTTTCACAATCTAAAATTGAAGTATTGTGTTTTTTTTTTTTTTCAGGGCATCATGCTGTCTTCCTTATTCTTTTTTCTTGAGTTGGTGTGTTTATTATTCAGCATTTGTGGAGAAACTTGTTTGTTTCTTTTGTTTTCTTTTTCCCTGTGATGGCTCTTATCTTTCAACTATTCCTCTGTGGCTTAGTGGAGTATCTGCTCTTTCAGTGAATACCCAGAGGTGTGTGCTGGGTGTGGCCAGGGAGCTCTGTTCAGTGTCCAGGGTGAAGGGAGTGTCTAAGGTGATACCCAGGTTGGGTGTAGTAAAGCTCTTCTTTTTTCTTTTTTGTCAGAGGGGTGATTTGTTCTGCTCTGTTGCATAGTCTCATACTCATCTCCTCTCCTCAGAAGAGACCAATGCCTGGGTGCTAGTCCTAGCAGGTAGAATTTTCATCCTTGCTGCCACAAGAACCACATAAAAGATCTGTGCAGTCCTCGGTGTAAACACAGATCCCGTAGCAGTGACCCTCACCAGGGAATCAGGGATCCCTGAGCGTGTGGAGCTGCCCACAGTGACTGCCCAAAGTCCCAGCCAGACCCTGTGCCCTCCCATGCAGCCACAGTGTTTTCACAGTCTGGACACACAAGCCTCCCACAGTCATAAGCACCCAGCCCGCTGTCAGCTCTCCCAGCCAGACTCAGGTGTCTCCTCTCAGCTGGTTGTGGACGTGTGGACTCAAGATGGCACAGCTATTACATATGTCCACAATGATGTCTGCCCTCTCTCCGTTAGTTACAGGATGCAGGTGTAGGGTGGTCGGGAAGAGAGAAACGTGCTCCCTTTATTTCTGCTCTAGTTTGGCAGGCTCTTCCCACAGCTTTGTTGCTGCACTCTGGTCTCACCTCACTCCCCTGAGCTGGTGCATAGCCTCTTGGCTGCTGGGGTCCTGAGCCGTGCGTGTCCACATCCTCCCCGTAGCTCCCTCTATTACGCCTGGAATTTCCTTTGCTGTTTTCCCCCTAAGTCTTCCCTGAGACCACACTCTCTTACCCTAGACTAGAGCAGTAAGCTCCCTCCCTGTTCTTGGATCTCCAGGGGGTTAGGATTTTAACGGATGAACTTGGACACATCAGACCCATGGCACATACTAATAAAATAACTCAAAATGTGGGAAGTTACAAAGATATTTATTGTAGTAGAAAAACTTGGAAAGAACCTTAATGTCCAGAAATAAAGGAATGACGAAATAAGCATGAAGTATCTGGTTAATAGCCCATCATGCGGCTATTAAACTTCAGCCTCTAGAGAACAGCTAAGGACATAAAATTGTTCACTGAGAATGTGGACAATTACGTGCAATAAAAAAGTGAATCTATGTATAGAAAAAAGAGCTGAAATGTGATAATGGTTTTCTTTTTTTTTTAATATATTTTTGACAGGCAAAGTTAGACAGTGAGAGAGAGAGACAGAGAGTTATAGAGAGACAGAGAGAAAGGTCTTCCAAGGGAGGGAAGTTATGGTGGGGGGGGAGCCACTGTAATCCATACTCTGTACTTTGGAAATTTATATTCATTAAATAAAAGTTAAAAAAAAAAAAAGAAAGGTCTTCCTTCCATTGGTTCACCCCCCAAATGGCTGCTACAGCTGGCGCCTGCGCTGATCTGAAGCCAGGTGCTTCTCCTGGTCTCCCATGCAGGTGTAGGGCCCAAGCGCTTGGGCCATCCTCCACTGCACTCCCAGGCCACAGCAGAGAGCTGGACTGGAAGAGGAGCAACCAGGACAGAATCCGGAGCCCCAACCAGGACTAGAACCCGGGGTGCCGGTGCCACAGGCGGAGGATTAGCCAAGTGAGCCGCAGAGCTGGCCTGATAATGGTCTTCTATGTGTGATTTCCCTTATTTCATCTTAGTGATAAACAGTTAATACGCTTTATTTAAGGAGATAAAAACAATGATAAAGATAACCCCAAACTATTGAACCGAAGAGCGAATGTGCGAGAGATAGGAGGAGCAGAATTATAAAGATAGCGGATTTCACGTATTATGTGCCAGTAGTCTGTCCTGGGAATGTGATAGATGTTATGTCAGCACACAGGTTCATTTATAACAACGCAGTGGGGGCAGGGATGTTGTCCCTGCTTTTAACACTTGACACCTGGAGCAAGTTGACTGGTGGTGTGAAAGGAACTGCCCACGGGCATGGATCACTTCTGGTGCATCTCAGAGGTGAGGGCTGGGCCCAGGTCGAGGGGCTCCAGGCTGCTTGTGCCAGGCCACCTGGCTGCGCTGCCAGTGAGGCTTTGCATCCACCTGAAGACTTAGCCACCTAGGAAAGAAACACCGAAAAGCACCCGATGGTCTGTGCTGAACGGAAAGCAATTTGTTCAAACATCTCTTTTCTCTGGTTTTCATTTTCTTATACCAGAGGTTGCTTTTTCTCTGTCCTCCCCAAACCACCTCTTATTTGCTGGAGCCTGTGTTTATGTGTGTGTTTGTCATTTTTGCTTCTTAAACACACATTTTTTAGAAATTGTGTTAGGGCTAGCATTGTGGCATAGTAGGTTAAGCTTCCGCCTGCAGTGCCGGCATCCCATATCGGCGCCGGTTCTAGTCCCGGCTGCTACACTTCTGATCCAGATCCCTGCTAACGAACCTTGGAAAGCAGTGAGAGATGGCCCAAGTGCTTGGGCCCCTGCATCCAGCTGGGAGACCCAGAAGAGGCTCCTGGCTCCTGGCTCCTGGCTCCTGGCTCCGGGTCGGCTCAGCTCAGTTGTAGCCATCTGGGGAATGAACCAGCGGATGGAACACCTCTCTCTCTGTGGCTCCTTCTCTCTGTAACTCTGCCTCTCAAATAAATTAAAAAAAAAAAAAAAAAAAAAACAAACAAACAAACAAACAAAAAAAAACACATGAAAGCTCCCTCTGCTCCCACACCAAAAAGAAAAGAAATCATGTAACAGAGACATGTTCACAAACTACTGCATGACTTTGTAAAGGAAACAAAGTGACATCACAGGCCTAAATCATATCCCCATTAATAGTTTACATCTCAAAAAGGCTTTCTCTTTTCCTGTTTCAGTGACAAGGATACCTCCGTCTCCATGAAGTATTCTGCATTATTTCGGTCTTTTCCATGGTCCAAAGAATTGCCTTTTCAGCTCCCAGAGGGCAGCATTTCTTCGCGTCCAGGATCAGGAGTAAGTGATAGTGAGGCGGATCAGGCCTTAAAAGGTAGGAGGGGTTTCACATACGGTTCTGTAAATATGTTATACCTATGACTGCTCCTCTTAATTAAATGAGTGTTTTAAATCAGAGCTAGGCTGTGTTATCTTGTCCCCCATTGTCGTAGATGAGAAATGAAGTTCAGAAAGATCGGACATATGCCCAAGGTTGCTTGGCTACTTAGAGTGGCAGCTGCTGCCCTGCCCACCGGGCTACACGACCTGCAGGTCTCGGGGGTGAGGGGCACCTGCTGTCTGGAGGAGGTCTTGGTGACTTGGCCTCTGTCCAGTGAAGGTGAAAGAAGCATGGAGGACTACAGGTTGCTTGTCAGTCTTCCGTTGTGGAGGCTTGGAAGAATTCTGGTGCTTTTAGGTTTGCCCCTCCTCCTCACCCGCTGCCTGCACCCCACTGCCCAGGACATATGTGAATCACATGTGCAGACCGAGCCAGAGTGGCCGCTGAAGTTTTCTTTCTGGGCTCCATGTCAGTGTCCATAAGTACTGCTGAGGGAAGAAGGGCTGAAGGTGAAAATGGGAGAAGAGAAAGAGAAAATGGGTGTCAGGATGGATGGTGGGGTTTGCGAGTAAGTAGAAGAAGGAATGAGTTGAGAGAATTCTCTAGAACCTGGAGACCAGGAGGCAGTCACCATTGGTAGCCTTTGGAGAATGTTCTACCTGATCCGGCTTGCTCAAATGATCATAGAAACTGGAAAGAAAATACAGCCTTCTTGGCTGCCTAGGATAAGAAGGCACAGTGGGTGGCATCTCCACAAGAAAGAAGTTACTAAGGCGAGCATTTCTAAGCAGTTCAAAGGCATAGTCCCTCTTTGTGGCTGTATTCAGGGTAAGTGGACAAAATGAGGTCTTTTCAAGGAGTTTGCTTACAAAGGACACAAGCAATAAGGTTTAGAGTTCCAACACCAAAGCTCCAGGACATAATCTCTATAGACCTTTGTGTCATCTCACAAGAAGTGGGAAGTATTTTAGGAGCCCCTTAAGGACTCGGACCTGCCACTCCAGAGATGAGAGGACCCGGAATGTGGCACCACTGCTCTGGCTTCCCCAGGAATGCTGTTCCACGTCTTTCCAATTTCTGTCTATGTCCTCCACCATACCTTTCCTTAAATGGAATACTCATACTCATACTCAACTTAACCAGAGTAAAGTTGTCTGTGGTGTGGTACAGTGGAAAGAGCATTATATTAAGAATCAGAAGATGAGTTCTAGTTCTAGTTCTAGTTCTAGTTCTAGTTCTAGTTCTAGTTCTAGTTCTAGTTCTATACTAACTGATTATGTTGGGAAAATCCATTAACATGTGAACCTGGGAACAATATCTTATAATAACATAGCGTTGCTATCTATTTCTATAACAAGTAATATAGGACCAGATAAGATGAGATATCTAAGAAAGTAAAGTGATAGATACCTGCTGGGTATTGTGGCTAAATTTTTATACACATAGCAGAAGATAGCGGTAGTTTTCATCAGGGATGGTTTCTGTAGTTATTTTGTTCCTTTGAATGGGCCACGTGTTCCTGTTTCTTGGTGTGTTTTATGATCTTTTGTTTAAAGTTGGGCATTTGAAAAAGTGGCTACGTCTTCCAGGCTGCAGACCGGATCAGGGCGGGGGGGAGCCCTTCACCAACGTGAGGGCTGTGTTCTGAGCTAGCAATCAGCTTAGCAGCTCTCTAGCCCCTTTCTGGGTGTGCACTCTCCCTGTTTGTGTGCTTTCCCCCAGTGTCACAGAATTCACAACTGCTTTTAAATGTGTTAACATTCCCCAGGGTTTTACCTTCCCAGGACTTTAGTTGTCCTATTGTGTTCCCTTGTGGTCTTCCTGAGCCAGGCCCACTGCTCCCGGTGGCTTCCCCTAGTTTGAGATTCCAGCTATACGTCTCTGGGCCATCTGAAGTCTGAGTTAGGTGACACAGAGACCAATAAGGCAGTCCTTAGAGTTCAGAACATTGCGCATTAGGTCAGCTTGCTCTGACTGTCCTGAAGAAGGGACCTGGGAACCCGACTGCGGTGTGCTGGGGAGGGGTACAGCAAAGGTGAGCAACAACACAATGGAATGCTCTTCCATTTTGAAGTGGCTTTTCTAGAACGAGCATTCACTTGATTGCTGTAGATCTTTAACTGATTCCAGGGCTCCGATAAAGTTGTTTTAGCTAGTCCAGCTGTTTACTAAATATTTTCAAGGAATGAGAGGGCCTGCACCTTCCTATTCCGCCATGTTGCTGATGTGCTTGTGGTGTGGCAAGCACATCACATCCTGGTTCTAGATCAGTTAAACGCTCCTGTCTTTTTCATAAGAAGTGCCACACTGCATCTGTAGCATCCATTATATGCCAGGGTGATTTCTTTTTACACAAATGCAGCTTTGACTTCTGTGTTTTTAGCATTCTGGTTTCATAATGCTGGTTTTAGCATTATAACTTGATCAGACCATTTGGGGTCTTGATTCAGCCCCCTATATTATGCATTTTTGAAATCTCAGTACCTAAAATCCATGCCACCTGTACCTTTGTCACAGTCACTGTCCACCATAGGACTGAGGACTTGGCTGTGGGTAATATCTTGTGATAAACCTTAGAGACTCAGTTCCAGGGTCAATTTCCCATTTCCCATTGTGTTCACATGGAAACTCTGGTAAGTGACCTACAAAAATAAAAATATGAGTATATGATGTCAGTAATATTTTGAACTCAGAGGTCAGCAAGCTTTCTGTAAAGGACCAGATAATAGATGCTCTTGACTTTGTGGGTAATACTGGATCTTTTGCAATGGCTCAGCCCTTCCAATACAAAGGGAAAGCATCCATAAATAATATGTAAATCAAATGTGAATGGGCTGGTCCCAATAAAATTTTATTTATACAAACAGGCTGCAGGCTAGATTTGGCCTGTGCATCATTTTTTATAGACTTTTGCCTCAGTAGAAGGGAAATTAATTTGAAATAATTGTTCTTTGCAAATCCTCTCCAGTACTCATCATTGAATCTTTTCTAAATATACAACAATTTATTTAATAAACTGAAATTTGCTAAGATTTAAAGTCAGATGTGCCCAATTTTTGAATGGCAATATTGTTTACTCTTAATGAGTTCTCAGTGGCCAGATACTCAAAAATGATTTCTGTAAATAATTTTACTACCCTGAGGTATAATTATCTGATGGTGGAAATTTGAACTGATTGAGAAAGAAGGACTACTTTTCTACTATCTTCTTTGTTATGTGTGGCCTTTATTCTCTTCAAATGTTTGCCTTGTTTTTCCAGCTTAAAAAATATCTCCATGGTAAAAAAAAAAAAAAAAAAAAAAAGAAAAAGAAAACAAAGACGAAATTTCTTTTCTTTTTGTTCCTCTCTTAACATGATATTATCTTTTCAAGTAGTGTGCTCTCTGAATATACCTTTAAAAGATCGATTTTCCCTTTTGCCTTAGCTCAACCAGTAGATGCAGGTTTCTTGATCTTATAAGTCATTTTCTTTTCTTACTCTTTGTAGAATCTTATGCTTCTCTTAGTCCCTATTACACTACTTTCTCACCAATAAAAATTATGTTTTACCTATAGCCACCATGCCTCTATCTTCAGTATGTCGTCTTCTAAACTCCTTCTTCTTCCCTGAAAAAAAAAAATTATTCCAGACACCTTCCTGCTTGGTGAATAGACCAATCTCAGAGGACAATAGATGAAGTTTCTCTTGGAAGCACTTCAGTGTGTGTGTGTCTCTGTGTGTGTGTGTGTGTACACGCAACCTGACTGGGTATGATTAGGAAAGAATGTGGCCTGGACCACTGTCAGGAGGATCCAGGGCCCTGGGGGAAGAGTGTTAGAGTCAGTGCTTGCTGTAGTAACTTTCTGTTGTCCAGTCGTGTACCTGATATCGTCAGACTTCATCTCCTACTTTCATTTGATTCTCAGAGTTTCTCATGAGTTAATTCTAAAACTTACTCTGGTGTTTATAACTAGCAATGTGTATTTTTTTTGTTTAGTGTACCAGGGGTGTAAACTATATGTACTGTATTTTTTTCTTGTTATTTTACAGCACTATGTTTGCAAAAATCATTTTCACATGAAGAAGAGTCTGTCCAACATAGAAGACACTCAGTCACATCCATCAGTCGCCCAGGTTCCAACACCAAACCGACCCTGCCTCCAATCCCTCATGGCCGCAAATGGACTAGTGCTTGATATCTGATCTTAATGTGGGGACTTGCTCTGATAATGTTCAGTCCCTTGTTTTTCCTGGCCGTGGATTCCAGCTGTTTCTCATTCAACCAACTACCTATGAAACAATGTTCCACCTGCCTTAATTCTCTCAATTTCTTTTGTGATTCTCTACGTAGTGTCTTTTATTTTTTTTTATTTTTTTATTAAATGTGGGTTGTTCCTAGCTTTTAAAATTTCAATTTTTTCTGTATCTATAGATGATTTTTCCAGCTGATTCCTGCTTTGAAATATCTGAAGTCAGAATCTTCTCGATCTTGGCTTTCCTCTGCCTGTAGTGATTTTTTTGGATATATACAACTGGGATTGTGGTCTGGAATCACATTGTGTCCATTTTTAACACAAGTGCATGCTCTGGAGGATAACTATTTTCTTCCCATAATGACAGGATTATAGTGTTCCATTTAACCTGGAACCAAAATGATTTGGCAGAATCTCTCAAATAGAAACAAGTAATGGAATGTTGAAACGTTCTTGACTCATTTAGCCAAAGAAGGACTTGTGGAGAGCCAGGATTCTTACTAGCCAATATTAATAAGAATCCCTTCCATCGTGTCTACATTTCCACCCCCAACCTGGTAGTAATGAGGCACCTCTACCCCTTCCCAACAGGGATTACCAGGGACATTCTCATTAACAGCCAGGACTTCCACCACCGTCCCATCTCCTTAGAGTGTCGATGGAGGCCATGTGAGGAGCAATAATGAGATGGTCTTCCCTCTTGTAGCCAGAGTGGTATAAGCAGAGATCTAGTGGAGACTCTAATGCCCACCTCTGCCTAGCATTCATAAGATGTCTCTCCTCTCTTCCTGAGTGTCAACAGAGGCCAAGTGGAGAACTTCCACCTCCACGTGGAAATAATCCACAAATGCCTCTTTGCCCTACTGACATGGTGGCAGAGAAGGCCTGCTAAGATAGAAGATTTAAATAATAGTATCATAGCTATCCAAAATGTCTAAATATAATTGTTTTTAAAAGATCACTCATCAAGAACTCCAACATGAACAAGAAAAAACAGCATCTGCCAACAAAACAACATGGGTGTTGGAATTATCTGGCAAGGATTTTAAAGCAACATTCATAAAAATGCTTGAACAAGCAATTATGAGCATGATTGAAACAAATGGAAAGATGATCAGCAAAGAGACAGAAAGTCACAGAAAAGAAATAGAAGACATAAAGAAGAACCAAAGGAAACTTTAGAACTGAACAATATAATAACTGAAAATTTAAAATTCATCACATGACACAATGGTGAATTGTAGAAGACAGAAGGGGAAGAAAATCAGTGAACCTGAAGACAAAGCAGTTGAGATTACCCAACCTGATTGACGGAAAATAGGCTAGGGGCCGGCACTGTGGCTCACTATAATATATAGGAAGATCTAATATTCATGTGAGAGGAAGGCAAAAGAATGTGGGACTGAAAATATCAGAAGAAACAACGTCCAAGAATTTTCCTAAATTGGCAATTCTGCAAAAGGCGGAATCCTGCAATTTCAAAAGGCTGAGTGAATTAAAA
Organism: Oryctolagus cuniculus; assembly: GCF_051225735.1. Lineage (NCBI taxonomy): Eukaryota > Metazoa > Chordata > Mammalia > Lagomorpha > Leporidae > Oryctolagus > Oryctolagus cuniculus. The sequence goes on from NC_142869.1 coordinate 170,044,787, forward strand.
GCAGAATAATCCTCACAAAAATTTATGACAAGGCATATCATAAACTTCTGAAAACTAAAAAAGAAAAAAATCTTAAAATAGGGAGGAAATTATACCTTTGTTATAGGAAAAAACAAAATCAAATGATAATGATTGTCTCATTAGAAACAATGATATCAGAAACCATGGAAGTGGTACAACATTTTCAAGTACTAAAAAAAAAAAAGAAAAAAGAGAAAATGATCAACTTGTAATTCTATATTCAATGAAAACACCCTTAAGAGTGAAAGAGAAGTCAAAAAATTATTAGATGAGTTAAAAAGGAATTTAAAGGCGAAAAGAAGTTCATAAAACAGAATAGAAATAATAAAATAAGAAAATTTGAGACAGCAAGAAGGAAGAAAGAACAACAAACAGAGGAAAAATATAAGTAAATGCGATTTAAGTTCATTTTCTTTAAAAAAAAAAAAGGATTATTTATTTATTTAAAAGGCAGAGTTACAGAGAGAGAGAGAGAGAGGTCTTCAATCCAAGTGTTCACTCCCCCTATGGCTACAATGGCAGGGCCTGGGCAAGGCTAAAGCCAGGAGCCAGGAACTTCATCCGGATCTCCCTTGTGGGTGGCAGGAGCATTAGCGCATTAGCAGGGAGCTGGATCAGAAGTGAAGCATCCTGGACTTGGCTCAGTGGTTAAGGCCCCAGTTGGGATGCCTGCATCCTATATTGGAATGCCTGGTTAGAGTCTCAGCTCTGCTTCCAATCCAGCTCCCTGTTAATGCACATTCTAGGAGGCTCAGCACTTGAGTCCCTGCTACCCACATGGGAGACCTGAATTGAGTTCTGGGTTCCTGGTTTCAGCCTGGCCTAGCTGCAACTGTTGCAGGCATTTGGAGAGTAAGCTACCTTCTCTCTATCTTCAAATGAAATGAAAATAAATAATTTTTTAAAAATTTAGCCCACTGAGACTTGGCAGTAAACTTATTTTTAAAGTTAAATTAAAGTTAAAGCTAAATAAAGTATTAAAAAAAAACTCAAAAAAAAAAAAAAAAAACAACCCTGACTCAATATATGCAGTTTATAGGAAACACACCTGAAATATAACAACACAAGCAGATTGGAAATAAAAAGATGTGAGCCTGTTTGCATACCTTAATCAAAAGAAAGCAAGAATGATTATATTAATACCAAATAAAAGGCCGGCGCCACGGCTCACTAGGCTAATCCTCCGCCTAGCAGCGCCGGCACACCAGGTTCTAGTCCCGGTCGGGGCCCCGGATTCTGTCCCGGTTGCCCCTCTTCCAGGCCAGCTCTCTGCTGTGGCCAGGGAGTGCAGTGGAGGATGGCCCAGGTGCTTGGGCCCTGCACCCCATGGGAGACCAGGAAAAGCACCTGGCGGCCATTGGAGGGTGAACCAACGGCAAAAGGAAGACCTTTCTCTCTGTCTCTCTCTCTCACTGTCCACTCTGCCTGTCAAAAAAAAAAAAAAAAAAAAAACAACCAAATAAAGTAGGCTACAGAGGATAAAATTATCAGAGACATGTACATTACATAATGATAAAGGATCAGTCAACCAAAAAACATAACAAGAATAACTATATATGCACCAAAAACAGAGCTGAGAAACATGAGAGGCTAAAACTGGTAGAATGGAGAGTAAAATAGATTTACAGTTAAAACTGTTGGGTCCAACAGTCCTTTCTCAACAACAGATGGAACAAGTAGACAAAATCAACAAAGACAGCGAAAAGTTCATCATCATCCAATGGAATTTAATTGATGTTTATAGAATACTGCGTCAAATAGCCCATAAACATTATTTTAATATTCTTTCATCATTTGCCAAGGCAGATCATATTTAGAGTCAGGAAAGAACCTCAACACATAGAAAAGAATTGAAATATAGTGTGTTCTCTGCTTACTATACAATGAAACTAGTAAAAGGAAAATCTCCAAACATCTGGAAACTAAACACATTCCTAAATAATCCATGGATCTACAAGGAAGACTCAAGGGAATAAAAACATATGTTGAACTGAATGAAAATGATAATGTACCACACCAAAATATGTAACATATATCTAAATATGGCTAAATGGATGCACCAAGGAAACCAGGAGCATTGGTAATGGCCTCTATGGCGCTTCCCTCTGGAAAATGGTGAAGAAAATTTAAATCAGCCAGCGTCCCAAGGACACTTGCTCCTTCTGCGGCAAAACCAAGATGAAGAGACGAGCTGTGGGGGTCTCGCACTGTGGTTCCTGCGTGGAGATGGTAGCTGGAGGTGCCTGGACACACACCACCACTTCTGCCGTCACAGTAAAGTCTACAATCTGAAGACTGAAGGAATCAGAAGACCGGTAGAGGCACCGTGTTTGAGACGTCAGTAGCCTATAATAAATGGGCTCATATATATACATATGTGTGTGCACATGTGTGTGTGATAGTAACAGGAGTGCCTGTTAGGAATCTTAGGCTGATTAAGATAGTGCACGTGTGGTGAGTATGAACACCTCAGGCCACAAACTCTTAATTTTAAGTTCAAATCCCAAGACAGAGAAAATCTTACTTCTAGTCAGCTCAGGACAATCTCAATGAACTCACAGTTTACCCCTCTTGCTGTACACCTGGGGTTGCATCCACCTTCCAGGGGTCACAGAGTTTCGAGGCTTCTGGTCCCTGCATCAATAAGAAGGTCGCAGGTGTGTCCTGGCTGCCAGAGGTCATGCCAGCAGCTGTGGCCGCATCCCCACCACGCTGAGCATTCTCCATGTGCCAACGCTCCTTTTGGTGCTCTCTTGACAAACGCACATACTGCACCAACTGCTGCGCCCTGTGCCAGGAGTCAGACTCAGCCTGGGTCCGCCCTGACATCCATGCAGCTGCCTCTCCTTGCCTAGCTCCCATCACGGAGACGCACGGGGAACGTGGTGCCCCAGGGCCTGGTGGAGCTCCCCATGGGAAGCCAGGCAGCAGGTTGCACGGCCCCCACTCCCAGAGTCCCCCTAACCCTGAGTTAGGCATCTGTAGTAGTGATTTCTCAGGGTCCATTTTCCTCAAAATGCCAGTGGCCAGGCTGCATTCCAAGCCAATTAAATAAGGGTCTCTAGGCATGGATGCCCAGGCACTGGATTTTTTTCAACGTCTCTTGAGTGATTCCAGTGATTGCAATGTGTAATCAGGTTTAAGAACACTGCCCCCAAAAAGACTGAGTGGAGACTTCCTAGGATAAAATCATCATTTTTGGTGGTGGGGGGGCAGTTTATAAGTGGCCACATCACCACACCCTCATTGGCAAAAAGTGTATTGTAATTTTTGATCATTACTAATTTAATAGTTGAAAATGTTATTGTATTGGTTAGGTTTGCTATTTTCATATGCTTATTTTTAATTAATATTTCCTTCTTAGTCAAACTATGAATGCTGGATCATCTTTCTGTCACCTGTTAATCCTAATACGTGTTTTCTCTTCATTTTCGTGAGAACTGCGTCTATTAAGTATTAACTATTTGGTTCCCACTTTTTATAAATCTCCCAATTTGTTATTGCTCTTTTTTTAAACTTTAAATACAGGGGCTTTTAGCCCTTATGTAGTGTTTGCTGAGTGCGCATTCTTGAATTCTATTTTCTTTAGAGCAGCACTGTTTAATAAGGCTTTCTGGGATGGTGGCCACGTACAGTAGCCTCCGTCCTCCCCAGTGTGTGGCTGCTGGCTTCCCTGTGGCTATCGAATACTTGGAAAGCAGTTAGTGTGACCAAGGAACAGACATTTTATTTTTACTTTTAATATATTTAAATGTAAATAATCACATTGGCTACCAGTTGGGCATTGTAGTTCCAAAGGCTTTATTATAGTTTTGTTCTTGTTGGCCCAAAAGTCATTTTGAGTTTTTTTTCTTATAAGCTCTAATTTTGGTGAATTACAATGAAGAAATGAAAATCTGGTTTAAATTGTGTTAGAGTTCCTTATGTCTTCCAAGTTCAGGTTAAGAAATCAGAGGTGAGTGTGGAGGTGTAGCAAGTACAGGCACTGCCTGCAGTGCCTGTATCCCATATGGCTCTGGTTTGTTTCCCAGCTGCTCCATTTCCAATCCAGCTCCCTGCTCATGCGCCTGGGAAAAGCAACAGAAGATGGCCCAAGGGCTTGGGCCCCTGCCACGCCTGTGGGAGAGCCAGATGAACTCCTGGCTTCAGCCTGGCCCAGCCCCGGTCATTGTGGCCATCTGGGGAGTGAGTCAACAGATCGAAGGTCTCTTTCTCTCTCTCTGTGTGTCTCTCTCTCTTTGTAACTCTTTCAAATAAATAAATCTTTAAAAGAAACATCAGTGGAATTAAAAAAAATCTATGGTATAATATTTTGCTCTCTCTACTAATTAAGTTTTATTAATTATGTTTTTAAAGCTACCGAGATACATCCTCTTACTTTTATCGACTTGTTCTGTAATAGACGACATTGCTATTTTAGTATCTCACTGTAATTCTGCTTCTGTCTCTTATATGCCAGTTTTTTTACTGTATAAATTTTGATGTTATGTTAATCAGCTCATAAATGCTCAGGACTATTATCATAATTATAGATTTCAATATAGAAAGATCCTTTTGTCTTTGTTTTCTTGAATTGATTTGCTTTGAACTTTCCTTTGATTATATCAGTGCCACCTGCGCTTATTTTTATTAGCCTGATGCACCTATCCTTTTCATCTTATTCTTTATATGTAATTTAATTTTGGTCTCACAGTTGTTCTTCTCTAACCCAATCTGAATCTACCTTTTTACTTTGGTTGTGGAGGAAAATAGTTTTATTTCTTTTTAAAACTCATAAACTCATTTTGTTTTATATTTCATGGTGAGTTTGAGACTCTGGGCTTTTATTATTATTATTATTTGCCATTTTGCTGATTGGTTTATGTCTTTTGCTATATATTTTGCTCTTTTCATTTTCCATAACTTGGAAAGTACATTTTCCCTGTCCTGATGAACTTCATAGAATTTAAATTCTTAAAAGTTTCTCCCTGTCTTTCTCATTCCCACAATTATAAATTTTATCAGGAATTATAGATTCAGCCTATAGAACCTCACCCTCATTTCTGTTTTTGGAGGTTTTTTTGTGATTAAATATTCAAGAACAGTTTTGCTTTATAGTCACTATTATGTTATTCACTCCTCCGAAATTTCCAGAGGCCTTGATGTTTACTGCCAGTTATTTTATCTAACATTTTAGTTGCAGACTCTTCATCTAAGAGCGGGAAGGGAGCGTGGGGAAGGGGAGCACTGGGGAAAGAGTTCCGTGGGGGGCGCACATCCACTGGGCTTCTGAACTCCAGCAGCAGAGGGGCAAGGGGCGAGGCTGCTGGACTTTTGGTTTTAAGATTTTATTTATTTATTTATTTATTTGAAGGTCAGAATTACAGAGAGAGGGAGAGTCAGAGATCTTCCATCTGCTGGTTCACTCCCCAAATGGCCTCAATGGCTAGAGCTGAGCCAGTCCAAAACCAGACACCAGGAGCCTCCCCTGAGTCTCCCACGTTGGGTGCAGGGGCCCAAGCATTTGGGCCACCCTCTGCTGCTTTCCCAGGCACTTCAGCAGGGAGCTGGATCGGAAGTGGAGCAGCCGGTGCTCACATGGGATGCCGGCGCTGCAGACGGCGGCTTAACTGCTGCACCACTGCACCAACCCTGGGATTTTGTTTAAACCTTTATGCTGGTGTTCCTGAATGCACAGCCATTCCTGCTATGCCCAGGATGTGTGCTTCTGGAAACACCAAGACTGTGGCACAAGGAACAGACTTAGCTTCAGATTTTATTCCTGGTGCCAGTTACTTTTGTGATTGTTGAATTATTTCCCTGGGTTTTATAAGGGAAATGTCTTTCCTAACTCACTGAATGGGCAGTTGGGTTTTAACCTCTACACCCGGGTTCCAATTTCTAGAAATTGTCAAGAGTACATAAAAGATGTATGTGTGTATGCATGTATTTGTATACCATCCCATTCCAAAAAGGTACAGGGACACTTGCAGTGGTGATTCAATTCAATCAGATAAAACATGAGAAGTATGGATACCGGGGCAAGGAAAGAAAAAAAAATGATGTTAATATATCGAATGCAATAAACAGCACTCTGGCCTCAGAATCAGCCCTTAAGGCATGCGAATCCGGCTGAAAAGCCCATGAGAGTATTTCAGGCATGGAAAGCCAAGACACTCTGGCAAGAAAAAAAAAAATGACCTAAATGAAAGATCTCTGCAAGTGAGATCCCAGTGGAAAGAACAGGCCATCAGAGAAGGAGGTACCTTTCTCTGAAGGGAGGAGAGAACTTCCACTCTGACTACAACCTTGCCTAAATATGATCAGAGTCGGTGAACTCAAAAGGCTTCCATAGCCTTGGCAACCCATGACAAGAGCCTAGGGTGATTACTGATGCCATAAACAAGAGTGTCAATTTGTTAAGTCAACAACAGGAGTCACTGTGCACTTACTCCTCCTGTAGGATCTCTGTCCTTAGTGTGCTGTACATTGAGATTTAATGCTATAACTAGTACTCAAACAGTATTTTTCACTTTGTGTTTCTATGTGGGTGCAAACTGTTGAAATCTTTACTTAATGTATGCTAAACTGATCTTCTGTATATAAAGAGAATTGAAAATGAATCTTGATGTGAATGGAAGGGGAGAGGGAGCGGGAAAGGGGAGGGTTGCGGGTGGGAGGGAAGTTACAGAGGGGGAAGCCATTGTAATCCATAAGCTGTACTTTGGAAATTTATATTCATTAAATAAAAATTAAAAAAAATATATCGAATGCGAGCCTGAATTTTAGCGACGGTCACACAATTACACTTCCTGGTAGCTACAGAAAAGAAGCAAGAGCCCACCACAGTGTCAAGATTCCTCCTGAGGAACATAAAGGCAGGGGAGCCGGCCAGGACCAGCGTAGCTTTTCTTGAGCAGGACTTGAGAGCACTTCCGTCCCCGTTTCCCCAGAGGGGGCGCTGTATGACCTACGCGGGCCACAGTCTCCGCACCTGGGAGGCATTCACAGCCTTGGGTTTGACAACGCTGTCTCTTGTGCTGATCCGCGATGCAGACGACAAAATACAGAATCCTCCTGCTGCCTCCCATCCAGCCTAAAGGAATTATTTATGAGTCTCTGGGGCTGGTGTTGTGGCACAGTAGGGTAAGCCCCCACGTGCAATGCCAGCATCCCACATGAGTGCCAGTCTGGGTCAGGTCATGGCTGCTCCACTTCCCATCCAGCTCCCTGCTAATGCAGCTGGGAAAGCAGTGGAGGATGGCCTGGTGTTTGGGCCCCTGCACCCACGTGGGAGACCCAGATGGAATTTCAGGCTCCTGGCTTCAGCCTGTGCCAGCCCTGATCATTGTGGTCACTGGGGGAGTGAACCAGCTGTTGGAAGCGCTCTCTCTCTCTCTCTCAGTCTCGCTCTCTCACTCTCTCTCTCTGGAATTCTGCCTTCAAATAAATAAATAATCTTTAAAAATATATTAGGTGTTTGAGAGTTCTGTCCAAATACACAGGGAGGCAGCGCAATCTCGTGGTTAACCGTGTGACACTGCACTAAGAATTCCTGACCTGGAATCCTGGTTTCGCCATTTGCCGGGGATCTGACTTGGAATCTTTTACTCAGTTCTCTGTTTCTTCAGTTGTCAGCCTCAGTCACGGAGGGACTGATGGAACTGTCATGTCGCAGAAACGGAGGTGAGCGGGACGGATGGGGGAAAGGCATCAGGCTGACCAACAGCAAGCCACCCTCTGGCCTAGAGTTCCCCAGCCTCCGAGGGCCTGGTCTCGGGAGAGAATCAGGTGGTGGGAACCACAAGGAAAACAACGTAGCCTAGCGATTCTAAAAGGCACATTTTGCACATTTTAATATCTCTAAAATCAGGGGGCATTTGAAAATGAATGGCATGCCATGACTAAACTGGCACCATTGTTTTTCTTTCTTGGTGGAATACAGAATGCTGGCATATAGAACAACTTATAATGTCTCAGGGTCAATAAATTTGGTAGCAATAATTATAGTAAGAGGCCGGCTGCTCCTCGGGGACAATCAGGGTCTGGCTGTGGAGGCAGAAGGCTCCTGCTCCAGTGCTGCAACGTGAGATGGACGCCCCGGCCCAGTGACAGGCCTGTCAGATGGCTGTTCCCTGTCCAGGGGTGCTCCCCTGTGCTAAGATGCCCTACCCCTGTTTAGCTTTGCATTAGCCACCTTTTCCAGGTCCCCCCAATAGAGGGAAAGGAAGCAAGGGACTACTTATACCCAGCAAGGCTTTTGCCTGCTAGAGAGAAGAGCCAAACCTAAGTACATAGGCTATCTGCATATTAGGAGGAGGTGGCAAGCAAGCCCACAGCGTGCCAGGGTCCCCTCCCGTGCCACCTCCCTGCGGCCGCCTATGTTCCCAGCGAGTCATCCAGGACTGCTCGGAGCTCACTGCCATGGCCTTTCCCCACTTTGTGATGGCACGTTGTTGGCACGGCTGCCTCAAAGCCCCTGGAAAGATGTCAGACAGCACCGGGCGTGGTGCACGCAGGAGACTCCTGGTAGTGGGGGCGGCAGACTGAGCAGCTATTCCATCCCAGTTTGGGAAGTGGCTGTGTCTACCTCCAGGGGGCGTTTACACCCCATCCCCCCACACCTGGCCAGGTAAACCACTTGGCAAATGATAAATGCTCAATAAACGTTAGCTGTTTTTATGCTTGGCGAAAGTGGTTCGGAAGATACAAAGGATCCGTTAGAGAAAGTGGCATCAAGGTTTCCTGGTCCCTGGGAGCGCTGGGCTAGGAGAGGCCTACTTACCGGCCTGTGGCCTGGGGGATGCTGCACCTGGTTGGCCTGGGGCTGTTCCAGTCTGTGGCTGTTGTACCAGCAGAATTATTCTTAGGGCTTCCTTCAGTCTTGCATGAATTCTAGTGTAGATGTGTGGGCCAAGTGGAGTCAGTTTTCCCATTTCTATTGATACATTTGAGAAAGTGATGTAAATACAGAAGGATAAAAGATTGAATTAGTAAAATAAAAACTCAACCTAAAAAGAAATACCACAGTGTAGGAAACTAATAAGTAGACTTATTAAATGAAAGCCTTTGAGAGGTTAAAAGAAGTATTCTAAACTAAAAGCTCAACATTAGTATATTTAAAGCTTTACATGAAGATGTGTAATAATAAATCTAAAACAAAAAGAAATGTCAAAGACGAGACAAAATAGGATGACTACAAATAGAAAACAAGACTAATACAATAGAGAAAAACCTCAACAATACGCATATCTGTACCTGACTTAAAAACATAGATGCTTACATGTGTAATATGTACTTAGTCACACAAACATACCAACACGTAAAAGAGAAATGAGGAGAAGCAAAAAGGCCTTACCTGAAAGTCGGGGACTAGCAGCAACTCTGTGTCCTGTGGTCAGATTGTGTTCACACAGTGCAGATGCTGAGCGGGGAGAGAAGGCATGAGGGCGCTCCGAGTGTTACCTTCCCACGCTCCACCAAGCCCCTTAAACAAAGCCTTCTCCTCCCAGCGTGGGGGACACACTGCGAGCATATCTGTGTATTTGTCTACCTACACACACACTGTACATTCGTGTTTTCATACTTTTTGGAAAAGGGGCCACCTTGGGGCCAGCACTATGGCGAGGGGGTAAAACCGTCATCGACAGTGCCAGCATCTCAGATGCGCGCTAGTTCCAGGCTGCTTCATTGCCAGTCCAGCTCCCAGCTAATATGCCTGGGAAAGCAACAGAAGATGGCCCAAGTGCTTGGGACCCTGCACTCAAGTGGAAGACCTGGAAGAAGCTCCTGGCTCCTGCCTTAGGCCTGGCCCAGCCCTGGCCATTGCAGCCATTTGGGGAGCCAACCAGTGGATGGAAAATCTCTCTCTCTGTCTCTTCCTGTCTCTCTATAACTCTGCATTCAAATAAATAAATGTTTTTTAAAAAAGCCTGTCATCTGTGAAAGCTCTTCCCTAAAATGTTTGGCTAATGGACACAGCCCGGATAGCCCAAGCTCTTGATAGCAGAGGGTGCTGTTTAGAATTTGACGAAATCAGCCGGCGCCGCGGCTCACTAGGCTAATCCTCCGCCTTGCGGCGCCGGCACACCGGGTTCTAGTCCCGGTCGGGGCGCCGGATTCTGTCCCCGTTGCCCCTCTTCCAGGCCAGCCCTCTGCTGTGGCCAGGGAGTGCAGTGGAGGATGGCCCAGGTGCTTGGGCCCTGCACCCCATGGGAGACCAGGATAAGTACCTGGCTCCTGCCATCGGATCAGCGCGGTGCGCCGGCCGCGGCGGCCATTGGAGGGTGAACCAACGGCAAAGGAAGACCTTTCTCTCTGTCTCTCTCTCTCACTGTCTAACTCTGACTGTCAAAAAAAAAAAAAAAAAAAAAAGAATTTGACAAAATCCACACAGTATAGTGCGCAGTACGGCATCACTGTCTTGGCAAAGCACATGCAGCAAGTTTTGTTGAATAAGGACCATGAAAAATGAGGGCGATCTGATCCGCTAATTAGAAGGCCGCCATCCAATCTCAGCAGCTCTGCGAGGTCACACACAACTTGCTTGTGTTTAAGAAGGCGAAAGGTGTGCAGCTTTATATTTCCTCCTATTTATTAACATGCAGAAAAGGTTTCGGGGTTTTTTTTATTAACCCAGGAGTTGTTGGCATGAGAGATTAGTTTAGCAATTTGATGAGGTGAATTCTATTGCATGTTAAATTAGAATCCCAGACACTAATGCCCCAAATCTAATTTTCACTCTAGTTTATAAGATTCTCCTGAAAATTCTATTATCCTAATACATGCCTCTAATTCTCAAACTTCTATAAGAAACTGTACTTCCTACCAATTGAAAAGCCAAAAATATTCTCAACCGATACTGTAGAATATTCAAATTTTATACGTACTGGGTCATTGAGCTTAACTACAGAAATCAAATCTATTTTCCTTGAAATTACAGTACCTGTAAAGTATAGCAAAGTTCCAGATCTAACTAGGAGTTCTGCAAAATAAAGATTTTGCGAGGGCCACGAATTTTTTTTAAAAGATTTATTTTATTTATTTAAAAAAGAGTTACAGGGAGAGGTAGAGACAGAGAGAGAGGTTTTCCATCCGCTGGTTCACTCCCCAGATGGCCGCAACGGCCAGAGCTGCACCGATCCGAAGCCAGAAGCCACAAGCTTCTTCTGGGTCTCCCACGTGGGTGCAGGGGCCCAAGGACTTGGGCCATCTTCTACTGCTTTCCGAGGCCATAGCAGAGAGCTGGATCGGAAGAGGAGCAGCTGGGACTAGAACCGGCGCCCATATGGGATGCGGGCGCTTCAGGCCAGGGCATTAACCCACAGTACCACAGCACCGGCCCTGTAGGGCCACGAAATTTACCAAAACAACAACTATACGTGCTTGTTCTGAGGGCAGGTCCTGTAGGATCTAATCAGTACTGTACATCATTCACATGAATGATACACACATGAAGGGAACAAGAAACACAGGAGCAGCGAGGGAACATAAGAGGAGGATACTGGTTGTTTCCATGGCATCAGCATCAATAAGGTGACTGGCAGTGAGTTACTGATGAGGTATCCACACTTCCTGTGTCTCTGCACAGGACGCTCTTCCACAGATAACCCGGGACTCACGCTCTGCTTCTCAGGGCCCTTTGCTCACATGCCAATCAATGTCTCAGGTTTTCCCTGATCCTCCTATTTTTTTTTTTTTTTTTTTTTTTTTTGACAGGCAGAGTTAAACAGTGAGAGAGAAAGAGAGAAAGGTTTTCCTTCCGTTGTTTCACCCCCCCAAATGGCCGCTACGGCCAGCGCGCTGTGCTGATCGGAAGCCAGGAGCCAGGTGCTTCCTCCTGGTCTCCCATGGGGTGCAGGGCCCAAGCACTTGGGCCATCCTCCACTGACCTCCTGGGCCACAGCAGAGAGCTGGCCTGGAAGAGGGGCAACCGGGACAGAACTGGCGCCCCAACTGGGACTAGAACCTGGTGTGCCGGCACACAGGCAAAGGATTAGCCTAGTGAGCCGCGCGCCGGCCCTGATCCTCTTATTTAAATTCTGTCTAAAACTCCCATCCCCACCTCATTTCACCACCTTTCCCTGCTTAATTTGTGTCCAGAGCACTTTCCACCATCTCATGTTTATTTTAAGTAGTAGCTTGTTAACTTGTGTGGTTCTGGGTATAAAAATGCAAGACCTGGAAAGGCAATTCTGGATTTCCAGACTGCCATGGCCTTGGGCTTCTTAGATAGGAAATATTGCTGGTGGTGGTGTTGTGGGGCGCTATGAAAATGCTATCAGGGCCAGCACTGTGGCGTAGCAGATAAAGCTACCACCTGCAGTGCCAGCATCTTATATGGGCACCAGTTCGAGACCCAGCTGCTCCACTTCCAATCCAGCTCTCTGCTATGGCCTGGGAAAGCAGTAGAAGATGGCCCAAGTCCTTGGGCCCCTGCACCTGCGTGGGTGACCTGGAAGAAGCTCCTGGCTCCTGGCTTCTGATCAGTGCGGCTCCAGCTATTGCGGCCATCTGGGGAGTGAACTGCGGATAGACAACCTCTCTCTCTCTCTCTCTCTCTCTCTCTCTCTCTGCCTCTCCTTCTCTCTCTGTGTAACTCTGAGTTTCAAATAAATAAATAAATCTTCAAAAAATACTATCATTCTATCTCTTGTTTTCTGAGACTGACTTTTTACATCAGTGGCGTTTTTGAGATTCATCTCTGTTGATGGTTAAAGCTATAGCTTATTCATTGCTTTTCCATTCTTCCAGTCTCTTGTCAGTGATAATTTTAGTCTTTCCAGTTTTGTGCAGAGAAATCAGTTCTATTATGAACAGTGTGTTCATGTCTGCTGGTGCACACGTGCAGGAGTGGGTCTGTGGCTATAGCCAGGCGTGGAATGTCTGACGTCAAATTGTTTCTCAAGTTGGCTGTACTAATTTGCACTTCGCAGTAGTACGTAAAAAGTTCACGTCGATACGGCCCTCCTCTACGCTTGCTGTCTTCTGACTTTTCAATTTCAGCAGATGTGATGAATACGATGCACCACCCTGGGGTTAGGATGCACCTCTCTAATTACTGATGAGCCTGACCACCCTTGCGTGTTTCGTGCCCACTTGGTGTTTTCTATCCTGTGAATTATTATTTTTTTATTTGACAGGTAGAGTTACAGACAGTGAGAGAGAGAGAGAGAGAGAAAGGTCTTCCTTCCGTTGTTTCACTCCCCAAGTGGCTGCCACGGCCGGGGCTGCGCCGATCCGAAGCCAGGAGCCAGGTGCTTCCTCCTGGTCTCCCATGAGGGTGCAGGGCCCAAGGACCTGGGCCATCTTCCACTGCACTCCCGGGCCACAGCAGAGAGCTGGCCTGGAAGAGGGGCAGCCGGGACTAGAACCCAGTGCCTATATGGGATGCCGGTGCCGCAGGTGGAGGATTAACCAAGTGAGCCACGGCACCAGCCCCTGTGAATTATTTTTGTTCTTTTCTTTATTGATTTCAGAAGTTCTTTATAAATGCTGGATATTCCTCTTTATCACTTAGATGTATAAAATGTGTTCTCCTAGATTGTGGCTGAATTTTCTCCTCCTCTCCTTTTTTATTCCCCCTCCCTTCCTTGTTATACTTTTCCCTAGAATATCTGTGATTTGGAACAGACAAAGGACCCACACATGTCAGCTCAGCCCATCACATGATGGAATTCCCAACAGACTCGGTCTTCCTCTTAAATTTCCCCATCCCTAGCATTTTTGGCAATTATTCCTAGATAGTTTTGTGAAAAACTAAATAGTTACCCTCTGTGGCATGTGAATTACTCTTTTTCATTTTTAAATTGAGAAGTAAAATGATTTTTTTTTTATTTCTCCCTTTGTGCACCGTTTGGAATTAATCCAATTTCTAATATTCCTCCATAACCTTAACTAATGGGACACAATGCATAATTTATGGGTAATTTGACAGCTGCTCTAATGCTTGGCAAATTTTAATACCATTTGTTTGTTGAAATTATTTGCATAGATGGAATCCTGAGAGTCCAGCATTCTTTTCTGTCCTTACATTTTCCTTCCCCAGCATGGAATTTAGCATTAAACCTGTGAAGCTTCAGGTTGGGTCTAGACGCTCAGTGGTCAGTTCCCTAAGAACACGGGCCCTGTGGATTTTGTTCAGCGATGGACTCCTAGTGCCCAGCGCCTTCCTGGCTCAACGCTGCTAACCCAATACATCCCTGACCAATGGAGTAAGAGTACAGTGTTGGTCACATGTATTTTAGAAACTTAAAGTCACACTGTATCCACTTCCAGGGAGTATACTGAGAAAGAAATATGACCAAGCCACATAGATTTTATACAAAGATATTCACAGGATCAGTATTATTTATAATAAAGTAAGTTTGTAAATATTATATTTTAAATGTTCAACAATAATACATTTATTTCAACAATTATGGAACAATAGACCACTGTGAGTTATTAAAACTTGCATTTGCAAAGCAAACAAGAAACAGTATTACATGAATCAAAAAGAACATAGAGAGCTGGCGCTGTGGTGTAGCAGGTAAGGCTGCCGTCTGCAGTGCCAGCATCCCATGTGGGCGCTGGTTCGAGACCAGCTGCTCCACTTCTGATCCAGCTCTCTGCTGTGGCCTGGGAAAGCAGTAGAAGATGGCCCAAGTGCTTGGGTCCCTGCACCCATGTGGGAGACCCAGAAGAAGCTCCTGGCTCCTGGGTGTGAATCAGCACAGCTCCAGCTGTTTCGTCCAACTGGGGAGTGAACCAGCGAATGAAAGACCTCTCTCTGGCCGGCGCTGCGGCTCACTAGGCTAATCCTCCGCCTTGCGGCGCCGGCACACCGGGTTCTAGTCCCGGTCGGGGCGCCGGATTCTGTCCCGGTTGCCCCTCTTCCAGGCCAGCTCTCTGCTGTGGCCAGGGAGTGCAGTGGAGGATGGCCCAAGTGCTTGGGCCCTGCACCCCATGGGAGACCAGGAGAAGCACCTGGCTCCTGCCATTGGATCAGCGCGGTGCGCCGGCCGCAGCGCACCAACCGCGGCGGCCATTGGAGGGTGAACCAACGGCAAAAAGGAAGACCTTTCTCTCTGTTTCTCTCTCTCACTGTCCGCTCTGCTCTGCCTGTCAAAAAAAAAAAAAAAAAAAAAAACTCTCTCTCTCTGCCTCTGCCTCTCTGTAACTCTGCCTTTCAAGTAAATAAATAAATCCTTAAAAAAAAAAGATTTTGAATTCCAGGGACCAGTGTGGTGGCGCAGTTGGTTAAGCCACCACCTGCAACATTGGCTTCCCATAAGAGTGTCAGTTTGCGCCTACTCCACTTCTGATCTAGTTCCCTGCTAATGCACCTGGGAAAGCAGAAGATGGCCTAAGTCTTTGAGCCTCTGCAGCCACTCGGAAGAGCTGGATGGAGTTCCAGGCACTTGGCTTTGGCCTGGTCCAGCCCTGGGAGTTGTGGCATTTAGGGAGTGAACTAGCAGAAGATCTCTGCCTCTCTCTGTCTCTCCTTGTGGTGTGTGTGTGTGTGTGTGTGTGTGTGTGTTTGACAGGCAGAGTGGAGAGAGAGAGACACAGAGAGAAAGGTCTTCCTTCCGTTGGTTCACCCCACAATGGCTGCTGCGGCCGGCGCACTGCGCTGATCCGATGGCAGGAGCCAGGAGCCAGGTGCTTCTCCTGGTCTCCCATGGGGTGCAGGGCCCAAGCACTTGGGCCATCCTCCACTGCACTCCCTGGCCACAGCAGAGAGCTGGCCTGGAAGAGGGGCAACCAGGACAGAATCCAGCACCCCGACCGGGACTAGAACCCGGTGTGCCGGCGCCGCGAGGCCGAGGATTAGCCTAGTGAGCCGCGGCGCCGGCCTCTCTGTCTCTCCTTGTAACTCTGCCTTTCAAATTATTTTATTATTTTATTTTAACAAATGGGCATGGACGAAGCAGCAGAGACGAAGCGGCCACTCAGGGCCCAAGCGGAGCGCTCTTGTTGCTGGAGGTGTTGGCGGTGGTAGCGGGTGCTCTTGGCTGTCAGGAGCACAGAGGAGGCCAGGGGATGCTAAGTTCCAGACCCTCATTCTTTCGTCCCCCCCACCCCCGAGGTGAGGGAAACAAGACCTATACTGCAGTGTTTCACTGACTAGGCATCTGTCTCTGCCTTCCTATTCCTTTTCTGCATGAAAAACCCTCTGCCTGGTTTTAATTCTCCCGCTCCAGGCCTTTAGTGTTGCCTTCCCTGGGATAAGCCACGCATTCAGACCCAGAGGAAGACTAGGAGTCACACGGCCAGAGAAGCCCAGACAATGATTCCAAGGAGAAGGCGCCGGAACTGCAGGGTCCCCCAGCTTTGGGGACCCCAGGAACCAAGACTGGGCACAACATTCACAACTCATCATTTACTTCCTGCACCTCACAGATGCCTCCTGGATGTTTATGCAACTCCAGGTGGATGACAAAGATGGAGCTTGGGAGTTTGAGAGCCTCACAGGGCTGGCAGAATGAGGCTATCCATCAGGCCTTTCAATTTTTTAAATACCACTTACATGTGCCATTCCTGTCACAGTCCAGTTTGTGATCCAAAATCCATCCTCATGACCCTCCGGGTAGTGGGAGTGTGAGTCCTGAATACTAAGAGCAGAGTTGGGCTCCTCGATGACTTTAGGGACAAATTTCCAGACGATATCAGCAAATACTTGACCCCCAGATGGCAAGAAGCCTTTTGTCTCAGAGCATATATGACAGCGAAGTGTTAATCTTCGCATTGGTGAAACCCCATCTGTCACTGTCAGCTGTCTCTGTTGCCCTTGAATGCCACTCTCAGTTATGCATTCCGCCAAGTGAGCTCCTCTTTACATAATTAACCACCTTGGGCAGTGGCTAATGGATGAAGGGAACGCGCCATTAGGAGGCCATCTGAATTCATCCCACGCCTCCTACAGGAAGAAGACGGGCACTTGCTTCTGTGCCACGCGGCGACACAACGGGATGGGGGATTGACTCTTGGCCTTTCCTGGATAATTGCCTAGCAAACTTGGGTGTGTACGATTGTAAACTGCTGCCTACTGTGTGATTACAAGATTATGAAAGAAGCCGTGAATTGCTAATCTTGTCAGTCCAACTGTTTTCTTCCTGAATAACATTTGCGTTATTACACTTTGGGTGATGAAAGATTGTAATTGGCTGTTGACACTGATTGAAGGAAGGAGACGTGGCTTTTTTTTTTTTTTTAAAGAGAATTAATTAGCTTTGGCGAGGGAGGTAACACAATTCAAATCCGCAGCGCTCACAGCTGCATAACAGAAGTGAACTGTCAAAGAGTGTTTTCATCTCTTTCTTCCCCACCTGTTTTTCTCATTTTTGATGACATATTTTCCGAGATTTAACACATTTAAAATAAGCTCACCAAAGGAAAAGAGGGGGTGAGCTGGGGAGCCTTCAAAAGAGAAAGAAAAAAAAAAAAACCTGGAGTTTTCTGGGAGTCACAGCAGAAAAGCTGCAGATGTCCGCGGGTTCCATTTGCATGTGTGAAAGCCGTGTTTGAGGAAGACCTCCCAGACGCGGGAGGTGAGCGGCCACGTCTCTGCATGCCACTCAAGCTGTTTAAAGCCAGTGGCAAACTTCAGACTTCGTGGCTGTGTGGGAGCCAGAGCGGGGTGGGGGTGGGGGGCTCTTGGTCAGTTGACATTTCCCGGTGTGACTGGTTCAAGCCAATCTCGGTGTGGGCTGATGAAATGGTCCATGAAAACCTGGTTTCCTACAAGATACAGGACATCCGTGCTTGAACTGCCGCCAACACGGGGGAGGGGGCTTTTCTCCCTTGGGTACAAGCAGGAGGCAGCAGCGCAGTGGCTTCTTTGACTGCTAACAACCCACTTGCAAAGTGTTTTCTTTCTTGTTCCTACAACTTTAAGTTTCCGTTCTCAAGCGGGAAGCGTTGTCACCAAGGAATGCAACCAACGTTCAGTTGAGAGCGGGTGTTGTGGGGGCCGTGGGGTCACATTTGCCTTCTCGGGCCATTCAAGCAAAGCAGAGGCCACTACTGCGCCCCGGGGAAATCAACTGCAGGCATCGAGGGGAACCAGGGGCCTTCTACCTGATGCTCAAGGCGTTCCCTGGGGGCCTCTCCTAGTACTTCCTGTCCAGAGGGAAAAGTTCGCTAAGACAACACCACCAGTGCAGACCAGACAGGTCGGACCGTTGAGAAACGCACGTGGGCATCATTCCACAAGGCGGAGACACGTGACCGGCGAGGCCGGGTGGAGGATGCACAGTGCAGAAAGAACATTATAAATGCCTGCGAGAGCCGCTGACAGGACCGCAGTAACTGGGGATTTTCCTCCTTGCATTGTGAAGAGGCGAGTAGATTAATATTAGCAAGTTGATTTTTTTTTTTTTTTTGACAGGCAGAGTGGACAGTGAGAGAGAGAGAGACAGAGAGAAAGGTCTTCCTTTGCCGTTGGTTCACCCTCCAATGGCCGCCGCAGCCGGCACACCGTACTGATCCGAAGCCAGGAGCCAGGTGCTTCTCCTGGTCTCCCATGGGGTGCAGGGCCCAAGTACTTGGGCCATCCTCCACTGCACTCCTGGGCCACAGCAGAGAGCTGGCCTGGAAGAGGGGCAACCGGGACAGAATCCGGCGCCCCGACCGGGACTAGAACCCGGTGTGCCGGCGCCGCAAGGTGGAGGATTAGCCTAGTGAGCCGCAGCGCCGGCGGCAAGCTGATCTTGCTAGTGGCAGCAAATTCCTCCCTTGAGGTCAGGCGTAGGAGATGGTCACATCGTGTTGGGCAGAAGCGTCCTGTGCTGCTCTGCTCGTTTGGAAGTTAAACCTTCTGCAACAGTCCAGCCAAAGGGCCGGACTTCGCTGTGTTGCTTGCTGGTAATTCAGCCCCATTTCCCCGTCTCTCATCTCTCCTCCAAGTACATCTTCCACAATCTTGGCCTGCAGGATTCTGGGATAGGATCCTGGAAGGCCAAGGACGTGTGAGATCTGGAAGGCAGAAACAAAGCGACAGCCATGTGCCCGCACCTCCGGCACTGGCGGGCACATCCGGGGGCTTCGGCACGTGCGAGGCATGTCCTAGCAGCTTCCACTTGTTTTCCTTGAAGACTTCCTTTGGGAGCCTCAGCAACCCCAATCCACCTGTGTCTCCTGTGAGGAAGAAACCCTCGGGGTTTCCACTGCATCCAGTTAAACATAATTCAGATCCCATCATATACAGCACGACAGTTTCCCTTTATGACATGAGTACATATGCAAACACATCTGCACAGACAAACGTCTTCCAGGAACAGCACTTGAGCAATAATGCACCACTGATTCCGGTTTGAACGTCGGATATCATCCGATAACGCACTTCACTCTGATTTGTGCCAAAGCTACCGATTCACTGAAAATGAGAGCTGTAATGATTCTTGTATAACGGCTGAGGGTCTATTAGCCGCGTGTAATTCAGCGATGGCATTTATCCAGGTAGATAACATAATTTAAGTGCTTTCTGGGGCAGAGCTGAGAGACTTAAAACATGGTTAACACATACGTTCAACAGTCTGTAAATTACAGCTCCTTAAGCCAACTGTTGATAAAGGTTTTGTGATGTAATTACCTAAGTTTCTGTACTGCCTGTTGGTTATTGTTGATTGACTTCAAAGTTGGGTACATTCTGATGTGAACATTTAGGAGCCAGGACTGTTTCAGAATCCTGTTTCGCTACTGACTTTCTGGGTTTTATCTTCTCGCTTTTACCACAGAGCAGATCATAGGCTCTTAAGAAACAGGACGTGAATTCAGAAAGACACGAAGAGGTAAGAAGACACATTCAAGACTTACTGATGGCATTTAGTATACAGGGATCTACACAAAGCAGGCAAACACAAGGCAAAGAGACTGTCGCCTCATTAATGAGGTTCCAGAGGTAGCACAGGGCAGTATCAGGAGTCCATGGCTTCAAACCCCAGCAGACAAGTTAGGCAGCTCCTCCTCTGTGCCTCAGTTTCCTTATCTGTAAAACAAGGATATTTCCCTCATGGCGATAATTTGAAATGATTAAATAAGTTACAATCAGCGAAGTATCTTATACATGGTAAATATATGTTTACTATTGTCACTGCATTCTATGTAGTTGCTGGAATGCAACTCCTTATGTTAATGACGTTAAGATTCTGGGAAAATTGACAGAGATGTCTGGCCTTTGTGAAGGGAGTATGTTCACGCAGTCAGCTGCACTCAATGCCATCACAGGAAATGAAACTTCCGTAATTATAATCACTTAGTTTAGAGCCACATGTAATAAAGGCGCCAAATGCTAAGTCCTTGGAAATGCTGATTAAGAAACCAGGCATTGAAATAATTTAATGATGACATGATTTATTAATTTGCAAAGAACATGACTGACAAGCTTTGACGATGAATACTTGCACAGCCAGATGTGCTGTTCTCCCTTTGAAAGGGGATTTTTGATACACGCGTGCGCACGCGCGCACACACACAGACACAATTCATTAATCTGCACTCATTTCTGACAGAATGTAATATGGGGGACGGGGGAATCGGATCTTTGCTGACATCCCCCGTGTGCCGCTGGCCCTTATGAATGTGGGATCTCTCGGGAGGAACCACTGCGTTGTTTTGCTGCTGGTACCCGAATCACTGGGTACCACGTGGAAGCTCCACTGATGAGATTATCATTCGCTGACGATTGAACCAAACCATGATTTAGTCTCCTGAAGGATCCTTTGGTTTTTAGATTTGTGGTTCCTAACATTATTTACAGTTCTACCTGTCCTATGCCTGTAAGACTTGAGATCCAAGGGGCCTCAGGAAGCAGTGAGACCATTCCACTTGGCAACACAGCGGGTGGAGTGGGGTAGAACGCTGTAGGGTATGCGCAGCAGCTAAGCGACATCAGGTTCTGAGCTGGGTGAGTACGAACACTGGCGTCCGGCCTCAGGAGTTATCTGCGTTCCACACAGAAGCCTCAGAGCTGTTCCAGAACACACAGCCCAGTCCCTCTGATACAAGGTGACTGCAGCTTGTGAAGAGATGTCTTTAGTGGGCTAAGCCTCCGCCTGCGCTGATGGCATCCCAAGTGGGCACCGATTCGTGTCCCAGCTCTCTGCTAATGGCCTGGGAAAGCAGTAGAAGATGGCCCAAGTGCATGGGGCCGCAGTACCCACATGGGAGATCCGGAAGAAGCTCCTGAATCCAGGCTTCAGATTGGCCCAGCCCCCGCCGTTGAGGCCATCTGGGGAGTGAACCAGTGGATGGGAGACCTGTCTGTCTCTCAAATAAAAACAAAAAAACAAAGAAAACAAAAAAGAGATAATTTTCCCCCTAGCATTGGTTACCTGAGGACTGCTGTGTAACATGATTAAAATTGGACTGGGTGGGGTGAACTGCTTTGAGTTGCTTTTGCTTTCTGGTTTAAAGTGACATACTAAAAATACAGGGCGCTGGCCATCACAGCTTAGAAAAGTCGAGGTATTTTATCATGGCAAAGAGGTTTTGAGAGATCTGCTATAGAACTATACTGCCATGAGCCTCTAAAACCTCCCAAAGTAGGCCGATCCTCCTTTCATTTCTGAAGCAGAAAAACAGGACTGAACATTAGAAAGACAGTGTCGATGACTGTTTCTAATAACATACTCCACCGCCACTGGACAAGGTGAAAGTTGGGAAGTGGGGGCCAGTGCCCGGTGGGTGGGTTAAGCCACTGCTGGCAACGCCTGAGCCTGAGTGGCCGGCTGAGTCCCAGCTCCTTTGCTTCCAAGCCAGCTTTTTACTAACTCCTTCCCCGAGAAGACAGCTGGTGATGGCCCAACACTTGGGTCCCTGCTGTCCTTATGGGAGCTGGCCCAGCCCCAGCGGTTGTGGGCACCTGGGCAGTGAATTAGGGATAGAAGATTCTCTCCTTCTCTCTCTGTTGCTGTTAAAAAAAAAAAAATTTGGAAAGCTGAAAGCCACACAAGTAGTTGAAAGGTAACAGTACTGGAAACACCTGCAAGAAATTTCTCACTTTTATTAGGAAACAATGATTGCAAAATGCAAGATAAAAGCCAGATGTCTGAGGAGTTGCTTCTGAAGGTTTTTTTTAAAAAAAAAAAAAAAAAGCGGCAGCCGTGTATCAGAAACAATGGTGAAGACTCAATCCGTCTGGCAAAACATTTTATTCACAAAATCTCCTAGCACAGTAGTGACTTGTGACTGTAAGTAATCCGCAGACATTTTTACTGCGCCCGAGGAGTAACCACCGCTACTCTGGGGCTCCTAGGAATCTTCTTTACATCTCAAGACACAAATCATTCCCTGCGCCCAAGCAGTCATTACCACGTTCCCCTTAAATAGGGGCCTTATTTCCTCTAAGTGCAGACCGGATTTTCTTTTTCCTCCTACCTCGGATGGCCCTGCAGTTGGCCTCACTGGATAAAAGCGAAGGGCTTCCGGTAGGATGGTTAGCAATTTCGGTAGCTCCAGCTCAGGGAAGGAGTCTCAGCAGGACAAGGAGACCAGACAAGGCAACAGCAGTCCGCAGGCAGAGGCACGGTAAAGTAATTGCGCCGGCCACGGTGGGGCGGTCACCCGGGAGGCTTACTTCACACACTTTTAAGGAAGCTTTCATGCTCTGATGGGCATCTCCTTGGACTTTCTTCCTGAGCAGCAAACCTGCAAGGTGCTAAATCTATAACGCCTTTGCCTCCTACCACTAGCCAATCAAGAGAGCAAAGACCCCGGCGGCATGGAGTTCTGGTACCCAGCCCAGTAACCCTCCATTCCTTCTCTTGCTTGCAAGCCTAGCAGGGTCTCCTCTGACTTGCTTTTGTTTTTTGTTTTTTTGTAAATTTCTTTGAAAGGCAGTTAGTGAATGAGGGCGAGAGCAAGAACGAGAGGGAGGATATCTTTCATCTGCTAGCTCACTCCCCAAATGGCAACAACAGCTGCGGCTGGGCCAGGCCAAAGCCAGGAGCCAAGAGCTACAGCTGTGTCTCCCACGTGGGTACGGAGGCCCAAGCACTTCGCTGTCCCAGTTGCATTAGGAGACAGCTGCATTACAAGTGGAGCAGCAGGGACACGAACTGGGGCCCGTATGGGATGCCAGCATCGCGGGCGGTGGCTTTACCTGCTACACCACGACGCCCACCCCATCCCTTGCTTTCTTGCCAACCACAACAGTGGGGACGGGTCCCAGGAAACATTATCAGACGGTTTCTCAGAAAGTTGAGGGAAGACGAGATCTTGGTCAAGCATTTGTTTATTCATAGAAGATAAATCAGACACTGTGCCAAGGGCTGCCAACCCAGAAACGAGCAGGCTGGGAGCGCTGTCCCTTGCAGCCCCTGGAATGTGTGTTGTGAGCAGGCTGCAGGAGACAGAGCACAGAGAAGGGCGTCTCCACCGCGCAGACACTGCTCGCCCGCCAGGGCTCCCCGCGGGACCTTTATTTGCACACGGTGTTTGCACTCACTTTCAGAAGTCACACCCAGGATTCCATCACAGTTCTCTTCAGGACAAAGACCAACATGCTTTAGCTATCTGCTAAGGTCAAAATTACTCAGAATTCTATTTCGAGTCAAAGAGAAACAAAACACAGCAGACGTAGGGTCTTGGCGTCAGCTCTCTGCAACATGGTTCTTCTCCAGGTGTATTTGTGTGCCTGCTGCGGTCATTGTCGCCAGCGGGCACAGGGCGGACTCGCAGGTTTAGAATTCTTTCTGACCTGATGTTTTTTTCCTTCCTGTCTCCACTCTCTCCGTAAGTATCTGGCACCACGGAATGAAGCCAGCCAGAGGTAGGGTAAAAACAGCAAAATAAACAAACTCTTTTCCAAATACAGAGGGAAATGGCGGCACACACACGCAGCCCCGACTTGGAGCTGCACCGGAACAGGCAGCATTTCTTCCTGCTCACACGCACCCACTCACACACGGCCCCCTACTCTTACCCGCGGAGTTGCATGCTTCTAACAGCTTCTAACAGCAACGTTTATAAGAATTTGTAACAAAATACATGGTGCACAGATATAAATACCCTATAAAAATCTACAAAAACACCCAGGCGCCCCAAAGAACAGAGGCAGACACAGGTCCAAGGTTAATTACAGGTCCTGCTCAGGAACAAACGCAGGTGCAGGGAAGCCAATGGAAGGTCAGTAGGGGTGAGGAGGAGGGGGAGAAGGAAGGAAGTAAGGGCATCAGAGAGGAGAGGCGCTCAGGCCATGACCTAAGTTGGTCCTTTATAAGTATCCGGGAAACACAAGAGGTCTGGTAAGGGTTGGCACCCACCAACTCAGCTTACAGCACTGACCGATTCCAAATGCTGCAGCATTTCCTCTGACTAGCTGGGCGGTTAGAGGGAAACAGCTCTGAAATGTGTCCACATCTACAGAACTTGGTATCAGCTCAGCCAGTGCCTAGTGGGTGTTCTGGCTGGATGAAAAATAAGCCTCCAAGAAAGAATTATTGGTTAAAAAAAAATGAAAAATCACTTATAACGTGCCAACAGAATTTCAGTAAGGACACGTGGATTCAGACATCCACCGTCTTCTCCTGCCACCTCCCCGGTCGCTTAGCCAAGCTGTTGAGCGCACACAGAGTGGCACGCGCCTTGCACTTCCTGGCCAGGGCCTGTCCTTTGCCATTTGATCTTTGCTCTGGAGAGGAGTGTTGGGCGTCTCAACCACCACATTCTTTTGTAAGCAAACCCTCTGCTCTGTCTCTGCAGCACAAAGCACACGGTCCTGACCCAGGCAAAGAGGAGGAGCCACTCGTAGACATTTCTCCTCCTGCAGGTGAGAATGGTCCTCTCGCAAATGACTTATTTGCCCTTTGAAGAAAGGCCGAAAACAATTTCAACTTGCCTTTAAAAATCAGTTAGCCAAAGGGAATGTGGGCATGTGTGTGTGTGATAAATGGTTAAGAGAAATATAGTAACTGGTGCCAGGCATACTCCCTTCTATCTAGCCAGTGCCAGGGCCGCGCAGGCACCTGTCTCCCAGCAGCTGGACTGTCTCTCCTGTCCACACATGCTCCCTCTGTTACAAAGTGCAGAGTCCCACTGACAAGCTCTAAATCCAGCACCTAAAGCCTCACGGGCCCAGTTAAATGCTGTCTGTGTGCATTCACCTGTCTCAAGCAAAAAACCCAATTCTCCGCTTTAACACGGAAAGGGTGACTGGAGCTGCACAGCAGTCAGCCAGCCGCTCGGGGCGGGCTCCTCTGTGACCGCTGCCTACGGGAGGGGGTTCAGCACTCGGCATTCGCGACACCATGTCTGAGGAGGGACCCGCACGTAGCTCAAAGCGAGGAGGTTTGATTCCAGGAGATGGACTCACACCTATGCTGGCATTCGAGGAGAGACCGCCAGTGGCCCTGGCGAGTGCTCAATGTCCAGGACAAACAGGCCTGCCAGCCCAGGGAGCGGGGTGCAGAAACAGCACCCACATTTTATGTAACAGAGACACACCTGCGGCAGGGCTGGGCCCCTCGCCTGCTGCCACAGCTTCTCAGCCCCACAGAGCAAGGCTCCAGTCAGTGGGATACACACCCACGCGACCCCCAGGCCGCCCAGCAAGCATCCTGATCTCAGAACAGTCTGCACCCGGCCGGAAACGCAAGGCCTTTGTCTGCAGGTGAACGCTAGGAGGCCTAGCTGCTTCCGGTGCTTCCGGGAGAGGATGCGCTTGGCTGAGGTTAACAAAGGTCTGGGGTAGGAGAAGAAAGGGGAGATGTGAGAACACTGACTTCCCACGATGCCTGCACTGTGCTGACAGCATTCTGCTCCCAGGATCCCTCGCTGGGAGGAAACCAGGCCCCTGAAATGATCAACGAGAGAGAGAGAGAGAGAGAGAGAGAGAGAGAGAGAGAGAGAGAGAGGCAGGTTTCTCCTAACAGCAAACCCTTCCCCCAACACCCAGTGACCACATGAAGGACCTTAAACAAGAGAGTGCCTCTCGGCGTCCTTGGGATTTGACCTGATTGACACCCTGCATGCCCGCCCACCGCACAGCCTAGCCTCTTCAGTAGCCTGACGGGTCAGGGCTCTGGGTGACAGTCTTCCAGAGCCTAACCCTCCCACGTGGCCGCCCTGGGAGCACCTGGTTGGGCCCACAGTGGGGGCCAAGCAGGGCCGGCTGTGCCCTCCCCACCTCAGCCCCAGGCTAAACAGCTGCACAGCAAGGCTGGGGGCCTCTCCCTGGCGATCCGTACACAACTCTCCTCTCCTCTGAGCGCTGTCCACTGCAGGACTCCCCGAGCACAAAAAGCAAGAGGCAGCTGATTTCTGCAGGGGAAATAAAGCAAATGGGGGCAGGGCAAAGAAGCCCCCCTGCTCGGCTCACAGGGACACCACTGTTCTCCAACACGTGGGAGGAGGCCGGGCCGGGGGCCTGGCGCTGCCGCTTGCTCGGGCACTCAGCTCGCCCCGCTGACCATGCTGTGTGCAGCGTGACTGACTGTGCGGGGCTGCGTCGGGAGAAAAAAGCCATGGATGACAATGACGATGATCATGACGGCAGGGAATCACCAGGATGGCAACGGAAGGCGTAGCTGTGTCCCAAGACTGTGCATATAAAACTAGTAGCTCTGGGGGCGTGGAAGTCCATAAACAAGTATAGCACTGAATTTTTTTTTTTGTAAACAAAACAGACATAACCAATGAAAGGGCTGTCCAAAAGTACAGAACTGGCCTTTTTTTCTACTTTGGGATTCACGGATTTCTACTCAGAGTCTACGGATGTTGTCTGTACGGACAGGAGACATTGAGGCGTCGTCTCCTGAGGACCTCTGGTCCTGTGCTGGGGGGAACGTGATGACCCGGTGGCCAGACCGTCACCAGGACCCCTCTCACGGCGACACTCCCGGGCAGACCTCAGTTCTCCTTGTGGCCTTTCTGGGGCTGACTCTCTGCGGCCCCCAGACTGTTCCACACCTCTGTGTACAGCAGGGTCCCGATGAAGACAAGCGAGGTGCCCAGCCAGTGCCAGGCGGTGAAGGGGTTCTGGAAGTACAAGATGGAAAAGATGAGGCTCACAAACTTGCGCAGAGTCACGACGAGTGTGACCGTGAGCGAGGCACATTCCGTCGTGAGGATGAACACGCCCCGGATGCACACGTACCTGGAGGGAAGGAGTTAAGGCGGCGGCTTGGACCTGGGAGATCAGGGCGGGAAGCCGGAGGGTCTGCGAGGGTGGCCCCGAGGCTCCTCCTCGCTGGACGTCCTGCAGGATTCCTGCTCTGCCACTCCACCCACAGAGCCCCACCCACCCACCCACACCGGCCAGAGACCTCCTCTTATCCTGGAGTCTCTGAGCACTTGGCCCCCCTCCCAGCTAACGACAGGTGCCACTCTCAGTAAGGTGGACCCCAGCCACCTTCGTCTGATCTTGTCCCCACCCTTCCACAGCTCTTCTTCCTAAAAGGGACTCACAGCGCCCTGTGAGGTGGCTTCAAGGGTGAGGCTGATCTCAATCTGTTTCACTGTTTCAAAGCCTTAGCGACTTCTACAAGGTCGTTCAAAATAGCCATTTTAAAAAAAAATCAAGTGTTGATGTGTTTGAGATTTCAGAACTTTGTGGCAACTTGTGGTAACTGGAAATTATTGTAGGATACTGGAAAACTCCAGTAGAAATGAGTTTGTAATCAGTCCGTGGGCTCCTACATATCTACCTGGGGGAGCTTCTCCCCATCACTCCCCGTCTGACCGACTAGCACATCACTAGTATCTCTTCTGCCCTCCACAAGACAGCGCCCTTTCCTGCTCTAAGCACGTGAAAGCAAGGCAAACTCCACACTCATGGTAAGGAGAAAATAACACACATCCCTCCGCCAAAGTCACGTGGAGGAGACACAAAGACAGCAAAAGAGTGCGAAGGATACTGAGTGATGACGTTCATGAGGAGGTAGAACCACATGATGGGCATGGTCACGCCGACGACTGGGATCTGATAGGATTCTGCGAGGGTTGAGAGAGGACACAGTCACGTCACTTTCGGATAGCTTCACCGTTCTTCCCAACAAGGCAGGGCAGCAGCCTGCACGTGAACAGGACAGTAACCCCCTCCTGCTCACAAACGGCTGTGGGCTAGGGATCGCGTTACTCGCCGCGGTTCCTGTCCACCACAGCCACAAGGGTCATGGCTATGTGGGGACAGACAGAGAGCTTCAGGACCGTCCTGCTGACTGCCAGAAAGGGTTCTGAGCAATTCAGAGCCTCACAAACTTCCTTACGTGCTGCGAATCTTTATCACACACACACACACCCCTTTTTTTAATGCCAGATGGGAGAAGCAACACAGCAGAGGCAAACCGCTGTTGTAACTTCACAACTCACATTCAGGTAGCAAACAAATATCTGCTGACTCCCTACCGTCATTCTCAAAATACAGTTACTGTGGGATGAATGTGCAATGGAAAGCCTCGATAATTAAAAATTAAGTGGGGGCTGGCGCTGTGGTGCAGCAGGTTAAAGCCCTGGCCTGAAGCACTGGCATCCCATATGGGCGCCGGTTCGAGTCCCGGCTGATCTACTTCTGATCCAGCTCTCTGCTATGGCCTGGGAAAGCAGCAGAAGATGGCCCAAGTGCTTGGGCCCCTGAACCCATGTGGGAGACTCAGAGGAAGCTCCTGGCTCCTGGCTTTGGGTAGGCCCAGCTCCAGCCATTGTGGCCATCTGGGGAGGGAGCCAGCAGATGGAAGACCTCTCTCTCTCTCTCTCTCTCTCTCTCTCTCTGCCTCTGCCTCTCTGTAACTGCCTTCAAAATAAATAAATAAATCTTAAAAAAAAAAAAAATTAGTGACCAGCACTGTGGCATAGCAGGTTAAGCTGCCCTGTGGGATGCCACCATCACATATGGGTACTGGTTCCAATCCTGGCTACTCCACTTCCAATCCAGCTCCCTGTAAATGCCACCCAGGAAAGCAGAAGATGGCTCAAGTGCTTGGCCCCTGTACCTACGTGGGAGACCCGGAAGAAGCTCCTGGCTCCTGGCTTCAGCGTGACCCAGCCGTGGCAACTTAGGCCATGTGGGGAGTGAACCAGAAGAAGGGATATTTTTGTCTCTGCCTCTCCCTCTCTCTAACTCTGCCTTTCAAATACATAAAATAAATCTTTTTAAAAAATGTTTATTTGGTCCTTGTGTGTTCATCTGTCTTCTAACACACCACATCTATGACTAGATAATTGAGTTCTTTCGAGTTAACTGACAATCTATAGTGACTTTCCCCAACAGCCACTTTAAAAAGCCATCGCTCACACTGCAGATGCCTGAAGCCATTCTGCTTCCTCCTGCTGCCTCTCTCCTCTGCATCCCTGTGCTCCCCTCCTGCTCTCTCCAAGGCAGCTGGAGTGCGTGTGTGGGCAGCTCTGCCTCTCACAGAGGGGTGGGGTGAGCAGCAGCAGTGGGAGCTGGACTGCAGCCCAACTCGGCCAAGCTCCGCTCTCCGCACTGGGCCATGACCATGGGCTTTCATTTTCTAAACGTCGCATACCCCACTCCAGTGCAAACCCCAATACCAAAGCAATACAGAAAATCTGAAGGTGCTTGCTTCCTCCATTTCTTTTTTTTTTTTTTGACAGGAAGAGTGGATAGTGAGAGAGAGAAACAGAGAGAAAGGTCTTCCTTTTGCCGTTGGTTCACCCTCCAATGGCCGCCACGGCTGGTGCGCTGCGGCCGGTGCACCGCGCTGATCCGAAGGCAGGAGCCAGGTGCTTCTCCTGGTCTCCCATGGGGTGCAGGGCCCAAGCACTTGGGCCATCCTACACTGCCTTCCAGGGCCACAGCAGAGAGCTGGCCTGGAAGAGGGGCAACTGGGAAAGAACCCAGTGCCCCGACCGGGACTAGAACCCGGTGTGCCGGCGCCGCTAGGTGGAGGATTAGCCTATTGAGCTGCGGCGCCGGCCTGCTTCCTCTATTTCAATAGCTGAGATGCACCTGTAAGAGGTTCTCCTCCCGCGACTGCTGACTAATGCCCTGCCCTCCTGGAAAGTGCAACGGGGACGGTTTCAAGAGGATTTGGGTAAGATCATGAAAATGTCCTGGTCAAGTCGAGTAAAACGGAGACTCTGCTTCAGAAACCGTCAGGCAGTTCTACCAAACGATCCCCAACTCACCAGACTTATTAAACAGAACCGCGTGGTCATAGATATCAGAGGCCAAGAAGATGAAGCCAGGAAGCGGAAGGGCGTGCTGTGGGGAAAGAAAAACAGTTCATATACATTTAGATGCGAAAACATCGTGGAATAATCAGAACAGGCTGACAGTGACTCCGAGTGGTCAAAGTCTTCTGCCAAGCGATATGAAGAGGCGTGAGGGAGACTGACGCCCCAGACGTCCAGTCCCTGCCCTGTGCAATCTGACAGCCACTGCAGACAGAGCACGAACTGGAGCCAGTGTCCTGTCCTCGGTGAAAAAGGCGGAGAAATTTAAACACGGATCATTCCACTCGAAGGGATTCCCTACATTCTATTATTTTTGAGAAAAGTGAAGCCAACAAAATATACCCTAAAACGATAAAGAATGCAGCAGCCATTTCTAAGAGTTCAGAAAACTAGTGGTGAAAGACGGAGAACAATCCGAGGTCAGGGACAACGAAATGAAGACAGGAATAAAGAGATGGACGAGGAAGAGGAGACAGTGGGGGAGCCAAGACAAAGGGCCTGACCCCACTCCCCAAAGTAATAAGAGCCCACGGCTCACAGCCACGGAGCTCTACCACGTGCCACGCATTGTGCTGAACAAAACATGTGAACAAAGTAAAATGTTTAACGTTTTCAATTCTCAGCCACAGACTCCAGCTCCAGTTAACTCTCACACTGCTTGCCTGCACCTTCAGTGCAAACAGTTGGCAGTGAAGAATCCCGGGGGGATACAGAGCACAGAGCTGACCCCCTCGCCCTGGCCTTGGGGCACTGGACTCGGGTGCATCTCAGTAGGAGAGGGGTGAGCGGGGAGAGAGGCGGGGCAGGCGGTGTCAGGTGCACATCTTCAAACAAAGAGGCTCAAACACACCTCATTCATACACCAAACTTTCTGTCAAATGCAGACGGCCCACCTGGCAGGCCTCTGCCTTTCCACCGCCTCCGCCTCCCACCACGATCGCTCCGATGCCGGCCTGCACGCATGCGCCACCCGTGGCATGTGGCTTCTGGGACTTGCTTTCAGTCATTTCTAGGTGTGCAGGTTGGTCTTGGCCTGATTTCAGCTATAGGAACACTGTGGGCCAGGGTTCCTAGTCCCTGGGGGTTGCCCCTGGCTAAGGGACAGGTTCGACTCACACCAGCTGTTGTGACCATCCTGTGGGAGAACACTGGGCCCCGCGTGGACACTATCACTCTGTCCCAAAGCTGTGCACCAGCAATAAATGGACTTTCAGAAGGACAGCACGTGTCGCTTGGAGTAACCCGTTACAGCTTGGGGGTTTCCATCCTCCCATGTTCGGGGAGTTGCTTACGTTATAGAACAAGGCCTCCTTGGAGTGTTTCCCAAACTGTTTGTAGAGGGTCTCCTGGAATATACCCATCCTTGCTGACATCAAAAGGGCAAAAGTCAGTGCCCCGATACCTGAAAAAATAAACACTGGGTTACAAGAACTAACACTTCCAGATGTTTTCTTAAAGAATACTTATTGCTTAAAGTTCTACAAATTTTGTATACTAATTATAGAACAGGTGCAAAATGTTAAAAACAAAATCAGTCACAATATTACCATCCATCCTCTATAATTTTGTACAACTCTATATACATATGTACATATTTTTTGCATTGGGACAGGATCAGATTATATACACAATTTTATAACTCATTTTTCTCACCATTTGTTCCTTGAAGTCATTAAGGTTTTTTCAAAAGTGTGGGTTAATGATTGCTTATCACTCTATCAAGTGGCCGTACCATACGTCAGTGTCTTACAGTAAGAGAATCATTTCCAGTTATTTTATCATTAACATCAATGTATCCTGTACACAAATCTTTAAATAGGATGTTGATTATTTCCTTAGGATAAGCTTTCACAGATGCAATTACAGAGTAGAAAGGCTGCGGACATTTAAAAAACTCACCCCCCGGTACTTTTCTGGAAAAGCTGTGTCAGCTGATACCCTAAACAGTTCATACGGAATAGCCCTCTTACTGCGCCCTTGGCTGCACTATGACCATCATTATCATCTTGCCAATGTGACAGACCAACAACGAAAAGGTTTTGTATTTTGCCTTCAATTTGCATTTCTTTTGTTAATGTACTAGTGAGGCTGAACCTAAAATTACTGAACAAAATTTTTCCCCATGAACTGTAGTTCACAGCCTTTGCAAATTTTTCTCATCACGCAAATCATTTTCCAAATAGCCCATAAAGACCTTCCTGTGCCAAGAAACAAGGAGGACACAGTTCTTTCACTGCTGTTTCTCTTTCGTTGGTCAGTCTCTGTCTGTTACCACTACCTCCAAAAGCCCCTGGAGAAAGGTTCCTATCTGGATGATGCAGCGGGTCAGCACATCTCTACGGGAGTTGTCTAATTCCACAGAGATACTTGTCTTTTCAGAAGTCCCCAGGAGATTCAGTCCAGTTGGGAACACTGCCATATGGAACAGCTAACCTAAGAAATCCAAGATTTTGAAATGGGTCCCTCGGAAATCGAGTCAGTCGCTCTCATGCGCCTTCTACCTAGCAGACACATCATGAAGAAACGGGCAACACTCCAAGCACCGCTTTCTAAGAATGCGATGAGCGTGCAGACACACAGTTCCCTCTCCATGCCGGTGGCAACCAAGGAGAACGTGGGTCCGTGCTGCGGGACACACTGCCTTGACATTCGTTTTCCATTCCTTAGACGCCAAGCTACAGGGGTGTGTGATCCCATGTGCCCCCTCTTCCGTGGGTCATTTGTTTAGCAGCAGCTTTTGCCAAGAAACATGTCCCTTAGGAGAAGACTCGGCAAACACAGCGGCAGAGGCAATTAGCTTTACCGTAATTACTGTACTTGCCTAGTAACCACCATGCAAATGCCTGGAATCCATCATTCTCACTCACGCTGGACTGGTGGGAAGTCTAGGGAATAAGAAAATAGACTAGGTACAGAGACCAGAACTACAAGGAAGATGCCAAAATAGGAGGGAAATATTTATGCTATTCATTTCCCTCTCCTCTTCTCTTTCAGAGATTTGAATCCTTCTATTACATAATTTATTTTATTAATAAGTGCCTGGTAGCTGGCCCCCACGGCAAGTAGTAAACATAAATGATTTTTGAGCTGATTCTTACCACCTGCTTTGCTGACATGAATGTGCAAATAAAAATCCCCACGGACACCAGGGCAATGGAGGTGTATTTGAAAATACTGTACCTGCAAAAATAAGAATAAAAACACTTTAGGAAAACACAGATGCAAATGCGAATTTCCAGTGCTATTTATAGTCGGATGGTCCACGTCGGTATGTACACACACGAAGGAAGCCGGGTGCTGACTGCTTTCCAGACATCTCACCTTAGTGTTGTTTGCTCGTTTCCAACAGTTTACTGACCAACAGATGGCTTCTCAGAAAACAAAAACAGATAGAGACCAGACCCCACACTGCACTCTTCCCTCAAGAGGGGCCAGCGCTGCGGCATACTGGGTAGAGCTGCCGCCTGCAGTACAGGCATCCCCCACAGGGCGCTGATTTAATTCCCAGCTGCTCCACTTCTGATCCAGTTCCCTGCTAATGTGTCTGGGAAAGCAGCAGCAGATGGCCCAAGTGCACGGGCTCCTGCAACCATGTGAGAGACCAGGAAGAAGCTCCTGGTTTCGGATCAGCACAGCTTCTGGCTGTCTGGGGAGAGAACCAGCGGATAGAAGATCTGTCTCTCTCCCTCTCTCTCTTTCTCTGTAATCCTGCCTTTCAAATAAATGAATAATTTTTTTTAAAGAGGCCAAATGAAAGGTTGACCCCATCTAGACTGAGATCATTTGTCACTTCTCCTATCTCTGGGGGGCCCATACCTGAGTCAAGAAACATCTAAGCCACTCAAGAGATTATCAGAAAATGATCCCATTATCCATTCTCTGGGAAGGATATTTTGGTCCTAATCTCTGAATGACTTAAATGTTATTTCTAAATGCTGGCCTAGTTGGAAGAAATGCAGTTTCTAGAGCTATGAGCAATAGTCACAGTGGCGTGTCACATTAACTAAAATAACACCATTAGTATCCCTCTCGGATTCCTGCTGATCAAGCAAAAGGCTCCTGGCAAAAATTAAAATAAATTAAACTCATAAGAAGAACCATCTGAGATTTCTCTTTCTCTCTAAGATTTATTTATTTATTTGAAAGGTAGAGCGACACAGAGAGAGAAAGATAGAGCTTCATGTTCCATCCACTGGTTCATTCCCCAAATGATGACCACACTAGCTGGGGTTGGGCCAGGCTAAAGCCAGGAGCACAGAACTCCATCCAGGTCTCCCACGCAGGTGCAGGGGCCCCAGGACTTGAGCCATCTCCTGCTGCTTTCCCAGGTGCATTAGCAGGGAGCTAGACTGTTCAGTGGAGCAGCTGGGACTTGAACTGGCGCTCATGTGGGATGTCAGCACTGCAGGTGGCGGCTTAACCCACCGGACCACACCACCAGTCCCACGTGTGAGCTTGTTACCCACGCCATTGTACTGTTCTGGTTACAGGAACTCCTAAAAGGCCAACAGGAGTATCTAAGAAGCTGAAAAAGAGACAATAGCTGTGTGAGGGCTCAGAGGACCATGCAGGAGGAGAAGGCTGGGTGGGGCAGCAGAAACCACCAGGGGCAGACCCAGAAACAACGAGACTTCAGTGTGGAAAGAGCAAGATGAGGAGGTTTGCAGTTCAGACCAAACAGTGAAGGAGCTGGGGAGGTGAATACAAATTTGCTCTCTGAATCCTGCAGTGAGCAGCATACTATGAACTCTGGCTAACATAAGTCATTAGTTCACTCTTTTAGGTAACTTAGGGAAATATTGTAGCTCTATGTGTGATATGCACAGAAAAATCTAAAGAGGTTAAATGGATAGATTTAAGATGACAGACTCAAAAAAGTTATTAAAGGAAACCAAGATTTTAAGAAAGGCTTCCAAAATTAAAAAAAGAACATTTATTTATTTGGTGGTGGGGAGGAAGGGGAGAGACAGACAGACAGACAGATCTCCTATCTGCTGGTTCACTCCTCAAATGCTCTCACTAGTCAGGGCTGGGCCAAAGCTGGAAACGGAAAACTCAAGCCAGGTCCACATGGGTGGCAAAACCCCAAGGACTTGAGCCATCCTCTGCTGCCCTCCAAGGTCTACAGTGACAGGACACTGGAGTCAGGAGCTAGAGGTGGGAATGGAACCCAGGCACTCCAGTGTGGGACACACGCATTGGAGTGGGCATCTTAACTGCTGGGCCGCACACCCACCCTGCCCCTGCCACTTTGAGGCAGTATCAGCAGAATACGATTCCTTTTATAACATGTTCTTTTGTATTCCTGTTATGACCCAAAATCAAAGGTTGGGAGGGATCCCAGGTGTGTCCCAAGGCGGAGCCTACGCTAACAAGCAGCTCAACAGTTCCTTCAAACGTGACCATTACATATGCGTGCTTAAATGCAGAGAACCTACAAGAAGTACCTTTTGGGAGACCACTGTTAGGAACAGTCTTTTTAATATCTCTGATGATTCTTCAATTCACTATGCTGTTCTGATAAGCACCTCCTAGGCCAGCACTGTCCCACAGAACTTCTAGGACGCTGGGAACTTTTGTCACCAGTCATTCGTGGCCAGTGAGACTGAGGACTAAATGTTTAATTTTATTTAAATTTAAATCAGTCACATATGGCTAGAGGCAACCATACCGTATAGAAGTTCTACGTCAACCGGCTTTGTAGGTTAGTATGATATTAAAGATGCATTCAGTAACAACAAGAGCTAACCAGCTTACACAGAGAGGGCGCCGTGCCACAACTACAGACAGGCCTTCTTACCTGGTCAACTGCCTGGGAAAAGTCCACCACTGGGGATCATTGTTAGAGAAAGAACTAAGGAAAAAGGTAGATTGCCAAGAGCAACCTCACCAGCACCGTGGGAAAAGGACTCCAGGTGACTAGTTTATGGATGTGGCTTAGAACATCATCCTCACATGCAGAATTCAAGGCGGTGTTTACCTTTTCTTCAGAATGATAATTCCTAGAATCATGTTGGCAATCAGAGAGCCCTGTGAAGGGAGACAACCGTGCATTAGGGAAAGAAAGTTCCCGAGGGATACGAACATGGACAAAGGCAACAGCATGAAGGCGCCTGGCAGGAACAGCTCATAAGGTTCAGTCGTTCTTATCACGGCAAAAAGCACAGCCCCTACAAATCGATCACGTGAAATAATAAACAACTTAAGAAGGACAGTGAGCAGATGGTCACCCTCAATAACTGCTTACAGCCGACACTACAACTAGAAGGAATAAACCATCGCACACTTCTTTTTGTCTAGGTTCTCGGCTGTCTTGTTTGTAAGAACTTCTAATAAGTGTCTCCACAGCCCCAGTTTCAATACAAGAAGTCATGCAGGGCTGTCTTTCTTCCCTGGAAAGGTGTCAATCAACCAACACATGTTTACTACAAGTCTACTAGGAGTTCAGTGCTTTGAAGGTCACCAGAATTATAATCAGTTCTGGAAGGTCCCTTCGGAAATAGCACATCCAGTCTCACAAAAACCTCAGACTACAGGAAATGTTATGGCTCCAACGATCGCCCATTCTGCCTTCTTCTATAATCCCAAGTTCATCCCCCTGCAGGGGTGGTTGCTTTTCAGGGAACATTCTGTTCTCGTTTAGATCCACGTTGCACACACATCTTCCACCACACCGCAGCCAAAGAGGAAAGCCTCACTGCTCTGGGAGAAACCCTATCTTCATCAAGAATGTCCTTTTATTAACTCAAGTATCTGCTTCGTGCACAAGACGTAAATGTCATTTTATGGAAGACCGAAACGAGAAGTGGCAAGAAACATGTTAAATCACATTCACAGCAAGCATGAATATAAAATCAACCAGAGGAAAGAAACTGAAGGTAAACTGTCTCGGGGACATTTTCATCGTCTCTTCATCAGTCGCCCATGGAATCTGAGACGAATCCAAGGAAATCATCCCCTTTCAGGTTCTCCCTTCTCTGCCTCCTGCCTTCTCAGAGGAAAGTCGTGCCTGCTCCGCACGTGGCCGCCCATCCTGCTTCCCTAGACTTCTACTTCTGCCACATGTTCAGACTTTCCACTGAATGGAGGAGCACGCAGCACTTACAGATCTAAACACCATATGCAGGGGCATGGCAATGTTGAGGTTGAGGGCATAGTTGTTGACCACGCTGACGGTGAAGAACATGGTCACCATGATGGTGTAGTATCTGAAATGCAGACAGCGGCACATCACACAGAAGCCACGACTCCAAGAAAATCCAGCAGGGAAGGCAACAGCTGATTTAAAACATATTAACCTTATTCCTGCTGCATTAAAGGACTGTATCATTATTATTGCATAAAGCCAAATACCGAGTATGTAGAAACATGGTAAAAGTGTGAATTGTAGAATTTTTAAAAGGAAATTGAACTTTAATAATTTTCAAGTATATGCAGCAACTCAAAACCAGGCTTTAACATTATGTTACCTAATAGGTATCGGTGGTTATTTTTGCCTAAGTGCACAGATGATTTTATTTTTATATTAATTCTTTGTATATCATTTTCAAATCCCACCAAAGAACTTGAAAATGGCAAATTCAAATATTTCCTCTTTGCGCAGGTTTATGCTATTTATTTTTACTATTTCTAAAGAAAAGATTTGCCATGTCAGAGCTTACTTTCAGTGTAGCAAATGTTAAAATTTTCCCATATTTTGAACCAGTGGCTTCCAAATTAATGAGGACACACAGGACCTACAACCTTATATTAAATAATTGAGGACCCTGTTTTTTGAGAATTTAGGGGTCTTAAAAATAATTAAAAGAAACATGTAAAACATCCAGTAACTGTAATAACCTGGAAAGATACAGGGGCCAATACAAATGGACAATTATGAAAAGATAAATAAGTAATTTCATATTTGTATGTCTCCATTTGATCTTGAAAATACTTAAGATGCCTTTTAAAACATACTAGGTTAAACCATTCAAAATCATCATTTTCTTTTTTTTTTGGTAGATCAAAAAGGGCTGAATATCAGCAATTTCAAGATTTAATCTAATATATTCAATGTGAGAAAAAATAGTATTAAAAATAAATGGCCTGGCTGGCGCCACAGCTCACTAGGCTAATCCTCCGCCTGCAGCGCCGGCACCCCGGGTTCTAGTCCCGGTCAGGGCACCAGTTCTGTCCCGGTTGCCCCTCTTCCAGGCCAGCCCTCTGCTGTGGCCAGGGAGTGCAGTGGAGGATGGCCCAAGTGCTTGGGCCCTGCACCCCATGGGAGACCAGGAGAAGCACCTGGCTCCTGCCATCAGATCGGTGCAGCGCGCCCACCACAGCAACCATTTGGGGGGTGAACCAACGGAAGGAAGACCTTTCTCTCTGTCTCTCTAACTCTGCCTGTCAAAAATACATAAATAAATAAATGGCCCAAGAATGCAGGGCCAGGGTATGTACGTGGTTCCATGTCCATCAGGGAATGTTGTTGCTTGAGCAGTAATCCCAATCGTTTTACACTTTTGCACATCTGCCAGCTACAGCAACACTGAGAACCCCAGCAATGCAGACCCATCACGACAGCAGTCCAGCAAGGCTGAAGTAGCAGAGTGCCAAGTCAGAGGAGCCTGACAAGGCTGAACCAGCAGAGTGCCAAGTCAGAAGAGCCTGACGAGGAGCGCAGAACACAGCGTTGCACACAGGCAAAGTCGTGGGCGTGCAAAACCGCCCCGACGGCTTCCTCACCACTCACAGGTAACTTGCTACTGGGGGCTGACGAGGCTTCCTGCCAAGTGTTCTCTGTTGTCTTGAGGAGAGGCATTGGGAGATCAAGGTCTTTCAGGAGAATTAACTCAACTATTCCACATTGCTGCCTACAGCGCACTGCCTGGACACTGCTTATGGGGACGAATGATATGCACGAGATTTTGATTAAGGTTTCACACATGGACAATAACAATAGCCATCCCAGACAGGACAGTATGGCTGGTAGGGCAGGATCATGGGTAGCCTCGAAGAACAAGCTGCCTGGTTTGGTCTTCATGGCCAACAACATGGTAACTCCCAGGAGGAGGGTGACGCGCTATAAGGTGGAAACAGACGTGGAGGGATGAAAGAGGGGGCAGCCAGCTAGGTACAGCCATAAAAGTTACGGTGACAGTGAACGTGCCCCTGCCCTGTGCAAGTGACTGGGGGCATGGGCGGTGACAGAGCAGGGAGGCAGGAAAGGCCCAGAGGACTCAGAGATGCGGGGCTTCCACTGGGACATAATCGCTGATCTACAGAACAGCAGGTTTTAGGCAACTACTATAACCAATGAAAACCAAACAAGAAAGTATTTAGAATGCTTGGCATCACCCTGGGAAATAGACTTCCAATCCAGCTCTCTGCTGTGGCCTGGGAAAGCAGTGGAAGATGGCCCAAGTCCTTGGGCCCCTGCACCCACGTGGGAGACCTGGAAGCTGCTCCAGGCTGCCGGCTTCGGATTGGCCCAGCTCCAGCCGTTGCAGCCATTTGGGGAGTGAACCAGCCGATGGAAAACCTCTCTCTCTCTGCCTCTCTGTAATTATGCCTTTCAAATAATTTTTTTTTTTAAAGTATAGCATTAATAACAAGGTCGAGGCTGACTTTCCAAAGCAGGCTATTTAGGAATGCTGCACAAAGACCCCAGCAGGGATGAAGCTTCATGTTAGTACTTGATCTGTTCACTCCAGAGTCTCATTCTCTGGGCGGGCACCATGGCACAGTGGGTTTACCTGCCTCCCTGCCCCCGGACAACTGCATCACATATCCCAGTGCCTGAGATCGAGGCTGGCTCCTCCACTTCCAACCCAGCTTCCTGCGAATGCACCTGGGAGGCAGCAACTGCTGGCCCAAGTACTTTTATCTCCAGTCTCTCCCAACAAAAATGCTGAATTTCAATATCAATACACTGTTTGTTTATTTATTTATTTATTTATTTAACAGGCAGAGTGGACAGTGAGAGAGAGAGACAGAGAGAAAGGTCTTCCTTTTCCGTTGGTTCACCCTCCAGTGGCCGCCGTGGCTGGCGTGCTGCGGCTGGCGCACCATGCTAATCCGAAGGCAGGAGCCAGGTGCTTCTCCTGGTGTCCCATGGGGTGCAGGGCCCAAGTACTTGGCCCATCCTCCACTGCACTCCCAGGCCACAGCAGAGAGCTGGCCTGGAAGAGGGGCAACCAGGACAGAATCTGGCACCCCGACAGGGACTAGAACCCGGTGTGCCGGCGCCGCTAGGTGGAGGATTAGCCTAGTGAGCCGCGGTGCCGGCCTCAATACATTGTTTATGAGAAGAACCCCCTGTTCTCTATTTGGCCCCATGAAGTATAAATATCTGTACAGCAAATTTGGACTCATAGGTGGAAGTCGACAATTTTTTAAAAATATATTTTTAAAAATTTATTTAAAAGGCAGAGTTACAGAGAGGGACAGACAGAGGTCTTCCATCTGCTGGTTCATTTCCAAAATGGCCACCACAGCCAGGGCTGGGCCAGGCTGAAGCTATGCACCCGGGTCTCCCACGTGGGTGCAGGTGTCCAACCACTTGGGCCATCCTCTGCTGCTTCCCCAAACACATTAGAAGGGAGCTAGATCAGAAGTGGAGCAGCCAGGTCTTGAACTAGCGCCTACATGGGATGCCGCCGTCACAGACGGAGGCTTAACCTACTACGCCACAATGCTGGCCTCGATGTCAACAATTTTGATTTGGCCTTTCATTTTCTTTTGAGGTGAAATTCAAAAATAGTGAACAATGCAGTGGCACTCAGTATACTCACAATGCTATGTAACACTCATTCATCACTCTTAGCATACTTGATAATATTATCAACACAGGAAAGCATCCAAGACTATTAAAAAGTTGTGGTCACACCAGGTCTTATGTCTGATCCTATCCGCTCTCTCTCTGAGAGTACTTCAAACTGTCAGTGGGAAATGGAATTAAAAGATACATTCGTGTTTGATGGGAAAAAACAAATGAAACCTACACATACAGGGGTCTTCAAAAACTTCATGGAAAATGTATACTATGAAAACAGAGTTGAAACCCAATGTTTAGTGAGACTTCAGTGTGTCATACCGTAGTGGGATAGCTGGTGGCTTCCTTCCCAAATCAGCTTCAAAGAGGAAGCCTTCCACAGCAATAAATAAAAACTGTGCAAACGTCACAATGTTCCCACATCCTGGATGCTTCCTGTATAGGGAGGAACAAAAAGAAGACATTAGGCACAAAAGCTGACCTGAAGGGCACTCACATGGGTGACATCCGTGGTTCCAGCCAAAGAGGAGTAGGGATCTCTACTTCGGTGTTCCTAGCCCACGGATCTCGTGGATTCGGCACGGCTGTCCTCCATCACTCTTCGCTAGGTGTGGCAGGTCACTCTGACATACTCCTGCCTCCTCAACTACTAGCAAATGGAAGGAAACCGTCACATATTCTTACTGGGAATCTCACCTAACAAAAAGCCCTCGGTCAGGGTTCTAGTTAGCATAGCCCGAGGACAAACATGCTAAGGTCTTCAAGAGTGTTTTTATATCCCTCCTGAATAGGGATCAACTAGAATGCTGTCGAACAAAGAAATGTGTGTTGACGACATGGACACTGCTTTAGACAGGTGCCCTCAAAGGGGCAAAAACTGGTTCTTGAGGTGGGTGGAAAATCTTGATCTCATGTACAAGTATAAAACAGATACACATTTCTCTGCATAAACCAGTGTGCACTATATCCATGGAGGGGTGTAAAAAAATGTCTAGGGCTGGGCATTGTGGCACAGTGGATTACGCTGCTGCTTGGGATGCCAACATCCCGTATCTGAGTGCTTGAGATCAACTCCTGCCTCCGCTTGCAATCCGGTTTCCTGCTAAAGTGCACCTTGGGAGGAAGCAGCTGATAGCTCAAGTAGCTGGGTTCCTACCACTTATGTGGGAGACCCACATGGAGTTCCTGGATCCTGGCTCTGGCCTGGTCCAGCCGTGGCTGTTGTAGGCATTTGGGGAGGGAACAAGTGGATGGGGATATCTCTCTCTACCTTTCAAGTAAACAAACTAAAAAAAACATGGCTACAAAGGGATCAGGGAGGCAACCATGGAAAAAGATGGAGAAGCATTCGTCTCCACAGCCATTCCTGCGGTGTCTCATACACATTAGGAACTTTTACACTCATTGACCTGAACGGATTCTCTCTCGTCATCTAGGTAACAGTTGGAGAAATCTTCCAGTGAGTGTTAGGAGCAAGTTTACAGAGTAGAAGATGTCCTGCTGACATCCCTCTTGGGGCGCCTGGTAAACACGAGGCCCCCAAGGTGTGTGAGCGTCTCTTAAGCTTGCACTTTACCCCACTCGGCTCAGTCACTCCAAGAGGCATATAGAGAAAGCAGTTATCCTTGTTCACCTGACCCTCCCAGATTACCTATAATATCTCTCTTCCGACCTTCATTGTTTGTATTTTCAAGACATTTATTTACCTGAAGCTAGTGAAGAGAGAGATTTAGCTATATTATTACACATTAGCACAACGCTATATATCAAAATCAACGCCATTCTCTATTGGTGGTATCGCTATTAAGCAGCAATGCCGAGATAAACAAATTCCTAAATACGCTATTCAGGCATAGAAGTAGACAACGGCAGGCGCCTGCCAGTGTTGCAGTTAGGGTTCACCCTCGGAGGCAGAACTGCTGCCTGCGAAGGTTTTCTTACATACCACTGTTCTAGATGCAATTTCTCTGTTGGCCCTTAAGTTCAAGGGACAAGGCTAACCTTTGCAGGAATCCATAAAGAATCATGGGAGGTGTTTACCTCATTCAAAGAGCTGGTGTAAATCACTAGCCTAAATACGAGTGACCTGAGGAGGGACTCGCGTTCTGGACGGTTCCTCGCACAGTGCTTTGTCAACTCTGGCCAGAAGGCTCTTTGAAAAAAGACTCATTTGCTCAGCTGAGCTGGGGCCCTGGAATCTGCACTTTGAAGAGTTCCCCGCTTGACTGCAATGTGCAGCCAAGTTGAGAACTACCAGCCTTGGTCTGGGGAAGTGGCTGGGAGTGTACGTGGATGATGCGCAGGCAACCCTTGTGCTGCCTCAGGGCTGAGAATCAACGTGCCTCCCCGTGGTCACAAGTACTCCCGGTGACATACAAGGTCACTTATCATGCAGCAGAAGTCAATCAACTCATCTCTTTTTTTTCTTTAAAATGGGATCAGTATTAGTAGTTATCTTAATGGTACATTGTAGGGTAAATCAGTCCCTAGAAAGTATTTAATACAGTGCCTGCCACAGAGTGAAAAAAGCAAACTGTAGTACCACATGATGACCAGTATTTAGGATTTTGCCATATTGAAAGGTCTTCAATCTCAGTATAATCACACTTGCAAAAGACATTCACTCAGATTGGCCATTTTCCCCCTCATATATAAAAGCGGTATATGACTGTTGTAGTGAGGATTCCATGAGAAAATACACATGAAACGCAAAGCATAAGACTTAGCCCTAGAGACCCAAAAGTTCCCTTGTTTTGCCTTCCATTTTCTCTCTACCAAAAGTTTAGGCCAATTCAATGAAAGAACAATGACTGAGAATGTTTTATGAACAAAGTTAGGTGTCAGTTTGGAGGGAGCTTCTAACATGAACAAGATCACATCCCTGCCCTTGGAGAGATCACAACAGGATGAGGGAGCAAGCTTGAGACATGAAGCCAGTAAGAGCCCAGCACCCTCACACCCTCATGGGATGGTCAGGGGCCAGATGCGCCCCATTCGTTTGTATGCCGCACACTCTGGCTT
The DNA here is from genome assembly GCF_051225735.1 of Oryctolagus cuniculus. Taxonomy (NCBI): domain Eukaryota; kingdom Metazoa; phylum Chordata; class Mammalia; order Lagomorpha; family Leporidae; genus Oryctolagus; species Oryctolagus cuniculus. The sequence goes on from NC_142869.1 coordinate 170,088,678, forward strand.
CCAGTGAATGGATGTGGGATGCCTGACTTTAAGCAAAGGTGATGCGGATGATTAACATTTGCACACAAGATAAAAAGCAATCATTTATTTCCAAAAAACAATTGATGTATTCTCTATAGGACTTCTAAAAAGTTTTTTTCTGTTTTATCTTTTTTTATGGCGGTAGGTTTTATTACACCTCTATCATTGCTAAAGACACGAAGGCTGTGTCTTTAGCACTCAGTGAGGTCAGTCTCCCAGGGCCTCATGATAAAAAAATGATGTCTGCGCTTGCTCTTACCATTACTTTTACAATACAGTGGCTTTTAGTATGGGTTTTTAGTTGTGCAAATATCACCACTACAGAATCTTAGAGCATCCCCGAAAGAAATCCCATGTCCACTGGGAGCCACCCTCTTATTTGCTTCCCCAAGGACCTGTTAACAACTCTCCTCTCCCATCTCTTCTACAGGATTTTAGACTCTCAGCTTTTTTTTTTTTTTTTAACTTTAATCAGCCTTTAAGCATTTTAAGAACACATACCATTGTATAGCTTTATTTATTTTAATTTAAAAGATCCATTTGAGAACTTCAGAGTAAAAGCTTGCGCTGTCACCCTCCATTTCTTTAAATAAAGTTTGCTTTGAACTTTACTCCTCGGAAGTTAATCAATGACTGCAAATAGTTCCACTTTGAATTGTCCTTGGTAAGAATTTTGCTTTCTTAATCCTCAAACACAGACTTTGAAGAGAATAAGTTGGGCAGATAGTTTATGGCTTTTCTTTTTCTAGAGAGAGAAAACTTTACCTAATTCACCATCACACACTTGACTGCAAAATCAAACGGGAAAAAGAAAATGTCCCAGACGGTTTCCCTGACGTGAGACGGACACGCCACGTCATCAGCTAACGTGTTACACATGGGGTAGCGTGAGCTCCCTGAAGGAGAGGATCACACACTCATCCAGGCCTACGAATCCGCTCAGTAGGCTGCACTGTGTTTCACACATTTCCAATGGCTCCACATAACAATTCAGAAAGAAAAACCTAAATTTCTTTTTCAAGTTAGAGAAATGGGAGAAAACACACTAATCTTCCTACAACCCAGTCACTTTAGCTTTTATATTTAGTGCACTACGTGCCACTGATTAAGGCACCTACTGGTTTTTAGGAAGCTGAATTAAAAAACACAGCTTCTGCTGTGAAAACTGACGGGTTTTTCAACAGCGATGTCCCAGGTTAAAGGCAAAATTCCACGGCCGTCTCTAGAAAGAGCCTTAAGGGCCATCTGGCCTAGCCAGTTCTCATGGGACTGATCTGGAACAGAGGCTGTGACCTGCCCATGCAACTTTGGGAATGGCTGCTGGCGTTATCACTGATAATATTAATAAATTAACCTCAGTGTTTTATGGCAACCCATTATTGTATGCAAAAACGCAGATTTACAAAAAAAAAAAGGTACACAGGGGATGATGACCTATTAAAACAATTTCCAAATCCTGTAAACTGAAGCGCCCATCATGACAGGAAACATTTCGTAAAGTCATGTTTATCCAGACTTTGCAGGCTCAGCTCATAAAACGAGATCTGCCTATAGTGAAGCAACATCGTAAGACAGGCCAACTACCCTTGGTGTGCTTTAGGCTTTACCCGTGCATCTCATTTAATCCTTCACAACTACAGGGCTCACAGACCCAGCACACCTCACTCAGCTGCGTTCACCTAATTCATCCAAGAGCTCACAAATCAGAAACGGGGCACGTCGGCTGGCAGCATAGCCTACTGTCAGAAAGCCTTTGGCAAGATTTAATGCAATGGTGTATTCAACACAGAAATTACACTGTTCTTCTGTGACCTTCATTTCCACAGCTGGCCTGATTATATCATCTTATTATATGTTAAAATCAATTTCCAAATGGCCCTCCTGTGACATATATCGGACTGACAGCCAGGTAGATTTTTTCATTTTCATTTCTCTCGTCCCCTGCTCTTAAGAGAAGTAACAGATCTTTATCAACACTCTCTGCCTTACAAAACAGCAGACTCTGTAACAGCAAAAATTAACCTTATACAGGTCACCTTAAGTGAACCGGTTGCTTGGGAGTGACTGAATCAATGGTATCAGAGTGACTTAATCAATGGTATTAGATAAGATAAAATGGATTTCTAGGAGGCACCCCGTGAAGACCTGGGTGATCAGAATCGACGGGCCGCTCAAGTGCAAACCTAACAGGTGGTTGGGAAAAGGTACTGGAGTGAGGAGGTGGACATCCTGGGTTCCGGTTCTGACTCCGGCACTTACAGGTGCTAAAAGGCCCCCCAGCTTCTTTGGCCAACAGAGACAGTTCTCAATTTATCTAGATGATTCTCGACTTTGATGGTCAATGGCGATCAGGTAAGATGCAGCAACCCGGGCCGGACAGCACCACGGACGCTGCTCAGGGAGCCGAGACGGGCTAGCCAAGACTTTAATCCCCCATCTGAGCCTGCCGGTCCTCAGCCTGCGGTCCCTTCTGTGACCGCTTCTAGCCACCGGCCTCTACACAACTCTAATGGCCAGCCTCCTCCACGAAGCCCACCTGGTTTCCCTTTTGGGAAAGGGTCAGAAAGTAGCACCTCAAAAATGCATGCTTCCCAAATTAGCCTGTAACACCCTAAAACCAGAAATGCTCTCTCGGGTCACCTGGACTGATTCCCTACACATCTACATCTTTGACAAGGGGGTATGTCTGGGCAAAGTAGTCACGACCCTAACGCCAATTTTAAAATAACGTTTTGCAGTTTTGCAGCCCACTGTAATACAAAATAACTTTTTTTTTTTTTTTTTGCGGCGCGTCCCAATCAGACGTCTTGGCTCAAGAGAAAAGTCCAGGGACGGGCTCGGACGGGAAGTGGGCAGGCTCCCCGGGTGCCGTCAGCCCCCTTGGCCTTGGCCCCAGCCCCACAGGACCCCCCCGGACTCCAGTCCCCGGGGGTGGCGGGCTTCGGGGGCGACAGTAACTGAGGGCCCCGGCCGTCCGCCCCCAGCACGGGGGGGCTCCTCGCCTCCGGCACGGGAACGGGACGCGTCACTCACCGGGCCAAGAGCTCGAGGAACACCACGTTGCTGCAGCAGCCCGCGAACACCAGGCTCACGGCCAAGGCCGGGTGCATGGCCGCTGCGCGGGCAGGGGGCGAGCGCGCCTAAGACGCGCCGCCTAATCCTCGGCCCCAGGAAGCCGGCCTGAGGCCCCCGCCGCTGCACAGAGCATCGGCAACGTTCCTGAGCGCCGCTCTCCCCGGGGGCCGCCACGACGCTGCCGGCCGGGGAGCCGTAGTTCGCAGTCAGCCCGGCCCCATTCATCCCAGGGGGCGTCTAAGGCCAAGCTAGACTACATGTCCCAGGGTGCCGCGCGCGCACGTCTGTCCGTGACGTGACCTCGTTGCCCGGCAGCTCCGCGGCCGCCGAGAGGGCGAGGTGCCCGGCATGCCTCACGCGACCGGCGACCGCGGGGCCTGCCGGGAAGTGAGGGCCGGCTTTCGGTGTTCGCGCGAGACCGAACGTGTTCGGTGAGTTCCGTACGGGGCTCCGGGCGTCTACGCTGCTGTCTCGGAGCGAGCGTGATGGAGTCAAGGTGTGAGGTGAACCTGGACCGGTTTAGCCGACCTCCCCGAGTCCCGGTCAACCGTAGATGCCTGCTCCGTGGCTGCTGTGCGTGGTAAAACACTCGATACGTGAGCGCCTCCTCGCTGACAAGTTCACAGTTACCGGTGGGGCGCCCTGCACACGGGTGCACCTGCTGGGGGCTGCAGGGCTAGGGCGTTCTTTAGTTAAGTGTGGCGGGGTCGCAGCCCCGTGCCGGGTGCTCCCAGACGCTGAACTGAGCCGGATTCGGGCTTTCCACCCATGCTAATTCTTGTTCCCACTCTGCTTAAAGGAGAATGCATTAGAATTACTTAGGGTTACTGTTTAAAATACAGGATTCTCACTCAAACCCAGGGATTCTGATCCAGCTGGTCTGACCCGGGGCCCACAAGCCCCATATGTTTCGGATATAGTCTCCAGACCCCAAACCGCGGGGGAAAAAATTCTATAAAAAGTATGTTGTGGGTCCTGAGAAAGATTTGGGACTGTTCACGTCTCCCAGGAAATAAGCCCAACACAGCGTTTTGGTCGCGTTCCAAAGCCCTGCTTAGCTCTGCGTTCGCGTTCTCTGCTGTTGGATGCAATTGCTACTTAAATGTGTGAAAGTGCTGAGCTGCAGAGCTAACGGGGAGTGGAAAGGAAGTGGAGACGTGTTGAGTCCGGCCGAAAGCGGCCTTGCAAAGTGGACAGGGCGTGCACGCGTATTTTACAGGTGCAGACCAGGGGTGTCCTGTGCACGGAGCAGGTGCCTCCCAAACATGGGTTGATTCTGTGAATTAGGGTTGCACTGAGTGCCCGGGAGTGGAAGTGCTCCGAGAATCCCATGGGAAGATAGGCAGTGGGCCTCGTCCCCACCTGACGGCTGGGCTGGCGGGGGCGTCTTTGACAGAAGGGCTGGGACCTCGGCCGTTTGCCAGGCTCTCCGAGTGACTTGACAGCAGCGAAGGCTGAGCACCGCTAACACAAAGCAAGGGAGTAGCTTAGAGGGCCGCGATTAGGGACAGCCGCTATAGGTCACCTGTGAGACTGTGCCTTAGCCCAGCTAAGTCAGCGTCCCTGGGGAGGGGCCCAGGCGATTCCAGTGTGCTGCCTCTGCTGAACTCTCTGGTTCTCAATTCTGACTGCACAGCAGAGCAACACAGGGAGTTTTATTTAAAAACAGAAGCAGGCCCACTGCAGACCAGCTATGGAGCAGACTGTCTGGGGGTGAGGCTCCAGCCGTGCCGCCCTCGCCACCTCCGCTGTGTGGGTGTATCCCTGCCCCAGGAAAGCCGAGCAGAACACCTTCTTTTCTGATTTCGCTGGAGGGGATTCCGCATCGCAAAGACCTTCCTTCCCCCCTAGAGTTTAGTAGCACTTAACGGGTGCGTGACATCTCAGATAAACACCAAAACATACCAAGTGACTGAACCTAGACAAGGCCTGAGTGCTGCCCGCGTAGGTTCTGTTCCCTCCTCCCATCCTCCATGTTTGCTTCGATCTGCCGCAGTGCACACTGATTTAATGTGCGTATTACTTACGTGGGATCTGGTTACAATGCGCATCCTGGTTTACAGGCCTGGAGTGTGGCCCCAGCGCCTGCATTTCTAGCAAGTGCCCAGGGGGTGCTGACGCCATCTGTGGCCCACCCTTTAAAGAACACAGCCTATAATACCGTTCATTCCAGACACCTCACTACCTTTTTTTTTTTAAGATTGGTTTATTTTTTTGAAAGGCAGAGTTAGAAAGAGGAAGAGACAGGGAGAGAGAGAGAGCTTCCACCACTGGTCCCCCCCCCCCCCCCGAATGGCCACAACAGCTGGAGCTGGGCGAATCCAAAGCCAGGAGTTTCTTGAGGATCTCCCATCTGGGTGCTGGGGCCAAGCTCTTGGGCCATCTTCTGCTGCTTTCCCAGGCGCATGAGCAGGGAGCAGGATCGGGAGTGGAGCAGCTGGGAATCCAATCGGCGCCCACATGGGCCGCCGGTGCCGCCGGTGGTGGCTTTACGCACTGCACCACAGCACCAGCCCCACCTCGCTACCTTTCCCTCCCAGTCAGCATATGTATGCTTACGCCTGTCCTTTCCCTCACCCCCAGTCATGCTCAGTGAAATGCACTTAGCTTTCTTCTACCTTCACTGTACTAGCAGACATCTCTGATTAGTAACCTTTAGTCACAGTCTGATTTTTCAGTTGCCCATCAGCTTCTTCAAATACTCTAATCAAGGTCAGATTATTGAAAGTAGCCTTATTAGGGTAGTTGTTTGGCCTGGTGGTTAAGACAGTGATTGGAGCACACGTGTACCCATCTGGGTTTGATACCTGCCTCTGGCTCCTGATGCCAGCTTCCTGCTAATGTGTACCCCAGGAATCAGTGATGGCTCAAGTCATTGGTTCCTGCCACTCCTGTGGGAGACTAGATTGACTTCCCAGCTCAGCTGTGGCCAGTACAGGATTTTTTTGGGGTTGTGAACCTGTCGATAGGGGTGTGCTTTCTCATCTGTCTCTCAAAGAATTAAATAAAAAAAAGGGAAATCATTCTCACGGAGAGCCCTAATGCCTTCTTGAGAGTCAAAGCCATATATATATATGGCTTTATATATATATATATATATATATATATATATATATATATATCTCACAGAAGAGCCTACAGTGGCTCCTGGTGAGCAAAGCCCCACCCTTCCTGACACTCCCTGGGCCTCTGATGATGAGACACGAGTCTCCTCCTCCCACTTCTCCTTTCTGGGCTGTTCCTCCTCTGCACACCGAGCTCTCCTTTCGAAGTTCCCTCATTTGGAGCTTCCTCGTCCTGACCACTTCCTGCCGGGGACTCGCCGCCCATCCAGACTGCTTCACCGTGGGTAGCTGTGATCTCGTGGGCGTGTGCACACGGACAGCCCATATCTCCACATCATCAACATCAGTAACAAGCATTTCCTTGGCTACAACCCCTTCTAGGCCGCACTTCTGTTAATGGCCTCTTCTCTTTGGGCAAAAACTCGGAAGATTTTCAGTCTTCCTCTCTTTCCTGCCACACATTGCTTGCTCTTTATATCCTATCAGTTCCACCTTAACCTCTTGGAAGGTTCCAGGCTGTCTTTTTCCATTTCCCATTGATACCCACTTAGGCAAGGGCCTCCTAACCTCCTGGTACCTCCAGCCTCTGCCTTCTTTAACCTGTTCTCCATGCTGTCTCCAGGCAGTTTTTCCAAAGACGAACCCCAAATCTGCAGGCCCCACTGCCATTCTGAGATGTCTGTTCCAGTTATCTCATGCTGTGTGACACACCACCCCCAAATGTAGTGACCTAAGGCAAACCAAGACCCCCAAGCCGCATTTTTCCTGTCTCCCATTTCTATGTGTTTACCAAGCTCAGCTCGACTGGGGTCTGTCATACAGTTTTGTGCCCTGGGGCTGGAGCCACCTGAGGCTTGGCCAGGCTGACATCCATGATGGCTGGGACGGCTGTCCTCCTGTGGTCCCTCTTGTCCTGTGCCTTGTCACCGTGTGGTAGACTCAGGAGAGCTGGACTTCTTAACTAATGACTGGCTTTCCCTGGAACAGGTATTCTAAGATTATAGAAGATGCAGTGGCCTCAGAAGTCACACAGTGACACGGGCACCACAAAGGGCTGGCCCAGATCCACTGGGGAGGGGACTAGGAAGGCCCTCCGTGGTGGGGAGGTGAGGTGCAGCTGTAGCATCGGCTGCACAGTGTTTGCCGGCTCCTTACTGTGTAAAACCCACATTCAGCAGAAGACACACAGCACATTCCTAACCAAGCCTCAGCTTCCCTCTCCTTCGCCTCCTGCCATTCCTCCCAGTGCTGCCTGCACCCCAGACACATTAAATGCCATTCTCTGAGTGGACAGTGACTTCCAAAATTCCTGTCCGTGAACATGCTGTTCTGAGTGCTTGGAATACCCTTTTATCTCGGGCCAACTTCTTTTTATCCTTGTATAGCAGTGGGGCACAGAGGGAAGTAGCTATCATTACACTGTGGAGGGGGAGGGGTCCGTGGTCAGATGTTGCCTTTCTGTGTGTAACTTCAGCGTCCCATTCCTGACTGCCATCTCTGGATGTCCAGCCTTCTGTCCACTAATCCTTTAACCATGTCGCACTACAGTTGTTTGTTTTCATGTGGGTCTTGCCTGCTCGACTGCCCATTGTGGACAGAAACTACGCACAACTAATTAGCTAGATCTTCCACATCGTCCACGGTGACCAATACAGAGTATGTACATGTATTCCATGTTGAATGAATGAATGAGTGAGCTTGACTTAGTCAAATAATCGACACCTCATAAATATGTATTATTTTTTAGTCTAATTTAGTGTAAACATGACGGGGCTGCCATTGTGGTTTGGAAGGGTAAGCCATCGCCTGCAACACCGGCATCCCATATGGGTGCTGGCTGGAGTCCCAGCTACTCCCCTTCTGATCCAGCTCCCTGCTAATGGCCTGGGAAAGCAGTAGAAAATGGCCCACATGCTTGGGCCCCTGCACGCATGTGGGAGACCAGGAAGAAACTCCTGGCTCCTGGCTCCGGCCTGGCCTTGTCCTGGCAGTTGGGGCCACTGGGGGAGTGAACCAGGATTGGAAGACCACTCTCTCTCTCTGTGTCTCTCCCTCTCTCTCTCTGTAACTCTGCTTTTCAAATAAATAAGTAAATTTAAAAAAAGAAAAGTAAACATGATAAATGTACTGCTCAATGAATTTGCATGCACAGTGATATAAAGTCAACACTCAGGTCAGGAGGCAGAGTGTTACCAGCATTCTAGAAACACTTTGTGCCCCCTTCACTGACCCCCTCCAAGAGTAACTACTATTCTGAGGTTCCAATACCAGAGATGAATTTTGCACATTTTTGGACTTAACACAAATGGAATCATACGATGTATTTTCTTCTGTTTTTGCTTCTTTCATTCATCAATATATTTGTCAGTTCATCCACGTTGTTGTGTATGTCTGTAGTTCATTTATTATTACTCTGTGGCATTCTCTTGTATGAATATATTACATTCATTATTCTCTTGGTGAGCATTTTGGCTTTTATGAATAGTGTGACTATAAAAGATCTGTTCATGTCTTGGTGAACACAGTGAGATATGGTTGACTCTCCACATGTAGTCAAGATCCAGGCAGGAGATAAACCATACAGCAGTTTGAACAAGATAGTTTAATATAAAGAATTCTTGGCTAGTATCAGAGGATTAGCTACTAGCAAGGGTTGAGAGAATTATGCCGGCATCTACATGAGTGCAGGTTTGAGTCTTAGCTCCTCCTCTTCCAATCCAGTTCTCTGCTAGTGAGCCTGGGAAGGCAGTGGAAGATGGCCTGAGTGCTTGGGCCCTGCACCTATGTGGGAGAGGCAGATGGTGTTCCGGTTCCTGGCTCCATCCTGGCCCAGGGAGTCAGCCAGTGGATGGAAGGTGGATCTCTCTCACTCCCCATCACTCCCCGTCTCTGTAACTCTGCCATTCAAAGAAAAATAAAGTAGGTCTTTAAAACAAGAGACAGAGAGCTCCCAAGATTATAGAATCTGTTTCTCCTGAAGACCCAGACAGACCCCAGGAAGGGACCAGCGTAGAAGAGGGGTCATTCTCCTCCCCTCCAAATAGGATTCAAGCCTCATTGAGGAGGATGTGGTGGTAGCCCTCTGGCCAGCAGAGAAGTTCAGCTGCCCCCTGGGGTACAGCTGGGGTACAGCTGGGGTACAGCTGGGGCACTGGCCAACTCATGAGGAAGCTGCCGATGAAAGTGAGGCACCTGCTAGGGAACTGGCTGGACTCAGGCCCAACTTGCCTGGCGCCGCCTGTCAGGATCCTGATGAACTGACCAGGGTGAATGCTTCATAGAGCCCCGCGTGCTGGCCGAGCCCTGCAGGCACAGGAAGAGGACGGCACAGCCAACCCAGGACGAGAAGTCACCTACGGCGGACCTGCAGCCCGTCCGTGACAAAGCTCCACACCATGCCCTGTGCAGAGGCAGATGTTCACAGGGTCCGGCCCCGGCGTCAGAAGCAGGGCCATCCAGGGAGGGTCTGGAGCTGAAAGGCTGGTTCAGGAGCTCCCGGCGTTTTCTTAGGGATCACGTCAACTTCACACTCTAATTATTTCATTATTAAACCAGAGTCACAAAGTGTAGTTACGGCTTCTCACAGACACTTTTTTCCCTTCTCCCCCGAGTTCAGAATTTCCAACATGTTTGAGGGGATAGCAGCTTCTTAGGCAGCAGCTGGGCCCCGGGGGTTTAAGCCTGCTCACTGCCTTCTTACCTTGTGAGGCAGGACCCGTCACTTGGGGGATGTTCACCGTCTTTGCCCTAGCGTCAGCAGGAAGAGCACGCAAACTTGTTTTAAAAGCCATTCTTGCTTCTGGTCCCAGCATCTCAGACACCTTTTGAATCACTTATAAAATCCACTTAACTGAGTTGTTGACACAAAATTAAGTAGGATGCCTCCTGTGGGATACTGCTTGATAAATCTCAAGTTGCCAATGCTGCAGACATCTGCCATTTGGTTTTTTAAAACCTGCTTTCCATATCTATCCCAGGAGCATGATTTTTTCATCTCTACATCACATAAATCTGGAAATGCTTGGAGCTATGCGCAGGACAGGCATTCTTTATAAAATCAAAATAACCTTGTGGCTTTTTTCATAGGTCATGTTCAAGCAATGCCCTGGTATATTGATAGGTGTAGATGCTTTAACTCCTTCAAGAGTGTTAAGAGATTTTCTGGGGCCGGCGCTGCGGCTCACTAGGCTAATCCTCCGCCTAGCGGCGCCGGCACACCGGGTTCTAGTCCCGGTCAGGGCGCCGGTTCTGTCCCGGTTGCCCCTCTTCCAGGCCAGCTCTCTGCTGTGGCCAGGGAGTGCAGTGGAGGATGGCCCAAGTGCATGGGCCCTGCACCCCATGGGAGACCAGGATAAGTACCTGGCTCCTGCCTTCGGATAGGCATGGTGCACCTGCCGCAGCACACCAGCTGTGGAGGCCATTGGAGGGTGAACCAATGGCAAAGGAAAGACCTTTCTCTCTGTCTCTCTCTCTCACTGTCCACTCTGCCTGTTAAAAAAAAAAAAAAAAAAAGAGAGAGATTTTCTGTTTGTCCTTTTTACAGAGTGTAGAGTTTTTGCTAGGAATAAAGTTTAACTGCATTGTGAATGGCACAAGGACAAATCGTCTTAATGGCCACCGTTTCCTCCACATCTGAATGGTGTCTGGTTTGCAGTAGATGCTCAGTAAGTCATGAATGGAAGGAAGGAAGGAAGGGAGAGAGGGAGGGAGGGAGGAAGGGAGGCAGGACAGACCTTTCGAAAATCCAGCTCCTTTTTCAGAAATTCTTACGTGCAAAACGCGTGCGGAGTTGACCGTGGCACCTGGTCTGGGAGGAGCCGAGTGAGGACAGTCACGTGAAGACACAGACCTTGGTGCCCTTGGCTGTGGACGGCTGCTGAGCACATAGTGATTATCAGTGCGCCCCACCGCTCTTCCCTTCCTCGTCGCTGAACTGACAGTTGTTGAATTGTGTCATTGAGTCACGGCAACAAATCTGACGCAAGGAAAACAGATCGTCCTGCAACCTTTAGATAAAGAGTGATCTCTGGGAACGGAGTGGTCTTGGTTTTTCACCCACGACAAGTCTCAAAGTTCTGTACTGTGTTTCTACCTCCCCGCTGTGTACACAGCACGCCGCCTTTACCTGCAGGGGACTCCCACAGTGAGAAATTAACAACAGTAATACTGAAGTAGAATGATTACAACAGTGCACTGCAGTCAAATCACCAGTGTCGCCACCTGTGTGACTTGGGGCTGTTAGCAAGTCAAATAAGTCTTCTTTGGACCTTGAGAGCTTGTTTGGAGGTTCTAGCAGGGGAGCGCAGCTGCTCGTATACCCCTGACCGAAGACCGGTCCTCCTCTGGCGGGGAAGGTCGACCTCTTCGACCCAGCGCGCAGCTTCAGGAGGGACGCACATGGAGCGGTGAGGGAGGATGGGGACACCCGCCTCGCCAGCCAGATCAGCAGAATGAACCCTGGCGATCAACGGGGTGACAAGTGTCGCAGCCAGATCGCCCTCACTTCCAAATAAGGGTTCTTTGGACACAAACGCTGAGACTCAGTCAGACCGTCTAGGTGGCTGTCTTCATCAGTGAGGTGTGCAGCGTGGAGATTCTGGACTAAAGGATGGTTCCCGTCCCAGTGGGCTGCGGTGGAAATCATGAGGTTACTTTACACTGCCTAGACGGAGCACAATTTAAAATTGTTGTTGTTTATTTCTGGAATTCTCCATATAATATTTTTTTGTGATTGACTGCAGGTAACTGAAGCCGCGGAAAATAAACCTGTGGATAATGGAGAACTACGGTATACCTCATTTATTGTCTCAAAACTACAGCCTAACAGTGATGTCTCATAGGTCCAGTATCAATGGGGAATAATTAGTTCAAACTGAGCAAGAATTTCCAAATAATGTATCTAGGTTTTTTTTTTTTTTAAATGATTTGTTTATTTGAAGACAGAATAAAAGAGATTTTCCATCCTCTGTCTCACTCCCCACATGGCCGCAACAACCAGGGCTGGGCCAGGCAGGAGCCAGGTACTCCATCCGCATCTCCCACATGGGTGACGGGGGCCCAAGCACTTGGGCCATCTTCTGCTTCCTTCCCGGGCTCATCAGCAGGGAGCTGGGAGAGCGGGGACTCAAACCGGCACTCCGATGTGAGATAGCAGCCTTGCAGGTGTTGGTTTAACTTGCTTTGCTGCAATGCACGGCAACAATTTTAGAACTGAAGTTTGCTGTACTGAGAATTTTGAATGGAAATCTTCATGTAATTCCCTGCTTTATCAGCTGTACAGTACTGAACAGTGGCTGTCCTTCCCTTGTGTACTCAAGGTCGTGGTTTTGGGCAGTCCCTACTGCAGTGTGCAGATTCCCACTGAGCCACTGGATGGTCCCAGGGCCCTGATAGCAAATGGCCCCTAGTTCTTACTGCAAACTGCTAATGGTTAAAGACTGATCAGTGCTCCTCCAGCGCCCTCTAGTGTCATATACTTGTTCCCAGCCTATCACTTAAGACTATTGAAATCATTCCCTGCAGCTGGTGTTTGGCACCTTAGTTATAATGCATTTTTTGACACCAGCATCTCATATTGGAGGGCCTGGGTTCAAGTCCCAGCTCTGCTTCCAATTCCAGCATCCTGCTAATGTACGCCCTGGGAGGCAGCAAGTGATAGCTCACGACCTGCTACCTACAGGGTCTTGTTACTTGGCCAACACCATGCCAGGAAGGATGGCATTATTCATCACAGTTCTTGCATGAAGTAAGAGATTAATACGTGCTTCTTGATAAGCAAAATACAAGCAGAGAGCATGTTCGCAGTGCCCTTAGAACAGTAGATGGCATATGAAGCACAAATGCAATGCCATGCGTTTCACTCATTATCTCATTTCATCTTTCTGAAAATCCACTAAGATATTATTATGATACCCACTTTATACAGGAGGAACTTGAGATTGAAAGAGAGTAAGAGACGTTCCAAAGTGGTAGGGAGTTGTAAACTTGCTGCTGGCACGAGACTCTTCCTCCCCTGACCCCTGGGGTCTCAGCTTCAGCAGAGAGGGAGATTAAACACACAAGAAGCTACCGAGATTCCCGCAAATGTTCTGTGCTGGGGCCTGGGCCCTCGTACCTCTCTCATACTCCCCTGCTCCTCGCTGTACAGCCTGGGAGACCTGGATTCTTTCTGTTGCTGCAGCACAGAGCCGCCCTTGCAGCAGAACAGCACTCTTTCCCCTGGTCTATCTGTGGCTTCCACCCCTCTTTCATTCGGTTCCCTGCTTACATGTTTCTTCCTGAGAGACTTCCTGACCACCTTGTCTAACAGCAACCCCCACCAGACTCACTGTATCTGGCTTTATCCTGCTTTAATTTCCTTAATTCCCACCTCCTTATTTGACCATCTTTTTGTTGTTGTTGTTGTTGTTTTTTTTTTTTTTTTTTTTTTACAGGCAGAGTGGACAGTGAGAGAGAGAGAGACAGAGAGAAAGGTCTTCCTTTGCTATTGGTTCACCCTCCAATGGCTGCTGCGGCTGGCGCGCTGCAGCCGGCACACTGCGATGATCCGATGGCAGGAGCCAGGTGCTTCTGGTCTCCCGTGGGGTGCAGGGCCCAAGCACTTGGACCATCCTCCACTGCACTCCCGGGCCACAGCAGAGAGCTGGCCTGGAAGAGGGGCAACCGAGACAGAATCTGGCGCCCCGACCGGGACTAGAACCCGGTGTGCCGGTGCTGCAAGGCGGAGGATTAGCCTAGTGAGCCGCGGCGCCGGCTCCTTAAATGTCTTTTTATACATTTAGTTTTTATGGCCAGTCTCTTCCATTCAAGAGGAAACTCCAGGAAGTAAGGGCAAAGTGTGTACCCCCAGCACCCAAAGCAGTGCCTAGCATTTGGTGGCATTCAGTATATACCCACTGACCAGTAGCACTCGATATACACCCTTTGCTGTCTGTCAGTGCTATTGAAGATAACTGACATGTATTGAACAGCAGTTCTGAGCTGGGCATTTTCCCACGTGGTTTATAGTACAGGGCTCACTTTGCCACAATTCTCTGAGAGATATGTTTTGTTTTATTTCTACACTATACACACAGATAAGAGCAAACCAAGTTCAGGGAGGTTGAACAGCGTGATCCCGGGCAGTTAGCATCTGGGCTGGGATCTGAGCCTCACAGTCTGACCTGCACACCGTGAGTGCCCTTTCCCACTATAAATTGTGCCCTACAGGTTCGTTCTCCCAGGGTTAGTTTTCTTACGGGCCTGCAGCCTGTATCTCCAAGGCTTTTAGCAGCAAGTAGTTTCCCTTCCATTTTGCACTGGTAGTATTTCTTTTTCTCTTTCAAAAAGATTTGTTTATTTATTTGAAAGGCAGCATTAGAGAGGGAGAAACAGGAAGAGATTCTCCATCTACTGGTTCACGTCCCCAGATGGCCAAAACCACCTGGGCTGGGCTAGGCCAAAGCCAGGAGCCATGTCCAGGTCTCTCATGTGGGTGCAGGGGCCCAACCACTTGGGCCATTCCCTGCTGCTTTGCCAGGTGCATTAGCTGGGAGCTGAATCAGAGGTGGAATGGCACCTGCCGTGCCACAGTGCCTGCCCCACACTGGTGGTATTTCAGCAAGTTCCATCAGGCGGAGCAGAGACTGCGTTACGAGTTCTTCAAACTCGGGTATGGGTGGGGACTCAGGACAGCTGCTTGTCCGGGGTTGGGTTTCATCTGGGGTTCTTCAGAGCCTGCCTTATTTTCAGCCAAGGCACGTGGCTTATATGGAGCAGATAGCTTTGTGAGCAGCAGTGGGGAGAGAGCTGAGAGGAAGGTCAAGGCAGAGCAGGTTTGTTCTTGTCCTCATGGGCACAAGGAGCCGGCGATGTGTCTGCTGGTTTGGCTCAACACAGTTTGCACAGGCAGTGCCCTTGCCCTGCTCTGGTTGCTGGCCACTACATCACGCCCCTGAAAATGCAGCAGTGTAGAACCTGGAGCAGGCTGGGACACACCTACCCCATTTACTTGAGCTTGCTCCTGTGGGGAGGGCAGAGGGAAGGTGGCTCTTTCATGCAAGATGGAAGCAACTCACTTAATATCAACTCTGAGTCCTGTGAGACATCTACATGATGGTCTGGGCTTGTGCTAAAAATGAAAGGATTTTTTTGAAAGATTTATTTATTTATTTGAAAAGCAGAGAGAGAGAGAGAGAGAGAGAGCGGACCAGGCCAAAGCCAGGAGCTTCTTCCCAGTCTCCCATGTGGGTGCAAGGCCCAAGCACTTGGACTATCTTTGGCTGCTTTCCTAGGTGTATTAGCAGGGAGCTGAATCAGAAGTGGGTCAGGCCGGCGCCGCGGCTCACTAGGCTAATCCTCTGCCTAACGGCGCCGGC
The DNA here is from genome assembly GCF_051225735.1 of Oryctolagus cuniculus. NCBI lineage: Eukaryota > Metazoa > Chordata > Mammalia > Lagomorpha > Leporidae > Oryctolagus > Oryctolagus cuniculus. The sequence goes on from NC_142869.1 coordinate 170,104,195, forward strand.
ATACCGGGTTCTAGTCCCGGTCGGGGCGCCGGATTCTGTCCCGGTTGCCCCTCTTCCAGGCCAGCCCTCTGCTGTGGCCAGGGAGTGCAGTGGAGGATGGCCCAGGTGCTTGGGCCCTGCACCCCATGGGAGACCAGGAAAAGCACCTGGCTCCTGGCTCCTGCCATCGGATCAGCGCGGTGCGCCGGCCGCAGCGCGCCGGCCACGGCGGCCATTGGAGGGTGAACCATCGGCAAAAGGAAGACCTTTCTCTCTGTCTCTCTCTCTCACTGTCCACTCCGCCTGTCAAAAAAAAAAAAAAAAAAAGTGGGTCAACTGGGCCTGAACCCTGTGCCCATATGGCATGCCGGTGTCACAGGTGGTGGCTTAACTGCTGCACCGCAGTGCCAATTCCTAAAAATAAAAGCATGGGCATTTCTTTCATTGGCAAAGCCTCTGGCAATAAAGATGACCCCTTGGTTGTCATAGGGTCAGCTCTTCCTCAGACACCCACAGTTTCATGAAATGGAGTGGGGGTGTTGCAGAGACTGGGTGGGTTTGAGAACAGGAACTTGGGGTTTGTGTTGCATGGAGCCTGTGGTGCTGATCGCCCAGGGTGCCTCCAGGACTATCGGGCACTAACACTGACTGTGCAGTGACCCTGCTGTGGGTCAAGTGGGCAGCCCTCACAAGGACATCCGGTCTGCAGTTCTCAGTTCTCAAAAAATGAAAGGCAAGCTCAGAGAGGCTGGTGGTCAGCACGCTCAGAGAGCCTAGTGGTTAACACGCCTGTGATTCATGTGTCTGTTTACAAGCTGTCAGCCATCCCTTATATCTTCATGAATAAAAAATCCACACTTCCTTCCATTGCCCCTCCATACCTACATTTCAGCCCTGCTCCACACATCCCCAAGCATGAAACCCTCCCACACTCAACATCGGCAGTTGATCATTTTCCATTTCCAGCATCTTCTTTTTTCATAGCATTGTTAACTCTCAGTGTTCATTGAGTCGGTGTTCATTGTTGAGGTTTTTTTTTTTTTTCAAGATTTATTTATTTGAAGGCGAGAGTCAGTCTCTCTCTCTCTCTCTCTCTCTCTCTCTCTCTCACACACACACACACACACACACACACACATACACAGAGTGAGCTCTGGCATCTGCTGATTCATTCCACAAATGGCTGCAACAGCTAGGACTGAGCTGGCTGAAGCCAGGGCCAGGAACTCTATCAGGTCTCCTATGTGAGTGGCAGGTGCACAAGCACTTGAACCATCCTCTGCTGTTTTACCAGGCACATTAGCAGCGAGCTGGATCAGAAGTGGAGCAGCTCGAAAACAAACCAGAGCTCCAATAAGGGATGCCGGCATTGCAGTTTCTATTTGATAGGAAGTGGGCGTAAGTTTCTCTCAGCAGAGGGGACAAGGGACAGTTGCGTGACTGTGAATGAAGGGAGCCAGCTTCATTGCAGAGACTGATTAAGTTCAATTGGGAACTACATGGTATGGCCCGAGCCCTCCCAACCCACCCCCCTGCTCCTTTGTAGACCCCCAAGTCTGTGCCTGTGGTCCTAGCTGTGCTAATTGCAGCACCTCATGTCTGGGGAAATGACCTTCATTGTGACCACTGCCCCTGTGTCCATTGGTGGTGGCCCTGCTGTGTTGAAGGTGACTTGTGCTTTATTTGGAGGGCATCACTCCAAGGCCAGCCAGCTGTATAGTTCAAGTGAGGAGATGCAGCTATTGGGCATTATCTTCCGCTTCTGTCTGCCTCACTGAGCTGGGATCTCGTGGTTCGTCTGCAATGGCATCTCCCGGATCACATCATCAAAAAGATTTCTACATACTTATTGGCATTCTGTAGCAGCCTTAGTGACAATACCGGGCTGATGGAAGGGTCTTATGCATCATGAATATGAATATCATTATTCAAATCACTCTGGTAGATGTTGAAGATAAAAGGAAATGTTTTATTTTGTGTTCATTAAGCACTTGAGGGGATGTTTCCCCGGCTGCCGACTCATTATGCCTGTTATGGTTAATGGGAGTTAAATTCCAACATCACATCAAGGGGGAGAAATGATCCCTCAAGTATTTGGAAACTTTTCCCTCCAAATTGCAGATCAAAGCTAGGTTATGAACTTCTACGCTATCTTGCTAATGGATTAGACTAACTGCATTCTTTGAATTTTTTTCCTCCAAACACTAACTTTCTCTAAGTAGAGATGATTACAGAAACGTAAGCGTGAGAGACTGTGAGATCTGAGAGAGCCAGACGCCATTGTGGATTTCCTCTGCAGGAGAGAAAAAATGACATCGCATCAGTGAAATGTCTTGGGTAGGAGCAGGGAGGACATTCCAGGACATTCTGCAGGTGCCCAAAACCCTGGATTGTACCAGACCCTAAACTGTTATGCATATATTTCTATGATAAAGTTTAATGTATAACTTAGACACAGTAAGAGATTTAGAACAACGAATAGTAAAATAGATCAATCATATCAATATACTGGAATGAAAGTTATTTATAAATTATGAATTGTTTATTTCTGGAATTTTCCATTAAATATATTTGGACATTGGTTGACCACAGGTAACTGAAACCGTGGGAAGCAAAACTGCAAATAAGGAGGACCAATGAATGAGTCCATGAGGAGATTGAGGCCTGAGATGGTTAAGCAGCCAACCTGCGATCCTGCAGCTGTCAGGAGCACAAGGCACAAGCCCAGAGCATTCTGGTTGTAAGACATGTGAATCCAGGGAGGGCACTGGCTGCAGTGGTTAAGACTGCTTTGGACTCCTGCCTCCCATATCTCAGTGCCTGGTTTGAGACCTGGCTTCTGATTGCAGCTTTTGCTGATGCATACCCTGGGAGGCAGCAAGTGAGGGCTCAAGTGCCTGGGTCCCTGCCATCCATGTGGGAACCCTGGTTGAGTTCTGGCTCTCGCCTGGCCTATTCCCAGCTATTGTGGACATTTGGGGAGTGAACCAGTAGATGGAAGATCTCTCTGGCTCTTTATCCTTGTCTTTCTGCCTCAACATGAAAACAAATAAGTAAAAATTTAAAAACATGCAAATACACTGTTGTAGACCACCTCCGTGGTGTGTGTCAGATGCATGCTCCGTGATAGTATTGAGTAGATATGGCCTGGAGTAGGCAAACGAGAGGAAAAACTTAGCCAATAAACTTGCCAGAGAGGGTGACTGAGTCACATGAACTCATGCAAGCTATCTGCACGTGTGCTTTTCTCCCTTTCCATAAACCTGGGGTAGGAAAATGAGTTAACTCCAGGCCACTGGGGGTGGTAGCCAGGGAAGTGTGCTTTATGTGGCTTGGTGCAGGGGTGAGGCAGTGTAGACATGAAAGAGCATGTGGCTGGGCTGGGGCCTCAGCTTGCTCATGGGAGAGGAGGCTGTGCCATCCCTACCACCTGATTATAGAGGAGGCTTCCAGTGACTTCCAGGAGAGAAATCCTAGAAAGATCAGCCTCCTTCAGGTTTTCATAACATTTAACAAAATACCTCTATTGCAACATAAAACCTGTTCTCTTGTTGCCCCTAAAGATGGAGGAGGAGGTCCCTGCCCTCCTCCTGCTGCGTCTCCCAGGGACTGCATTTGGGCTCCAAGCAACACAGCCCAGCGCTGTGTTTTCCTCCCAGGCCCCATCTGCGGGGCTTGGGATATATTTGCGTTGTCGTGCTCTGTGCTGTCTGTGGCTGGCTTCTGTGTGGAGTGAAATGTGGGGCCCACGAGGAAACGGAAATGGATCTGCTCACAACACTTGGAGCAGCAGATGACGCCGCCGAGAGCCCACCTGCGAAGCTGTGCTCAGCTCTAAGCACCTGATTACCGGCAGGCACAGACAAATGGGGTGGGTGTTCAGGGAGTGATGGAGAAGGACAACTTGATTTATGGAGGAAGATTAAAAGAGCTGAATTGATAGTGCTCAGTAAATGACCATCTCGGGAGCCAGGGACTTATATCTGGAGGCTGTAAACAGTCCGCAGAGTGAGAATTATTTTGGCTAAAGCTCAGAAACATAACACAGAGTAATGAAAAGAAATTCGTGACAAGGATAGACTGCCATTTTATACCTATTCCCAGCCCACGAAACCTCAAAACATCTTGTGGCTAAGTATAATAGACCCACCCCAACAGGGTGTATTCAGACTGTAAATGGTTTATAATTTAACTAAAACCTTTGCGAGAAATAATATTTAGTGAGAGGGTTTGGGTGCTTTATGTGTGAAGTGCAGGGCCCTGGCTTGGTTTTGCCTGCTGCCCACTTGCAGGTGTACTGCAAGTGGAGAACGGTGCTGCATTGTAGAAAACTTCCAGAGTTTTCTGTTACCCACACAATTAAATCCCCCATTTTACAGAAAAAGAGTAGGCATTTCCCCCCCTGAAATTCCTCTGTTGAAGTTCTGTCTTCCAAGGTGGCGGGATAGGAGGTGATGGGAAGATGGGGGCTGAGCCCTCGGGAGTGGGCTCAGTGCCTGTGCAGAAGAGGTCCTTCAAGTCCTGGCACAGAAGGAGTAGTGTGGACTGTGGCCAAACCTGCTGAGTCGTCACCCTCTCCCTTTGCTTTCTCCACCTCCACCTGAGGAGGCAAATCTTTGTCTCTTTTCTGATTATGAGCCTGAGAGATGCCTGGCTCTTTGCTTTTTGGTCTTCCCTGCACGCCGAGTGCTCTGTCCTCAGATACCTACTCTGCTCACTTTATTCAGATGCTGCTCAGGGGCCTTGTGTCAGAGCTGCCAAGACCGCAGCATCCCCACTCCTCCCCTCTCCAGCCCTTTACTCTTCACTGGTATTTCAAGTCTCCTTAGCAACACCTGAAGTTATTGTATTTGTATTACGTTCCTGTTCATTTCGTTCTCCGCTGACTTGCACACAGACACCTAAGGACAGAAACTGGATCTGTTTTGTCCACTGCTGCTGCGTCACCAGTGCCCATGATGCTTCCTGTCTGTCCAGTACACATGCTCAGTGAATAGCAGCAAAGGGCACGGCCTTGCTGTAACGTAGTAAAACTTACACAGCGCATGGGTTACGCATATCTGCAGTGATTATTTATCTTTGTATACTTGAAAGGCAGAATGATGAGACAGAGAATGAGGGAGATCTTCCATCTGCTGGTTCGCTTCCCAAATGCCCACAACAGTCAGGGCTGGGCACACTGAATGCAGGAGCCTGGAACCCATCTGGATGTCCCGCCTGGGTGCAGGGGCTCAGCACTGGGCCATCACCTGCTGCCTCCCGCGATGCCCATTAGCAAGAATCTGGTTCGGAAACAGAATAGCTGGGACTCGAACCAGGCACTCTGCTATGAAATGTGGGTGTCTCAAGTGGTGGCTTACTCCCCCTCCTGTGCCACGATGCTCACCCATGTGCTATTTTTTAAATCTCCTAAAATTCTTTCCATAGTCCCATGGTGTATGCTAGTGCTCCTATCTCCAATTTACAGAGAGAAGAATGGGGCATGGAGCCACAAGTTGAGGAAAAGTTACCTGACAGCAACCAGATTTCAACCCAGCACTGTCAAGTTCTCAGAGTTCTTTTTGGTCCCTGGGTGCCTCCTACTATAGCCCAGGTTTTATGTCTATAAACTCCTTGTGAACTTGTAGAAAGTCGTAATGGGATTTTTAAAGAAACTCATCATGCAGAATTAGGTAAGTGTCTAAAGTAATGATCTCATTAAAGGAAAATCTATAAATCCAGGCCATCTCCCCTCAGCCACTAATGACAGGAGCCTGAAGTCTCTGGCATGGCTGCTCTGCACGCGATGGACTTCAGCGGCCGTGGCCTCGCCGTTCCAAGTAGCTGGGAGCGTGGAGGAGGTGCTTTGCTGCTGTGCGTTTCCTGCCTTCCCTCTGGTTACAAATCTTAATGGCCGTGTACAGGGCTGGCAGCGTGTTCTGCAGCCTAAGTTTGCACTGATAGACTTGAACTTGCAGTTCGCTGATGCAGCGAGAGGATTCTGAGGTTCCCATTCCCGTTCCTTTAATGGCTTGAGTCAGCATTACTTTTACTTTTGTCATTAATATGTCACCAGCGGTACACCAGAGAGCCACCTGGAGACCCAGAAGAGGCAGGGGCCGCCCTTGGCTGGCGACCTCACCAGAGAATTCTGGCAGGAGATTGGGAAGCAGCGTGCCCTGGGAGATGAGGTCATTGTGTGGACCACTGCGGAGGGGGCCTTGGCAGACACCTTGCTCAGGAGCAGGGAGCTGCAGGGGAGGGAAGGCTGGAGATCATTTGGCTAAGGGGAGTCTGAGCAGAAGCAGCCCCAGAAGCAGCCTCCAGGGCACCTGTGTGATGGGACCCTGGAGCCAGGCCTTTCCCCTCCCATGAACTGAACGGTGCTCTGCACATTCCAAGAGCTGATGCTTTCCTTCGTGTTTGCAGCTCAGCAAGGCCAGCCCTCTTAGCCCTACTTAGGCCTAGGTGTGGCAGAACAAAAATGATAAACAGAGATGCTGGAACCCATTGACTTCTCTCAGTTTGCAACTGATCCTTCTCTTTGAGGCACCCCCCTCCTCCACCCCTGATGTTCTTTTAGACCCAGATACCATTTGGGAAGTTCAGATTAGAAACATAAGAACAAAAATGTCAGGTGCCAGCTACGAACTCCCTTTTTAGAAAGAAAGCATGAATAGAGCCCACCTCAGATACTCTGTGCAGGCTTCCCAGAGTAGTGATGAAGTCACCCTCCACTTTCTTGTTAATCAAAGATTTTTTGGTTTCTTTTTGGCCCTTTATCCATCCCCTAGGAGATTTCATTAACTCCGTGAACAAACAGAACACATCTGGACAATGTGCCTAGAAGGGCAGGGATTAGGTTCATTGGCTGTGCGTCTGCTTTTGGGGAAAGACTTCCATGGGTAGATTTGCTTTGGCTCCTGACACAATGCATGACAGCTTTTGGGTGCACAAGCCTGCCATGTGATTTGGGCATCTCAGCCTCCGAGAATGTTCTTCAACTTGTTTGAGCCCATGTGGAGGTGGGCTTGGACCACCATGTTCCTGGGAAGAATTACCATCTCCATTGGTAGAAGAAGTAGATTTGACTTGGATGTCTGAGGCCACAGTCATTTTCCCACCTGTACATGCCCAGGAAAGAAAGAAAGGAGAGGTTGAAGCTGACTGACCACATGCAAGTTTTTGAACAATGAGTGAATTGATGACTTTAGATGAATTGGGTGTGAGCAGTTTTTTTCCACGAACTTTCAGTTTATTTTTAAAAGATTTATTTATTTATTTGCAAGAATTACAGGGGCCAGCACTGTGGTGTACCAGATAAAGCCACTGCCCACGGTGCCAGCATCCCCTATGGGCACCAGTTCGAGTCCCAGCTGCTCCACTTCCAATCCAGCTCTCTGCTATGGCCTGGGAAAGCAGCGGAGGATGGCCCAAGTGCTTGGGCCCCAGCACCCACGTGGGAGACCCGGAAGAAGCTCCTGGCTCCTGCCTTCAGATCAGCACAGCTCCATCTGTTGTGGCCCTCTGGGGAGTGAACCATCGGATGGAAGACTTCTCTCTTTCTCTGCCTCTCCTTCTCTCTCTGTATAATTCTGACTTTCAAATAAATAAATAAATATTTAAAAAGAGTTACAGAGAGAGAGGGAAATAAAGAGAGAGGGAGAGACATGCATGAAACCATGAAGATTGAGAGAGACTGAGGTTACAGGAATCAGATGGATCTGACTTTAAATCCTGACTCTGCGTGTGCTTAGCAGTTGAGACCACACAAGTTGCTTTTAAAATCTTCAGCTTCAGTTTCTCTATAAAAAGGGAATGACAGCACCTGTCCAACCCTGAGAGTTCATTCAGGTGGCCTAAGGTGAGCTCCACACATGTGGCACACACCCGGTTGACTTCAGTCTCCTCCCACTCTGTGTCCATGTCCAGGAGCATTGATGTAGTGCACAGCAGGCTTAGAGAGGTGGTCCCACTAACTAGAGAGCTGTTGCTGACCGCAGCTCTCTTAGCTGCCAGACCCTCTCGCAGATGCCAGACCAAACCCAGAGGCGCATGAGGCTTTGTGGGCTCTGTGGGAGTCTGGGCGGTTGCTCACTGCACACCAGCTTCATTTTGAATCCAGGCCCTTGAATGCTTTGTTCTGCCCCCCTGACCTGATGTGAAGGCAGGAGGAGCAGTTGCAAGCCCTGCATGTGGCTCTTCTGTGCCACTACCTGTGTGCCCGGGTAGAGGGAAGTGCAGGGAGCTCCATTACGTTCTCAGGACTGCACACAGCCCTGCTTTTGTGGTGATGGTGAAGAGACCCAGGGACCTGAGGGGGTCGGTGAATAAAGTGTGTGTGATTAGTGACCCTTCTTTCCTCCCAGTGTGGTTGCGCTGAGCTGTTGTTCCCTCCCTGCTTTGGAAGGACAAGCGCCGATTCAGTCTTGCAAAGAGGAGAACCTGGCCTGTCGTCATCTTCTGCTGCTTCCTCAAACTTTCAGAGTCTCCTGTGATTTTTTTTCCTTTAAATTCAAGTTTTTTTTTTTAAATACAAGTAGGAAATATCACTTCCCCCAAGCTAACTGCCTCTAGCATCCTTAGAATTTTGAGAAATGCCTTGCGTGACTTATAAACAATTAGGGAAGCTGCCCCTGTAGGAGGCTTTCTGGTTGTGGGCAGGCTGCAGGCGGTGAGGAATAGGGATGGTGGGAGCCAGGGGCTAACACAGGATATTTAGGCAGAGTGGCGAGGTGGGGCTCCAGCACGAGGTGGGGGCATTGCTTGAGGAGGAAAGAGAAAGGTTGGGGAGCTCACTGGCTGTCAGATGGACCGTAGTCCCCCTCTATCAGTGGAGGAGATGTCCCAAGACTCCCAGCAGATGCCTGAAAACATGGATTTTATCAACCTTATATGTATTAGCTCATATTCTGTTGTTCTTACAAAAAATGCTTTATAATGAAAAGTTTATTGAGAGCACAGTTTTGGAAACTGAAAGTCTAAGGGTGACCCCATCTGGCCTGTGGCGAGGGCCTCCTGGAAGATGGCATTGCAATGATGGGAGTGTGTGCGAGCCGCATACGTGCAAGGGAGCTGTCGTCACCTGGGAGATTCAAGGACGTGGCCTGCTCTTTTTATAACAACTCACTTTTGTGGGAACTCTCTGGGGTCCAGTGAGTACTACACTGATCCCTTCTGAGCAGCACCCTCTGTGTCTGACCAGTTTCCACGAGGCCTCACCTCTTAAAGTTTCTACCAATGTCAACATGTTGGGGACCAGCCTTCCTTAGACACATGCTCAAGCCATACTCAACCACAGCACTACATGTGCTTTGGTTTTTCCCATATAGACCTAGGCTAAAATTTAATTTTTTTTTAAAGAGAGAAAAAGTCTTCCATTTTTCAATTCACTCCCCAAATGACTGTAACAGTTGGGGCTGGGCCAGGCTGAAGCTGGGAGTCTGGAACTCCATTTGGATGTCCCACAAGCATGGCAGGGGCCAAGCACTTTGGTAATTTTCCACTGCCTTCCCAGGCGCATTAGCAGGGAGATGGATCAGAAGTGGAGCAGCTGGGACTCGAATTTGCACTCATGGGTTGCTAGCGTCACAGGTAGCAGCTTAACCCATTCTGCCACAATGCTAGCCAAAAATTTAATTTATAAGTTAGGCACATTGAGAGATTAACACATTAAACCAGGACAATTACAACAATATACTGTAATTAAAGTCATGTGACTGATCTCTCTCTCAAAGACTGCATTTTCATCTTTTCACTTAAAGGAAGCATTTTATATTTCACTTTGGCATATCCAAATTGTCAGCGTCATTACTCTTGGGCTTTTGGGGTCATTACTAAGTAAAATCAGGTTTATTTGAACACAAGTACTGCAGTACCACAATAGTCCACCTGCTACTGACAAGGCCACTGAGTGACCTACAGGAGGGTAGCTTATATGGCATGGATACACTGGGCAAAGGGGTGATTCCCATTTGGAGCAGGATGGAGTGGAATAATGAGAGGTTTCATCACGCTACTCAGAATGCATTGCAATGTAAAACGTATGACTTGTTTATTTCTAGAATTTTCTATTTAATATTTTCAGACAATGATGGATTCAGGTAACTGAAACCTAGAAAATGAAACTGTGGACAGAAAGGGAATACTGTCATGCAATTTCTTCTCCACCTCCTTATGACACCTTCAGACATTTGTTGCAAAGCTTTCTGTGAAAGAAATTGTAAAAAAAATACCAAACAAACTTGTGTTTCCTTTAAATGCTTCCTTGTCCTAAAACAAGCTTTAAACGAAATAACACAGCCAGTCTCAGGGACCTGGAGTAGTGCATTTTATGTTTAATACACTACAAGGAAAAAAAATACCTGACACTAGTAAACACTTCATGTTCTCTCACTCACTTAACCCTTGCAGCAGTCTTACATTTATCTCCATTTCACAGAGGAAGAACCAAGGCCTAGTAGGGATTGGCAGTGTGTGACGTCACATGGGCGAGCAGTGGTGCTGGGGTTGGCTAGAAGCCCAGGTGTGTCTGGGCTCAGAGGCCAGGCTCCCTCCTTTGTGACAGAATGTGTCATACCTTTAGAAGGCAGCTAGATCCACCACGTTGCCACCAACACTGTGCTGTGGCTTTGGGTGTCTCCCTGGCTCCAGACTTACTACACGGTGGGAAGAGCAAGTGTGTTGCTTGAGTACCACACACCGCATTCATCTTCAAGTACATCTGTTCCAAGCAGGGGGTTAGGGTCAGTCCTCTTTGGACTTTAAGTTCAGGAGGATCACAGGAATACCCCCTCTCAAGCAGAGAATTCTATGGGAGCAGGTGCATTCTGTTTTTGGTATAAAAAT